>NC_052526.2:10365605-10994973 GCF_016746365.2 Drosophila yakuba
AAAAATGCGAAAATTAGGCCAAAAATTATTTTAACAAAGTCGTTCAAAAAGTGATTTGGTTGGTTAGTATTGGTAGATAGGAGTACAAAAATGTAATTCTTTTAACTTTCTGACAATTTTTAGCCAATTTATAACGAAAATTCCAATTGTAAATATCAAAATTTTGCAAATATCGATTTTCTGTGTTTTTGCGTAAATTATTATCAGTATTTTGATCACAGCATTCGAAATAGTGGTCCAAATATGGAATGTCATACCTCGTTGAGTTCGTAATAAAATTTCCAATCGAACTGTGTTTTCAAAAAAAAAAATTTTTTTTTCACATTTTTTGCAAATTTTGATGATGTTACCCCTTACAAAAAATGCGAAAATTTGGCCAAAAATTATTTTAACAAAGTCGTTCAAAAAGTGATTTGGTTGGTTAGTATTGGTAATTAGGAGTACAAAAATGTAATTCTTTTAACTTTCTGACCATTTTTAGCCAAGTTAAACCGAAAATATCAATAGTAAATATTGCATTTTTGCTAAAATTCGTTTTCCCCTTTTTTTTGCGGTTATTAATATCAGTATTATCATCACAGCATTCAAAATATTCGCCGCTTTAAAAAAACAAAAAAAAAATCAAAAAAAAACCATCTGTGGATGCTAAAGAATTAAAGGCGAGGCGTGTATTTTCTTATTTTTAATGAATTTCTCAGACAAACATAAGATCACAAATAGTAACTATTAATATGTTTGTAATTAAAATATGCACTAAACCCATACATCCTTGATCTAGATATCGTTCTTGCCGCGCGCCGAGCTCCCCGCAGTGGTCGTGGTATTGATAATGGATGCACTGCCGCTGGTCAGAGACGCACTAGTCTCACCTCCTCCTCCTCCTCCTCCCACTCCCACTCCTATTCCCACTCCGACTCCCACTCCCACTCCCACTCCTCCTCCACCGGCAACCGCAGTCTGTCCCAATGGAATGCCGTGCTGCATGAGGAAATCGTGCTCGTTCTTCGCCTGCCGCAGCCAGTTGCGCAGATCCCGGGTTCGCTCCACCAGACAAGTGGTGTAGTTGACGGCCCGCGGACTCTGGGACACAATGGTATTGGCCGTGAGGATGGCGGCGCCCATGGAGCTCTGCATCCGGCCGGCGGCCAGCTGGCGATAGGTCTCCAAGCGATCGGCCAGCGTGGGAATCGAGTGGGGAATATGCACTGCTCCATCGCCATCGATGCCATCGGATGGGAGAAGGGAGAAGTTCTGGGTTGCGGAATGCTGATGCTGATGCTGATGCTTCAGCACCTGCGACCAGCCGAGGTCACGTGGCGATAGGATCGGGATGCCCGATGCGGCTTGATCATGCTGCTGCTGCTGCTGCTGCTGCTGTTGGTATTGCTTTTGCCCGAATATATCGAGAATTTCGCGAATCTCGGCATTCAGTATCTCCAGATTTTCAATGCACTCGTTCGACTCCTGCTGGTAGTAGTCCTTCTTCTTGTGGAAATCGGCGCCACTGGCCAATTCGGTGCTGCTGAAGCCGGAGCTGGAGTGCGACGATAGATCGCTAAGTGTGGCCGCATCGTCGATGGTGCCCAGATCGAGGATCGATTTCTCCTTCTCGTAGATCCTCAGCAGGCTCTGTTCCAGATGACGCAGTCGTATTATCTTCTCGCCCAGCAGGGAACGTGTGCGATGGAGATTCACCTCCATCTCGGTCAGTTCCTTCTCCTCCTGGATCAGCTGATCGATGGAGTGTTTCGGCGATAGGGCGGTTATCTTCCGCTGCTGGCCGATCTCCCGCTGACGCAGTCGGAAATTTGTGCGCTGTGTCCTTAGCGATTCCTTGGCCCGACGCACCGAATCCCGCTCCAGATGGATGCGATGCTTGAAGAACTCCAACTCCGAGCCCACACCATTCGGCTTGATGGAGATGTCGGTGAATGGGTAGCGCAGATGATAAGGTGCATCCAGGGTATTCTCCGGAAACTGATCCTCCAGCGCCTCGAGCTTCTGTAGCTGATGACGCAGATTCTCCACCGGAGTACAGGGTCGATCGCCCTTATAGCTGGTATCCGAGTTCAGGCGCGACGTGGATGCCGATTTGGTGCGCGAAAAGACGATCCTACTGATGCCGCTCGACTCCTTGATCTGGTTACTATTGTTGTTCCTCTCCAGATTCGATTGTGTGGCCACGGCGCCCACTAGTCCGTCCCTCGATGAGTTGCCATTATCACTGGCCGTTCTGGCGGAGATTACCCCGCTGGCGGATTTGAGGAATGGGCCATAGCGACCATTATTATAGGTATTCGATAGAGTCGTATCCGATTGACTAATGGAGGTATTATCATCCTGCAGCTGCAGCTGCCGTATGTTGTACGACTTGGTCAGTTGACTCTTGTGCTGAACTGGACCTGGTTTGACAATCGCCTCACCGGCGATTGCCTGATCCGAGTAGCTGAGCGAGCGATTGTCGCTATTGCCGGATTGGGGCTTGTAGTACCGCTCCATGGAGCGCTCCATTTCGGTGCCACTGTTGGTGGACTTGGTGCTGTTGGTGTGGTTTTGTTGCGGCGCCATCTGCGCCTCTCGCCGGCGATTCCTGCGCTCCAGCGACAGCTTTACGTCCGTCTTGAGGCGCACGTACTTCTCCTTGAGGCACCTGTACTTGTCCTCCAGCAGACGCTTCTCGCACCTGACCTTCTCGTACAGCCGCTCCTCGCCCTTCTCCCGCACTCGCTGCTTCTCCGCGTCCAGCTCGCGGGCAAACTTCTCGCGCATCTGGGACAGTCTGGAGCTGTGCTCCCGCCGCAGCAGCTCCTCCTCGCCATGCAGCTCACGCTCGAGATCGCGAAGGATCTCCTCGTGATTGGCCTGCAGGGTCTCCATGCGGCTCTTGTGCTCGGTGGCCATCGAGGTGCGTTTGCCCTGCAGCTGCCGCTCCAATTGCAGCCGATAGTTCTCCATTTGCAGCTCGAAGGCCTCCTCCAATTTGTGCTGATGCGATGTCAGCCGGAGTTCGTATTCGTGGCGGAATCTCTTCAGTTTCGCCTCGTGATCTCTTCTAATCGCCTCAAAGTCATTCTGCAGCTGGGCCTCCTTGTCCGTAAAGCTGGGCCTGCATATTGACTTCTCCGATGGAGGCACTTGAATCGATTTGAGCTGCAATTGTTCCAGCTCGTAGCTGTGCTTTCGTCCCAATTCCTCCAAATCGAAGGCATTATTGCCGGCCAAAAGTGAGGAGTCCTGTTCTGATTTATTAATAATAAAGCTACGCACCGAACTGCCCTTCGAATCGGAATCTGTGTCGTCGTAAAATAATTTTGGTGCATCAATGTCCTTAGTGTTATTCGAAGCTGCATCTCCAGATCCTGATAATTTCACTACTTCCGGCATAGTCTTTGGTATAGTCTTATTCGAGTCTGATAAGAAGGGATTGCTATTGTATATGCCCTCATCATGATCGGGCCAAGGATTAAGTGCATCTTCCTTATCAGCTTCATCTATGTCCTCATCTTCAATCACATCATCATCATCGTTATCATCAACATCATCATCATCGTCGTCGGTTTGAACCACCACATCCTCATCATCATCCTCCGATTGCGAGTGCTCATTTCGCTTATAGGATTGCGTCATCTTGGCCATCGATGGGGTCTCCTCGGTGGAGCTCTTCACTCGCTGTCCCTGATCCAAATTAAAGCGCACACTCTTCTTATCCTCCACATCCAGCCCAGTGGGCTCCAGTCGATCCAGTCGTCGACTTATATCGGTTATGCTCGAATCGCGCAAAATACCCTTCACACCGGACGGCGAGGTATATCCATCGCTTTCGAATTGTCTATGTGCCTTTTGAAACATCGATACTGTAGTACCAGAAAGTTTAGCACCTCCATCGCTTTCCTCCGACTTCTCGGCTTTTCCATTCATTTGACTAGTGGTCGAGGGTTTATTTGCTATTTGGGGCTTTGACTTGGTCACCTCGAAACCAAGTTGATACAATCGACCCATATCCTTGGTTCCAGAGTCCAAAAATCGACTCTTGGCACTACTAAATACGCTGGCCTTGCTGGCCACCGACCATTTCCGGGCCAAATTATTCAGGGGCAATGGTCCCGGCGATGGAATATCATCGATACCCTGCATGCTACGTATTCCGGAGTCCAGCTGCGACAGATCATCATTATCCCCCACCGATCCCGTGTCCACAGGCTTCTGACGCGCCTGATTAACCAAATCGCGATATATGGCATCTAGTGGATGGTCCCACTGCGACTCCTTGGTTCGCGTATTGTGGTAGTAGTGGCCATTCTTCTCCTCCGAGTAGCTGTCATCCGAAAATATTATCTTTTTATGCGTTTTTAACAATATAATAAGGAGTACTCACCATATCTTCCAATCCGATGGCAGTGCGGCCATCAATCCTTCCTTGGCGAGATAAAGCAAATGTGGTTCCTTCTGAAGCTCGATTCCAATCAGGGAGGCATACTCATTGATTTCTGTATGAAAAACGGGGAATATATATAATTAAAAGTTCAAAAAACTCATCATACTTATTTTTTATACTTTCAATAAGTAAAATATGATTTCAATACATTTTTATAGCTTTGTAAAGGAAGGAAAATAGGTTTGGGATTTTTTACAGGCTGTGAAGACGACCTTACAGTTAAAAACTGGTATAAAATCAATTTTTCTTAATTTATTTGAAAAATTTGACCTTTTTAAAACTGATTTCCTTTGCTCTTTCTTTTTGGTTTTTCTTTATTTCTAATTTAAGTATGCCACAGCCCGTTTTTATTAGCAATACAATGCATTTTTGAAGTATTGGAAGTGCTTTCATTGATTTAAACTGCCGTATATGTACATATATACCTAGGTACATATATGCCCCAAATGGTCAAACGTTATGCACAAGTAAGGAATCACTTTTTATTGGATTGTAACAGCATAAATTGATGAAAACACATTCGGGGCAACCAAATGGCTTGCCAATTGTAGATTTTCACCGGAAAAGCCGATATTTAATGCTCTCACCCACACGAATGCGTTCGTATATGGTAAATAAGTTACCAATTAGCATATG
Organism: Drosophila yakuba; assembly: GCF_016746365.2. NCBI lineage: Eukaryota > Metazoa > Arthropoda > Insecta > Diptera > Drosophilidae > Drosophila > Drosophila yakuba. The sequence goes on from NC_052526.2 coordinate 10,370,677, forward strand.
TAAGTAGTCGACGGAACTTACCCTCTGATGAGGGGAAACACGCCTCGTCGAATACCTCCTCGCAGATGACGGACGAGCCCTGGGATGATGATGGTGTGGTTGGTAGCGATTTGATTAGCTCAGCGGATGCCGTGCCCGTGCCAGAGGAGATCCTCTTGCACATGCTGGTGCTCGTCATGATGGGAACTTTAACTGGGATTTCACTAACCGAAGAAACTCGAACGGAGCTGGCGTTTTTCGATGCTCCGACGGAGTTATCCGTACTCGAAGTGTCGCTCAATATATTTGCATATATTGTTATATTTTTCGGATTTGACAATCATAGTTCTCCATACCAATCGTTAGCGAGTCCTGCCGACAGCGGAGCAAATGCCACAATAATCGGATGCAGTTTGACCTAAAAATGAAAATACAAATACCTACTGAGTCATCGCTATACCCAATACTCGTAGTATGTGCGTGTGTCCATGTCGGAGCGGAGCATGCTCCGAACGCGGGTTGCTGGCCAATTATCTGGTTGGCAACAGGATATGGCAGCGAGTTTGCGTGTCCGCGCAGCCCGACGACTCCCAAATCCCAAATCCCAGGTCCCAGGTCCCTGTCCTTTCCACCACGAAAGCGTTCGGCTGCCTGGCCCGATGGAAAATACCAATATTTAAATACTGTCGTTATCCTTTTACAGGAAAACACCTCCAAAATTAGGGTGTGGTGTGTCCTTACTTCGGCTCAATTCCACTTATGCTTCTCTTACAAGACAGAAGCGTATTTCGTTTGGATTTTCTTACCTTTTGAAAGGTTTTATTTAAAGTTATGTTCTCAAAACTCTGTTTTGTATTTCCTGCTAACAATTCCCAATAAAAAATGCATTTATGTTATACCTATGTATTTCCGTTTCCTGAGTATGTTAACCATGGACAGTAAATGCGGCTTTTTAACGAGTTTATGTTCTGTTTAAGCATTTTTAATAAATTAAAGCATTGCACTTATTTTTAGAAGTGCATATGTATTTAGTCTTCAATGAATGGTTTTTGAGTTTATAAAGCTGACAAAAATGTATTCTTAATTAATATAGTTTAATTTCTAATGTGACTTATCTTTCTTCTTTTCTGTATATTTCCTTTTTGGCAGCTGGCCATTTAAATAAGTTAACGTAAAAAGCTGACGAAGTTATTATTTTTCTTATTTTGGACAAAGTTTTTAAGGGAATGTTTTAACTGAGAGTGTAAACAACACAATTTCATTAGATGTGATGCCGTGGAAACGGACTAAAGCTTTTATACCAACCAAAAACTAGTGTGACCTTTTGTTTGGGTAATAGCCATAGGATTGTTCCAATTATACTTCAAAACAATTGAATATTATGTTTAAAACACCTCCCAAACCTGCCTAAAAGTAGTAATAATATAAATATCAAATCCGTAACTACCAAAGAACACACGGACTCAGTTATGGCGGGAATGAATAACTATTCTAGCTTATTGTATGTTATATGTGATGATATATAATCACCATGCCATAATAATAATAATCATCCATTTATAGACTTCAAGCGGATGAACTGGACGATGAACGCCTGGCCAAGAAGCATCGGACTCTGGATAGGGATCTACACTTATCCGTGACCTGTAGTCCTAGCAAAAAATTTTCGGATAATCAGGATGATGGTAGGAAATATCCGTTTCGCAATCTTCCAAAGCTTTCCATCTATGATTTGCATCTTACAGATACATCAGTTCGAAAATATCTGGTCGTCGGTGTTCAATGGGTCTCCCTGGTCACCGAGAACCTGCTTAGCCATCCGTTTGTTGTGCTGCGCCGGCAGTGCCAGGTGTATAATGCCTCGAGACGCTACCATCTGCAACCCTTCCAGCTTCTGCCCAGCATCGTCCACCTGCACCGAAGGCAGGGACTGACGACTCTGTGGAAGGGCATGGGCAGTTGCCTTTTGGTGCGCGGCATGACGCTGGCCATCGACGACTTTATCTCGAAGGTGACCAGCTGGCCCAAGGATGTGGATAGTCGTACCACACTAAAGCGATTCGGACAGCATATCCTGCTCAAATGGTACCCATTTGTCAACCTAATCTTCACCATCCTCTTATTGCTTTTCTATTTACAGCATAAGCATCGGCCTGGTGGTGCCCTTTCATGCAGCTTCTCTCGTCGAAACGGTGCAGAGTGACATTGCCAGCGAGAAACCCGGTCTTTTCGATGTGTTTCGGGAGGGAAGTCTGCGATTGTTCTACTGGAGCTCTCCGCAAAAGGGCCGTATGCTACCAGCCTGGGCTCTGATCGGGCCAAGTGTTTCATTTGGCATCACCAAGTATTTGTTTAATCTTGTGATACGGGGCGTGTCCTCGCGCATAATGCGGCGCCGTATAACGAGTTCCCAGGACAGCCAGAGTGAAAAGAATCAGGACACCACGCTAAAGGATCTGAATGCGGAAATCTATGCCAGCCTTATTGCTATCGTAACCACTGAGGTCATATTCTTCCCGTTCGAAACGATTCTACACCGTCTGCAACTGCAGGGGACACGAACTATAATCGACAACCTCGACAATGGCTACGATGTCGTCCCCATTCTAACAAACTATCAAGGAGTCGTCGATTGCTATCAGACAACGATTGTCTCCGAGGGAGTTAGTGGCCTCTACAAGGGCTTTGGAGCCATGATCCTGCAGTTTGCGGCACACGTGGCTGTGATCAAATTGGCCAAATGGGTTGTGAATCAAATCATCGAGGTCACCTCCAACCGACCACCACAGCGAATAGTTAAGCACTATAATCTGGATGAGGTTGCCTACAATTCCAGGTCCACGACCTTGTCGCCAAGCCTTTCCAGTACCGAAATGGAGGAGAATAGTCTTGTCCAGAATTCAGATTAGTTAATGGCTAGCCCAATTATATTGCATATGTAAATTATACACATATTTGTTTGTTTTTCCATTTTCTTTTGGGTTTATTGGGACATTAGCATGAAAAATTGTATTTTAAGGGTTGGCTTACTCTGCTGTTGCGTTAAAAAAATCTGCCAATTAAAAAATATAACTATTTTAAACACTTGAAACTGAATTTATATTCTTGCACTATAAGTTCCGAACAGGACCTTGAAATGAATACAGAAAAATTATGTGAAAACAGAGGTTCGTCCTGTGGTTGGTGCGATCGTTCCTATGACAACTAGACGATATGATTGTGTATACCATTCACGATAAAAAAAAAGGACACTAATTTTGAAGGCAACCATAACTCTTTCGATAACATTTGAAACACGACCGTTGGCAAACGTACGATTCAAGCTGACATTTGGATACAGAACACAGCACAGCTTGAATGTTTGTATTTATATCGAAAGGCATTTATTTGCTATATCCTCGTGATCCAACAAACAATATATACAACAACTGAACGTTAACAGAACGATATTTAATATGATTTCTGTTCGCAAAATCGTATGTCGTTTGATGTTTCACATTTTAAATATAAGTTTCGATCGTTGCCTTACTTCCTATACCACATCTGGAGCGTCTTCATCCGCTTAACCTTCTTCTGCAGCTGCAGGACGCCGTACATGAGTGCCTCGGCGGTTGGCGGGCAACCGGGTACGTATATGTCGACGGGAATTATCCGATCGCAGCCGCGGACGACGGAGTACGAATAATGGTAGTAGCCACCGCCGTTGGCACAGCTGCCCATGGAGATGACCCAACGTGGCTCGGGCATTTGGTCGTACACCTTTCGCAGGGCCGGTGCCATTTTGTTGGTCAGCGTGCCCGCGACGATGATGACATCGGCCTGACGGGGAGATGCACGAAACACGACACCATACCGATCCATATCGTAACGCGGAGCAGCGATGTGCATCATTTCGACGGCACAGCAGGCCAGACCGAAAGTCAGTGGCCAGATCGAGCCCTTGCGTCCCCAGTTAAGCAGATCGTCCAGTCTGGCCAGCGACCACTCCGCAACGGAGGACTGTTTGGTTCCGAACGGAGAGTAGCCCTTCTTGGGTAGATTTTGGGCCACTTCGGCGACCGGGAGCGTTTGTTGTTGGCGCATTAGGACCATATTCAGTGCGGGCACCGCCGAAATCGACGCATTCGACGTCTGGGTCGCCTTTTGAAGAGCCCGGGCCAGGGTCGATGACATCATCGCCGAACGCAGCATATTGATCCTGCTAAATTATATCTATAGTTATGCTGGAACAGTGCATTTAAACATTTAATACCTATTTATGTAACTTCAACTTATTTCGATTTATAGGGGATGCGTATGATGTGACCGCCGCGGAACTACTAACGAAAATACCAATTGCGCCAGAAAAATATACTGAAATATACCAATTTACTTAAGATATCTTATTCTCGCACAAGCACATCACTTGCGCAAGAATGGATTTGATGCACTATTCACACAAGAACGCATAATTAGGCTAAAATTGTTAATATTTTTAAAACAGTTTTAGATTAAACTGAACTATGAATGCATGTATGTATATTCAGTAGCCAGATAGGAAAACACCTTATTCATTTTTTTTGCTTTATTTTGTAATATATGTGTTGGTGTAATTTAGTTGTTTTCTATTGTTACAGCGGCGTGGGAAATGTAATGCTTACAATTGAATGGTAGTAAAGCGATAAATCAAAATACGATTAGCACTCTTAAGAACTAAAGATCAAAAAACCACATGTTGATTTAACTCGCTAATTTATATTTCAGTTTGAATTGTAGATTGCGCTTGCTTGCTTGATCTTCCCTTTCCAAAATATTACTGGTTCGAGGAAAGTAGCTGTTCTCTTGTTTTTCTTTTAGATATCGTCGATGTTCACGTCGTCCTCGTCATCCTCGTCACCTGCAACGGCGCGTGGAACTGCGCGCGGAACGACACGTTGACCGCCGCGTTGGCCGGCACTGGAAACGTAGTTATCCTCATCAGATTCCTCGTCCTCCTCCTCCTCACTTTCGGAGGACTCTTCTTCGGCATTCTTTAGCCAGAGAACGAACGGCATAGCTTTCTCGTGAATCTCGGCAGCAATATTTTTGGAGACATGTCTTTTGCTGACCTTCTGTGCCCACTCCAGTATGACGGCCTCATCGAGTATGTCCAAATCATAAAATAATTTAAAGATTCCAGCTACCTTGCTCATCAGTGTACCCTTATGCAGCTCGACAGTTTGCTCAACTCCACCAATTAGATAACGCTGTGCTTTTGGATTATTGAGGGTGAAGCGAAGTAGCAAAGGGCGATTCTTCTGCACGTCCTTGATAATGTTTTCAGTGAAAAGCAGCTCGGCAAGAACCAATGGAGCCTTGTTAATAATATCCAAACGTTCTGCTTCGATCACCAGCTCCTTGTGAGTTTGCACATCCTCCAATTGCTTCTTGTCCCGCTTGTCCTTAACCAACTCGTAGAAAATATCAATGCGCTCCTTCTCAGTTTTATCATAGTCATCCGAAATAGTCATACCCTTAGCACCATCTGTCAGATCTTGCAAACGAGCACGAATAGCCTCCTGCGGGGGCAGAGTAAAATATATATACATATATATGTATATCTTTAAATACTTTTTATATACAGATAAAACAACGTACCTTTGAAACATCGACACTCCATCCCTCATCATCGTCATCCTTGGCTGTTTTCTCCGGAATAGCAGCGCTAATCTCGGCCTCAGTTTGGCTAGCCTGGTTTGTGCCATTGCCGCCATCCGATTCACCGCCAGAGTTGTTAGCCAATGAGTTGTTGGTCATGGAGCCATCGGCATCGTTCTTCTGCTTCTGCTTCCTCGAGCGTTTGCCCTCGGTTAGCGAAGATCCTTGGGCGGCCGGATTAAGCGATGGAGGGTTCTTCACAATAAATGTGTTTACTTTGTGGTTAACTTTGAGCAGACCGTGGAAGCCGCATGCCTTGCAAGACTGCGAAATGGTCTGGTTTTTGGCGGACACAGTTAGATTGGTCTCCGGATTGTCGCATTCGGGGCATAACACAAACTTGCGAATAAAACCATCCAACAAATCTTGCAACTTGTTCACATCATGCGATCCATTCACAACAAAGCGCTCATTCTAAATGAAATTGAATGATTAATTAAAGCATAGCTCATGGGTAAGGATATCAGTGCACATACCTTGTGATCAAACAGTGTCTGTGCGCCCAGCTCGCAACCAAAATACTTGGTTGGATAGGTGGCCGGGCGTCCGATGGCCCTAGCCACTTCCGCCATGTTAACCAGCACGGTCTTGATGCCGTTTCCCTTGCCCTCGACCTTTGCCTGCAGACGTGGCATCTTGTAGCGGTAGAAGATGTCCGTCACACTGCGGTTTACGTTTACGGTGGCCATCTTGATAGCTTTTGGATTCCACGGATAATGCTGCTAATGGGACTTATTGTTGTTCGGGTAATGTTGCTATTAGAGGTGGCCAGTGGTATCTATTGGTTGTTGGTGGATGGGAAGTAATTGGCTTCAGGTTTTCAGCTAGTTTGTGATTTATGCAACTTTCGTTTCCGTTCATTAAATGTTCTTTTATTGTGTTTTTGCCGCTGCTGCTCACTTATCAAATGTACCCAGAATAAGCATGAACTGGTATCCTTCCGGAACGTCGAATTAATTGTGCCTTAATCAAACAACGGTGTACTCAATATATTTGTAGAATCTGCTAGAATTGCTTGAGAGTAATATTCTTATAGTTGTTTTGCAAGGTTATTGCTTTGCTGTTATTTTGCTGAAGTTTTTGTTTATTTTTGCCGTGGTAAGTATTCAGCTATTCTATTTTTTCCGTTTTCATATGAATAATTAAATATATACATATATATCTATATATATATATATATATTTGTATATTTATATATATATATATATTTATTTATTTATATTGTAAATTTACCAGTTTAAGTCTTTAAAAAAATGGCAAAACAGCAGGCTCATGTGTACCTGAATGGCTGTAACTTCCGATGTCTGTTACTCGAAGTCCTGCGAAGGCAAATGTGTAAAAGATTTCGTTAATCGAGTCGAATATGCAAGGATTACCACCCTAGATACACCCACACGATATTTATTACTTAATTATGCCGACATTTCTGTCTTTTCGCAAATACCCCTCCTACAGCGAGGAGAATCCTAATTTATTGCTGAATGCAATTGCAATTTGGCACTACTTTCCCATTGCTAGAAAATATAATCAATTCTTATCGGGTATTATAGTATGCACTTGGAACTAGATACTCGTATGTAAGCCAAGGTGAAATAAGCCCTCAAAACTCAAAACTATACATATGTACATTCGTATTAAACCGTAGCGAATTTGATTTGAATACCAGATTTTTTTTATCTTAGCAACGCTGAGTGTGTGAATTGCAATAAAAGTTGTACGACTTGAATCAGCAATGTGGTCATCAGTGATTTTTACTTACCGGTGACTTATGGTTCGCCCTTTTGAATTCATGCACAGCTCGAACCCTTTACTCCGTTTTTTCTCAATGAGAAGTGCGGTTTTTTTTGCTGGTGTTTCTGAAAAATACAAATATGAAACGAAATGTAATTTTATTTTAATAAACGAATTGAATATTGAAGCCTTTAAACTGCATTCGAATTGGAATGTGTACGGGACCTTAGTGTATACTTTACGTTGCTGAAAGCGTCAATGCAATTGTACATGGACTCAGTTAAAAACATAACACTGATTTGCACTATTTAGTACCGCTGAATGCCAAATAAAACTAGAAACCAATTTGGGTTTGAATGCAAGCTCAATTTGATAGACAAAACTTTGAAGAAATGGTTTCAGAGGGCGAGCGAGTTATATACAATTTTATTATTTTATCTTAGATATTAACTTTTGAAACCGGAAAATTACACTGAGAATTTCGGTAGGATCTCTCGAATATTTTCTGATGTTTTGCCCGACTAAATTGACGAATCTGACAAATATTTCGGTACGATTGTGATTTCAATTTCCAATTCTTGCTCCGAACAATCAATCATTAGGTGACTGTGTGTAATTCTTGTATGCTTCTCAAAGGATTGCCCTTTTGTTTTAGCTTTTACCAGATTAAATATGATGTATGTAGCTCTACACGTTTTGTTCCTGAGTAATATGAAAATATTTGTTGGAATACAAAGAAAATCGATGAACAAGACTTGTCAACGCTCTGTACAAGTGAATGGGTAATATTCTTTATTATTACCCATTTTCTATAGAACAGGTGGCTTTAGTAATAATTCGTATTATACGTGGAAATCTGATTTAAACTATGCATTTATTTACACAAGTGGTTATCCCTTGAATAAGGAGAAATCTGAACAGCACATATGACATAATGAAAGAAAGTATGACAATAATCCTCAGAAATAATGTACTCGAATGTGGTTGCAATGCGTGGATAAGAGAAGTTTCTGGAATTCCCTTTTAGAAACCATGGTATCCTAGATAGTGGCTTGCACTTGTAATACTCTTATAGGAAAAAAAATAATGTGTTCACTCTTTTAAGCTTATTTTTAATGTTAAAGTAACCTTGGATGGATCCAGATCTTGGTTAGTAGTAAGATATTATACAGTGGTCGGGATAAATATGTGTCTTAGATACAAATTGATTCAATGGGTTGTTGATGATTAACTATTACTTACCACCGTATCTTTCAAAAGTCATATAAGATTTTGTTTCCCCTCCTTTGGGGTGCGCAATGCCAGTTCGCAAATTAGACAAAGATATCGTACTCTCGGGTATTCTTTGTGAAGTCAATCGCAAATTGACTTGGAAAATATATATGGATAAATCAAAAACAAACAAATCGCACTGCCACGGGAAATTGATAAGCTTCTTATTTTGATTAGCTGTGATTCCGTGCTAATATTGAAAAATATTAGTAACGCTTTTAAGGCGCTTAAGTATCGCAAAAAATTTTAATTTTGGTCTCTCAACTATTCTGCAAAGGGAAAGAAAATAAAATTAGGAATGCGCATGAACGAACATATGTATACCACTCCTTAGACTCAGTATTTCTTACATTACTGTAATTTTGCTCAAATTTTCTTATAATTTCGAAGGAAATAAGGTTAATTTAACATTCAAGTACATATATATACATATTTATATATACGGATATATCTTTTTCTATTACTTATGTATTCAGTACGTTTGTATAATGGGCAAAAAAACACTGTTGAAGCGTGATTTATGTGTAAACACGAAGTCAAGTAGCTTTTTGCAGATATACACTGGAGCCCACGTTACTAAAAGTTTTGGAAAACTCAATTATTCAGTATAGATATATATATATATATATATATGTACATTTTCATGCACGTATGCATTTACATATGGATGAAAGCCACGCCATTTGAACTTTTGAGGTTGTGTTCGTTTTGGTCACATTCACTTTTCTATACCTTTTTTCTCTAGTTTTCTATAATGCGTTTCTGATTACAATGAAAGTAAATTAATAATTTTGCTAAATAAACCGTTTAGGAATAGATTTTCTCCAAAGTTCACGAACATACGACTCTACGTCACTGCACAATATGACCATAATGATTTTAGTAGGGCTGCAAATCAATGACTATCGATTGGCCGAACATGATGAGAACGGAGAATAGCTATTTCACACTTACGTTTAAATGTACTCCAGTTTTATATAGTATTTATTATAACAAGATAATAATAGGAGACTTCCAAATAGTAAGCCACAGACCACTTATACAGATTTAGATTACTAAAAAAGAAACAAACACATTAGTTACATAATAAGACAAAGTTAATATCTATTGAAATATTATATTTTAAGTAAGTTGCACTTCCTTTTATATATCCTTGTTGTACAGTTCGCTTATTGAAATATTTTCTCAATTTCTGTTTAGAGAATATCTAATTCATTTATATATTTATTTATTTGTTTGAAACAATATCCAAATGCATACGCTAGTGCGTAAGCACTAAAAAATTATACGTTTAAAATATCGATTGTCCACGTTTTCACTAGCAAATATAAATTGCATTTTAGATAACATTTATCGATATTCTTATAATACTGGAAAACTTTTTCATATCGATTTATTTTTCTGCGTATACAGAACGTACTTTCCTTTCATTGTATTCCAAAAAAGATAATATTTTTGTATACTTGCGGTTATTTACAACTGCAAGTAATGTGTCGCTAAACTTTAGTGAAAATAACAGAAAATACGACTTGCACGGCAAATAAATATAAGAGGCAATCACGATAAATAAAAAACCGTGAGTATGGAATTTCAAGTGGACGCTTCTCAATACTTACATGCATATATATCGATGTGTGGATATGTACATACACCTTGTTATAAACAGTTTAAAATCTTTTCTGACGTAATAAAATCCCAGGAATGTAAATGCAAAACCTACAAGATCCATTCGAACTGTATTGAAATAAATATTGAACCATAACCGTGTGTATATGTAAATATAAACTAGGCAGGTTAATTTTTTTTTCTACCATTCTGCTGGCACCAAACATACGTACAAGTGTATGTATGTGATGCACTCGGCGTCTTTTATCTCTACATATATACATATATAAAATGTAACTTAACTGTGCCACCCAACAATAAATAAATAAATAGAAGTGTATAAATAGCTCAGTTAACTGGGCGGCTTCGTGCTACGCATCTGAGATACTTTTTCACCCCCAAAAGATATCCCGCTTCATGAGATTGCGACAGGTGGAGATTATTGCATTTCCAATAGGATACCAAAATGTCTTTTCACGTTGCCTCAAATGTCTGGGGATTATTTTGTGGTGGGGCTTGTGGTTTAATGGGGTTTTTTTTTGTATCTCTTAAATAGAAGTGATGTTGTTTCGGTAAAAGGTTGCCAGTGTGTGCGCATAATATTAAAGTTTAACACACGTTACCTCAAGGTTTTACCACATTTTTTAGGTTTCAAACGCATGTTCTTGTGAAAAGGAAATTTATATTAAATAGTAAAGCAATAAAAATTAAAAAAACATTTGTAGTAAACTGAGAAGTTAACGTAAGAAATAATAGTTTATTCCTTGTTTTTCATTGTTTGTTTTGTTTTATTGCAGCAACTTGGATTTGTAGCTTGCTTTCATTTGTGGCGTCATGGAGGATCCCAATCGCATGTTGGCCCACACCGGTGGCATGATGGCTCCGCAAGGATACGGCTTGTCTGGCCAGGATGATGGACAGAATGCCGGCAGCGAGAACGAGGTGCGCAAGCAGAAGGACATCGGCGAGATATTGCAACAGATAATGAGCATCTCGGAACAATCACTTGACGAGGCCCAGGCCAGAAAACATACACTCAACTGTCACCGAATGAAGCCGGCTCTTTTCTCTGTACTTTGCGAGATCAAGGAGAAGACCGGTAAGCTATCTCTATAGCTATAATCTCAAAAGCACCATCCGTTTCTCTATTGTTTTATACAAATCACTTCTTATGCTTAATAAAACGTTTCACATGCTAGCCTGATTTCCATGTGCAGTTTTATAAACCAAATGGTTTAACGATAAGTTATATCAAAATTGTAATTGTTTTAATCACCCTTTCTACTTAAATTATTACAGTCCTCTCGATTCGCAACACCCAGGAGGAGGAGCCCCCAGATCCACAACTGATGCGCTTGGACAACATGCTGATTGCCGAGGGCGTGGCAGGACCTGAGAAGGGTGGTGGTGGAGCAGCGGCTGCCTCCGCGGCTGCGGCCAGCCAGGGTGGTTCCTTGTCCATCGATGGTGCTGACAATGCCATTGAGCATTCCGACTACCGTGCCAAGCTGGCACAGATCCGTCAAATATATCACCAGGAATTGGAGAAGTACGAGCAGGCATGCAATGAGTTTACTACGCATGTCATGAATCTTCTACGCGAACAGAGTCGCACGAGGTATGTGGATATAGATAAATCCTGATTTTGTGGATCACGTGGGTAATACAATCATCATTTCAGACCCATTACACCAAAGGAAATCGAGCGAATGGTGCAGATCATCCACAAAAAGTTTAGTTCCATACAAATGCAGCTGAAGCAGTCGACCTGCGAGGCTGTGATGATCCTTCGTTCGCGTTTCCTGGACGCACGCCGCAAGCGTCGCAACTTCAGCAAGCAGGCATCCGAGATCCTCAACGAGTACTTCTACAGTCACTTGAGCAACCCATATCCATCCGAAGAGGCCAAAGAGGAGTTGGCACGAAAGTGTGGCATCACGGTAAGTGCACACATTAATCAATCAGGCAGTTTGATTGCAGTACAGCATTGTAAATGAACGCACAATCATGCAGGTCTCGCAAGTATCCAATTGGTTTGGCAACAAGCGTATTCGCTATAAGAAGAACATTGGTAAGGCACAGGAGGAGGCCAATTTGTATGCGGCCAAGAAGGCTGCTGGTGCTTCGCCGTATTCCATGGCCGGTCCTCCCAGCGGGACAACCACACCCATGATGTCACCCGCTCCGCCACAAGATTCCATGGGCTATCCAATGGGATCCGGCGGCTACGACCAGCAGCAACCGTACGACAACAGCATGGGCTACGACCCAAATCTCCATCAGGATCTAAGCCCCTGAGGATCAGGGCTGTGAACCACTCCCAAACGGAGAATCCCTCATGCAGTTGTGGTCAAAATAACTGCGCTGAAAATCTAACATGCTGTTTCATCCTAATTATGTGCGGTTCTCTATTGAACAAAAAAAAAAAAAACGCGGTTTATATTTGCTTCTTCGCTAAGACCAACAATCCTTAAGGGTTTTTTAATTCTGCTGTCCTTGTTTTCGTGTCAGATATGTTTAAAATTCCCATAAATTTAGATATAGTTCCGATAGATATACATACATGAGTAGAATATAAATACGTAATAGCTAGTTTGTGCTTGCTACATTTTGGTTGGCGGAAAACATTGCCTGCTATAAAAAAAAAGAGCATGAAAATTATATGGTTTTCGGATTGGCGCAGTCTCCTGCTATTTAACAATATATGCAGGATAGTCGTAAATTGAATATTGCCTAATTAAGATTATTTGCACGGCCAGAAAACGAATATACTTTGCTCGCTTTTTCAACAATCAATTTAAAATGGAAAGCATGTTTGTGGCATGTCAACTGTAAAATACATAAATACGTAATAATTCGTTTAAGCGATTATAATTTTATCAGCGTTCGTAAAAAGGGATAATTGCCAATGCAGTGACTTTTTCTGCATAACCCCATTAGCTTATATATTATAACCATCGAAAACATATGCAAGGAAACTCGATTAAACTGGTAGTATACGAATATTTTCACAACGAGTGAAGGTGAGAAGGCACAAGTTTCAGGGCTTTTATTTTGACCGCAGCTGTGTATAAATATATTTTAATACATTTACCTACATTTGCGGGTATATACAAATATTGCATGTAAATCATACTATGACGGTTCTTTTTTGGCTACAGTACGTATACGACAGCAAAATAGTGTTTACTAAATTTAAAACTGTACGAAACTTTTAAAACTTGAACAATACGAAAATACGAAACTAAACCATGTATACGATGTATATCAGATAAATAAATAATACATGTTGTTGTTATCCGCACACGTCAACTAATTACAAATATTTTGAATGTAAAAACGGAAAAGTCTTGGATAAATTAAATTTCTGTCCATTTCTATCGAAAGACGAATTGTATTATTTAACGCTTTATAACATTTTCTAGTATTCTAAAAGTCGCAAAATACTTGTTTTTCTTTTTAAATCAAAAAGTATTTAACATTAAATGGAAACTTTTCAGCTATCAAAACAACTTTTTCAACTTAATTGCATTATAAAAACCAAGAAGAAATTCGTCTTTCGCTTGGAAAGAAATCTATACTTCTTTTCCCACTTTGCCCAAATTAAAACGGATATGAGAACAGATTATTTAAATGTATACAAAAACGATTATAATTTTAACTGATAAATAATATATGTCTTCGGCAGACTTTCGCTCACATTACGGTCAAATGAAACCATTCAATGTATTTCAGTAAGTAAGGTACTGCATTAAAAATTTTGGATAACAATAGAAAAATATATAAATACACAACTTTACACGAATAACTTAATAAATCAAAACGAAGTATTAATTAATGGTTTTATGGGATATTTCTTATAATTCTTTTGCCTAGAAAGTCTTGCGCGAAGGACACAAAAATGGGCGTTATCCTTTGCAGATAAACTGTGCACGTAATAGAAAGAGATGGAGCATCTTTAGATACACTTGCTCGCTCTGATGAAAGTCATTTGACATTCTTTTATGTGTGTGTGGCAAGCCAATAAAAACAAAAACCTTTCGTTTTTATAAGTTTTTTATAAATATATTTTTATTTTAAGCGGATTTTGTAATATGGTTTAGTGCGGCTTTTTGCACTTTACTACAATTTACAATTATTCCTTAGAATGGGTAGTGATTTTTTTAAAATCACTTTGATTAGCCAATTTATATTTATACATTTTAAAGTCCACTTTTTAAACATTTAACCGCTGTCCAAATGCATTCCACAATCAGTCAACATGTTCCACTTGTGCTGCTATCTTGACGCGCATGACTGCCAGCGCGGAATATTTTGAATGGTCAATACGGCCACACTGTTGGCAACACGTGCACGAATTCGACATTTGATTTGAATTCGTTTTTATTTAATCGTTATTGTACGCAAAGCCAGCAGCAATGGGCAAGAAAACGAAAGTTGGAAAGACGCGTAAGGATAAGTTCTACCAGTTGGCCAAGGAGACGGGCCTGCGATCGCGTGCCGCCTTCAAATTGATCCAGCTGAATCGCAAATTCGGTTTCCTTCAGCAGTCGCAAGTATGTTTGGATTTGTGCGCCGCTCCCGGTGGCTGGATGCAGGTGGCCAAGCAGAATATGCCGGTGTCCAGCATTGTGATCGGCGTGGATCTCTTTCCCATCCGTCCCATTGCCGGTTGCATTGGCCTCGTTGAGGACATCACCACGGAGAAGTGCCGCCAATCGCTGACCAAGGAGCTGCAATCGTGGAAGGCCGATGTTGTGCTCCACGATGGTGCTCCCAATGTGGGCAGGAACTGGTTGTACGATGCCTATCAGCAGATCTGCCTCACCCTCAATGCCCTCAAGTTGAGCACACTGTTTCTGCGCAACGGCGGTTGGTTTGTGACCAAGGTGTTCCGCTCCAAGGATTACAATGCCCTGCTCTGGGTGCTCAAGCAGCTGTTCAAGAAGGTGCACGCCACCAAGCCGAGTGCCTCGCGTAAGGAATCCGCCGAGATATTCGTCGTCTGTCAGGGCTATCTGGCACCCGATCACATTGATCCCCGTCTCCTGGACTCGAAGTACGTGTTCGAGGAACTGGATCTCGATGCCAAGAAGAAGAGCAGCCTGCTGCATCCCGAAAAGCAGAAACGCATCAAGGCCGAGGGCTACACGGCACAGGATATTGCCCTGCGCAACGATCTGGCTGCCACAGAGTTTATGAAGGCTGAAAATGCACTGGCTGCCCTGCAGGGCATCGGTTCCATTCGCATCGATGACGAGCGCATTGCCAAGCATAAGAAGACCACGCCAGAGATCCTGGAGTGCTGCAAGGATCTGAAGCTATTGGGCCGCAAGGATATCAAGGGACTCATGCAATGGTGGAAAGATGTCAGGGAGCTGTTCGTTAAAAAGGAAACGCCACTGGTCGTCGGCGATGGCGAAGAGGAGAAGCCCAAGAAGCCATTGACGCAAGCGGAAATTGAGGATATGGAAGATGCCGAACTGCAAACGCAAATTGACACAATTGTCGAAGAGGAGAAGAAGGATCTAAAGCGTAAGCGTAAGAAGACGCTCAAGACTAAGGCAAAACTGCACGAGAAAATGAACCTTAACATGGTGATCAAGGGAGACGATGGCCCAGTCGAGGAAATGGAACATGAAATCTTCGACCTCAAGAATATCAACACCTCTGCGGAGCTCGACGATTTGCTAGATGTTCAACCTGACTTTGCCGTCGATGAAACGCAGCCAGAGCAAGCAAAGCTGCCAAAATACAAATATTTCGACAAGGATGAGGGTAACATCAATGATGATCTAAACTATGACGACGACAACGAAGAGGAACAAAGCGAGGCATCCGAAGACGAGGATCAAATCAATGATAAGCAGGGCCTGGGCCTTAGTGATGATGATGATGATGAGGACAATCCGAAGGGTAAAAACAAGAGGAAAAAGCGCTCCGAGAATCCGCTGATTAAATCCAATGATTTCCGCGATAAAAACACTAAGCGAGAGCAACGCGTACAGCTTTGGTACGAGAAAGATGTACTACAAAATATCCAGTCCGATGACGACGAAGAAACCTACGATCTGAACAATCTGGCCAAGGAATACAAGGCCAAGGGTGTCGCCGTTCTGGGTGAGAGCACCCTTAAGCCGGACGCCGATGAGACCATCCAGGGAAAGAAGGCCAAACGTCGTGCACGCCATGAAGCCGCAGCCAAAGACAGCAGCTCAGAGTCGTCCGATTCCGAAGATGAGGCCAACGAGGATGGCGAAGGTGAAGGCGAACAGACAGCTGCTGGTGAGTAAAATAAAGCGTTTAACATTCCTAAAGTTAACTTATCATTTCCTTTTATCAGGTGCAAACGCAAAGAAGGTTCGCCTATCCGAAAACGAAATGGCTCTGGGTGCACTGCTGACACGAAACAAGAAAACACGCCGTGACCTGATCGACGCAGCCTGGAACCGCTACGCTTTCAACGATGAGAACGTTCCCGTTTGGTTCAAACTGGATGAGGACGAGCATATGACCAAGCCAACGCCAGTTCCGAAGGAACTAACCGCCGAGTACCAGCGCAAGTTGCAGGAGGTGAACGTGCGCCCCATCAAGAAGGTCATGGAGGCCAAGGCACGCAAGCACCGTCGTGCCACCAAACGCTTGGCCAAGGCTAAGAAGATGGCCGAAAAGATTATGGAGAACAACGATGCCACCAATCACGAGAAGTCCAAGCAGCTCAAGAAGGTGTACAAAAAGGCGCAGGAGAAGAAGAAGGAGGTCACATATGTGGTGGCCAAGAAGCAGACAGCAGCTCGTCGCGCCCGTCGTCCTGCAGGTGTAAAGGGTCGCTATAAGGTCGTGGATCCACGCGAGAAGAAGGACAAGCGGTCGATGGATGCAAAGAAGAGGCGCGAAAAGGGTGGAAAAGGTCGCAAGGGGAAGGGGCGTAAATAAATTTAAATCTAAAAAATAAATATGTAATATTTTATAGATACTAAATATACGTGTAAAAATCAGGTTGTTTTTTTTTGCTTTTAATATGAATATGCACATTTAAGATAAGAACTCAGTAGCGAAACTGCAAATGTAAACTGAAAACTGTTGTTTCCTTTCATAAATATATGTATTTATATTTACTTCATGTGAATTCGACTTTTTCACGCCCATTGCAACGCCTTCGAACACAAAGAACCGCAGCAATCACCTCCAGTTACTTAAAAAACATTTCTCAGTAAAAAGAAACCAAAATGAAGCCATTCAAAAACACTGTATATGTTTTCAGAGGAAGTCTTTTGCACTCTTTTTGAATTCATTAATTTTATTTCGATTTTATGCGTTATGTAAAAAAAAAATGAGTTGAGTTTTGGATAAATGTCGTGCATGCGAACGCCATCTGCCATTTGACGATAATGCACTAAATTATAAACAATATCAAAAGCAAAACCATTTCTAATATCTGAGTTTGCGGCTATACGGAGTAATCCGTGTAAGCTAGTGTATTATAAGTTACTTTAATTATAATCATAATAAATAAATGCATACCGGTCTGTTAAATATTATTTCATTTCATATAAATAATTTTATAAATGATATTCTGTTTACTATTCCAATACAATTCAACCAGTTATTATGAGTTCTTATTTTATGTATTCTAATAGTATACACATATAAATATTTTTATAAAAAGGTATGAAGGGACTTGTAGATAAGAAGACATCGCTTTTTTTTATTATCCGCTCTCTTCGCAATTTATTTTAGCTGATCATCTCGCGGTACTTCAGCTTGTGCTTGGTCAGCATGTCCGTAACTGTGACCAGCTTTTTAATTGAAAGTATGTTGGATAACTCGTGAAGTTCTTGCGAATGTGATACACAGATGTGATGCAAGGTAGCCAGCTCGCGTCCTAGAAGCATATCATATTATATTTAATACCACTACAGCTTAATTAGACTAAGAAATAATTACCAGTGTCTTGTGAATTCAGATTTGTACTTTGTTCGACAAACATTCCAAGCGGTTGGTTCGGATCGTTGACCGAGGACAGTTGATCCAAGAAAACAATCATACGTTCCTTGTTCTTCAAGATAAACGGATTGACAACCTCCATGTATTGTTCCTAAAATTAAGAAAAGAAAACCATTTTATGTTGGTGATCATATAATTGACTACAATCGCACGCACCTTGCCGCCGAATTCAATCAAGTTGGCCAGATTCTGCAGACACTTGGCGACCATGACTAACGACCGAGTTGCTGCCATTGGTGGCGTCTCACTGACCAAGCCAAATTGGCGTGGATTCAGCAGCGCTGGGCACAGAAGGCGCAAGAATATAAAGCCAGAGACGACGCGGGTGCGAACCAGCCGCTCTGTCGGCCACTTAGCCATCACAGCCTTCTGAAGACAGCTGCAAATGAAACGCACATTGCGGGGACAGGCGTCCGGTGAAGTGAATATCGACTGGGTGACCAGATCAAGGATTTGCAACAGAAACTCTGCATTCGTGCAGGCATCATCGTTGACATCCATTTTCGTTGGATTCAGTTCCGCCGACTGCTTACTCTCCAAAATGCGCTGTACGGTTTCGCTAACGGCCGACTGCAGAAATCCGCTGCATTCGGTGCGCATATATAGATCCATTAGTGTGGTGGCCAATGAAGCGCCCCGGAAGAGCGTTGTGGTTTCATTTTCGCGCGTCACCTCCGCCTGGCACAGCATTCGAATTAATTCCGTTTCCCGTTTCTCCTGCCGGAAGACTCGCAATAGAGCCGTGGCCAAAGGAACCCGATCATTATGGCACAATTCAGCCAGCGCCTTCACAGCGTAGAGCTCCGATTCGAGGAGCAGCTGCTGCAGAGGACTGTACTCTTCACACGGCATTATCAGATCGTCGAGGTAGCGCATACGCAATCGCAACGAGCCCCATTCACCCATCGGTGTCATTCCAGTGAGTTGGTACCAGCCCTCAGTTTCCTGGCCATTCTTCAGACTAGACAAGTCAATGGTTAGCTCGGCCACTTCCGAGTCTTTGCCGCGCTTGCCGCGCGATATTAACGTAATGGTTAGTGAGACGACATCTGGAGGAACATCGCTGCAACGAAATAAGTTTAAGAAATGTATACAAACTGAACCATAAAATATGTAAGACTTACTCCAGCACAAACTCCTCCTCCCAGACGGGTTCGGGTGCAATTTTGACACGAGTTTTGCCCACTTTGACTTGATTGAGGGAAATACTGCAGTATGGATGTGGCACTAGTTTAAATGGTAATCGGTGAGCTTCTAGCACATGCAGATTAAGACAACGAAGCTCCCGAAGACGTGAGACCTTCTTCTGGGCACGACTCAGCTGGGAATCGCATTGTGCTTTGAGCGAGTTGATCCACTCCACATAGCTTTCCTGACTAGGAGCACACAGATATGTCACTGTGGCCAGGCATGGCAGGGCCCTCTCGACAATTTGGAAGCAATAGGGACGCTCCCACAGCGAATCGTGACATTGATAGAGGTAAGCACAGGACAAATCGATCAGACCCTTCGGCTTGGTCTTCTTCGGATTGTCGTAGAAGCAGAGTTGCGTCTCCGAACCATCGTTGATTAGAGCGAAGTATAGTTGCTTCCATTTCGTCGTTTTGTCCGACTTCTTGTTCAAGTGACCGTGATGTTTGATTCCCTTGATCTTCTTGAGACCGATTTGGTCACGGCACTCGCGCAATGTTGCATAGATCTTTTCGGCGGCCTTTTCCACAACATATTGCTGATTGAACTCTGGCTGAATGCCATTCACAACTGGATGATTCAGTGAGTGGCCCTCGACAATTTGCTCTTTGCGGTATCGATTTATAACCGCATCCAAGCATTCGAATGTCCGGCCACCCATTAAATATCGCACGCCCTTCTTCTCAATGCGAAAGCGTTGGATTTGATTGTTTATATGAAAGAAGAGAGAGTAATCCCCCGGTGAGTTGTCACTTGGACGAACAAGGAAACTTCCTGGTCCAGCTGTAAGGATACAAAAAATGATTTCATATATGTATAATCTAGCGTTCTTTCTTTACTTGAACGTATATAAAAGATACACACCTTTAACCAACATATCGACGGCTTCGTTTTTGGTGCAGTTCGGATGGAACCAGGGAAATACCGTATTTGGATCGATAGATACATCCAGATCGTCCACAAGTTCTCTGAAAATCATTCCCTGCTCACCAGTACGATGGGCAGTCACCCACAACCAGCCATCGCCCATGTCGTTGTGTACAAAAAAGATATCACCTTTCTGGAAACTCAGTTCATCGGTCTCTGGCATTTTTGTGTAAGGCAGGATGGCTACGACGCGTTTCTTATCATTAACTGGCTCCGGCGGAGCAACTGGTATGGCCAAGCGTTCGCGCTTCAGTAGGTCACTACATGAGGTATAGTAACCAACCAAGTCGCTTAAGGAAATGAACTGTCGTCCTCCGATATAGAAGTCACCGCACACGGCTGTTATCCTATGGAAAGCATAACACAAAATATATAAGATCCTTCAGAGCAACTTGATGTAATCAAGTAATCCAATCAATGACTTACCGAAAATGGTTTATCCCGGTGCGCCCATAATAACTTAGAACATAGGAGCCAGGTTTGCGGTCACTTTCGCGAACTGTTCAGCATTAAAGTGAACCAAAAAGCATATTTAGCAACTCTTTCAACTTCGAATACCACGTTATACGCACCTAAATAGCTGCCCAGTTTACTGCTTCCCCGTAGACGAGACTCTGCAGAGTAGCGATCAAGTCGTCCATGGTACCATTCGCTTTCCGGAGGAGCAATAATCGCTGGACGTTCACCTAATTTTGGAGTTTGGTAGAAAGTTAGTAGGAGAAAGAATAACAAAGTTATTCATATACAAGAAATGCATGATAGTGTGCTTACCATTCAGCATATGGGGTCCATCGAACTCATCGTGATCCAATTCCTGCGCCAAGTCACCCAAGTCAATGCCACCAGGGGCCATTATGCCACCTAATCCAGTCATGCCACCCAGCCCAGCCAGGTTACCATCATCCGAACAGCCCGTTGGCGATCCGGGCTTATCTTTCTGGATGACCACATCGATATTTCCCAAATGTATTAGGTCCGCCATTGTTTGGCTTATGGGCTCTGTTCAGCAAATGCGAGTCTTAGTCTATATTTAACTTCGAGTGGAATTCGTTTTAATAAAAGCCACATATAGCAACGATACGAATGCGTTTATCTGAGAGAAACGTTAACTTTTGTGACTTTGTAGGCTTTTCCGTGCTGGTTATGTGCTAAGCTGTAAGAAGACCAGATAAAAACATATTTAAAACTATATTTATAATACAAGAATCATATTTAATAATGCTTAAACTTGCGTTTGTAAAGCAAAGCTTAGATTAAGTGTCACTTACAGAGTTAAATGCCTTGCTAAACCAACATCTGCCCAAAACCATTACCTCAGCTTCAATAAATTTGTTTTCTAGTATCATTTAAAATAATTCGAAGATTTGTGAGGATAAAATGAAGAACTTATACTGGGGCTTACCATGAAATCATTATCTTCGCCATATCGGTAGTGGTAATCTCACAAATCGAATTGGAAAAGATTCGCTATAAGTATCGAAACAAATGGCAAAAAAAAGGAGGATTCCGGTTAACTCAACTCGAACTTCTCTTGATAAGAAAATTGAGGAGATCTAGCTAACATTTTAAATGTAAAATGTCTTAAACCTATTTTATATAAGATAAAGCCTAAGCCAATTGGAAAAACAGCCACCAGAGTTGGAAATCTACTAAGAGACACTATTCTCGAGTACAACCAGCACCGGAAACAGGGTTTTTCAATTAGAACATAAAGACAATGTGTATCCAAAACCATATTTTAAAGCTTTTATGCGACGCAGACTAACTAAACTAACTAGAACTAAATGAAAGACAATAATATATGTATATCATCAGCTGTTTGCGCTTTGTTTACTTTTTCTACGTTTCCTCAATCAGCTGTTCATTTATTTTCTTTTTTTTCACGATCAAATGTTTTTATTTACTATACCGTACTTATTTTTTGAGTACTGGGATAGATGAAATACGAAAACCTTTAGAAACAGATGGCATACCAATTGTTATTATTTGAGTCAGAAATATACAGTACAGTGAACCCACAGCTTAGGCAATAAAAACCATTAAACTTACAGTTTAATTTTCAGATCTTAAAATTGATTCCTTTTTTTTCTGCTCACCTAATTCAATTTAAATTTTCACCATACAAACTGTAAATTTACTTTATTAGTTTTCAATTAGCACATATAACTGTCTCTTTATTGGTTTTTTGTACCATAACACAATTAAATAAATATTTACCTCCGAACAAATTAAGCTGTG
This sequence comes from Drosophila yakuba, assembly GCF_016746365.2. Taxonomy (NCBI): domain Eukaryota; kingdom Metazoa; phylum Arthropoda; class Insecta; order Diptera; family Drosophilidae; genus Drosophila; species Drosophila yakuba. Next base: position 10,393,303 of record NC_052526.2, read on the forward strand.
AGCCACTGTACATACATACATATGTATATGTCTTCGAAATCGCCGGCCGACTTTCTACATATGTATACGCAGACATTTTCAGGATATTTCGAGTTTAATTAGAGTATAGGTTACTTATGGGTCTGGAGTGTAAATGGATTGTAACTCCGTATATGTATATACTTAAGTGGTATGTATATATAGGGAAATGCTGCACCCTCTTGTACATCAACATCCAACTATGTAAAACACAAGCCGTTTATATGAGCCGCACACCACAGCACACCAAAGCACACACCACACCACACCACACACTACACACAAACTTTAGGCTAAGCCCTTTTTGCCAAACGAGCCGAACACAAAAAATCATTCGGTTCTTTTCTTCATACATACACGACCCGAAGAGTCATCATATCATCATCTCATCATCATCATCTTCGTCGTCGTCGTCGTCGTCTTTATCATACTCCTCTCATGCGGGATAAATACTGCCCATTGGATTCACAAACTCTGGGCTGTGGTGTTCGGTTTGGGGTTCCTTTGTAAATGAATCATTAACACAACCATTTAATTCTCTTTCATATGGGTAACAAAAAAAAAGGAGAAAAAAAAACCATCTACACAGAACATTTATCGGTTAATGCGCGTGTGTAAATATTTTCGTATATGTATATACTTTACATTGCACTGCAGCACCGAACTGAGACAACAAATCGCGTTGTTGGGCACTGCTATCTATTGTTTGCTTAATTTCTGTTATTCATAACAATATCATATTAAAGACGAACTAAAATTTCTTCCGTACCGATAGCCACAGCCAACGATAGAATTCAATTGTGCGCAGTGTGAACGTAGTGAATCATCAAAATATACCACATACCGAGTTCATCGTATGACTGTGCGTCAAGATAGCGCCAGCAAGTGCAGCTTGAGAAGAAGATGTTCAAAGGGAGTAATATCGATTGTAATATATATCGATATAAGCACCAATAAATATTATATTTAAAAAAAAAAACACTAATAAAAATAATAGTTATTCAGGATTTATATGTGTATTTTAGAAATAAAAAAAAACAATAAAATAGCAAAAATGTTTCAAAAATCTTTGAAAATAACGTATAAAAAACAAAATAATTATAAAAATAAATTAAATTGAATTTAAAAATCAAGTTACATATTGTTAAATTTCCGAGCTTATCCAGCCAGCAGGCGGCAAACCCAAATCTTTGTCATTCGAATAAAGTTATATGGATACATTACTTTGAACTAAACAGAAGGCATTCAGAAGGACCGATCATGTCCAAGCGCCAACGCGATGGTCTCGATGGCCAAGGAAAAAAAATGGCCAAGATTCGTTTCAAGAAGCTCGTCCGGGCCGTGATCCTGAATATGCAATGGCTGAATGAGCTGCCCGAGGAGACGGGCATTTCGCTGAATGTGAAGAAGAACGTGGCCATGTTGGTGCGGCAAAAGCGCAAAGTGGGCATGATGACCATGGCCGTAAGTCTAACGAATCTTTACTTTTTTTTTATCCAGTCCTGATCCTGGAGCTCTTTCTATTTGTTTGCTTGCTGAACTTTAGGAGAAATCGCTGCTGCGCACTCCGCATGCCACGCGTACCGTTGATGAAAGAAAAAAGCTGTGCAACATTGTGGCAAATCTGGCTTGTTTTTCAAAATTTCCTCCAGTGGGTAACGCTGATCCTTTGCATATATATATATTACTTATACGACCTGTTATCCCTCGCAGAAAGTCCGTGCTCGTCTCGTTCCGATTGTCAAATTCATGGCAATAACACCCGGACGCATTGTTATGAAGGAGGGTGATTTTCCCGTAACGATTTATTTTATAATCGCCGGTGAGGTGGAAATGTCTAGGAACATATACAGTAAGGTAAACTAAAGTTATAACTTGTTTCGTATATGTTCTCCACACCATATAATGGTATACGTTAAAAATGCTGTTTTATTTGAAAAACTTGTTATTTCCTAGGGCTGCAATCGTCCTGAACTACAATCGGAGGCTATTTTTGGACCCGGGGATTGCATTGGGGATATTGATGTGATGGAAGATGCACCCAGAACCAACACCTATACCGCCACAAGTAAAACTAATAGTGTGTTTGTTGAAACCTAATTGTAGCTGGTTCTTACAGCTAATTGCGAATTGCTGGCTATGTTCAATACGAACTATAAATCCGTTCTCCTACCTCATATGCAAAAGATGTGGCAGGAAAAGAAGAATGCTCTGCGGGCCCTTGACTATTTTAACTTTTTCAACGAAGAGCAGGTAATTGTAATTGCAATTAAGAACGACAAATTATGGAGTAACTTTTTTGTTAGATCGTGAATGCCAGTAAGTACGGTAGCATTCAGCAGTTCGAGCCCTTGGAGACGATCCACACCGAGGATTTGGGCACCATGAGCTATGTCTATTTTGTGCTCAGCGGGGAATGTGTGATCCTACAATGCCTTCACATGAAGGTCAGCATGGTTAACCGGGAGAAGGTATTCGAGCTGCCAAAGGTTCATAAACGGGAAACCGAACCTGCCTTGGAAGATGGCTCCAAGCCCAATAACGAACCGTACTTTGATGTTAACGAGTACATGCAATCCAGTTCATCGCTGGATGAGAACAAACAGAGCAAGAAAAGGAAGGTGAGCTCCAAATTGGGGTATCAGAGTTTTGGTAATCATTTTAACAGACAAATTTGGAATCTGTGCAAACAAATCTTTTGAATCTCGTTAATGCCTTTGTACTAAGATTATTTCAATATTTCTTCTCTTATTTGCGCAGCTGCGCAAAATGGGACTCCAGGAGATACAACGGGCCTGCGACGAGATGAAGAAACCGCTGGCCAGGAGATCCACCAAGGATCCAGGAGCACGACAACGGCTGCGATCTCGACACCGTGTGCGGGACTCAGAACGTAACATGAAGCCAGAGCATTACGAGTATTACATAATGGGCGAGGAAGATGAATCAGGCCACATATCTGAGAATCTTGTCGAGGAGCGGTATAGTGAGAACTCTGGAATGCAGACGCCAATTTCAGCATTCGTCAGCGAAATTGACGAAATCGAGAGCGAATCGGAGGGTAGCGAAATATTCACTGCCTCCAGCAATTCGATTCAGGGAACTATCGAAGAAACAAACGCCGGCCTGGAACGCTTTGAAACGCATTTTATTGACGTTGGCTCGCTGACATTCGGAGGAATCTTTGGGTTGGGCGAGAAAATGGACCATCGTGTGATTATGGCTAGGACCACGGTGCAGTGCATCGTAATACCACGCTTTTGGCTCTTTGAGGCCGCCCAAAATCCTGGTAACGTTTGGCAGCGACAGCGCTTCTACATCGAGTGCAATATTCCAACCAGAGAGGCTTTGTTCAAGGACTTTCTCAAGACACGAAAGTGGGAGCAGTTCAGACATGACTATATCGAAAGCGTACTTAATGGCGAATCATTGGCCAACTTTACAAAGGTTGAAGATATACCAATAATAAGTCGCATTGTGGAGACAAAAACTGACGACATTTGAGTTCGTCTTCAATTTACTTGCCACTTGTATATATTTATATATTTCCAACTTTCCAGCATTATTAAATCATTAGTACTGTATTCAAAATTCCTTGAGCGTAGAGAAATATTCAATTCGTAAACTCAAATATTTGTGTTTATACGACTGAAATTTAATATAGTAGCACTTGTCTATTATAGCTTTGTTTTTTTTATCAGTTGAGTGAATTTTTATTTACCGATTCTATTACGCGTTTTATTAAAAAAATGCTTAGTTTTAAATTTATTGTTTTGCGAAAATAAAATAAATAAATCAAATTGTTTTAAGCAAATACGTTTGCAGCGTTAAAACTAGTAAAATGCTGTCGCTTCTTAGATTAGGAACCATGTATTTTATTGTTAGTAGTTTGGAGTTGTAACAAATTGCATTTAAGCGTCTGTTCTGAAATAATGGGGCATAAAAATGAAATTAAAAATAATTATTTATCAATGAAGACCTTGCCAGTTTTAACTCTCGCAAAAGTGAAAACAGTTTTGGCCGAAGTAATGAAGTAAGCTTCATAATGCAGTTATTAATCGGTTTTTGGATCACTCTCGCTTTTGTTATTTATATTTTCGCAGGTGCGTAACGAAATATCTGATTGCAAAAATCACGAATTTATTTATTTACAGGACACATATATAATCCAAAAAGAATACTATGCGTTAAGGATCCAGATTCCAATTTGAACTTTGCCTCTTTCTTCTATTTATTCAAGCCATTGGCTTCGCATGATACATGTTTTGCTGACTTTAATAACACTAGGTCAACCAATCGATTTCGAAAAATGGCCGAAATATCATTAAATAATAAGTCTAATCTAAATTGCGGCGTGCACCACATTCATTATTATAAGTTCATGAAGTCCAAGATTACTTCAGAAAGCACATTTAAAAATATTTATCAAATGCACTTCTTAAATACACTTCTAAGCTGGCGAAATGCAGTCTTCGACCTTTTTCCAACCTGGGACTATCACTTATTACGGGTAAGTTGTGACACTGAAATAAGACTGATTTCTCCTTTAAGTCTATAAATTAATCCACAAATATTTAAAGGGTGAAATCTTCAAACATAACCTTCGCATAAGTAACTACATGATCAGCAAGTTTAGGAAGGATAAATTAATTAATAAACCTTATATAAAGTTAAACCAAGAAATGATTACTAAGAAAAGACTTCTAACTAAAAATGACGAAAAAAAATTAATTGTATCATTAAATCGTATTACAAGAAAAGAAAATTATTCGCGGAGTGCCATAGTCCTTAAAAATCTGCAGAGCTTAGATAATAGAAAACAATTACAATGTTTTATGCGATTTCTAAGTAAGAAAAGTACTTTAAGACGATGCAATTTATTTGAATTCATAACAGAATCTTTTCTAAGCGCAAGGAACCTACTTGGAAATATTTACATAAAGAGTCATTCGCAAAGGGTGAGTTTTTTGTAAAATAAAGTATTTTTAGATAACTGATAACTTTTATAACATGACTTGTATTCTAAGGTGCAAAATAATTCAATTAAATATAAAGATATAAAAATGTTGAGCAGTACAAAATGGAGGATTATTGCTAAGAAATATTGGAATTCAAAGGAGCTCAATCTGGCTAAACAAAGGCTACGACTTAACTCAAAAATTCTACAGTTTTTTTTATTGATTCAAAGACGAAGGATTTCCTTATTAAATACGCCTAAAGAAGGATTTTCAAATAGAAGACTGAGGAAAGATGATTTCTTTGAATATTTGTCGGCAACCGAAACACCCGAACTATTCGACAATTTAGAGTATATAAAAAATAACATAAAACAAAATTTTGCTTCGCAAGAACTATTGGAAATGCATAATGAGACCAATTTAAGCAACTTAACCATGTCCATAAGCAATGAAGCTAAATTAAACCATATAGTTTCAAGAGAAAACATCAGCAATCCCCAGAATCTAGTAAGATATGCCAGAAACCAAAGGCTGTTAGAAATGGTAACAGCTCCAATAATCAGTGCAGCAATAAATTTTTCAATTTCGGACGCAACTTCAACTTGTGAATTATGCTCTGAAGCCTCAGATGAAACGACAAACGTTTTCGATTCTGCGGAAACATGCGAGGAATGTGCTTCTCTAAGTTCAAACATATTGAATGAGTCTACTCCTACGATAAGCGGGTCATCGTTCACTGGAATTAATGAGCATGCTACGGCTTTTAATACAAACAATCAATCATCTAACTTACCTAAAGTTACTACGGAAATTTCCAGCACTTCCTGTGAGCTATGCACAGAGATATCTCCCTCTTCGGAAGAAATCTGTATTGAATGCTCTGATTTTGTATCAACAACAATAATACCACCCAGTACAAGCAATGCGACATTTACAACAAAATCTCGAACTTCGATCGATACGACAACAAGTCCAGATTCCAACTGCGAATTTTGTACCGATTTAACTGAGCTAATGAGTACTACGGAGGAAGATTGTGAGGAATGCTCTGACTTTGTATCACCAAGTGCCAGTATAAAATACCCGAACAGTGAAATTGTCACAACAACAATTGAGTCGCCAATTTTAGATGATACGAAAATCATGTTTGGCTATTTTTCAGAAATAATTACAATGATTATGTATGAATATGAAACAACAACTTTCAGGAGTGATCCTAAACCGAACTCAGCTCTAACTAACTCTAAATGTAAAGAATGTTCAGAGGCAACAACTACCGAATATATTGAAACCACTATTGAGCGAACGGAACAATCTGAAACTCCACTTCAGATTAATCAACTGTCAGGCTCTTCATTTCACTTTTCGACTACGAAAACAGAACCAATAATATCAACGGAAAAAGATCAAAATACTCGCGAGGAAAAACAAAAGTCGAGTATAGTATCAGGCAGCTTATCACAATTTTCGAATACAGAAAAGGAGGATCAAATTACAACAGTAGGATCAACAAATCGATTGGAATCTCTACTTAACTTGACTGCAGAAACAGACAGTTCATTAAAAATGTTGATAACAGATCAGTTGGATAGGGAGAATGAAACGAAACTTTCATACCTTCTACCAGAGTCGACGAACAAAGATCTATTAACACGCACAGAATCGACGCAACCATCAAAAGCTATACATCATATGAGTCCAATAACACCTCTACATCCTGAGCAACAACTAGAGGCTTCATCCCAGATTGGTATACCGCCAGGTGCTCCATCCACAATGTCGACCACAGAAAGAGATCATCCAACAGAAAATATGAAACAGTCAGAAACTTCACTTCCGCTTAATACAAAATCAATCAGTCCTAAAATGTGCGATTGTACTTGCTATTTGGAAATAGGCAAAGATTCGTGTTTGTGTGAATGCAACCTTAAAGAAAGCACATCAGATGAGTCAAAAAGTGCAACCGCTAGTGCATCTACCATTTTATTACACACAGAAACAAATCGAGAACTCCACAGCATGAAAGATTATGTTCCAAAAGGCACAACTTTACTTACAGAGGCGAGTCCAGAAGATCTCTTCAGTATTGGGAATGTCACAACTAAAGGACAAGGTTTAACTGGTAATAAAACAACACTGCCGTCGATATTTTCATCGTTGGAAGAGATAGAGCCAAGAGCAAGCAGTAAACCAACAACGAATGATATTTGCGAATGCACTTGCCTATTGAAACATGGAGATTACTCGTGTACATGCAACTGTATGACAGATACCATTTCCATTGATGCATCTATGTTAACAGCAAGCCAAATAAAGTCTAGCGAAGATTTTCAGTACTCTTCAAACGTTTCTTCATATAAAAGTACCCTCAAAACAACAAATTTAGAAGAGAAAACTACAAGTCCACTGACATCATTACCAATTTCGAGTACAAGGCGATATGAAACATCCCAAAACGAAATGATAAATCAATCGCAATCTGTACCTCCTTTGAGTACAGTATTTAGTGGTCTACCAAAATTACCTACCACAATAAAAAGCCACTTAACGCTGGAGGATAAGGAACAACCGTCAAAGTCTTTACATTTCTTAAGTACAATATCAAACATTCAAATTGAACAATCAAGTTTCCTTGGCTGTGATTGTACATGCCAATTGGAAATAGGAAAAGACTCGTGTATCTGCGAATGCAACCCAAACGGAAGTAGTTCAGAAGTCTCGGTCAGTGGATCCGATCAGTCATTACCCACAGAAACAAATCAAGATATTCATAGTGTGAAAGATAATACCCCAAAACCGATAGGTAGTGGTACTTTTTTACTCACAGAGGCCAGTCCAGAACATTTCAGTATTGAATATATCACAACTAAAGGAGATGCTATAACTGGTAATAAAACCACAATCCCATCGGAGCTTTCATCCTTGGAAATGATAGAGTCAATAACAAGCAGTAAACCATCAACATATGATATTTGCGATTGCACTTGCCTATTGGAACAAGGAGATGACTCGTGTACATGCAACTGTATGACAGATACCATTTCCATTGATGCATCTATGTTAACAGCAAGCCAAATAAAGTCTAGCGAAGATTTTCAGTACTCTTCAAACCTTTCTTCATATAAAAGTACTCTTGAAAATACAAATACCAAAGGGAAAAATACAAATCCATCGACATCCTATCAAACATCCCAAAATGAAATGGGAAATCAATCGCAATTTGTACCTCCATTAAGTACCGTATTTAGTGGTCTAATCAAAATTTCAACCACAGACGAAGAACACCCAACGCAAGACGACGTAGAAAAAGTATCAAAATCTCCACTTCAATTGAGTACAACCAGTGGTCTACCAAAATTACCGACCACAGGAATAAGCCACCTAACACTAGAGGAAAAGGAACAACAGTCAAAGTCATTACCTCTCTTAAGTACAATATCAAACTTTCAAATTGAACAATCAAGTTTTAGTGGTTGTGATTGTAATTGCCAATTGGAAATAGGAAAAGACACGTGTATCTGCGAATGCAACCCAAATGGAAGTAGTTTAGAAGTCTCGGTCAGTGAATCCGATCAGTCATTATCCACAGAAACAAATCAAAATATCCATAGTGTGAAAGATAATACTCCAAAACATATCACAACTAAAGGAGATGCTATTACTGGTAATAAAACCACAATGCCATCGGAGTTTTCATCCTTGGAAATGATAGAGCCAATAACAAGCAGTAAACCATCAACACAAATTGTTTGCGAATGCACTTGCTTATTACAACAAGTAAATGACTCGTGTACATGCAACTGTATGACAGATACCATTTCCATTGATGTATCTATAATAACAGAAACCCAAATAAAGTCTAGCGAAGATTTTCAGTACTCTTCAAACCCTTCTTCCTATAAAAGTACACTTAAGAATACAAATACCAAACAGAAAACTACAAGTCTATTGACATTATTACCAATTTCGAGTACAGGACAATATCAAACATCCCAAAACGAAATGAGATATCAATCGCAATCTGTACCTTCATTGAGTACAGTATTTAGTGGTCTACCAAAATTACCGACCCCAGAAAAAAGCCACTTAACGCTAGAGGATAAGGAACAACAGTCAAAGTCTTTACCTCTCTTAAGTACAATATCAAACTTTCAATTTGAACAATCAAGTTTCCTTGGCTGTGATTGTACTTGCCAATTGGAAATAGGAAAAGACTCGTGTATCTGCGAATGCAACCCAAATGGAAGTAGTTCAGAAGTCTCGGTCAGTGGATCCGATCAGTCATTACCCACAGAAACAAATCAAGAACTCTATAGTGTAAAAGATAATATCCCAATACAGGAAGAAAATGGTACTTCGTTACTTACAGAGGCCAGTCCAGAACCTTTCAGTATTGAACATATCACAACTAGAGACTATGCTATTACTGGGAATAAAACCACAATGCTATCGGAGTTTTCATCCTTGGAAATGATAGATCCAATAACAAGCAGTAAACCATCAACACATAATGTTTGCGAATGCACTTGCCTATTACAACAAGTAAATGACTCGTGTACATGCAACTGTATGACAGATACCATTTCCATTGATGCATCTATGTTAACAGAAAGCCAAATAAAGTCTAGCGAAGATTTTCAGTACTCTTCAAACCCTTCTTCATATAAAAGTACACTTAAGAATACAAATACCAAACAGAGAACTACAAGTCTATTGACATTATTACCAATTTCGAGTACAGGACAATATCAAACATCCCAAAACGACATGGAAAATCAATCGCAATCTGTACCACCATTAAGTACAGCATTTAGTGGTCTAACCAAAATTTCAACCACAGACAAAGATCATCCAACATTAAGTAGTCTACAAGAAATACCAAACACAGGAATAAGCCACCAAACACTAGAGGAAAAGGAACAACAGTCAAAGTCTTTACCTCTCTTAAGTACAATATCCAACTTTCAATTTGAACAATCAAGTTTCCTTGGCTGTGATTGTACTTGCCAGTTGGAAACAGGAAAAGACTCGTGTATCTGCGAATGCAACCCAATTGGAAGTAGTTCAGAAGTCTCGGTCAGTGGATCCGATCAGTCATTACCCACAGAAACAAATCAAGATATTCATGGTGGGAAAGATAATACCTCAAAACCGATAGGAAGTGATACTTCGTTACTCACAGAGGCCAGTCCAGAACCTTCCAGTGTTGAACATATCACAAGTAAAGGAGATGCTATTACTGGTAATAAAACCACAATGCCATCGGAGTTTTCATCCTTGGAAATGATAGAGCCAATAACAAGCAGTAAACCATCAATACATAATGTTTGCGAATGCACTTGCCTATTGGAACAAGGAGATGACTCGTGTACATGCAACTGTATGACAGATACCATTTCTATTGATGCATCTATAATAACAGCAAGCCAAATAAAGTATAGCGAAGATTTTCAGTACTCTTCAAACCCTTCTTCATATAAAAGTACCCTTGAAACAACAAAATCAGAAGAGAAAACTACAAGTCCACTGACATCATTACCAATTTCGAGTACAGGACAATATCAAACATCCAAAAACGACATGGGAAATCAATCGCAATCTGTACCTCCATTAAGTACAGTATTTAGTGGTCTACCAAAATTACCGACTCCAGGAATAAGCCACTTAACGCTAGAGGATAAGGAACAACAGTCAAAGTCTTTACCTCTCTTAAGTACAATATCAAACTTTCAAATTGAACAATCAAGTTTCCTTGGCTGTGACTGTATTTGCCAATTGGAAATGGGAAAAGACTCGTGTATCTGCGAATGCAACCCAAATCGAAGTAGTTCAGAAGTCTCGGTCAGTGGATCCGATCAGAACACAGATCCCACAGAAACAAATCAAGATATTCATGGTGTGAAAGATAATACCTCAAAACCGATAGGAAGTGATACTTCGTTACTCACAGAGGCCAGTCCAGAACCTTCCAGTGTTGAACATATCACAAGTAAAGTAGATGCTATTACTGGTAATAAAACCACAATGCCATCGGAGCTTTCATCCTTGGAAATGATAGAGCCAATAACAAGCAGTAAACCATCAATACATAATGTTTGCGAATGCACTTGCCTATTAGAACAAAAAAATGACTCGTGTACATGCAACTGTATGACAGATACCATTTCCATTGATGCATCTATGTTAACAGCAAGCCAAATAAAGTCTAGCGAAGATTTTCAGTACTCTTCAAACCCTTCTTTATATAAAAGTACCCTTAAAACAACAAATACAGAAGAGGAAACTACAAGTCCATTGACATCATTACCAATTTCGAGTACAAGGCAATATGAAACATCCCAAAACGAAATGATAAATCAATCGCAATCTGTACCACCATTAAGTGCAGCATTTAGTGGTCTAGTCAAAATTTCAACCACAGACAAAGATCATCCAACATTAAGTAGTCTACAAGGAATACCAAACACAGGAATAGGCCATCTAACACTAGAGGAAAAGGAACAACAGTCAAAGTCATTACCTCTCTTAAGTACAATATCAAACTTTGAATTTGAACAATCAAGTTTTAGTGGTTGTGGTTGTACTTGCCAGTTGGAAACAGGAAAAGACTCGTGTATCTGCGAATGCAACCCAAATGGAAGTAGTTCAGAAGTCTCGGTAAGTGGATCCGAGCAGACATTACCCACAGAAACGAATCAAGAACTCTATAGTGTGAAAGATAATATCCCAACACAGGAAGAAAATGGTACTTCGTTACTAACAGAGGCCAGTTCAGAACCTTTCAGTTATAAATATATCACAACTAAAGGCTATCCTCTTACTGGTAATAAAACCACAATGCCATCCGAGCTTTCATCCTTGGAAATGACAGAGCCAATAACAAGCAGTAAGCCAACAATATCTGATATTTGCGAATGCACTTGTCAATTAGAACAAGAAAATGACTCGTGTACATGCAACTGTATGACAGATACCATTTCTATTGATGTATCTATGTTAACAGCAAGCCAAACACCTTTACCTCAATCCACAACAGAAAAAAGTAGTCCAATTCAAGAATCAACAAAGTTTCCTCAATCAAGTACACAAACTGAAAGTATATTTTCAAGTCAAAGTCTAGATGAAGATAGAACATCTGAAGAAGATACAAGGACACTATCGATATCTCCTTTTCAATCAAGTACAATGGCAAATAGTTTACCTACTGTTTCGAGTGCAGCAATTCAAACAATTCAAGAGGAAACAACGGAATTTTTAACTTCTTTACCTCAATCCACAACAGAAGAAAGCAGTTCATTTCAAGAATCCAGTGAAGAAGAAAATCAAATGACAGAAATGCCATGGACACTATCAACAAAGCTTCCTCAATCAAGTACACAAACTGAAAGTATATTTTCAAGTCAAAGTGTAGATAAAGATAGAACATCTGAAGAAGATACAAGGACACTATCGATAACTCCTTTTCAATCAAGTACAATGGCAAATAGATTGCCTACAGTTTCGAGTGCAGAAGATCAAACAATTCAAGAGGAAACAACGGAATTTGTAACTTCTTTACTTCAATCCGCAACAGAAGAAAGCAGTTCATTTCAAGAATCCAGTGAAGAAGTAAATCAAATGACAGAAGTGCCATGGACACTATCAACAAAGCTTCCTCAAACAAGTACACAAACTGAAAGTATATTTTCAAGTCAAAGTGTAGATAAAGATAGAACATCTGAAGAAGATACAAGGACACTATCGATATCTCCTTTTCAATCAAGTACAATGGCAAATAGTTTACCTACTGTTTCGAGTGCAGAAATTCAAACAATTCAAGAGGAAACAACGGAATTTTTAACTTCTTTACTTCAATCCACAAAAGAAGAAAGCAGTTCATTTCAAGAATCCAGTGAAGAAGAAAATCAAATGACAGAAGTGGCATGGACACTATCAACAAAGCTTCCTCAATCAAGTACACAAACTGAAAGTATATTTTCAAGTCAAAGTGTAGATAAAGATAGAACATCTGAAGAAGATACAAGGACACTATCGATATCTCCTTTTCAATCAAGTACAATGGCAAATAGTTTACCTACTGGTTTGAGTGCAGAAATTCAAACAATTCAAGGGGAAACAACGGAATTTTTAACTTCTTTACCTCAATCCACAACAGAAGAAAGCAGTTCATTTCAAGAATCCAGTGAAGAAGAAAATCAAATGACAGAAGTGCCATGGACACTATCAACAAAGCTTCCTCAATTAAGTACACAAACTGAAAGTATATTTTCAAGTCAAAGTGTAGATAAAGATAGAACATCTGAAGAAGATACAAGGACACTATCGATATCTCCTTTTCAATCAAGTACAATAGCAAATAGTTTACCTACTGTTTCGAGTGCAGCAATTCAAACGATTCAAGAGGAAACAACGGAATTTTTAACTTCTTTACCTCAATCCACAACAGAAGAAAGCAGTTCATTTCAAGAATCCAGTGAAGAAGAAAATCAAATGACAGAAGTGCCATGGACACTATCAACAAAGCTTCCTCAATCAAGTACACAAACTGAAAGTATATTTTCAAGTCAAAGTGTAGATAAAGATAGAACATCTGAAGAAGATACAAGGACACTATCGATATCTCCTTTTCAATCAAGTACAATGGCAAATAGTTTACCTACTGTTTCGAGTGCAGAAATTCAAACAATTCAAGAGGAAACAACGGAATTTTTAACTTCTTTACCTCAATCCACAACAGAAGAAAGCAGTTCATTTCAAGAATCCAGTGAAGAAGAAAATCAAATGACAGAAGTGCCATGGACACTATCAACAAAGCTTCCTCAATTAAGTACACAAACTGAAAGTATATTTTCAAGTCAAAGTGTAGATAAAGATAGAACATCTGAAGAAGATACAAGGACACTATCGTTATCTCCTTTTCAATCAAGTACAATAGCAAATAGTTTACCTACTGTTTCGAGTGCAGTAATTCTAACGATTCAAGAGGAAACAACGGAATTTTTAACTTCTTTACCTCAATCCACAACAGAAGAAAGCAGTTCATTTCAAGAATCCAGTGAAGAAGAAAATCAAGTGACAGAAGTGCCATGGACACTATCAACAAAGCTTCCTCAATCAAGTACACAAACTGAAAGTATATTTTCAAGTCAAAGTGTAGATAAAGATAGAACATCTGAAGATGATACAAGGACACTATCGATATCTCCTTTTCAACCAAGTACAATGGCAAATAGTTTACCTACTGTTTCGAGTGCAGCAATTCAAACGATTCAAGAGGAAACAACGGAATTTTTAACTTCTTTACCTCAATCCACAACAGAAGAAAGCAGTTCATTTCAAGAATCCAGTGAAGAAGAAAATCAAATGACAGAAGTGCCATGGACACTATCAACAAAGCTTCCTCAATCAAGTACACAAACTGAAAGTATATTTTCAAGTCAAAGTGTAGATAAAGATAGAACATCTGAAGAAGATACAAGGACACTATCGATATCTCCTTTTCAATCAAGTACAATGGTAAATAGTTTACCTACTGTTTCGAGTGCAGAAATTCAAACAATTCAAGAGGAAACAACGGAATTTTTAACTTCTTTACCTCAATCCACAACAGAAGAAAGCAGTTCATTTCAAGAATCCAGTGAAGAAGAAAATCAAGTGACAGAAGTGCCATGGACACTATCAACTAAGCTTCCTCAATCAAGTACACAAGCTGAAAGTATATTTTCAAGTCAAAGTGTAGATAAATTTAGACCATCTGAAGAAGATACAAGGACACTATCGATATCTCCTTTTCAATCAAGTACAATGGCAAATAGTTTGTCTACAGTTTCGAGTGCAGAAGATCAAACAATTCAAGAGGAAACAACGGAATTTTTAACTCCTTTACCTCAATCCACAACAGAAGAAAGCAGTTCATTTCAAGAATCCAGTGAAGAAGAAAATCAAATGACAGAAGTGCCATGGACACTATCAACAAAGCTTCCTCAATTAAGTACACAAACTGAAAGTATATTTTCAAGTCAAAGTGTAGATAAAGATAGAACATCTGAAGAAGATACAAGGACACTATCGATATCTCCTTTTCAATCAAGTACAATGGCAAATAGTTTACCTACTGTTTCGAGTGCAGCAATTCAAACAATTCAAGAGGAAACAACGGAATTTTTAACTTCTTTACCTCAATCCACAACAGAAGAAAGCAGTTCATTTCAAGAATCCAGTGAAGAAGAAAATCAAATGACAGAAGTGCCATGGACACTATCAACAAAGCTTCCTCAATTAAGTACACAAACTGAAAGTATATTTTCAAGTCAAAGTGTAGATAAAGATAGAACATCTGAAGAAGATACAAGGACACTATCGATATCTCCTTTTCAATCAAGTACAATGGCAAATAGTTTACCTACTGTTTCGAGTGCAGAAATTCAAACAATTCAAGAGGAAACAACGGAATTTTTAACTTCTTTACCTCAATCCACAACAGAAGAAAGCAGTTCATTTCAAGAATCCAGTGAAGAAGAAAATCAAATGACAGAAGTGCCATGGACACTATCAACTAAGCTTCCTCAATCAAGTACACAAGCTGAAAGTATATTTTCAAGTCAAAGTGTAGATAAATTTAGACCATCTGAAGAAGATACAAGGACACTATCGATATCTCCTTTTCAATCAAGTACAATGGCAAATAGTTTGTCTACAGTTTCGAGTGCAGAAGATCAAACAATTCAAGAGGAAACAACGGAATTTTTAACTCCTTTACCTCAATCCACAACAGAAGAAAGCAGTTCATTTCAAGAATCCAGTGAAGAAGAAAATCAAATGACAGAAGTGCCATGGACACTATCAACAAAGCTTCCTCAATTAAGTACACAAACTGAAAGTATATTTTCAAGTCAAAGTGTAGATAAAGATAGAACATCTGAAGAAGATACAAGGACACTATCGATATCTCCTTTTCAATCAAGTACAATGGCAAATAGTTTACCTACTGTTTCGAGTGCAGCAATTCAAACAATTCAAGAGGAAACAACGGAATTTTTAACTTCTTTACCTCAATCCACAACAGAAGAAAGCAGTTCATTTCAAGAATCCAGTGAAGAAGAAAATCAAATGACAGAAGTGCCATGGACACTATCAACTAAGCTTCCTCAATCAAGTACACAAGCTGAAAGTATATTTTCAAGTCAAAGTGTAGATAAATTTAGACCATCTGAAGAAGATACAAGGACACTATCGATATCTCCTTTTCAATCAAGTACAATGGCAAATAGTTTGTCTACAGTTTCGAGTGCAGAAGATCAAACAATTCAAGAGGAAACAACGGAATTTTTAACTCCTTTACCTCAATCCACAACAGAAGAAAGCAATTCATTTCAAGAATCCAGTGAAGAAGAAAATCAAATGACAGAAGTGCCATGGACACTATCAACAAAGCTTCCTCAATCAAGTACACAAACTAAAAATATATTTTCAAGTCAAAGTGTAGATAAAGATAGAACATCTGAAGATGATACAAGGACACTATCAATATCTCCTTTTCAATCAAGTACAATGGCAAATAGTTTACCTACTGTTTCGAGTGCAGAAATTCAAACAATTCAAGAGGAAACAACGGAATTTTTAACTTCTTTACCTCAATCCACAACAGAAGAAAGCAGTTCATTTCAAGAATCCAGTGAAGAAGAAAATCAAATGACAGAAGTGCCATGGACACTATCAACTAAGCTTCCTCAATCAAGTACACAAGCTGAAAGTATATTTTCAAGTCAAAGTGTAGATAAATTTAGACCATCTGAAGAAGATACAAGGACACTATCGATATCTCCTTTTCAATCAAGTACAATGGCAAATAGTTTGTCTACAGTTTCGAGTGCAGAAGATCAAACAATTCAAGAGGAAACAACGGAATTTTTAACTCCTTTACCTCAATCCACAACAGAAGAAAGCAGTTCATTTCAAGAATCCAGTGAAGAAGAAAATCAAATGACAGAAGTGCCATGGACACTATCAACAAAGCTTCCTCAATTAAGTACACAAACTGAAAGTATATTTTCAAGTCAAAGTGTAGATAAAGATAGAACATCTGAAGAAGATACAAGGACACTATCGATATCTCCTTTTCAATCAAGTACAATGGCAAATAGTTTACCTACTGTTTCGAGTGCAGCAATTCAAACAATTCAAGAGGAAACAACGGAATTTTTAACTTCTTTACCTCAATCCACAACAGAAGAAAGCAGTTCATTTCAAGAATCCAGTGAAGAAGAAAATCAAATGACAGAAGTGCCATGGACACTATCAACAAAGCTTCCTCAATTAAGTACACAAACTGAAAGTATATTTTCAAGTCAAAGTGTAGATAAAGATAGAACATCTGAAGAAGATACAAGGACACTATCGATATCTCCTTTTCAATCAAGTACAATGGCAAATAGTTTACCTACTGTTTCGAGTGCAGCAATTCAAACAATTCAAGAGGAAACAACGGAATTTTTAACTTCTTTACCTCAATCCACAACAGAAGAAAGCAGTTCATTTCAAGAATCCAGTGAAGAAGAAAATCAAATGACAGAAGTGCCATGGACACTATCAACTAAGCTTCCTCAATCAAGTACACAAGCTGAAAGTATATTTTCAAGTCAAAGTGTAGATAAATTTAGACCATCTGAAGAATATACAAGGACACTATCGATATCTCCTTTTCAATCAAGTACAATGGCAAATAGTTTGTCTACAGTTTCGAGTGCAGAAGATCAAACAATTCAAGAGGAAACAACGGAATTTTTAACTCCTTTACCTCAATCCACAACAGAAGAAAGCAGTTCATTTCAAGAATCCAGTGAAGAAGAAAATCAAATGACAGAAGTGCCATGGACACTATCAACAAAGCTTCCTCAATTAAGTACACAAACTGAAAGTATATTTTCAAGTCAAAGTGTAGATAAAGATAGAACATCTGAAGAAGATACAAGGACACTATCGATATCTCCTTTTCAATCAAGTACAATAGCAAATAGTTTACCTACTGTTTCGAGTGCAGCAATTCAAACAATTCAAGAGGAAACAACGGAATTTTTAACTTCTTTACCTCAATCCACAACAGAAGAAAGCAGTTCATTTCAAGAATCCAGTGAAGAAGAAAATCAAATGACAGAAGTGCCATGGACACTATCAACAAAGCTTCCTCAATCAAGTACACAAACTGAAAGTATATTTTCAAGTCAAAGTGTAGATAAAGATAGAACATCTAAAGAAGATACAAGGGCACTATCGATATCTCCTTTTCAATCAAGTACAATGGCAAATAGTTTACCTACTGTTTCGAGTGCAGCAATTCAAACAATTCAAGAGGAAACAACGGAATTTTTAACTTCTTTACCTCAATCCACAACAGAAGAAAGCAGTTCATTTCAAGAATCCAGTGAAGAAGAAAATCAAATGACAGAAGTGCCATGGACACTATCAACAAAGCTTCCTCAATCAAGTACACAAACTGAAAGTATATTTTCAAGTCAAAGTGTAGATAAAGATAGAACATCTGAAGAAGATACAAGGACACTATCGATATCTCCTTTTCAATCAAGTACAATGGCAAATAGTTTGTCTACAGTTTCGAGTGCAGAAGATCAAACAAACCAAGAGGAAACAACGGAATTTTTAACTCCTTTACCTCAATCCACAACAGAAGAAAGCAGTTCATTTCAAGAATCCAGTGAAGAAGAAAATCAAATGACAGAAGTGCCATGGACACTATCAACAAAGCTTCCTCAATCAAGTACACAAACTGAAAGTATATTTTCAAGTCAAAGTGTAGATAAAGATAGAACATCTGAAGAATATACAAGGACTCTATCGATATCTCCTTTTCAATCAAGTACAATGGCAAATAGTTTTCCCACAGTTTCGAGTGCAGAAGATCAAACAATTCAAGAGGAAACAACGGAATTTTTAACTCCTTTACCTCAATCCACAACAGAAGAAAGCAGTTCATTTCAAGAATCCAGTGATGAAGAAAATCAAATGACAGAAGTGCCATGGACACTATCAACAAAGCTTCCTCAATCAAATACACAAACTGAAAGTATATTTTCAAGTCAAAGTGTAGATAAAGATAGAACATCTAAAGAAGACTCAAGGACACTATCGATATCTCCTTTTCAATCAAGTACAATGACAAATAGTTTACCTACTGTTTCGAGTGCAGAAGATCAAACAATTCAAGAGGAAACAACGGAATTTTTAACTTCTTTACCTCAATCCACAACAGAAGAAAGCAGTTCATTTCAAGAATCCAGTAATGAAGAAAATCAAATGACAGAAGTGCCATGGACACTATCAACAAAGCTTCCTCAATCAAGTACACAAACTGAAAGTATATTTTCAAGTCAAAGTGTAGATAAAGATAGAACATCTGAAGAAGATACAAGGACACTATCGATATCTCCTTTTCAATCAAGTACAATGGCAAATAGTTTGTCTACAGTTTCGAGTGCAGAAGATCAAACAAACCAAGAGGAAACAACGGAATTTTTAACTCCTTTACCTCAATCCACAACAGAAGAAAGCAGTTCATTTCAAGAATCCAGTGAAGAAGAAAATCAAATGACAGAAGTGCCATGGACACTATCAACAAAGCTTCCTCAAACAAGTACACAAACTGAAAGTATATTTTCAAGTCAAAGTGTAGATAAAGATAGAACATCTGAAGAATATACAAGGACACTATCGATATCTCCTTTTCAATCAAGTACAATGGCAAATAGTTTACCTACTGTTTCGAGTGCAGCAATTCAAACGATTCAAGAGGAAACAACGGAATTTTTAACTTCTTTACCTCAATCCACAACAGAAGAAAGCAGTTCATTTCAAGAATCCAGTGTAGAAGAAAATCAAATGACAGAAGTGCCATGGACACTATTAACAAAGCTTCCTCAATCAAGTACACAAGCTGAAAGTATATTTTCAAGTCAAAGTGTAGATAAAGATAGAACATCTGAAAAAGATACAAGGACACTATCGATATCTCCTTTTCAATCAAGTACAATGGCAAATAGTTTTCCCACAGTTTCGAGGGCAGAAGATCAAACAATTCAAGAGGAAACAACGGAATTTTTAACTTCTTTACCTCAATCCACAACAGAAGAAAGCAGTTCATTTCAAGAATCCAGTAAAGAAGAAAAGGAAATGACAGAAGTGCCATGGACACTATCAACTAAGCTTCCTCAATCAAGTACACAAATTGAAAGTATATTTTCAAGTCAAAGTGTAGATAAAGATAGAACATCTGAAGAAGATACAAGGACACTATCGATATCTCCTTTTCAATCAAGTACAATGGCAAATAGTTTGTCTACAGTTTCGAGTGCAGAAGATCAAACAAACCAAGAGGAAACAACGGAATTTTTAACTCCTTTACCTCAATCCACAACAGAAGAAAGCAGTTCATTTCAAGAATCCAGTGAAGAAGAAAATCAAATGACAGAAGTGCCATGGACACTATCAACAAAGCTTCCTCAAACAAGTACACAAACTGAAAGTATATTTTCAAGTCAAAGTGTAGATAAAGATAGAACATCTGAAGAATATACAAGGACACTATCGATATCTCCTTTTCAATCAAGTACAATGGCAAATAGTTTACCTACTGTTTCGAGTGCAGCAATTCAAACGATTCAAGAGGAAACAACGGAATTTTTAACTTCTTTACCTCAATCCACAACAGAAGAAAGCAGTTCATTTCAAGAATCCAGTGTAGAAGAAAATCAAATGACAGAAGTGCCATGGACACTATTAACAAAGCTTCCTCAATCAAGTACACAAGCTGAAAGTATATTTTCAAGTCAAAGTGTAGATAAAGATAGAACATCTGAAAAAGATACAAGGACACTATCGATATCTCCTTTTCAATCAAGTACAATGGCAAATAGTTTTCCCACAGTTTCGAGGGCAGAAGATCAAACAATTCAAGAGGAAACAACGGAATTTTTAACTTCTTTACCTCAATCCACAACAGAAGAAAGCAGTTCATTTCAAGAATCCAGTAAAGAAGAAAAGGAAATGACAGAAGTGCCATGGACACTATCAACTAAGCTTCCTCAATCAAGTACACAAATTGAAAGTATATTTTCAAGTCAAAGTGTAGATAAAGATAGAACATCTGAAGAAGATACAAGGACACTATCGATATCTCCTTTTCAATCAAGTACAATGGCAAATAGTTTGTCTACAGTTTCGAGTGCAGAAGATCAAACAAACCAAGAGGAAACAACGGAATTTTTAACTCCTTTACCTCAATCCACAACAGAAGAAAGCAGTTCATTTCAAGAATCCAATGAAGAAGAAAATCAAATGACAGAAGTGCCATGGACACTATCAACAAAGCTTCCTCAAACAAGTACACAAACTGAAAGTATATTTTCAAGTCAAAGTGTAGATAAAGATAGAACATCTGAAGAATATACAAGGACACTATCGATATCTCCTTTTCAATCAAGTACAATGGCAAATAGTTTACCTACTGTTTCGAGTGCAGCAATTCAAACGATTCAAGAGGAAACAACGGAATTTTTAACTTCTTTACCTCAATCCACAACAGAAGAAAGCAGTTCATTTCAAGAATCCAGTGAAGAAGAAAATCAAATGACAGAAGTGCCATGGACACTATTAACAAAGCTTCCTCAATCAAGTACACAAGCTGAAAGTATATTTTCAAGTCAAAGTGTAGATAAAGATAGAACATCTGAAAAAGATACAAGGACACTATCGATATCTCCTTTTCAATCAAGTACAATGGCAAATAGTTTTCCCACAGTTTCGAGGGCAGAAGATCAAACAATTCAAGAGGAAACAACGGAATTTTTAACTTCTTTACCTCAATCCACAACAGAAGAAAGCAGTTCATTTCAAGAATCCAGTAAAGAAGAAAAGGAAATGACAGAAGTGCCATGGACACTATCAACTAAGCTTCCTCAATCAAGTACACAAATTGAAAGTATATTTTCAAGTCAAAGTGTAGATAAAGATAGAACATCTGAAGAAGATACAAGGACACTATCGATATCTCCTTTTCAATCAAGTACAATGGCAAATAGTTTGTCTACAGTTTCGAGTGCAGAAGATCAAACAAACCAAGAGGAAACAACGGAATTTTTAACTCCTTTAACTCAATCCACAACAGAAGAAAGCAGTTCATTTCAAGAATCCAGTAAAGAAGAAAAGGAAATGACAGAAGTGCCATGGACACTATCAACTAAGCTTCCTCAATCAAGTACACAAATTGAAAGTATATTTTCAAGTCAAAGTGTAGATAAAGATAGAACATCTGAAGAAGATACAAGGACACTATCGATATCTCCTTTTCAATCAAGTACAATGGCAAATAGTTTGTCTACAGTTTCGAGTGCAGAAGATCAAACAAACCAAGAGGAAACAACGGAATTTTTAACTCCTTTACCTCAATCCACAACAGAAGAAAGCAGTTCATTTCAAGAATCCAGTGAAGAAGAAAATCAAATGACAGAAGTGCCATGGACACTATCAACAAAGCTTCCTCAAACAAGTACACAAACTGAAAGTATATTTTCAAGTCAAAGTGTAGATAAAGATAGAACATCTGAAGAATATACAAGGACACTATCGATATCTCCTTTTCAATCAAGTACAATGGCAAATAGTTTACCTACTGTTTCGAGTGCAGCAATTCAAACGATTCAAGAGGAAACAACGGAATTTTTAACTTCTTTACCTCAATCCACAACAGAAGAAAGCAGTTCATTTCAAGAATCCAGTGTAGAAGAAAATCAAATGACAGAAGTGCCATGGACACTATTAACAAAGCTTCCTCAATCAAGTACACAAGCTGAAAGTATATTTTCAAGTCAAAGTGTAGATAAAGATAGAACATCTGAAAAAGATACAAGGACACTATCGATATCTCCTTTTCAATCAAGTACAATGGCAAATAGTTTTCCCACAGTTTCGAGGGCAGAAGATCAAACAATTCAAGAGGAAACAACGGAATTTTTAACTTCTTTACCTCAATCCACAACAGAAGAAAGCAGTTCATTTCAAGAATCCAGTAAAGAAGAAAAGGAAATGACAGAAGTGCCATGGACACTATCAACTAAGCTTCCTCAATCAAGTACACAAATTGAAAGTATATTTTCAAGTCAAAGTGTAGATAAAGATAGAACATCTGAAGAAGATACAAGGACACTATCGATATCTCCTTTTCAATCAAGTACAATGGCAAATAGTTTGTCTACAGTTTCGAGTGCAGAAGATCAAACAAACCAAGAGGAAACAACGGAATTTTTAACTCCTTTAACTCAATCCACAACAGAAGAAAGCAGTTCATTTCAAGAATCCAGTGAAGAAGAAAATCAAATGACAGAAGTGCCATGGACACTATCAACAAAGCTTCCTCAAACAAGTACACAAACTGAAAGTATATTTTCAAGTCAAAGTGTAGATAAAGATAGAACATCTGAAGAAGATACAAGGACACTATCTATATCTTCTTTTCAATCAAGTACAATGGCAAATAGTTTACCTACTGTTTCGAGTATAGCAATTCAAACAATTCAAGAGGAAACAACGGAATTTTTAACTTCTTTACCTAAATCCACAACAGAAGAAAGCAGTTCATTTCAAGAATCCAGTGAAGAAGAAAATCAAATGACAGAAGTGCCATGGACACTATCAACAAAGCTTCCTCAAACAAGTACACAAACTGAAAGTATATTTTCAAGTCAAGGTGTAGATAAAGATAGAACATCTGAAGAAGATACAAGGACACTATCGATATCTCCTTTTCAATCAAGTACAATGGCAAATAGTTTACCTACTGTTTCGAGTGCAGCAATTCAAACGATTCAAGAGGAAACAACGGAATTTTTAACTTCTTTACCTCAATCCACAACAGAAGAAAGCAGTTCATTTCAAGAATCCAGTGTAGAAGAAAATCAAATGACAGAAGTGCCATGGACACTATCAACAAAGCTTCCTCAATCAAGTACACAAGCTGAAAGTATATTTTCAAGTCAAAGTGTAGATAAATTTAGACCATCTGAAGAAGATACAAGGACACTATCGATATCTCCTTTTCAATCAAGTACAATGGCAAATAGTTTGTCTACAGTTTCGAGTGCAGAAGATCAAACAAACCAAGAGGAAACAACGGAATTTTTAACTCCTTTAACTCAATCCACAACAGAAGAAAGCAGTTCATTTCAAGAATCCAGTGAAGAAGTAAATCAAATGACAGAAGTGCCATGGACACTATCAACAAAGCTTCCTCAATCAAGTACACAAACTGAAAGTATATTTTCAAGTCAAAGTGTAGATAAAGATAGAACATCTAAAGAAGACTCAAGGACACTATCGATATCTCCTTTTCAATCAAGTACAATGACAAATAGTTTACCTACTGTTTCGAGTGCAGAAGATCAAACAATTCAAGAGGAAACAACGGAATTTTTAACTCCTTTACCTCAATCCACAACAGAAGAAAGCAGTTCATTTCAAGAATCCAGTAATGAAGAAAATCAAATGACAGAAGTGCCATGGACACTATCAACAAAGCTGCCTCAAACAAGTACTCAAACTAAAAGTATATTTTCAAGTCAAAGTGTATATGAAGATATAACATCTGAAGAAGATACAAGGACACTATCGATATACCCTTTTCAATCAAGTACAATGGCAAATAGTTTACCTACTGTTCCGAGTGCAGAAATTCAAACAATTCAAGAGGAAACAACGGAATTTTTAACTCCTTTACCTCAATCCACAACAGAAGAAAGCAGTTCATTTCAAGAATCCAGTGAAAAAGAAAATCAAATGACAGAAGTGCCATGGACACTATCAACAAAGCTTTCTCAATCAAGTACACAAACTGAAAGTATATTTTCAAGTCAAAGTGTAGATGAAGATAGAACATCTGAAGAAGATACAAGGACACTATCGATATCTAATATTCAATCAAGTACAATGGCAAATAGTTTTCCCACAGTTTCGAGTGCAGAAGATCAAACAATTAAAGACGAAACAACGGAATTTTTAACTCCTTTACCTCAATCTACAACAGAAAAAAGCAGTTCATTTCAAGAATCCAGTGAAGAAGAAAATCAAATGACAGAAGTGCCATGGACACTATCAACAAAGCTTCCTCAATCAAGTACACAAACTGAAAGTATATTTTCAAGTCAAAGTGAAGATAAAAACAGAATATCTAAAGAAGATACAAGGACACTATCGATATCTCCTTTTCAATCAAGTACAATGGCAAATAGTTTACCTACTGTTTCGAGTGCAGAAATTGAAACAATTAAAGAGGAAACAACGGAATTTTTAACTCCTTTACCCCAATCCACAACAGAAGAAAGCAGTTCATTTCAAGAATCCAGTGAAGAAGAAAATCAAATGACAGAAGTGCCATGGACACTATCAACAAAGCTTCCTCAATCAAGTACACAAACTGAAAGTATATTTTCAAGTAAAAGTGTAGATAAAGATAGAACATCTGAAGAAGATACAAGGACACTATCGATATCTCCTTTTCAATCAAGTACAATGGCAAATAGTTTACCTACTGTTTCGAGTGCAGCAATTCAAACGATTCAAGAGGAAACAACGGAATTTTTAACTTCTTTACCTCAATCCACAACAGAAGAAAGCAGTTCATTTCAAGAATCCAGTGAAGAAGAAAATCAAATGACAGAAGTGCCATGGACACTATCAACAAAGCTTCCTCAATCAAGTACACAAACTGAAAGTATATTTTCAAGTAAAAGTGTAGATAAAGATAGAACATCTGAAGAAGATACAAGGACACTATCGATATTTCCTTTTCAATCAAGTACAATGGCAAATAGTTTACCTACTGTTTCGAGTGCAGAAATTCAAACAATTCAAGAGGAAACAACGGAATTTTTAACTTCTTTACCTCAATCCACAACAGAAGAAAGCAGTTCATTTCAAGAATCCAGTGAAGAAGAAAATCAAATGACAGAAGTGCCATGGACACTATCAACAAAGCTTTCTCAATCAAGTACACAAACTGAAAGTATATTTTCAAGTAAAAGTGTAGATAAAGATAGAACATCTGAAGAAGATACAAGGACACTATCGATATCTCCTTTTCAATCAAGTACAATGGCAAATAGTTTACCTACTGTTTCGAGTGCAGAAATTCAAACAATTCAAGAGGAAACAACGGAATTTTTAACTTCTTTACCTCAATCCACAACAGAAGAAAGCAGTTCATTTCAAGAATCCAGTGAAGAAGAAAATCAAATGACAGAAGTGCCATGGACACTATCAACAAAGCTTCCTCAATCAAGTACACAAACTGAAAGTATATTTTCAAGTAAAAGTGTAGATAAAGATAGAACATCTGAAGAAGATACAAGGACACTATCGATATCTCCTTTTCAATCAAGTACAATGGCAAATAGTTTACCTACTGTTTCGAGTGCAGAAATTCAAGAGGAAACAACGGAATTTTTAACTTCTTTACCTCAATCCACAACAGAAGAAAGCAGTTCATTTCAAGAATCCAGTGAAGAAGAAAATCAAATGACAGAAGTGCCATGGACACTATCAACAAAGCTTCCTCAATCAAGTACACAAACTGAAAGTATATTTTCAAGTAAAAGTGTAGATAAAGATAGAACATCTGAAGAAGATACAAGGACACTATCGATATTTCCTTTTCAATCAAGTACAATGGCAAATAGTTTACCTACTGTTTCGAGTGCAGAAATTCAAACAATTCAAGAGGAAACAACGGAATTTTTAACTTCTTTACCTCAATCCACAACAGAAGAAAGCAGTTCATTTCAAGAATCCAGTGAAGAAGAAAATCAAATGACAGAAGTGCCATGGACACTATCAACAAAGCTTCCTCAATCAAGTACACAAACTGAAAGTATATTTTCAAGTCAAAGTGTAGATGAAGATAGAACATCTGAAGAAGATACAAGGACACTATCGATATCTCCTTTTCAATCAAGTACAATGGCAAATAGTTTACCTACTGTTTCGAGTGCAGAAATTCAAACAATTCAAGAGGAAACAACGGAATTTTTAACTTCTTTACCTCAATCCACAACAGAAGAAAGCAGTTCATTTCAAGAATCCAGTGAAGAAGAAAATCAAATGACAGAAGTGCCATGGACACTATCAACAAAGCTTCTTCCATCAAGTACACAAACTGAAAGAATATTTTCAAGTCAAAGTGTAAATAAAGATAGAACATCTGAAGAAGAAACAAGGACACTATCGATATCTCCTTTTCAATCAAGTACAATGGCAAATAGTTTACCTACTGTTCCGAGTGCAGAAATTCAAACAATTCAAGAGGAAACAACGGAATTTTTAAATCCTTTACCTCAATCCACAACAGAAGAAAGCAGTTCATTTCAAGAATCCAGTGAAGAAGAAAATCAAATGACAGAAGGGCCATGGACTCTATCAACAAAGCTTTCTCAACCAAGTACACAAACTGAAAGTATATTTTCAAGTCAAAGTGTAGATGAAGATAGAACATCTGAAGAAGATACAAGGACACTATCGATATCTCCTTTTCAATCAAGTACAATGGCAAATAGTTTACCTACTGTTCCGAGTGCAGAAATTCAAACAATTAAAGAGGAAACAACGGAATTTTTAACTTCTTTACCTCAATCCACAACAGAAGAAAGCAGTTCACTTAAAGAATCCAGTGAAGAAGAAAATCAAATGACAGAAGTGCCATGGACACTATCAACAAAGCTTCCTCAATCAAGTACTCAAACTAAAAGTATATTTTCAAGTCAAAGTGTAGATGAAGATAGAACATCTGAAGAAGATACAAGGACACTATCGATATCTCCTTTTCAATCAAGTACAATGGCAAATAGTTTACCTACTGTTCCGAGTGCAGAAACTCAAACAATTCAAGAGGAAACAACGGAATTTTTAACTCCTTTACCTCAATCCACAACAGAAGAAAGCAGTTCATTTCAAGAATCCAGTGAAGAAGAAAATCAAATGACAGAAGTTCCATGGACACTATCAACAAAGCTTTCTCAATCAAGTACACAAACTGAAAGTATATTTTCAAGTCAAAGTGTAGATGAAGATAGAACATCTGAAGAAGATACAAGGACACTATCGATATCTAATTTTCAATCAAGTACAATGGCAAATAGTTTTCCCACAGTTTCGAGTGCAGAAGATCAAACAATTAAAGACGAAACAACGGAATTTTTAACTCCTTTACCTCAATCTACAACAGAAGAAAGCAGTTCATTTCAAGAATCCAGTGAAGAAGAAAATCAAATGACAGAAGTGCCATGGACACTATCAACAAAGCTTCCTCAATCAAGTACACAAACTGAAAGTATATTTTCAAGTCAAAGTGAAGATAAAAACAGAATATCTAAAGAAGATACAAGGACACTATCGATATCTCCTTTTCAATCAAGTACAATGGCAAATAGTTTACCTGCTGTTTCGAGTGCAGAAATTCAAACAATTCAAGAGGAAACAACGGAATTTTTAACTTCTTTACCTCAATCCACAACAGAAGAAAGCAGTTCATTTAAAGAATCCAGTGAAGAAGAAAATCAAATGACAGAAGTGCCATGGACACTATCAACAAAGCTTCCTCAATCAAGTACACAAACTGAAAGTATATTTTCAAGTCAAAGTGTAAATAAAGATAGAACATCTGAAGAAGATACAAGGACACTATCGATATCTCCTTTTCAATCAAGTACAATGGCAAATAGTTTACCTACTGTTTCGAGTGCAGAAATTCAAGAGGAAACAACGGAATTTTTAACTTCTTTACCTCAATCCACAACAGAAGAAAGCAGTTCATTTCAAGAATCCAGTGAAGAAGAAAATCAAATGACAGAAGTGCCATGGACACTATCAACAAAGCTTCCTCAATCAAGTACACAAACTGAAAGTATATTTTCAAGTAAAAGTGTAGATAAAGATAGAACATCTGAAGAAGATACAAGGACACTATCGATATTTCCTTTTCAATCAAGTACAATGGCAAATAGTTTACCTACTGTTTCGAGTGCAGAAATTCAAACAATTCAAGAGGAAACAACGGAATTTTTAACTTCTTTACCTCAATCCACAACAGAAGAAAGCAGTTCATTTCAAGAATCCAGTGAAGAAGAAAATCAAATGACAGAAGTGCCATGGACACTATCAACAAAGCTTCCTCAATCAAGTACACAAACTGAAAGTATATTTTCAAGTAAAAGTGTAGATAAAGATAGAACATCTGAAGAAGATACAAGGACACTATCGATATCTCCTTTTCAATCAAGTACAATGGCAAATAGTTTACCTACTGTTTCGAGTGCAGAAATTCAAACAATTCAAGAGGAAACAACGGAATTTTTAACTTCTTTACCTCAATCCACAACAGAAGAAAGCAGTTCATTTCAAGAATCCAGTGAAGAAGAAAATCAAATGACAGAAGTGCCATGGACACTATCAACAAAGCTTCTTCCATCAAGTACACAAACTGAAAGAATATTTTCAAGTCAAAGTGTAAATAAAGATAGAACATCTGAAGAAGATACAAGGACACTATCGATATCTCCTTTTCAATCAAGTACAATGGCAAATAGTTTACCTACTGTTCCGAGTGCAGAAATTCAAACAATTCAAGAGGAAACAACGGAATTTTTAAATCCTTTACCTCAATCCACAACAGAAGAAAGCAGTTCATTTCAAGAATCCAGTGAAGAAGAAAATCAAATGACAGAAGGGCCATGGACACTATCAACAAAGCTTCCTCAATCAAGTACACAAACTGAAAGTATATTTTCAAGTCAAAGTGTAGATGAAGATAGAACATCTGAAGAAGATACAAGGACACTATCGATATCTAATTTTCAATCAAGTACAATGGCAAATAGTTTTCCCACAGTTTCGAGTGCAGAAGATCAAACAATTAAAGAGGAAACAACGGAATTTTTAACTCCTTTACCTCAATCTACAACAGAAGAAAGCAGTTCACTTAAAGAATCCAGTGAAGAAGAAAATCAAATGACAGAAGTGCCATGGACACTATCAACAAAGCTTCTTCCATCAAGTACACAAACTGAAAGAATATTTTCAAGTCAAAGTGTAAATAAAGATAGAACATCTGAAGAAGATACAAGGACACTATCGATATCTAATTTTCAATCAAGTACAATGGCAAATAGTTTACCTACTGTTCCGAGTGCAGAAATTCAAACAATTCAACAGGAAACAACGGAATTTTTAAATCCTTTACCTCAATCCACAACAGAAGAAAGCAGTTCATTTCAAGAATCCAGTGAAGAAGAAAATCAAATGACAGAAGGGCCATGGACACTATCAACAAAGCTTCCTCAATCAAGTACACAAACTGAAAGTATATTTTCAAGTCAAAGTGTAGATGAAGATAGAACATCTGAAGAAGATACAAGGACACTATCGATATCTAATTTTCAATCAAGTACAATGGCAAATAGTTTTCCCACAGTTTCGAGTGCAGAAGATCAAACAATTAAAGAGGAAACAACGGAATTTTTAACTCCTTTACCTCAATCTACAACAGAAGAAAGCAGTTCACTTAAAGAATCCAGTGAAGAAGAAAATCAAATGACAGAAGTGCCATGGACACTATCAACAAAGCTTCCTCAATCAAGTACACAAACTGAAAGTATATTTTCAAGTCAAAGTGTAGATGAAGATAGAACATCTGAAGAAGATACAAGGACACTATCGATATCTCCTTTTCAATCAAGTACAATGGCAAATAGTTTACCTACTGTTTCGAGTGCAGAAATTCAAACAATTCAAGAGGAAACAACGGAATTTTTAACTTCTTTACCTCAATCCACAACAGAAGAAAGCAGTTCATTTCAAGAATCCAGTGAAGAAGAAAATCAAATGACAGAAGTGCCATGGACACTATCAACAAAACTTCTTCCATCAAGTACACAAACTGAAAGAATATTTTCAAGTCAAAGTGTAAATAAAGATAGAACATCTGAAGAAGATACAAGGACACTATCGATATCTCCTTTTCAATCAAGTACAATGGCAAATAGTTTACCTACTGTTCCGAGTGCAGAAATTCAAACAATTCAAGAGAAACCAACGGAATTTTTAACTCCTTTACCTCAATCCACAACAGAAGAAAGCAGTTCACTTAAAGAATCCAGTGAAGAAGAAAATCAAATGACAGAAGTGCCATGGACACTATCAACAAAGCTTCCTCAATCAAGTACACAAACTGAAAGTATATTTTCAAGTCAAAGTGTAGATGAAGATAGAACATCTGAAGAAGATACAAGGACACTATCGATATCTCCTTTTCAATCAAGTACAATGGCAAATAGTTTACCTACTGTTTCGAGTGCAGAAATTCAAACAATTCAAGAGGAAACAACGGAATTTTTAACTTCTTTACCTCAATCCACAACAGAAGAAAGCAGTTCATTTCAAGAATCCAGTGAAGAAGAAAATCAAATGACAGAAGTGCCATGGACACTATCAACAAAACTTCTTCCATCAAGTACACAAACTGAAAGAATATTTTCAAGTCAAAGTGTAAATAAAGATAGAACATCTGAAGAAGATACAAGGACACTATCGATATCTCCTTTTCAATCAAGTACAATGGCAAATAGTTTACCTACTGTTCCGAGTGCAGAAATTCAAACAATTCAAGAGAAACCAACGGAATTTTTAACTCCTTTACCTCAATCCACAACAGAAGAAAGCAGTTCATTTCAAGAATCCAGTGAAGAAGAAAATCAAATGACAGAAGTGCCATGGACACTATCAACAAAGCTTCCTCAATCAAGTACACAAACTGAAAGTATATTTTCAAGTCAAAGTGAAGATAAAAACAGAATATCTAAAGAAGATACAAGGACACTATCGATATCTCCTTTTCAATCAAGTACAATGGCAAATAGTTTACCTACTGCTTCGAGTGCAGAAATTGAAACAATTAAAGAGGAAACAACGGAATTTTTAACTCCTTTACCCCAATCCACAACAGAAGAAAGCAGTTCATTTCAAGAATCTAGTGAAGAAGAAAATCAAATGACAGAAGTGCCATGGACACTATCAACAAAGCTTCCTCAATCAAGTACACAAACTGAAAGTATATTTTCAAGTAAAAGTGTAGATATAGATAGAACATCTGAAGAAGATACAAGGACACTATCGATATCTCCTTTTCAATCAAGTACAATGGCAAATAGTTTACCTACTGTTCCGAGTGCAGAAACTCAAACAATTCAAGAGGAAACAACGGAATTTTTAACTCCTTTACCTCAATCCACAACAGAAGAAAGCAGTTCATTTCAAGAATCCAGTGAAGAAGAAAATCAAATGACAGAAGTTCCATGGACACTATCAACAAAGCTTTCTCAATCAAGTACACAAACTGAAAGTATATTTTCAAGTCAAAGTGTAGATGAAGATAGAACATCTGAAGAAGATACAAGGACACTATCGATATCTAATTTTCAATCAAGTACAATGGCAAATAGTTTTCCCACAGTTTCGAGTGCAGAAGATCAAACAATTAAAGAGGAAACAACGAAATTTTTAACTCCTTTACCCCAATCCACAACAGAAGAAAGCAGTTCATTTCAAGAATCCAGTGAAGAAGAAAATCAAATGACAGAAGTGCCATGGACACTATCAACAAAGCTTCCTCAATCAAGTACACAAACTGAAAGTATATTTTCAAGTCAAAGTGAAGATAAAAACAGAATATCTAAAGAAGATACAAGGACACTATCGATATCTCCTTTTCAACCAAGTACAATGGCAAACAGTTTACCTACTGTTTCGAGTGCAGAAATTGAAACAATTAAAGAGGAAACAACGGAATTTTTAACTCCTTTACCCCAATCCACAACAGAAGAAAGCAGTTCATTTCAAGAATCCAGTGAAGAAGAAAATCAAATGACAGAAGTGCCATGGACACTATCAACAAAGCTTCCTCAAACAAGTACTCAAACTAAAAGTATATTTTCAAGTCAAAGTGTAGATGAAGATAGAACATCTGAAGAAGATACAAGGACACTATCGATATCTCCTTTTCAATCAAGTACAATGGCAAATAGTTTGCCTACTGTTTCGAGTGCAGAAGATCAAACAATTCAAGAGAAAACAACGGAATTTTTAACTCCTTTACCTCAATCCACAACAGAAGAAAGCAGTTCATTTAAAGAATCCAGTGAAGAAGAAAATCAAATGACAGAAGTGCCATGGACACTATCAACAAAGCTTCCTCAATCAAGTACACAAACTGAAAGTATATTTTCAAGTCAAAGTGAAGATAAAAACAGAATATCTAAAGAAGATACAAGGACACTATCGATATCTCCTTTTCAATCAAGTACAATGGCAAATAGTTTACCTACTGTTTCGAGTGCAGAAATTCAAACAATTCAAGAGGAAACAAAGGAATTTTTAACTCCTTTACCTCAATCCACAACAGAAGAAAGCAGTTCATTTCAAGAATCCAGTGAAGAAGAAAATCAAATGACAGAAGTGCCATGGACTCTATCAACAAAGCTTTCTCAATCAAGTACACAAACTGAAAGTATATTTTCAAGTCAAAGTGTAGATGAAGATGGAACATCTGAAGAAGATACAAGGACACTATCGATATCTTATTTTCAATCAAGTACAATGGCAAATAGTTTTCCCACAGTTTCGAGTGCAGAAGATCAAACAATTAAAGAGGAAACAACGGAATTTTTAACTCCTTTACCTCAATCTACAACAGAAGAAAGCAGTTCACTTAAAGAATCCAGTGAAGAAGAAAATCAAATGACAGAAGTGCCATGGACACTATCAACAAAGCTTCCTCAATCAAGTACACAAACTGAAAGTATATTTTCAAGTCAAAGTGTAGATGAAGATAGAACATCTGAAGAAGATACAAGGACACTATCGATATCTCCTTTTCAATCAAGTACAATTGCAAATAGTTTACCTACTGTTCCGAGTGCAGAAATTGAAACAATTAAAGAGAAAACAACGGAATTTTTAACTCCTTTACCTCAATCCACAACAGAAGAAAGCAGTTCATTTCAAGAATCCAGTGAAGAAGAAAATCAAATGACAGAAGTGCCATGGACACTATCAACAAAGCTTCCTCAATCAAGTACACAAACTAAAAGTATATTTTCAAGTCAAAGTGAAGATAAAAACAGAATATCTAAAGAAGATACAAGGACACTATCGATATCTCCTTTTCAATCAAGTACAATGGCAAATAGTTTACCTACTGTTTCGAGTGCAGAAATTGAAACAATTAAAGAGGAAACAACGGAATTTTTAACTCCTTTACCCCAATCCACAACAGAAGGAAGCAGTTCATTTCAAGAATCCAGTGAAGAAGAAAATCAAATGACAGAAGTGCCATGGACACTATCAACAAAGCTTCCTCAATCAAGTACACAAACTGAAAGTATATTTTCAAGTCAAAGTGAAGATAAAAACAGAATATCTAAAGAAGATACAAGGACACTATCGATATCTCCTTTTCAATCAAGTACAATGGCAAATAGTTTACCTACTGTTTCGAGTGCAGAAATTGAAACAATTAAAGAGAAAACAACGGAATTTTTAACTCCTTTACCTCAATCCACAACAGAAGAAAGCAGTTCATTTAAAGAATCCAGTGAAGAAGAAAATCAAATGACAGAAGTGCCATGGACACTATCAACAAAGCTTCCTCAAACAAGTACTCAAACTAAAAGTATATTTTCAAGTCAAAGTGAAGATAAAAACAGAATATCTAAAGAAGATACAAGGACACTATCGATATCTCCTTTTCAATCAAGTACAATGGCAAATAGTTTACCTACTGTTTCGAGTGCAGAAATTGAAACAATTAAAGAGGAAACAACGGAATTTTTAACTCCTTTACCCCAATCCACAACAGAAGGAAGCAGTTCATTTCAAGAATCCAGTGAAGAAGAAAATCAAATGACAGAAGTGCCATGGACACTATCAACAAAGCTTCCTCAATCAAGTACACAAACTGAAAGTATATTTTCAAGTCAAAGTGAAGATAAAAACAGAATATCTAAAGAAGATACAAGGACACTATCGATATCTCCTTTTCAATCAAGTACAATGGCAAATAGTTTACCTACTGTTTCGAGTGCAGAAATTGAAACAATTAAAGAGAAAACAACGGAATTTTTAACTCCTTTACCTCAATC
The DNA here is from genome assembly GCF_016746365.2 of Drosophila yakuba. Taxonomy (NCBI): domain Eukaryota; kingdom Metazoa; phylum Arthropoda; class Insecta; order Diptera; family Drosophilidae; genus Drosophila; species Drosophila yakuba. Next base: position 10,428,524 of record NC_052526.2, read on the forward strand.
CACAACAGAAGAAAGCAGTTCATTTAAAGAATCCAGTGAAGAAGAAAATCAAATGACAGAAGTGCCATGGACACTATCAACAAAGCTTCCTCAAACAAGTACTCAAACTAAAAGTATATTTTCAAGTCAAAGTATAGATGATGATAGAACATCGGAAGAAGATACAAGGACACTATCGATATCTCCTTTTCAATCAAGTACAATGGCAAAAAGTTTACCTACAGTTTCGAGTGCAGAAGATCAAACAATTCAAGAGGAAACAACGGAATTTTTAACTCCTTTACCTCAATCCACAACAGAAGAAAGCAGTTCATTTCAAGAATCCAGTGAAGAAGAAAATCAAATGACAGAAGTGCCATGGACACTATCAACAAAGCTTCCTCAATCAAGTACACAAACTGAAAGTATATTTTCAAGTCAAAGTGTAGATAAAGATAGAACATCTGAAGAAGATACAAGGACACTATCGATATCTCCTTTTCAATCAAGTACAATGGCAAATAGTTTGCCTACAGTTTCGAGTGCAGAAGATCAAACAAACCAAGAGGAAACAAAGGAATTTTTAACTCCTTTACCTCAATCTACAACAGAAGAAAGCAGTTCATTTCAAGAATCCAGTGAAGAAGAAAATCAAATGACAGAAGTGCCATGGACACTATCAACAAAGCTTCCTCAAACAAGTACTCAAACTAAAAGTATATTTTCAAGTCAAAGTGTAGATGAAGATAGAACATCTGAAGAAGATACAAGGACACTATCGATATCTCCTTTTCAATCAGGTACAATGGCAAAAAGTTTACCTACAGTTTCGAGTGCAGAAATTGAAACAATTAAAGAGGCAACAACGGAATTTTTAACTCCTTTACCTCAATCTACAACAGAAGAAAGCAGTTCATTTCAAGAATCTAGTGAAGAAGAAAATCAAATGACAGAAGTGCCATGGACACTATCAACAAAGCTTCCTCAAACAAGTACTCAAACTAAAAGTATATTTTCAAGTCAAAGTGTAGATGAAGATAGAACATCTGAAGAAGATACAAGGACACTATCGATATCTCCTTTTCAATCAAGTACAATGGCAAATAGTTTGCCTACTGTTTCGAGTGCAGAAGATCAAACAATTCAAAAGAAAACAACGAAATTTTTAACTCCTTTACCTCAATCCACAACAGAAGAAAGCAGTTCAGTTCAAGAAGATGAAACATCTCAAGAAGATACAAAAACTCTATCGATTTCTCTCCCGCAACCAAGTTCAATAGCGAGTCATACACAAGCTATTTCTATTGCAGAAGAGGATCAAATAATTCCAAAGGAGACAAGTGAGTTTCCGAAGACTATACCGCAATCGACATCAATTAGTTTATTTCAAAGTTCGAGTGCAGAAGATGTGACCTCTAAGTCTATGCGTTTATTAAGTACACCACATATTTCTAAACTAAAATCGTCGACGTTATCAACTCTTAAAAGTAAAGTTACCACTGAAACAACAACTGAGTATTTTATTTCCAACACCAATACTTCACCCGATTCCCTGCCTATACATAATACAATGACAGAATCTATGTCACTATTGTCACATCCAGTTAGTGGGTTTTCTGAAATACCAAGTTTGCTTTCGACATCATATAAAGCAACGAGTCAACAATCTCTGAAAATCATAGAAAATGTAACAAGCTCTCAATATGAAATTGTTTATCATAGCTCAACTAATCCAGTGATGACCGACATCATTGATTCATCTTTACCCTTAGATTTAATTACTATCTCGCAGGAAATATCAAGTTCACCGAAAAGTCAAGATAGCTTTGAAACAGAAGACATTGCTATAAAGCCAACTTTATCTGGAATACCAAGCCATCTTAATAGTTATACTAAAGATGCAATGAGTAATACGGGTTTTACTACAATATTTAGCGATGAGGTCACCGGAACAATAACGACAGACACGAATGCAAATTCCTCAGACTATACAACCTATAAAGGATCAGAAAATACATTACAAAGTTTAACTGATCCAGAAATAAAAACCACAACAACAAAAATTCAAACAACAACATCTGATAAATCAAAAGCAATGGAACACGAACAACAGACAGAAACATTCCCTTCCTTAATTGCCAGTGCCACAGATGCCGCTATTACTAAACAATCGCAAACAATAAATTTATACTCAGAAGAATTTAGTACTGAAGGAATCGAGACAATACCCACATTTTCAATTACACTAAAAAGTTCAAGTAATCCAGAACAAATATCTAAAACTGCAACAGAAATATCAAAACCGGATAAAAATCAGTCAGAACAAACGCTTAGTTCTCTTCCTGAATTATCATCGACGAGTATATTCATACACTCGGATATTTCCAGCTCTAAGGAAATAACAATGGATAGTGAAAAGACCGAAAACACAAGTAGGAAAACTACAAATACGTTCTTAGTAAATACAAGTAATACAGCAGTTACAACATTGCCTACCACCGAGACTTCAGATGTGCTAACAACAGGAACTACTGAAACTACTTCCGAGGAACCGCTTTGTTTGTGTACTTGCGTAATTGATCCCGATGAGGATATTTGCTCGTGTAATTGCAAAATTACGAAGAGTACACCGACAGCAAACACTACTTCAAAGGTAAATGTTTAGTTAAATATCTTTTTTTTTATTTCTAATTTGTACTTTCTAGAATACTCAGTGGGATGGTTCCTCTACAAAATCGCTTGGACAAGAAGGAATAAGAAACCAAACAAGTGTCGTGCACACTACCAAGTACTCTACAACCGATAAATATTTGTCAAAGGAACCCACAAAAACCCTTACATTTCCAAAGCTAAGCACTAAACAAAATATTACTGAGAAAACTACAATACAGAATTTATCGTTGAATTCTAATATTGACAAGTCAACAACATTAACTCAGCCATATTCTGATATGGACATTACGAAGTACTCCACAACCGTTGGATTTTTGTCAACGGAACCTACAAAAACCTTTACATTTTCAAAATTAAGCACTAAACAAAATATTGCGGAGAAAAGTACGGCGCAGAATTTATCGTTGAATTCTAATATTGAGAAGTCAACAACATTAGCTCAGCAATATTCAGATACGGACACTACACAGTACTTTACAACAGTCGAATTTTTGTCGACGGAACCCACAAGAACCCTTACACAAAATATTACTGGAAGGACCACAATCGACAATCAATCAATAGCATATTCTGATACGGAGACTACGAAGTACTTCACAACCGTCGGACTTTGGTCGAAGGAACCCACAAATACTTTTACATTTTCAAAGTTAAGCACTAAACAAAATATTACTGAGAAAACTACAATACAGAATTTATTAGTGCAGTCTAATATTGATAAGTCAGCAACATTAACTCAGCCATATTCTAAGATGGACATTACGAAGTACTCCACAGCCGTGGGACTTTCGTCGAAGGAACCCACAAAAACCTCTACATTTTCAAAATTAAGCACTAAAGCAAATATTGCGGAGAAAAGTACGGCGCAGAATTTATCGTTGAATTCTAATATTGAGAAGTCAACAACATTAGCTCAGCAATATTCAGATACGGACACTACACAGTACTTTACAACAGTCGAATTTTTGTCGACGGAACCCACAAGAACCCTTACACAAAATATTACTGGAAGGACCACAATCGACAATCAATCAATAGCATATTCTGATACGGAGACTACGAAGTACTTCACAACCGTCGGACTTTGGTCGAAGGAACCCACAAATACTTTTACATTTTCAAAGTTAAGCACTAAACAAAATATTACTGAGAAAACTACAATACAGAATTTATTAGTGCAGTCTAATATTGATAAGTCAGCAACATTAACTCAGCCATATTCTAAGATGGACATTACGAAGTACTCCACAGCCGTGGGACTTTCGTCAAAGGAACCCACAAAAACCCTTACATTTTCAAAATTAAGCACTAAAGAAAATATTACTGAAAAAACTACAATACAGAATTTATCAACGCATTCTAATATTGATAAGTCAACAACATTAGCAACGAAGTACTTCACAACAGTCGAATTTTTCTCGAAGGAACCCACAAATAAAACCTTTACCTTGTCAAATTTAAGCACTAAACAAAATATTACTGAGAAAACTACAATAGAGAATTTATCGTTGAATTCTAATATTGACAAGTCAACAACATTAACTCAGCCATACTCTAATACGGACATTACGAAGTACTCCACAACCGTCGGATATTTTTCGCAGGAACCCACAAATAAAACCTTTACATTTTCAAAGTTTAGCACCACACAAAATATTACTGGAAAGCCCACAATCGACAATCAATCAATAACATCAACTCAGCAATATTCTGATACCGAGATTACGAAGTACTCCACAACCGTTGGACTTTTGTCGAAGGAACCTACAAAAACCCTTACATTTTCAAAGTTAAGCACTAAACAAAATATTACTGAGAGAAGCACGGTAGATAATTTATCGTTGAATACTAATGTTGATAAGTCAAATACATTAACTCAGACATATTCTGAGATGGACATTACGAAGTACTCCACAACCGCTGGATTTTTGTCGAAGGAACCCACAAAAACCCTTACATTTTCAAAGTTAGAACCGACCGAGCACATCAGCACCATTATAAATTTTACTGGGAAAGACACAACGGAATATATGATATCACAATCCAGTATTGAGAATGAAAGTGATACCCAATTGATCTCGACAACTGAAAATTTTATAGTGACAACAAGCTCAGAGGTAACGTGTTTTATGTTAAGATTTAAATGTTTTATAAAGTTTTTACTTGTAGACCACAGAAGTTAATGTGTGGGAGGAGATCGACAAAAGACTTGATGATCTACAAAATAGGTATACGATTCGAGAAAACAACTCTTTGGAAAATTCGGAATTTAAAGAACAATTCAGTAAGATAGACTCGTCGATAAATTTGGGTAAACTTCCGGGTAATATTAGAGCTAGCCTGTACGCAAATTTTACAATTTACGACAAAATGAGAATCGAGCTGGAATCCATCATTTTATTTAAGCTGAACAAAATTTTGGAAAATATGAACGCAACGAAATCGACTCCAGCGTGTATTGATTATTATAAAAATATGTCCAAAAATTTAGTTGCAGGCTTGGCTATGTCAAATACTGAAAAGTGGGACATAATAAGAAAAAATCACCTCATTTGTCATATAAATCAAAATACAACGAACGCAACTACACCAGTTCCACCCACCACGAAAACGACCTCAGTGACAAAAACTATGGGAGGATTTGCTTCATATTATTGTAATCAACAGATAATGAATTTAATCGTTACGAAATATTCTCTGAGCCCAAACAATGAAACGGTGCGTGAGCTTGTACTAACTTATAATTTTAAAACAGTCTCAAACTTCTTTAAGTCAAATTTGTTTTAAGTTTGGTAACATCTTAGATATATTTACCCGTAAAAATATACTTCTAGCAATGAAAATATTTGATTACAGTCGAACTTCCATAACTCGAAACTTCTGCCAACAAACAAGCGTTAGTGTAACCATACCATAGATTTTACATATATTTTTATCCTTTTTTAATATAGTATAAAACAATCTAAAAAAGAGCACCGCATCTATAAAATAATAAATTCATGAATTGGAAAATCATAAAACCAGATTAGAAGTTATAAAAGGTATGTACATAAGCCGGAAATAAATAAATACAAATAAATATTTCTTTTATATTTACATTTTAGACAAGCGACCATTTTTACATATAGAAGACCAAAATAATAGGGAATTTAGTGTTATGGAAGTTCGACTTGTGGATACAAATAGGTATGAAAAAAAGTCGCAAAATAATTCGAGTTAGGGAAGTTTGAGATTTGGAAGTTCGACTGTATTTTTCATTGTTATGCTTTTTTTCTTTAATTGTACCATTTATTTTCCAGTTTACTATTGGAGTTATGAACTATCTAAAATGTAGTTTGAATTATGAGAAAAAAAGTGTTTCATATTAAAGTCGGAGTATTTAGCCTACTAGGAACTTTATATACATATATATTTTTTCGATCTATGCTAATCCTTCCTTTAGATTCCCATTTCACCCAAGGATCCGTGCACTTCAATACTAAAACATATTAGTATAGCTCATCAACATAATGACTCCAGTCACAGTGCGGAATTTAATACCATAATTGAAAAGATAAAGACGGCAATCAAACAGGATTGGATAACAAACAAAAAAGCACTGTTAATAAGGGAATACTTGGAGTTTGAAAAATTGCGAAAATATCTCGATCATATTTTGGTGGGTAAGATTGAGGAATGCGATATGCGACTTGCAGTAGTTAAAAGTAGAAAGTGTTGGAACTATTACACAAAACTGAAAGTGATGTTCCATAAGGCAATGCAAGAGACGAGTGCCAGAAAACAGTATTTAATAGGTAATATATCAATGGTATGCAGTGATAACAAAGTGTGAACACATAATTTGTAAATGTGAAAACAAATAAAATGGCTTAAGAATTGCAAAAAAACTAACTAACTAACTAAGAACCCTTGATCTTCCATTGCAATAACCATTTAAAACATTTCAGCTATCAACTGCGCTTATCGATTGTCAATTACCAAATATATAAATATTATGCCCAGACTTTGTCTATTTCGTAATCTATTTAGCCGGTAATCGGTAATTTGGATCCACAATCTAACAATAAATAACTATTCAATAGTGAATCAAAGATTCCTATTAGGTGGTGGAGCTGTCCGGATCGGTAGGTGATGAAACTTGCGTTGGATTTATATGCTTCTGGGTTAGGGAGTCCTTGCCATCGTAAGCAAAAAAACAATTGGATGCGTTGCTAGCAGCTCTCTTTTGTGGTTGTTTTCCCATCTGCATTAGAAGTTCGTCTATCCGTTCCGTTTTGATTTTAATAATACTCTCCATGTGGGTCAATCGCTGTTGATACGCATCGATGATAACATCCTTTGCCTGACTATCGCGTGCAATTTTCTCGTACAGCGAATATAGGATCATTTTCTGTGGCACCTGAACAATGCCATCGCCCACCTGCTTGTTGACCACAACAGTTTTCACCTCATCATTTTCCTCCCAAAGATGTTCTTGCCGCAATGCCGCATTTCGTTGCTCTGCCAGGCGTTGTCGTTTCTCCAATCGTATCACTTCATGCAACAAGACTTCGGCGGCACCACTAACACCATTTGCCATTTGTTCCATAAAATCTCTGGTCAACGTCATATTCAACTTGGATAACACTTTAAAGTTAAATGTCTCCCAATTGGCCAATTTCAGCTGAACACTACTCTTCTTGGGATAATTGTAGAGATCAACCAATCGCGGATAGTCGCGTTTGAATATTTCGGCCAACGGTAAAACATCGGAAAACTCACGACGCAATCTTTGAGTGCTAATACTATTTTGTTGCAGCCATTTGTTTACTTCCTCTAACTCTTCGCGGCTCAGATTCTTGCCACTCACGGTATGCATTCTTGGTGAATATGATATGCAATAACAAAAGCAAAAGCAATTTGTAAATGTTGTTTTCGGTTTAATTGCTGTGTGGTATACACACATTGAAATATCCGATGTGTCTGGGTTTTAGTATAAATTCTACTACTGTGAGTGCAAATCCAAAGCATCCTTTGAGTGGGAATCTTAAATAAGGGACACTATCGTATTCCGAGTTTTTTGAAAGCTATAATAGTGGGACATTATAAATAACCTTTTTTTTAGCCCTGGCTCATTGAAAGTTTTATTTTGTTTGGTGACAACACCGTAGACTTAATCCCTACATTTTAGTCACTACAAATTGTGACAAGACTGTCACCGCGTACTCTTTTGTAACATTTGATCTAAAATTTGTAGACCACTATTTAGGTACAAGTATAATACTTTTTAGGAAACACGTATTATTATATCTTTTAGTTTAGATCATCATCCTTTTTAGCATGGCCTAAAATCTGTTATACTGCTTTATAAATACTAATACAATAAATGTATAACAACTCAAGAACACAAGTTATCTTTTTGTAAGTCTCGTAAAATGTATTGTAAAGAAATCGCCGTCAAGACTTTTGACATTCAAATTGTACAGACATATATTTGAAAGCAATTTACTTGTAAGCTTGTTACAACTTAAATAAAGCTACTCAGTTAATTTAAAATAAAAACTAGTTATACCAATAAAAGGTAATAAAATATTTGTTGGTTTTGATTGAAAATAATACTAACATTGATATATGTACATATTAATTCATTCACTTAGGACTTAATTAAAGAAACCAAACTTTTCCAGGCAATGAATTTCCCAACTTTAATAAAATCCTAAGTAAAAGCTTTGGGACAAGAAAAGTTTCCCCAATAAGGGGAGATGTCCTGAGCAGTGGTGAGTAGCATAAAGGACTCAACAGAAATCCCCTCCGAGTGGCTCACTCACAGGATTTGAGTGTGCAGACCAGCTTTCACTCACTTGTGCTCGGCTTTTCATTTGGACGCTTGGAATGGAGTCCAAAGTTTTTGCCAACGACAGTTCATTACGGTTTTCAAGGATAAGCGATACCTACGTGCTCGCCGGATAGAGCGCATGAATAAAACGCACCAAAGTACATCTGCGTATTTCCTACCGTCTTTATGAAATAGTTCGAGTAAATTATCTGTTTTTTTTTTGTGGTGTGTACAAATGTGTTAATAAAAAATCAGGAAAAAACTTCTAAACGCCTGGTTAGAGTAATATTTTTTTACAACATTTTTTTTTGTTGTTGCTTACTTAAGCTAACTTAATGCAAACGTGCCAGTGGATTTTGTACAAATGTGACTTGTGCCAACAGAGCAAGGGATTTACTAATCGCCGCAATACCGACCAGGTATTTTGAATGGTAGACAGGCCAACACATCGCTGCACATGGTAAGTGAAAGCAAAGATAGAAAAAAAAGAGCTGTCAAACTGCATAAATATTTAAGGAACCAATTAATTGCTGAACCTAATCAAGAATTCCAATAAAAAGTTAATCAAATAATATAAATAATTTAATGTAATCTACATTGCTGAGTTTCAACGAGTATTCCAAGAATTGAGACTATTACGTTTCGTTAGATTTTGAAAATAAAAACTGCGCCATGGGCAAAAAGTTAATCTTGTTGCCAGAAATATATATCATTTTCGATGGCTGTATAGACGGGAAGCTGTAATTCTGGTAGCGGAGACGAACTCAAAATGAAATAGGAAATAATGCCGCTGGCAAGTGTCCCAAAATATCAAATTCCCCGCTACTCACTGGTCTGATGCCAAATATATTGCCCATCGTTGGAAGCGATTTTTATAATTGACAAAATATTAACATTTACCGCAAAGCAAATTCAAATTTTCAACGCCTTACTGTTAGTTTTTGTTTTATATTATTCTGTGTTTATGTTTTTATTTGGCGGCAATATTTATTTGTTTAAAGACATTGCAAATGAAAGCGGGCAATTTCCACAAGGCAAACACATACATATGTGGCTTTCAGAGCCAGCAGTTTTAAAAGCATAAAATTATTCATACTTCATACTACTAAAACCGGGTCATGTCGCACGGGGCATTTTTTCGTTATTGTATTTGTTTTGCTTTGCATGCCTTGAGCCAAGAATTAATAGTTCTCCTCCCATTATTTGAATAGTCGAGTCCCATGGGCCCAGAGATGCTGATCAAACCATTGTTCGAGGGCCTTTAACGTCTCCCTCACAACCTTCTAAGCAAAACCTATAGCCTGCCATTAAACTGGGTCACACAAATTCACAATATCTTACTCCGGTTTAATAAAGCTTTAAGATGTTTGGTCAGTTTATTGGGTTTTAAAGTGCTTTTTTGTTATCCATCGGCCACTTGGAAAAGTCAACACAAGAAAAGAAATAAAATTGCAGTAAAATAAAAAATTTGAGAGCACATTTTTGTAGATATAAATGTATCAAGCGGAAGCTTAAGCATTAGGTGACTTTTTTCCAAACTTCCAAATGGCTGACATAAAAGAGCACAGACAAACTAAAGTTTATCGTAATTTGTATGCATTTGCTATAATAATTGTAGGAGTAAGGACAAAGAAATGATTTTCCCAACAATTAATTCAATTATTCATGATATGCTTTAATTTACATGTGGGTAGAATAACTTAAGCAAATGATTTGCCATGAATACTTTACAACGTTCTCTTGCAGTAATTTAAATGGTAAAGAAAAGAGGGAAATTGTCGCTCAGCGATCGACAAGATTCGGTGCCGGAAAGCAGCTGAGTTTTCTCGGAACTAAGATGAAGGTTACTGATTTCTCTCGAGCACAATCCGTAAGTCACGTCGCCCCGTGCAAAGGATGAGGCTTCCGAAAGGATATAGGACACTATCACCAGCATCGAACGCTGCCCAGACGCTGCCACTCTCCTACAATTCACAAACCAGTCCCAGTCTGAGCCTTCTTCGACTGCTCACAATTGTCTTGGTGATTGGATCGCAAGTTCATGTTCTATGTAAGTGTAGCCCTTAAGTTTCCCTTAACTTTGTTTACAAAACAGCACTTAAATAAGCCCGATGCCTTTGTTATGACTCCTTTTCCCCATGTTTTGTGCTTTTTTACTTATCAAGGTAGCATCAGCTAGGGGAAGTTCAATTATTCTTAATGGACAGCGTTTTCTTAGAGACTTGCAACGGACATTTAACCCCAAACTTTCTATTTCGGTCAATTAAGTTCAAAACTGTGTTGTTCATTCATTCATGCGGATAGTAAAAATTAAAACATTTTATTATGGGAAGCAATGGGTGTAATTTCTTTATGTTAAATACATGGAAAAAAGGAAATTTAGTAACCATTCTTAAATAAAATCTGAATTTCAGGAATTCAACGGAAACCATTTTGTATTTTTTATAAAGCAGATTAAAACTAATACCACAGATTTAAGCCCATAACTCTTAAGTGCATTGTAAGAACTAAAGAGTAAACATTTTAGATAGCAGTGAATAGTCAGAACCTTTTTCCCATCCCCTTTATAATTTTACCCATTTAATTACCTTAACAAGTTTTTAACATATTGCATATTTGTATGAACTTAGATTTAAGACAATGGGGCCATTAAAATGTTCTGTGCAGCTAAACTCATATTTATACATCATGTTTCTGAAGTATTTATTGTATTTATATTGTTCTTTAAATTCAGACACGGCATCCGTCGAAACAAAACCCCCCTCCGCAAGTGAACAATCCAGAAACGGCGAGAATCGTACATTACTTTTTGATGACTATAATAAAACTAAATCGACATTATCAACTGCTGATTACCTGTCAGCCACAAGGGCAACCCTTTACGCGTTTTCATCACAGTACCAGGACGGGGACCATTCCCAAATGCCAGTCGAGGCGTCTAACGCTCCGTACAGCTCCATTACCACGAAAATGAGCCGGGATAAAATACCCATGGAGACACCAGGCAGCGTGGAGTTAAGCAGCAATAGCCTTGCAATCAAAAATTTGGGGACAACGGATCAGCTAACGACTGCGACCATGCCCACCACAGCATTTGCATCCCTGAAAGTGGACAGGAGTACCATGAAACAGCCAATCGATTCCACGCGCACCAGAAATCATTGGACAGCAAGTGGTAAGTGGGATAGCATTGCTCATTTGCTGTGCAAACCCTCATATGTATACATAGCTACTTATATGAACATTTTCAGCAAAGTTTGACTGAAATAACCCATTGTAAATATTGAATTTTGACAACAGTCCCCATTTTCCGTCCAAAAATAATCAATTTCTTGATTAAAACTAAATTAATAATGGTCGAAATGTGCATTGGCATACCACGTTGTGCTCGTTATAAAAGTTCCAATCGTTTGGCAGTCAAGTTTGGGAAAATACATTTTTTAACATTTTGGGCACCATAAACAAAATTCACAAATTTAGCTTTTGTTTATAGCAGCGCAAAACAGTTATACCTACATCAATTGTTTTCTTTAAAGAAAACAAAAGGGTATAGTATATGGAGTTTATAAAAAAAGCACTTACCACCATCTGTGTACATATTTACATACATGCGTACACATGTATGTATACTCTTAATTTGGATTTAATTTTTCGGAAACTTTTTTAAATCTTGGCAGGATTCGCACGTGTCACAGAACGACCACGTAGCAAGCACCACCACGAACACCACTGGGGACCCTTTTTTGAGGAGCCCATCAACTCGGCAACCTCGGGTGACAACCTCGTTTCCGCCGTACATTTGTTTACGGAAGCGGTGCTCAATTGCCGTGTCGGTATGCTTAAGGACAAAACTGTAAGTGAACGTCATTTTCATATGACAAACATACATACCTACATACATATTTATGTATGTATATGCACATCTACACACATACATACAAATGTACACATTTATTGGTTTGCACAATTGATTGATTTCACAACTGATGAAACAAACAACCAATAACAATTGGAAATATATTAGCTCTATGCTTTCACGGATTTTATTTACTTTATTTTTAATTAACACATTAAAAACAAAACAAAAAACGACAAGTAAAACCGTTTTTTTTTTTAAATAAATATAATTTAGTTACTATTTAATTTAAATACCCTTTATAAAATGTTCACATCATATTTTGCAACAAAAAACGCAACACAACATAGCACTTTTTGCATATACATATGTATGTATAAGTGTACTATTATACGGATGTTTGGGTGTGTGTGTGTGCAATATCGGAACCCCATTAAACGCACAAAACTTGGCCATTAAACGATAAATATTATAATTTCTGAATGCATCTCATTACACCAGTCTGCTGGCACTTATTTGGTAGCGTTTTACATAATTGTTAGCACTTTTTAGCACAACACAATAAAAAAAAGGTTTAATTCTAACGCGTCGGCCATTTTCTTTGTATAATGCTCGCAAAGGAAGAAAACGAAATGAGAGAAAAGAGAAACTTTCGGTTTCGACTAGAAGAAGAAGAAGCCAAACTTAAGAGAGCCAATTTTCTTTTCCGCCATTTTCTTAATTCGATCCTCTCTTTTGTTTCTGTTAGACCGACAGTCGATAGGACGTTTTAAGAGAGAAACATAAGTGACGTGGTTTCTACTATTTCCTTGTACTTACTTCTGATTTTACGAATTTCCAGGTCATGTGGGTCCGGCGAACGGCAGAGAAGGTATCGCTCCTGACCGTTGGCAACGTGACTTACAGTGGAGACCCGAGAATTCGGGTGAAGTTCCAGTACCCGAACAATTGGCGGTTACTTATCAATCCCACGCAGACTGAAGATGCCGGAGTTTACATGTGCCAGGTTTCCACCCATCCTCCCCGGGTATTCACAACAAATCTCACTATCTTGGGTATGGATCACATTAATCATATGCAATCTTATTGCGAATCTAACGTGTCAAGTTTTCCACTTTCAGAACCCCCTTTAAGGATAATCGATGAGCACGAGAGGGACGTGGGGGATCGTTATTATAAGTCAGGAAGCACCGTCGATCTACAATGCCAAATATCGCGTAGCTTTTTCCAAAAAGAACGCCAAACCATTCTAAAATCAACTGAATCTGCAAACGATGCTGTACAAAAACTAATCAATGAGACGACTAGTGAGCTTAATTTAATTGGCAACACAAATCAGACGCAGCACAAATTCTCTGGCCAGGATCTGGAGAAATACTTCACCAAGTTTATAACCTGGGCCAAGGACGAGGAACCGCTCCAAGGAATGACCAATAGGCGCTTAAGGTAGATAATAAACAAAATGACAGCTCATAAGTCTGAGTTCTTATATACATTATGCACATTGCAGCGTTTCCGATGTGTGGCTAACCAGTCGTATCTCCATTGGGGATGCCAAGCTATCCGATAGCGGCAACTATTCCTGTTCTCTTGGCAGACTGTTTACCGTGATTGTCCAAGTTCAAGTGCTCACAGGTATTAGTCAACATATTTTAGTGAAAATCATACCCCTAATATATATAATTTATATCCTTATAGGTGAACTACCCGCAGCAGTCCAGCACAATATAGCATCAAGAACCGAAATCTATTCCCTTGCGATGTTGGTACAACTCCTAGTACTCATTTTCCTCTTCACTTGCCTGAAAACTGAAAGTCGAAATTTCTGAGGCTTTCATCTGAGAAGGGGACTGCGAAAAAACCCATAGCCATTCGATTTTCACAAACAATTAACCAATAATATTAGGTATAAACGAGATTGGCTGGTTCTGAACAATGGTTTTAGGTTTAAAATTGAGAATCAGAAGGTGATTTCATTACATATTTTTGTTATAGTGCCTACGGTGGAAAAGACTTTAAATTTGTTTGGACAAATGTTCTTAAAAATTTGTTTAGAATTGAATTAATTAGGCCAAAAGACGACACAATAACATTCCACATTCCTAAGAACCAAAACCCAACGGTTTAAAAAAAAAAAAGAGAAGTTCGTCGAACTTTTATTCTAGTTAATTTAGTAACGATGTTAAAATCTCGCACACATGTTATGATGCCTCTTAAAGAGTTAAGAAACTGGCGAGGATAGCAAAATATTTAGTTAACTTTTATGTGACGATTAAATATTTATCGAAGTTATTATGTGCATTAAATAAGTTTCAACAACTAAGCAGGCAAATCAAATGTATCATACGTTATTATTATGTTATACCACTTATTCACAGGATAACAAGTATTTTCAAGAAAACAACGATCTGATTAAAACTTTATGCGGTATACTACTTTTTCATCACCTATTTTGCTGTTTGTAATTATGGAATTGGGTGGTTCCCATATCCATGGACTCTTTTGCGGAATGTGTTTTAATACCAACATTATAACAGTTTCATAATTGCTTTATTTTATAAAAACAAAATTGGTTTTGTTAAATTCAAAGGCCGTAGGCGATACACACATAGAGGTTCGTAAAAATGTTGGGTAGAAATTTTCACTTTGACCTTATAGTATACTTAAAAAAAAAAAATTAAATGATTGCATGTGTAGCTGGCATTATTTACAATAACTATTCAACAGGAAAATAGGCGAAGTTGCGTTCTCGGCGTTTTCACAGCTAATTTGTTTAGGCGTTGATGAACTCCATTTACTCAGATCGCTAGAAAGTGTGCCAATTATTGTGAGGGCGAGAACTCTGTGGGCGCCAGGACACGGCAGTGCATGTCGCGGATTAATGGCACAGTGTAGGCCACGCACTCATCCCATCCGGGGGATCGCCAGGCAGCTTCTCTGGTCTCCTTACGGTCTTGCAGAGATTTGTAACCTATTTTCGTAAGAAAATCAAATATGACAATATTTTAA
The DNA here is from genome assembly GCF_016746365.2 of Drosophila yakuba. Taxonomy (NCBI): domain Eukaryota; kingdom Metazoa; phylum Arthropoda; class Insecta; order Diptera; family Drosophilidae; genus Drosophila; species Drosophila yakuba. The sequence continues at coordinate 10,443,856 of NC_052526.2, forward strand.
ATCTATACAAGTAAATCATGAGTTACTTACACCAAATGTGGTGGACATTGTACAGTCTTCCGATCTGCGAGAAGAATCCGGCGAATGCTTCGTTGTTATGCTGCCGAAAGTTGATGGCGCGGGCCCAGTTGTTTCCCCACTCAATCATGGTGCCAGGGGTCAGTCGGTATGAGCTGAGATAATTGGATTAATTAGCTATGCATTTTCGAATACAAAACACTCTAGACCATACCGCATTTCGTAAATGTTCTTGCCGGTACGACTGGCGATCTGCGGCCAGTAGCTGAATGCCAAGAGATATTGCAGATGACGGGAGCGCAAGAATTTAGAACGCTCCTGCATCAAGCTGAGATACTCGGGATCATTCCAAAGGTCTTCTTTGGCCTGGTCTATCTTCTCAAAGCCTCCTGTGTACTTCCAAAGGTGCAGGCACTGATCCATGTCGCCCACCTGAACGGTCCATGATGCCACCAACTCGGTGGAGAGGTTTGCCTTCTTCTCGTTGATCAAAGCGACAGTATTTTTGCTGTGATAAAGGTAAGGCACTTTTAACAATCTATGCTACACTTGCAATCTATGCTATTCACTTACTAGTTATTTAAATAGCTGCCCATGGAATCGGGCCTAACGTTGTGGGTATGAAGGGCATATATGATTTCCTTATCGCTGAGCATGCGACTGTGCGACTCCTTGGTTGGCTCTATTTTCCGGACGAGCAGTTTGGAGAACCATGATTCTGAATCGTTGCAGCTCGGTGTGGTGGACAGGGAGCTAAAAGTACAAATAATGGGTACATTAAATAGATTAGAAATACAACTTGTAATATCTTAATTATATTCTGAATAAGTTAAAATGTTTTCGGAATACCTTCAACATCAATTTTGAAAAGATACGTTCTACACAATTTGGTTCCAACTTTTTTAGATAACCTTTTTAATAAGTGTATCATTCAGATCGAAGATATAATATTCAATTTGTGGAAGAGCGCTTATCAATATTCGCTCAAAGTAGGCCAATTGAATTGGACCGTAGGAGAAAAAGATAAAAAAAAGAATAAGCTATTTCCTTTACACTGAACCAATAAATGGAAAAAAGCAACCTCTGTAAATATACTTTATTCCAATTTTCCAGAGGAAAATGTATTTACAACCTAAAAATACAAAATATACACTAGCAGTGTTCTTATATGAAGGGTAACCAAAATTCGCACCGAAGTGTTTATTTTGTTGTTGCATACGTTTTTGCTTGCTGACGTCGCAACGGCATTTTCATATATGTAAATACACGACGAATTTGGAACCAACCATACATATATATGTACCTATCAATGTGTAGGAGTGCGAATACCAGTGCTGGAAAGGGTACGCGATTTGTGTACCTACAAGGACGGTACCTAGCAGGTACTTTTCAAGATATGTTGGTCAGCCAATAAGAATGGCAAGCAATAACTACTAAGCTCAAAGCTTTTTTACTAAAATAAAGTTAAAGAGTTTTTAAATAAGTACAAAGAGTATATATCCTCTAGGAGACTAAGAAATATAAATATGTTAAAATACCTTATTTAAAAAAATAAGGGACGTCTAGATAGGAGGATAGTTAAATAAACAAAACTTTAAGATCCTGACAAATACTTCAATTTATATACATGTAATAAGCATTAAGTTTGTTATTTCCATCTAATCTTTAAATAAACAAGTATATAATATTTTCAAACATTTTCTTTTGGAGTCCAGTGCATGGTAATCTAGGCAATTAAAATAGGTGCCACAAGCTGGTATCCAGGTACAGGTACCTATGGCTATTCCACAACACTGATCAAATATGTACATGGACACAGCTGTGGGGGCAGTTTTTTGTGTTCAATTTATTTAGTATATGCATGTTGTTTTTCTTACCGGACAGCGTTGTTGTTGCCTTTGCCGACGGCCAATAGATTACGTAGCTTTAACATTTTCGATTTATGTAGGATCTGGCGAGTATATATGTATATATAGCGATATGGGGTGAAAACTGGAAAATAAAATCAGTAACTGTTATCATCCCGATTCGCCATCTCTCCCACTGCAATGTGTGTACATTATGTGTACTTTAGTCAAGGTGAAGTCAGAGTCATTTTAACAAGTGCGCCGGTACATGGTCTTTGGTAGCATTGATAATAGAGAATATAGAGCGTTCTCTCGTTTCAACTCTGTCCGATGTCCGATGTCCCCACCCCGCTGCTAATCGCTTTCCCCGTCGCATAAGGCAATTAATTTGGCAATGGGGCCCTCTTTCCACGCTAGCACTCACTTTATAATTATTTGCGGGATTGTTACAAACTAAAATAATATTTAAACGAAATGTTAACGTTAAAAGAAAACAAAATAATATGCAGTAGAGCTGGCTTAACCACTGACCGATTGTATCGATATATCGAGTACACGCGCTTGGCTATCGATACGAGCTTTAGAGCTCAACGACTAATCGCCTTTTCGATTGTAATAATATGTTATATCGATATGGTTTCACACTATTTCGCTTTACTTTGAACTTAAACCGTTACACCTAAAATATATTTCATACAACTGATTTTGAAGGATCGAAAAAAGAAAATGGCGTAAACGAGATGTGGACTGTCTTAATTTTGAGCTGCTCTATTCCTTCTCCGCTCTTAATACCGTGCGCTTTTGATTCAATTTCGTTATCTTCCTTCGCGTTCAACGGGAAAAGTGGCTGTACCGAGTGTTTTTTGTTATTGTGCTTGTGTGTGTTTGTGCTTAAATATCATTATGTTACCTTAAGAAAATGGAGGTAACGAGAAAGGGACTCTCTTAATTTTGAGCTGCTCTATTCCTTCTCTGCTCTTAATACCGTGCGCTTTTGATTCCATTTCTTTATCTTCCTTCGCGTTCAACGGGAAAAGTGGCTGAACCGAGTGTTTTTTTTTATTGTGCTTGTGTGTGTTTGTGCTTAAATATCATTATGTTACCTTAAGAAAATGGAGGTAACGAGAAAGGGACTGTCTTAATTTTGAGCTGCTCTATTCCTTCTCTGCTCTTAATACCGTGCGCTTTTGATTCCATTTCTTTATCTTCCTTCGCGTTCAACGGGAAAAGTGCCTGTACCGAGTGTTTTTATACCCGTTACTCGTAGAGTAAAAGGGTATACTAGATTCGTTGAAAAGTATGTAACAGGCAGAAGGAAGCGTTTCCGACCATATAAAGTATATATATTCTTGATCAGGATCAATAGCCAAGTCGATTTGGCCATGTCCGTCTGTCCGTCCGTCTGTCCGTCTGTCCGTCTGTCCGTCTGTCCGTATGAACGTCGAGATCTCAGGAACTACAAAAGCTAGAAAGTTGAGATTAGGCATACAGACTCCAGGGACATAGACGCAGCGCAAGTTTGTCGAATCATGCTGCCACGCCCACTCTAACGCCCACAAACCGCCCAAAACTGCGACGCCCACACTTTTGAAAAATGTTTTAATATTTTTTCATTTTTGTATTGGTCTTGTAAATTTCTATCGATATGCAAAAAAACTTTTTGCCACGCCCACTCTAACGCCCACAAACCGCCCAAAACTGCCACGCCCACACTTTTGAAAAATGTTTTAATATTTTTTCATTTTTGTATTGGTCTTGAAAATTTCTATCGATTTGCAAAAAAACTCTTTGCCACGCCCACTCTAACGCCCACAAACCGCCCAAAGCTGCCACGCCCACATTTTTGAAAAATGTTTTGATATTTTTTCATTTTTGTATTAGTCTTGTAAATTTCTATATATTCGCCAAAAAACTTTTGGCCACGCCCACTCTAACGCCCACAAACCGCCAAAAACTGTCCTTCGCACTTACACTAGCTGAGTAACGGGTATCAGATAGTCGGGGAACTCGACTATAGCGTTCTCTCTTGTTTTTTATTGTGTTTGTGTGTGTTTGTGCTTAAATATCATTATTTTACCTTAAGCGGGTAAATTTGAAAATGTTGCATACATACGTGCGCGTAAATGTATGTAAATATCTGTTTTTGTAAAATAAATGCCTTTGTTGAAATATCATCTTAAGGAAAGAAATATGAAGAAATAATTGATCTAAGCTAGAAGCTAAAAAAATATATAACCATAAAGCAAAGGTAAGTAAAAGTAACTTTATTTTCAATTCATACCTGTTTCTTTATGATTTCTAAAATCGAACTATTTTATATACACGATGCTTGAAGTTCTACAATAAAGTTCTAAACGGGGATAAAAAGTTAATACAAATCCTAAATAATTTAAAATCACGACGATTCGAATACGTCGAATGCGCAGTGAAAATCAAAATCCGTGCCTAGGAAGGGTAAAATGTATCCATTTATTTATTTACATAGGTAAGGTAAAAAGTACTCAACTAATTTACCTTGGTACGTACCCATAGGTACAGTTTTTGAGCTTTTATTTTGCCGTGAGTACTAATCTTGTAAAAGGACATCTGTTCTCAGAATACTGAATAAGTATGCAACAGTGCGGAGAAAACATCAAACTCTTTTTTTTTTTTTTTTGCTTTTTGTTAACAATATCCAATTGTTTATGTCGGTGATCGAAGCAGATCACTGATTTTGGGTTTTTTTATTTTATAAACAATGCGTTTTAATTATACGATAATCTTTATTCTACTAAAGGTAATACGAAAAATACTCATATGGAAGTTATATTTGTTACTATACATAGTACATACATTTTATATTATTAACCTCTATGTTTATTTCCACACACGTAAGGGGTTTTAAATTGATTGAATATTTCGGTACTAAGAATAGATATACATACACGATTATTGTGTGCTAATGAGGTCACACATATACATTATTTTGTTATTGTTTTGCATGTATGTACATCGTTATTGTAATCACTGATATGCATTAATTTAATTACTTTCTCTTTCGGATTTTTCTGTTCAACGAAAGCCATATCATACATATGTATATCGATCGGTACCAAAATCTTTTTGAATTGAAGTTTAAAACATAATACGTACATATGCAGTGTATGTATGTATGCCTTCTCAGCCTTTAATTATAATTTTCACGTTGTTTTTGTTTTTTATTATATACATACATGTAAACATAAGCCTTGTTTAACAGAAGATAACCGTAGAACTTAGATCACATAAAAGTTCATATCCATTTTTGGTGTTTAGTTTGGAATATACCATATGTAAAATCTAGACACGCATGAGAAAATATCTTTTATCATATAAACTTTTTTAAGCCCGATAACGTGGAAAGAATATAACACTTATGATAGAAAGTACAGTTGCTTATATGTTGATAAATTGTCAGTTGTATGATTATGATATACCTATGTATATCATATATTTCGTAATATATTTGTATTTCCGCTAACATCCAGAGCTGCCACTAACCAATTTTCGGAAATACTATTTAAGAGTCTGGTTGGTAATGCACATTTAGATTTATGTTGGAAATCGCGTATCAATAAAACAAGTTACCTAAAAAAATATATAAAAGTTACATTCGTAAATGAGTTTTCATCTAACTACCTATCAAAATATCTGTACTTATGAACCTTATCGAAGATAAGTGGGCTTAGATATAGTTGATTTTCTTATACCTTTCTGTTTTTGTTACTTTGCATTGCTTGAGAGATATCTCTTCGTACATTTACATACATATAGAAACATATCTGAGGTATAAAAAGCTGTATTATATCTAATTTCTTGGTTGTCCTCCTTGTAGCTAAATACATGTACCAATGTCGCACTTTGCTTTAGTTAGTGAGTTGTTTCTACATCTGACTTGTTTTTCTTTTTGAATTGTGTGTATTAAAATGTTGCTTGGTGTGGCTTTATTTATTTCATATTGTAAAATATGTTTTGGTTTTTTTTTTGTTTGTTTTGCTTTTGTATATTTGTGTGTCTACCATAATGGTTCATTATTTGCTTATTAGATCGGTCGGATACAATTTCATCTCGATCGAGTTAAAATTTTAAGTTGGTGGACATCGATGATTAGGCGGATACTTTATCTAAATTTTCCCATCTATATACATATACATATGAATGTTTTGCCATTTCTACAGCGATTTTTTCAACATCACTGTATCTCGATCTTTATCTGTGCCTTACATTGTTATCACAATCACAATAGAATAGTTTTTATAAGCAAGCCATACCGTCTTCTCATCCAATACTTTGCATCCCATCTCTCCATTTCCATTTTCATATCCATATCTATATCCATTTCGCTCTATGATTCAGATTCAGGTAAGGATAGATTGGCAGATTGCATACATTATGGGGCGTTTACTTGTGCCATATGCTTACTTATAGAGAATGGCATGTGAGACAATTTCTAACATTATGAATATTTGTTCGTTACTTGGTTTCATTCGGAGACATACCATTTCTGAGACATACAAAAAATACATTGAGAATCCGTTGAGTTGAACCATTTAGAGGCATTCATATGTATACATGTATACGAATATATATATATACATATATACTCATCATATATATAAAAGTACAAAATTGTTGGTTTTTATTTTCATTTTTCGTTTTCCGTTGAATGTTTCTTGTTGTTTAATTCAAATACACTCTAATACGTCTAAGAAAAAAACGTGCCTAATCCTTAATGTGTGCAAGTGTTAGATGGTGTATGTATGTATGTATGTATGTATGTATGTTGTATGTTTCTGTGTAGGTACTTATGCGCTACTATGATCAGAATACAAAAGCTATAGACCCAATGCAATCTATAATTCGCACCTATTACTTTGAGGTGCGATTAATATAGCATTTAATGGGGTTTTTTGGTTTGGCTTGGCTTTGATTTGACTCTTGTTCGTGGTCACAGTAGCTATAATTAGAAGCTTCGTTAAGGTACTTAAATGTTTCATTAAATTTCTGTTTTCAGTGGTAGGTTTAGATACACACATCTGTGGGATGTGTAGGTACATATTTGAATACATTCTCCAAAAAACTAAAAATCTTCGCTTTCGTCAAATTTTTCTCATTGTGTTTGCGTCTTCGACTAGACAATAAAAACAAAACCATAACGTTTACACAAATTACAAATGTTTCTTAACAAGATAAATAGAGAATGAATTCAGTGGCTTACTCAATTTGTTGTTGTTTATCCATTCTTTTTTCTACTTTGCCTTAAAAGTACTTTCATACCATTAGGTTTGCTATACATTCATTGAACAACATATATTGAGAAGTGAAATAATACATTCAATGACATATTTACATTAACATTTTGCGTTTCATTTGGGACTTAAAAAAGATCAACTAAAATCGTCTTTTGGTTTTATGCATTTTATTTTCCCATTTAATTAAAGTAAGTGTTCATATAGAGCAAGGTATTTTCACATAGGCCCATATAAAAAGTATAAAATTTTTTACTGTACTCGATTTATAAAAATTACAAATGTTCATATAAAAATAGATATATATATACAAAAAAATACGAAGTCAAATGGTAATACATACAATTTAACATACAACAAAAATATAAATGTTTTTTTTTATTATTTGTTCAGGTGTTTTTTATATGTAAAAGCTTCCATAGCTTGAATAACGTGTGTTTTAGGGGTAAAAAAGTTTAGCAGTGACCCGACGACCTTGGCACTATCAATAAAATCATACGACATCCTATTACATTATATCTGATATAGGATTTCATTTCGATAAAGTCGAATGATTAAGAAGGTTTGGGGAAAAACAACATTTAGTTTATAACAAAACAATCAGAGATTTTTATCCTGGAAAAATAGATCATGTTAAATGATGCTGGAGTTTTACTTTCTACGGTTTCTGAGAAAGTGTGTTTACGTGTTCAGAAAAGTTCCTTTTTCCTAGTCTTTGCATTTTTGAAAGACTCTATTTTGATTATAGGTGTGTAGTTAATATAACTAAAAGAGTTTAAGAGGAGCTTTGGTTATATCTATGGTTTGAGCAATTAGTTGTAGTATTTGTATTCGTTTAATCTAATATTTTTTCCAGTCTGACAGTGGGAACCCAGATATCTTTTAGAACAAAAAGATGTCGAACAAATTGAAATAAATATACATTTCCAGAAGAGGTTACTCACCGGAATAATACCTGTGCTAAAGCCAACTTAATTGTTATTTTGTTTCTTACAAATTCTTTCGAAACACTTCATTTGTAGTATGAAAATGTATAGATTTTTGTTTATATTTCTTATAGTTTTGAAACTGAATACATTTTGTTAGCTCTTCAGCAAGTTAGCTTCAGATATATACAAAACTAAAAAAACATTTTATAAAAATACAAAGAATGGGAAAAAGGACTTTTTACTACAGAAAAACATTCTTCACAGGTCAGGATGCTCAGAGTATGCAAGTTGCATATCTATTTATAATCAACAATGTTGAATTTTATCAGTAAACATATTCATGTTGTTTGTGTTTAAATTTAGCAACTTGATCTACAAAAATGATCTTATCTTTAGTTTACAACTAATTAAAAACTTAATATTAATGTTGATCCTAAGTTGGATAATTAAATATATTTTTATATATACGTTCATATGCATAACAAGTAAAAACAATTAGTTGAGACATTCTAGTTGTTCTCATTAAATATATTTATATTTGTGGTATTATTTCTTGTTGCTTATTGGTTTGTTTCGGTAGATCTTCATCATTTGCTTGTGTGATTTGATTTGAGTGTATCATTCGTACGTGCCTATGGCAACAGTCGTACACTCTATACTTTGAGTTAATTTTTCTATGCATGCTCTTGATACCAGAAAGAAACTTTACTTTGCGATTTACTCTGAATTTAATAACAAAATAAATATTATTAGTGGCTGATATATATCTGTATATACAACTCGTACATATCTACATTTATGGGCCTCACAAACACATGGTACTTTTTGGCCCTGTCTATATATATATATATATATATATATATATATATGCACCTGTATATACATCTGCATATACAGCTTCATACATATAAACATGTACACCTGCTTGTGTGTGTCTGATCGTGGGTGTGTCAACATCGTATCGAATCGTTCCTATAGAGATATGCATCCATTGTGACTGTTCCTGTCTGCAAGGACACTTACAATTACATAACTATCCAAAATGGCAAAAGAATTATGTCCTTGGTTTTTAATGACCACCTTATCTTTCCTCCTCAGATGAATATAATGATAATGATGATATCCATTTATACCACTCCACCTAGTCGCTCCGTCTAATTTGCTTCGGTTCCTATCTGGGAATTTGGGGTTCTTTACAGGAAATCTCAAAACTGCATAACAATTCATATTGCTTATAGAGTTGTGACCAGAAAGCCCGAAATGCACTACATACATATCCATGCCCCGGATATAATATTTCATTAAGTTGTTGGTATCGATATATATATATATATATATATAACTATGGTGGATTCTCTTTGCGGTGATTGACTTCGAGGAAACTCTAGTTGGCAACCAATAGTTGCTGATACGATGATCCGTTGCCATAGAAGGAGCTAATGCCATCGATCAGTTTGGTATTGCTGTTGGAATTATTACCGTTGTTTCCGTTTCCGTTTCCGTTTGCGTTCGCATTTCCATTTCCGTTTCCCGAGGAGGAGGACGGTTGTTCCTGTTGTTGAGTTGGATGGCTACTACTGTTGTTGGTGGAGCTGGAAGGAGGAGTGGCTGTTGTTCCTGCGTTTGTGGCTGCCACGGTGGGTGTACTTAGGGGACTGTCCTCAGGCGATGAGTCCCCGGCAATGGCAACGGCAACGGCCACAGCAGCAGCAGCCGCTGCTGCTGACGACGATGATGACGAATCCTCAAGAACGGCACTACCGCCGCAATCCACATTTAGGCCAAAGCAGCTTTCGCTACTATTCGGGCGATCCATTCCGCCGCGATTCTGTTGCTGCGGATGCTGTTGTGAGTTGGCATGGCCATTGCCAAAGTAGCACGGATCCAGATAAGTACTATACTTGTTGGCCCCACCATTTCCTCCAGCGGCGACAGCAGCACCAGCTGTTCCAGCAGTTCCGCCCACAAAGAGACCCAAGTTACTGGCATCCGCATTAAAGTGCGACTCGAAGAGGCTGCGTGGATTGCCAAATTGTGGATACAGATTGATCGCCATGTTTTGATAGTAAAACGGATCGGCCGACGATCCCGATCCGGCCTGATTTGGATTACCGCCCAGCGATAGAGGATTCGGCGATAGGGATCGGGCAGGTGAGACGGCATCCAGGCCGCCAAATGCTGCCGATACCGATGATCCTGCGGACGGGACAACTCCATGACCATGATGCATCTGCTGCTGCATCGCACGCTGTTTGATGTAGTTGGAGAACTCAGTGGGCGACATGCGATAGGCGCTGCTGCGGAAGCAGAAAAACGAGAAGGAAAGAATTTTAAAGTTAAACACATGCTTACACTGAAAATGTTGCAAACTATTAGCAGCTAAATTACATGTCAAGATAATGCCATCTCTCTGAGAACATTTACCTGTTTGTGCGCTTGGAGCTGGTCTTCAGCTTGGTGCTGCCGAATTTAGTCTGCGCAAAGGTGGCTGTGGTGAATGTCAATGGCGCCTGGGCGCCGCGTTGCATGAAGGCCGCTGCAGCTGCATTGGCGGTGGCACCGTTTCCGGGTACGGGAACTGGAGCGGTACCAGGACCGGATGCCATATTGGATCCGGATCCAGAACCAGAGCCCGTTCCAGAACCCGCTGCGGAAACGGAACTGCAGCTGCCAGAGATCGTGGGATTTGGACTGCCCTTGTAGGTGGGTGAACTGGACGCAGCCGAGTGCGGCGAGGATCCCGCTTGGGGCATGGCCAATGGAAGCGGCTTGGGACTCAAGCTCAGATTGTTCATGGTCGTGTTAACGGCATCGATGGGTCGGAAGCACTGCGCCTCCGGGTTGAACATTTTGGTGACCTCGCGATCTGCCGAGTGGCTGTCTTCGTGGTTCTCATTGTTCTCCGTATAAAGAATCTGATTAATAGAGAATGGGTATTAAGTTCAAAACTCTTATACATTTCCCATGAAGTCTACTTTATGTGCTAAGCACCTTTAAGGTGACCAAACATGACAAAGGCATATTTAAAACAAAAACACAAGTGTTGCTATTTCGTTCTTTTCAGAATGGCTGTTACAGCATTGCAATTTTCTCGCTCATTTTGAAGCTAGTGGAAATAGCATTTTCTTAGGTGAAATACCATAAATGGTTACCTTTACTGCTCCCTTTTCACCGATGCGGAATGATACCTCCCCGGGATCTATCCACACGGAAAGTTCGTTTGGCAAGTTTTCTAGGATATCGCCGATCGGTACTCCACTTTCTCTAGCCGCTCTTTCCAGAACCGAATCAATGGGATCCCCGGTCTTCAAGCAGCGATAGGCAGATCCCTTTAAGGAAATTAATAAAAATATATATAAGCATATATATCACACATTGTTGGGATTACTTACCTTAAAGGGTTTTTCGGGGTACCAGTGACCCTGGAACTTGTCGCGTAGGGCCTTCTCTAGCTCCTCGCCAAATATATTTACACGTCTGCGCGGCAATTTGTTGTAGAGATAGGATATGACAAAGTTCAAAGCGACCTGGATTTCAATATGCATCTTGACCCTGCGGCCGAATCCTTCGGTATTCGTTCTTTGGTCTTTGTCCTTTCCACGTTCGTTTTACGGACTCCGGCTCGGAATCCGATTATGTTAGCTGATCCGTATCCGGATCGCTGCCTGTTGTAGGGGAGTTGGAGTGCAGTTGGAGCTGCAATTGGTGGCGATATCCAAGCGATGAGGAGCGTTTAAAGATGGTCTTTGTAGATCATCTACACATTGACGGTAATTTGGAATAGTTGGCTTTTGCGCTCTTCTTGCATTCGTTTGGTTTGGATTTGTTTAATATATTTGATTAATTATTTCAGTGTTTTAGCTTTCTGTCTTTCATGTATATATATAAATGGTTGTTGTTTTTAGCTTGGTTTAAGATTTTTGGTGGGGGAGGTTATTACTGTTTAGTGTCTCACTGTATGAAGATAATCTGTAATTGTGAACGTTTTGCGACTAGAATGAGAATCGTGTTTGTTTGTAATTGGAAAATATGTGTTTTTTTTTCCTTGTTTCAGTTGTCGTAATAATCGTAGTTGCCTAGATTCTAAATATTTATGTTGTATTTACAAGGCATATCCAAATATTAAATTATGTACATTTGTGTCTATTTATGTGTCTTTATTCCTTGTCGACTTTTATTTGGCCACGGTTTTTTTTTTGGTTTTTATTCTCTTCTTGGTGGTGCATCTGTCGATTCTCTTTGATTTGGCAATCCGAGCACGCTTTCTCAAAACGTTTCCATTAATCAGAGGGATTTTTTTGGACTTCCACTTCAATCAAATGTCTGCAACCTCCTGAAAAATGAAAGAAAAATAGACCGTTAATAAAAATTGAAACAAAATAGTACGCGCCCTTCACCGTTGAATTAAAAGCAATGCTCTTTATAGTGTTAAACTGTATTGTGAAAATATAATTCAGTTTTTAAAGTGCATCTTACTATAAGGATCGATAGTTTATTGAGTTTTGTGCAACTTCAATATAATAAGTAGCCTACCGACTCTCTGTGTAAAAAACAAGCAGACAATCCCAAACCAAGTCACCTACATGGGTGTCTATATGAATACAAACACAATCAGAAAAATACACAAAAAAAAAAACATACTGCCAATAACAAACCACAAATAAATATAAATCCAATAACACAAAATGGCGGCCAAGCGAAACCGCGATGCGGATATCGTCAAACATAAGTTGGATCTACGGGTCCGATTTAAAAAGTTGGTTCGGGCTGTCATCATGAACCAGACGTGGCTTTCCGATGAAGAGGAGCAGGGCATCTCGATGAATGTGAAAAAGAATGTGGCTTTGATGCGGCAAAAGCGAAAACCGGGAATGTTGACCGTTGCGGTACGAATGAACTTTATTTAAATTTCTTGTAGGACTGCTAAAATTATAAGAGAAAATCACAGGACAAGGCACTATTGCGTTCGAATCCCGCTTTCAGGACAATTGAGGAACGCAAAAAGTTGTGCATTTTAATAGCAGGACTAAATTGTTTCTCTAGAATACCACCGGTAAGGGGGAAATTACAAAATATTATATATAATTCACCAAGATCTTCTTTAACGAGCTTAGAAAATTAGAGCACGCATGGTGCCAGTCCTAAAGTTTATGTCCATCAATGAGCCACGTGTGATAATCAAAGATGGTGATATGCCTATCGCCGTCTATTTCATTTTGAATGGTGAAGTCGAGATGAAAAAGAACATATTCAACAAGGCTACAAAACAAGATGATTCCGTTGCGGAAGCAATTTTTGGTCCAGGAGATTGTTTCGGAGACGTAGAAATGGTTGAGGAATGCTCAAGAATGAACACTTATCAAGCCCTGTGTAAGAACGAAAAGTAAATAATAGTTTAGAATAGAAACAATACTTTTCACCAGCTAGTGTTGAGGTTTTATCGATATACGATGTGGACTATGAACGCATCCTGAAGCCACATATGTTAAAACAATGGAACGAAAAGAAGCTTGCATTAAGAGCATTTGATTATTTCGATTTTTTGACTCCGGATCAGGTTCGTTCTGTTCTACGAAAACGTATAACTCTTAACGTTTTCCATACATCAATAGATAATTCTAGCTTGCAAGTACTCGTACTTGGTTCAATATGAGCCCCTAGAGACCATTTATATGGGGGATAAGGACTCCTTAGGTTATGTGCGATTTGTTCTAAGCGGAGAGTGTGTAATTTTGCAGTGTCTGAGTATGAAGGTGAGTACAAGATTGCAATTTAAACTGCTAGATATGTAATTATGAATTATGAATTACTTTTTCATTTAGGTCACCAACGCAGAAGGAGAGGTCAACTACGAGCTTGCCGAAATAAATAAGGATGAGGGTCTTGAAATGTTTCAGTCTTGGAAAGACGTTAGCAGTCGCAACTCGTTTTTAGACATACAGGACATTTTGGCCTCTTCCACTTCCTCAGAGGAACTTGAAGGCGGCACAAAGAAGAAACAAGCGGTAGACAGCACTACGTTATTGTCATCTAATCTCGCCACTAATTAACTTTGTGTAGATGCGCAAAATGGGTCTAGCGGAAATACAAAAGTTTTGTGGCATCCGGACCTCTACAACACCATCTCGAAAGAAACCAAAACCGAGAAGGACCTTGAATTCGGCGGCACAGGCCAGAAAAACTCAATTGATACAGTCGCTGCGAAGAGGAACTCCTTGGCTGCCAAGTGTACTGCCTTTTGATGACGATGACGACGACGACGATCATCTTGTTGAAGATTATTTGGACTACGGGGAAGATATCTATGATGATGAAATTGATACGGACGATAGTTCATACAATTCGTCCTCGGGCTCCACTGTCTCCATGGATCGTGCTCTCGTTCAAGTTCAGCTTAAACGGCACAGCGAAAGCACTGCCTCCGAGAAGAAAGTGTCCAGTTCATCGTCGGAAATATTTACGGCGAGTTCAATGATCAATGAGAAGAGTTTAATTGACGAGAGCGCCAAAACAGTCAAAGTAGGTATTTTAATATCACTAAGTAAAAGCTGTACTTTATGTTGATATGGTATGAATCAATCACGCGTAAATTTGATAAATTTTATATTTGCGTCGATAAATATCGATTTCTATCTTCTGCAGGAGCCCGTTGAGACGCACTTCATAGACGTAGGCTCACTGACCTACGGTAGTGTCTTTGGACTGGGCGAAAAGATGGAGCACCGCGTGATAATGGCCCGTACTGTTGTGCAGTGCCTGCTCCTGCCGCGCTTCTGGCTCCTTGAGGAGGAACAGAATCCGGGTAACATTTGGCACCGTCGTCGTTTTTACTTCGAGTGCAACGTGCCCTCGCGCCAGGACTTGTTTACCAACTTTCTGAAGACCCGGCAATGGAACAAATTCCGTCGCGACTACATTGAAAGTCTGCTGAATCGCGAGGAGAAGGGCAACATAACCAAGGAGGAAGATATACCAATTATGTGTCGTATCGTGGAGACTAGCGATGATGCTTCATAGTTGAAGAACAGAACGTAATGTTTTTATCCAAATTCTCTGTTACCCAATTGCTTTAAGCAAATAAAGCTGCACTTTAAAGTATGTGTAATAAAATGGAAAACTCTTGTTATTACATTGGGTGGCACCGCAATTATTGTAGAATTTCTTTTGCTTAATATGGAATTCAGCTCATTGTGCTTATATGTTTATCAATGCGTTTTCTGCAACGGCTTACCCAGCCAATTTGTGTTCTTGTCGTATGTGCATGCGCTCTTCCTACGTCATTCTAGGAATTTGGGTTAACTGTTTATCCGAGTCGGGGGACGGTAGCTCTGCCTCAAAACGGGACTGCCGAGTAGTCGGTGCCAATGCATTCGGGAGTGAAACTGGAGCACAGCTGAGCGGTAGGCCGAAGTGGGACGAACACCCACATAACGGTAACGGCCGCTATCGAGAGAGTGGAAGAGTAAGACAATATTCTAAACGCTCTCCACGCTCTCCACGCTTTACGCAGCTGGTCCGAGGACACACGAAGCGCAGTTCTTGGCCTTCGGATGTGGAATCCTTGCAAGCTGAGCCATTTAATTAGAATTGAGAGAGGAAAACATCGGCAAAAGCAGATGATAAGCAAAACACTGGAAAAAAAACCAGTGCAATTTCTGTACTAACTTCGGCTTCAATTAATCACGGCAGAGTTTTATTAAGTGACATTTGAATTATTTATTTTTTACATGAAATAATTTTCGATCCACGCTTGGCATAATTTTATTTTGAATTTTTATTAGAAGAGCAAGCGAATTCTCTTTTCTTTCTCTGATTTCCACTCACGTTTCTCCAGAGTGAGTGGCTCCCAGTGCGCAGTAACATAACATACGTACGTCACAGAGACCTCAGTCCGCCCACACACATATTCTTTTTTTTTTTTTTTTTTAGCACTAGTGCAGCTGTGTTGATGCAGCGGGGTCATGCGTGCTTGTGTGCGTATCTATTGCATGTACATAACCTGCTTTTTGCATTTTATAAACCAATTGAAGGCCACATGCTATGAAAGGCATAACCGTTACGAAGGTTTGGCACTTGCCTTCAGCAGCTTATTGGTGATAATGCTGGACAATGGCTGTATTAAACTAATGAATATCATCGGTTGATCTAAGTCTTAGTTCCATGGCAGAGAGACAAGTTGCGCGATGCGACAGATCAAAGGTTAAAGGTCAACCAGACTGCACTTGAAATCAATTTTAAATATTTTCATCTGGGAACACTCGAAACAAAACGAAACAAAGTGTTCATTAGGTGCCATTTTGCTGAGTGTACGAATGCACATGTATGTAATTGCATAGCATACTTAAAGGCATTGTTTAATTAATTAAAAGTAATTACTGCTTCTATGAAGCATAACCATATAACATTTCTTGGTCAACACACACTTAACACACTTTATTATTAAATAAAATGATTAATTTTTTTAAGGCACCTATATGTCTATATTGACTTGCCTGTTGATGCTGATAAGCAATATTTTATGTACTTTAAGTGGTAAACAACGTGTCCTTAGATTTCAGACAGATCTTATTTATTGGATACTTTTAAACTTTAAATTTCATTTTGTATTTTAAAATATTATTCACTTTTTCTAAGCATTTTCTTATTACCGCAGATGGAAAGCTGGTGTTTTGAACTTTATCACTAAAACAAACTCCGCCAAGAGCCGAAGGCGCTGCTCCGTTGACATTTTAGCTTATAATTTCACAAATACATCCCCAAGCTCGGATTCCTTACACATCCTTGCATAGTGTTTTGTATATATGGATATTTCTATATATGTATATATATATATATATTCAGGTTGCTGTTGCTGGTAGTGACTGGAACGGGCAGAGAAAGTGAACTCTCTCAGCTGATGGCCTTTCTCTCACCCTCACCGAAAACACGGTATCACAACGGTATCTCTATCTCTCACTTTTAACACTCTCCCTGAGCGAAAATGCACTCTTCAATGGACTGTGTGTGTGTGCGAGTGTGTAAGTGTGTGTGTGGGTCGCTCTTCACAACATAAAATCAATAAAATCTGGGCCACCAGTTTTAAAGGTTGATTAAAATGACAAAAAAATTCTTAAGCCGAAATGCCATATAGGCAAACTCCGCCTTCTGGCTATATAAATGCATATACATACAATATATACGCATATGTATGTATGTACATATTCAAAATTACTTTTTGTGTCTCCTGCAAAGTCAAAACGATGAAGCCTCCGAATTCCAAATTCCCACAGCACTCAACCACAGCAACAAATACTACGAACATTTAAAGACGTATTTTTCCGTGTCTTATGTACTGGCACAAAAGTGAAAATAGGGCTTTTCAAGTTCACTTGGCTAGCACACACACACACACACGCGCAGTGGGAAGTACATATGTAGAATAATGTATTTGCTTACATAACATTGCATTCAAATTGCATTCACATAGAAATCAAGGCAGTTAAACAATTAGATAATAATAGGCTTAGCTTAGCAAACTTTGACAATTATTAGGAAATTTAAAATCTTTCAGAAGATGAACCAAAAGTACTTTTTGTTGATTTATTATCGCAGCTCCTAAGTAGTTATTGTTTAATTTTTGCAACTTTTATCCAGTTAAAAAAAATTTAGTTGCACACTTCCTAATTATCTAATAATTCTTAGAAGAAAAAATTAGTCAGGTCAAAAAGAACAAGCATCAACTTTTATTCGGAGTGTAAAAAGTTTTTTTTTTTGTTTACACAGTGCAATTCGTTTATGACAGCGCTTTTGTCTTCAAATTAGCGAAATTGGAATCAATTAAGTTAAGCGCATTCAATTTGCGTGTCTGCGTACTAGGTAACAAAGGGTATTTAAAGTACGACTATTGGCAGAAGGAAATTTGCTCGCTTGTTTGAAGATAATTAGATGAGGTTACACAAGCGTTCATACAGCTGTGTATTTTATAATCATCTGTTTTTCACAAAGCTTTTATACAGGTGGTTTTCTCCAAGGAAAATGTTTTGACAGGCTGCATTCGCTTTTAAACAAATGCCAATTATAAGTAACAAAATATTAAAAAAGCCTATGGATTATATTTGTATATAATAGTCATTTTGGTAGTCTTTCGGATGGGTCAATGCAATCGTATTTTACATAGACATGTGAGTAAAACCAGCTCTGCAATCGGCAACTTATTTTGCTGGTTTGTTTTCATTTCCTTTGAATTGCATTCATCTTTTGCATAGCCAATTAAAATCACTAAATGATTACCACTGCAGCGTAGAGGTTTGAAGTGCCACAACATCTAAATGGAAATGTGAGCGACCCCATTGGGCACCATCGACACCAATCAAAGTAATTACCGGGCACCATTACATAAAGCCTTTGTAGATATATGTATGTATAATGATCTGGCTGGACTCAATGTTTACTGCGCTGAATTCTATCGCACTAGATATGTATGTACATACATATTATATTTGTTTTTATCGACAACAAACAAAAGAGAAATGCTATACGATTTTCAATACATTGCATAACCTGCTTAAGGGGTTTTCCTTGCAGCGTTTGCTGGTAAATTCACACTCACACGTTATATTGTGCATTCGAAACTTGTGGATTGTAGACATTGTGCAGTACTTCAATTTACAAGATCATCACAAATTATTTTTAGTTATTGCTTTGCAGCCTTATTTCCCGCAGTTTTATCGAGCGTTGTGGAGCAAGCGTTGCTCTAATTTTTCCCCGACTGGCGCAGGGGTATATTTTCAACAGCGAGAGCGACAGAGATTGTGAGAGAGCGAGAGAAAAAGTGAGAAAGAGGGACCCAGTGGGGGCTAAACAAGAAGAAAAAAAAAATAGAAAATGAGAGACCCTGGTGCTCGAGACAACACAAAACAGCTGACCGCCACACTGCGTGTGTGTTGGTGTGCCTGAACTATTGGCATTTTCCCCACTTCCTCTTTATATTGTTGTTGTATTATTATTATACTTTTTGGTTCACCTATTCACTGCACTTGCCAAAATCTGAAGCATAACGCAACATAATCATATGAGGCCACAAAAACACAGTCAGCTGTTCGTATTTAAGCGCAACAGCAAGATGTTGGGACATTTTACCTCACAACAGCGGAAAACAAATAAAAAAAAAAAAATATTTAGGCACATGATTCTCGATCGTTTATCTGAGCACACACGAAAATTGAAATGACAAATACACTGCCATGCCGGAATGTCTACACAATACACATTTGAGTGTGTACAGTACACAATATAATTTTTTTCTCTTTTTTTTTTTACTATTTTTTTTCTCCCTGTATGTATGAAAGTAGATACAAATAAGCTTGCGACGAACCCCGCGACAAAATGCCAAATGATGGTCTGTTCTGACTCAATAGTATTTGTCTGGCACAAGTTCGTATTTTGGTTTGGTCGAAATTCATTTCATTTCATTCGTTCTTTGGCAAAAATGCAAAAGCAGCTGCAGTCGGTGGTCACTATGCTCTCAAACTTGCAACAATTGCTATCGAATCATCGATGTTGTCTCAGATGAATAAATACAAAAAAAAGAAAGAACAAAAACTTGCGCAAATGAAATCACACACATGCACTATTATAAAATTCATCTATTGTTGTGCAACAACTATAGATATCTGTGCGGAAAATACAGTGGAACCTTTCTAGCACAAACATTTTCAGAGACCTTAAAGTTGCATATATTATAACAACACTTTCGTATTATTTAACGCAATACTGAGCTTAATACTTTCTAATTATGAAACCAGAATATTAAAGTGGTCAGTGAATTGGAGTTAGGAAATACTGTATTTGCAGCTTGCTAATGCAAATATCAGCTGGCAGCTATAGCTTTTAGGCACGAATAACGACAACAAATTGGGAGGAGCTAGATGAAGGGAATCTTCCCAACTCAATATCCATAAATAGTATTATAATAATCTGAGCTCAAGCTAACTTAAGTTGTCTATAGTAAGAGGTTTGGGTGTTGAAATGTTGTGCCCTCTTCGTGCTTGAGTGCCGAGAACCCCTTCATATTTGGAGTTATGAAAGTTCGAAGGCATAGGAAAGGGGAGCTATGTAGATATAGCTAGTTCCCTGGGCTCTCTACCCAGTGTTGGTGGAGAACAGCTGTCCCTTTCGGCGCTGAAAAGCCCAGTGCTCTAGTGAGCACCATAACGACAACAAAACAAGAAGATATGAAAACAGCCGAGCGAAAGTGAGAGAACCGATGCTCCATCTCCTTTTTGTTTTTTTTTTTTATTTCGTTTTTTTTTTTTCTATCACATTCATTGTTATTGTATTTTCTGTGGGGGCTAGATAGATGTACGTGTAATGGGGGATAGTTCGCTGCTTTCTCAATTTTTGCACAGCACACACAAGTACACACTTTGTATATTGCATTATTATTATTATTTTTTTTTTTCGAACAAAATAGATAAAAAATTGTATTTAAACATTTATTTTTTTCAAATACCGGTGCAATTTGCTGATGGTAATTTCGTGTTTCCGATTTACTGGATTTTTGTTGGTGGTTGTCTCCTGGTCGTCGTTGTATTAAACGAAGGATTTAGCGAGTTATGTATAAAATACCCCAGTTGTACCAACTAGTATGCTATTGTTTTATTTTTGTGTGGGTATATGTGCTCGGTTGTCTATTTATTAATTTCTTGTTTAATGTGGTTTTATTGGTTTTTGTTTTTGGATTTCTTGTTGTATTCTATTTTTCTATTTTTTTTTTTTGTTATTGTGAAATGACTCTGCCCGTTACTTAATTGTAGCACACGCCACTTAGCAAGGGCCGAGTGAAGCGTCCGTAG
Source organism: Drosophila yakuba (assembly GCF_016746365.2). NCBI lineage: Eukaryota > Metazoa > Arthropoda > Insecta > Diptera > Drosophilidae > Drosophila > Drosophila yakuba. The sequence continues at coordinate 10,464,750 of NC_052526.2, forward strand.
TTCTTGAAATCGGTTTAGTAACTGAGACTGAATTGACGCGCGAACGGGCCTCAGTGAACCAACAACAAACAAGTGCACACGCACACTTCGGCACCAGCACCACCACCACCAGCGTCATTGTCTTATTCGGCACTACGCACGAATCACACACGAAGCTAAATGTTCTAAACTTGGTTCGGCTTCTCTCCCTTTCTCTGTCTCTCTCTTTCTCTACTTGCAACCACGGTTGTCAATTTAGCTTTTTTTTCGTCTATGCTAGATTGTTTTAAATAAAATAAATATTAATGCGGGCACCGCCTATTCTAACTGACCCAGAGCCCGCAGCTCAACTTCAAACACTGGGAAATATAATTGAAAATGTTAGATAAGAAATCATAGTTTCGTACTTTTTGATCATAAATTGTTCTTACTTTGGTATACATCATTTTTTTTTAAGCTACTGCAAGGGTATATAAGCTTCGGCTTGAAATAGAGTTGGTTTGGAAACAACGGGTATTAGAAACAACGTTTGTTGTATTAATTTAATTTTAATTGAAATATCAATTATAGCGTTAGTTAGCATTGCAATACCCATCTGATATTCTTCAAAAGTAATAATATCTTTGAAAAGTATTTAAATTTGTAAGATCATCATGTCTACTCTTAATTATTTAAACTTCGGCTTGGGTTTACATCACTCGTTTGCCCTGAATAATGATGCGCGTGACTGGGCGAGTGCAGGAGTGTGTGGGCGAGTGTTGGTTGTGCTTGTAGTAAAATCGAGCCAAGAAGGACTTGCGCAATGAGTGCATATCCTTCCGTGGCACACTTTTAGTACACATGCCCGCCTCTCTGGCCCACAAAACGAGTCGCTCTCTACGTGCTTTGGCTCGGACCCCTCCCCCTTTCATCCGAAAACTGGGACAAGAAATGAAAGTGCATGAGCACGTAACATATGCGTACATACACCCAGAGGCAATATGTACATTAGAGTGGACCGCGCTCGAACAAAAGGTAAAAGGTCACACCTGTGTATGTATGTATGTATGTGCGTTCGCCGTGAACAGTAAGAAATATTGGGATACTCATACTTTCCCTTTTTATAATTTTTAAATCAAAAATGATTTTTTGTGGAAACCTTAAAAATGTAAGTAGATAAGCAAATGCTAAATGAAATTTAAGGATTTTTATTTATTTCATCGCAAAACATTTGGGGTACACATTTATACATTTATTAATATATACGCTTAGATTTTGAACGAACATGCATACAAAAATATGGATTTCCTTTACATTTTCGATTTTTATCAATTTTGTATTGTTTTTGTTTTTTTTTTTTTGAATTGGCTTTCCAGGAATACCTAATATGGTACAATAATTTATTTTTCTAGACTAAAAAAAAATATTAGTATAGGTATCACAAATATATATATTTATGTATATATCAATACACAATTTGTAGCGAAATCTAATGTTTCAAAAGGATTATTGATAAACTCGTTGAAAGGAAATTGATTTTGCTTTATTGACGGACTTGGATGGGTCTGTCTCTTAGGTTGAGCTGGAACTTTGTAGAAGAATAACACCCTTCATTGGGAGGAACCGATATTATACAAAGACATCGCTCACATTTAACTTAAGTGGCATTTACATTTAAGTTCAATTTCAATATGAGTCCTCATCTGCTTTTTAGTTCTAATTCCATTTTAGTTAAATGTGCGATATTTCCATTAAAAATGCGATACACTAGTATTAAACACTGACTATTGAATCTGTATATGTACATACATTGCGAAATCGGGATTACAAGGATAATGCTAGCTTTAACGCAGCCAAACACGGTAATTGTAGGTAAAAATAAATAAATATTAAGCACTTGCATCGCTTGATGCTTATTAAGCTCTGGTTCTACAGTGTGTTTCCAAAAACCTTGATTCCTGTTTAATTGCTGTCTTCAACAACAAACAAAACAAAAAAAACACTCTGTAGAAGCATCGTCGAAATATTACAAACACACACACATGTATAGTTAGGAACCAGCGCAAATTCGGTGTGCGCTTTACTAGCACACGTTGTCCTTAAGTATATCTTGGGATTAAAGTATATATGTATATGTGACCTCTGTGGCGAATTTTCGATCCCTTTTTTCCTTCGGGATGAAGATAGAGGTCATCGTCTTGATGCGTTGATTATTATATTATATTGGGGATCATCCATTTAGCGTTGGGTCTCTCCAGAACGCATCTGTTCGCGACTTTCGCCTCGCTCGATGTACCAGTTGTTATTGTTGCGCTTCTGGTGTTTGTGGCGAGCGTTTCCTCGCTGCAGCATCATTCGTTCGTGCCACTCGCCACTGCCGCTATCGTTATCGTTATTGGGATTGCGTTCCTTGCTGTTCTCGTTGGAGTGCTCCTCGTTGGATTTCTTGGTGTTCTTATTGTAACGCCCCCGGTTATTGGAGGACTGATCGTAGTATTTCTTTTTACCATGCTCCTTTGAGTGATCATCTTTTCGGCTGCGGTGATCGTGTTCTTCATTCGGTCGCCGCTGCTTCCTGTCGTTCGAGTTGTACTCCTGCTTATACTTTGGCCTATAACGCTCTTTCGAACCATCCGCCAGCTTCGATGACTGGCCATGGGAAGTCACGGTTTGTGGACCATTATTATTATTCGCATGAAAACCTTTGGGATCAACGTTGTCTTCGGTATCCTCGGCACCAGCAAAGTTGCCCAGCTTCTCGGTGACCTTTTCAAACTTGTGAAAGGCTCCAGACTGCTGTAGCACATCATTGACGGCATTTCCAATCTCATCTGTTAGAGAATCCAGATGCTGCTTGTTCTCCAGACACATGCCAGCGATCTCAACGAACTGACCATCGGCGCACTGAAAGGGTTGCTTCAAATCGGCCTTGGTAATGTCCACGGGCTGAACCGAATCACCATTTCCTGGCCAGGCCTTGAAGGTCTTGCCCTTGGCACGACCAGCTCCCTGTCGCTGCATCGTTGCATCCTGTCCAGATGCGAGATAATGCAGTTTCTTGGCCATGATATCGATTTCGGCGCGCAGTAGATTGTTTTGTAGCTCCAGCTCACCCACCCGGCGCTCCAATTCGATCAGTGGTTTCTCCTCGCCGAGTACCTGCCATTCCGGATTCCGTAGTTTACCCACAAAGGCCAAAATGGCCAAAGTGGAGGCCACATAGAAGAAGGCGGTCAGGCCGTTTTGCACCAGCGGTGGCAACTGGAGTTCCAATTTGGAGCGCACTACGCTCTTGAAATCCTGCTGCTGCTGCTGCTCCGGTTGCGGCTCCCGTTCAGGATACTCCTTTAGCTGCTGGCCAGTGCTAATAGGGGCAATCAGTTCCATGGGACTAGTTGGCAAATCACCGAAACCCAAGTCACCCAATAGGGGTTCGCGCAAAAATAGATTGGGTGAGATGCGATCGGTACTCTCGCAATCGCTGATTATCGAAATACCATCGGAAATATCATCTGCCTGGGGATCCTCGGCCGCGGGCCTGTTGCATCTGCTTGGGATCAAAATTCCTGGATGAGTTTCTATATATCTTTCGGTAATCATCATCGTGTGATCTCACCTCTCGTTTTTCTGCTTATCCGCCCGACTGCTCGGCCTTAAATCCGTCACCTCTTCGTTCTTCGCCTCCAGTCCGTCATCCTTCTCCTTTGCCACTGGCAGAATGGTCCACGAGTTGAGTACCGACGATGAGGTGCTGCTCCCGAGAGACTCCTCACTCAAATTGGACCCGGTCTTAGTGCGCCCAATGTCTTCGCTCCTACTGCCCTCCGACTCCATCTTCTGCTCCGTCCTCTGTGAATTTAAAGAACATTTTCGATCGTTAATTTTTATTTTAAATAATAGAATATTTTCAATTCTTCTATAAATCTGTATTTTACCCCAATGTGCGCTCTTTACCCGGGGCTCGGCTATCAATACACTTAAGTAGCTGGTTTACATTCTACTTTTCAGGGGTCTAAAGACAACGGTCCCCTTGTTTCCGAACACCAAGTAGGAATATGTAGGTACTTAATTAAATGCCGTATAATCGGTGCAGTTAATCAATCTCATTGTTCTGTTTACAAGTGACGCGTAAAAGTTCTAAAATAGGAGGTCACTGAGAAGAGAGTAGTGACTTTTCCCAATTTTACCCTTTATTTTGACACTGACCTAGTAAAGAAAATCTTAAAGCTTCCTCGGAGTGAGCGAGAGAGCAGCTGACTTTTCACATGCGCGCTTTTCCGTTGGCGCAAGCGAGCAAGCAACAAATACGTCATAAAGGTAAATTTTGGGGAAAATTGCCAGGTTCTATTTTGCTTTCGCGTTTAATGGGCCTATTAGTACATCGACCTTGAAATCCATATATATGCCTACGTAAATGGCTATCTGGATAGCTGCATATGTATGTAATTTCACAATAAAGTTAAAAACAATGCAAATATATAAACATGTACATATGCAAGTTGTGTGGGTTGGCTGCATTCAAATTGGTATTTGGATTTTGTAATCGGGGTGAAACTTTAACGCACTACACACCTTTATATTTCAAACTATTTGCAACAAATAGCGTAGTCAAATAGACGGTTAGGTAAAATAGCACTAGCTATCTGCAGCGGTAAATAAATAAACTCTTTGTGTGCCCTAGAGATGGAAATACATATATCTATGGCGCTATCGGTTCAACCGATTTTTCTAGATTCTCATAACCGATTTCAAGCGCAAAGCAAAACACCTACCATGGCCTCAAACCGTGGCTTAGAACTCTACTACAGCAGAGTACTGAACCATTTCCATGACTTTCGAATTTGCATGGTAAAATTATTCAAATTCTAACGATGTTGAGCCTTTGTATATAAATTACTTAATTGTGAAGGTAGCCGGTAAAAGGGCTTTGCTTTCATACATATCGTAAAAACGTTTAATGTTTTAATTAAAATGCCTTATAAACAAGCAGTTCACTCAGCTTGCCTCAGTGCCTTAATAAAATGTATTGTAAACAAGAAGTTCATTTCACTCACCTTAAAATTATAATTGTTTTTCCATTATGCGCCGTACTTCCCCAGCTTCCGAGCTGAGTTCCCAGTCGGAGGCGTTGCCCATACCCATCCTTTCCTCCATATGCCGGCTTATGGTGCTGTTTCTGGACGTGGGCATGGCTTGACCCTTCATAAAACGCGGTGCTGGCACCGGATGAGAGATACGCTGCCGGTGCTGCGGTGTCCAGTAAATCTGGCTGGTCTGCTGGGCCGATTGGTCGAGGATGAGCGGAGTGGCCCGGCCATCCTGCATCATATAGCCCTGGGCGGGTGCCGGTCGCACGTAGGGCAGATAGTCAACAAGCTGGGCCACCTGAACACCCTCGCCCGTGTCCACCAGCACCAACTGGTTCAGCGGCACCGGCCTGGCCAGTGTTCCCAGCTGCTGATTGGATAAATACTGTTCGGAGACATTGGACAGCAAACTGTTCCGCTTGCTGACATGAGCGTAAATCGGTGATGGTCCGTCCACTGACATGCCGCTGGTAACATAGCGCCCCTGGGCGACGGGTAAACTCTGGACACGCTGTGGCACCTGTGGTCGAGCACTGGAGATAGAAGCAAAATAAGAGAAATCAGTGCTTTAATATTCAATGGCCATTAAGGTTATGAGGTTACATGTAAAGGTGTCTAGTAAGGAACATTACTTACCATTGATCATCCACGGAAGCGTAGGACACGGGCGAGACATCGGCGTTGGGCGGCGTTAGATGTCGCTTATAGATGGGCTGGAGCGGCGTCTTGGTTTCCGGTGCTCGGGTGATGCTCTTGCGGCAAAACTCCTTGACCTTTTCGAGAATCTCTTCGCGCGTGAGAAGTCCACCGATTCGACGCGATGGCATCTGCTGCGATTGCTCCTGGTTCGCGGCCCTTTGCCGCATTACCACCGGTGTCTGTTGACCTGGATTTCCAGCACTTGGCGTCATGTTGTCCAGGACACTCTGACATCGCGGCGGCTGTTGCTGCATTTGTTGCTGTCTCATTGGTGTACTATTGTAAACCATTAGTGGTCGGCTGCGACCACTGATGCCGGAGAAGGTGTTGCGCTGCATTGAGCCGCGAACAAAATTGGTTTGATCGGGATGCACTATCACCTGGGAGTAGATATCCTCGTTCGGTCGTTGTCTGATTGTCTGCTGCTGCAGTTGTTGTCCCTGCAGTGGCTGGGCATGCAGTTGCTGCTGCTGATGAAGCTTGTGGTAAAGCTGGCGATCCGTCACCTCTTTGATGGCCCGCAATTGGTCCCATTGGTTTTGGCCACGCACTGGCGTCGATGTGGCCACAGGACTGGCAGGCGCCGGCTGTTCGTGGTTGAATTGGCTGCGATCCACCGAAGTGGAGCGGTTGATACGACCCACCTGCTGTGCCTCTGGCCACTGACGTCCGGTATTCACACCTGGTCGCTCCAGTGTCGATCTTCGCAGGGTGTTGTCACCGTTTCGCCTCTGCAAGGTTGTGTTGTCACCGTTTCTTATCTGCAAACTGGCGGCACCATTTCGCATTGGCACATTCGTGTCACCATTTCTCCTTTGTAAACTTGTGTCACCGTTTCTGTTCTGCAAGCTGCTGTCACAATTTCTGGGACTTTTATCGATACCAGAATCAACGGTCGGTGATTGTACTTGCCCATTTGGGCGACGACAGTTAGGACTCTGACGCTCCAATAGAACACGACGTATCTCAGTGGGCACGTCCGCCTTGCGACGATAGTCCTCCTTCTCCAAATCGTTGAAGATACTCCGCGGCGATGGAGTTTCCGACTTGGTGGGTGTGGTTTTTCGCCGAGCTGGGAATATGCTGTTCGAGATCCGCTGGAGTACATTTAGCTTCTTGGTGTTGCTTTTGCGCAGGGCCGCCAGTGACTCAGCCACCTGTTGCCGTCGCTGCTCTGCCGTTTGCATGGGCGTCGAGGTCCTGGCGATTGTGGGCGTCGGTGAGAATAGCTCCCGCCTGGGCATTAGAGCCAGACCCTTGGAGTCCAGATACGCTTGGAACTCATCGGAGCTGATGGTGTTGGTGAAGGTGCCTGGCGTGGGCGAGGGTACATCCTCTGGCGCACTCATAGCCACCGGCTTCGGTTTGTCTGGACTTTGTGGCACAGAGGAACTGGCTGCCAACTCGTCACTGGACTCACTCTTCGTCAATGGTACATCGATGTCGTCCAGATCATCATCCGAGGTGATCTGTAGCTTCTTTACCCTCTCGTCAAATTTGCGAGCATTTTTCGTTACCTCAGCGGGATTGAATAAGGCACTGCTTTCTGGATCGGAATTGGTACCGGTGCGGATTTTCAAATTGGCCAACTCCGGGTAGTTTGGCTTCGAGCACTTCTTGAAAGTCGGCTGCGTTGGTTTCTGTAACTGCTGAGCCTTCTGGTTTGGATTCTGATTATGATTCTGATGGCGAGCCTGTTTACCCGTTCGCGTTTCCTTCAACGTCTGTTTTCTTTTGGGCAACTTGCCGGTCGCCTCCTTCAGTTCCTCTAACTTGAGACGTGCCAGCACCGAGGGATCATAGACAAAGTACGCATCCGGATTCTTGATGTATGTCTTCACATACTTGGATTGCTTGAGCACCTCCTCAGTGGTCACAAAGTCATCCGTCTGCGGCTGGGCACAATTGAGCTTACTTTTTCGAGTGTTGGACTCGTTCTTCTGCTGCTCCCGCTCCTTTTCGCGCTCCCGTTCACGTTCACGTTCACGTTCCCTAAGTTGCTGGGTCACGGTTTTGCGAACACTTAGGGTCGATCGTTTCGTTGGCACCGGAGGCGGTGTCTTCTTCTCCCGTGTGGCAGCTATGTTGCCATTGCGGAATGGATTCTTTTGATCCACAATCGGTTCACCGGTGGTGAACTTTCGAATCTCCTCGTCGTTGGGATTGAAGCTAACCGACTTTTTTGCCTTGGCACTGATGACTTCGATCTCGGTGAGATCCTCCGGACTTGTGCTGCTTCTAATTGGGCTATCCTTCTCCTTGTCTTCCTTCTCCTTTTCCTTCGCCTTCTCAAACTTCTCGAAGGGCTCTACGATTTTCAGAGGCGCGGTTATGTATGTCTCTAAGATATCTTGCTCTAATTTCTGCGAATCTTGGTCAACTGGTGTATCAATTTCCTGACCCTTTGATTCGTTTAGAGGACAGATTCCTTCGTTTTCGGCTGCAATGGTGTCAGACATTTTTCGATCAAGAGCTCGGGGGAGAATGGTGAGGGGGAAAACGAGAGGGCTTGGAGTGGAAGAGAGTTGGGAGTTGTTGTCGTCTGTGCACCCACCATCGATATAGTTGTCTGGGCTCTGGACAAGAAAATCTGCAAATGAAATATACATATAAATATATATTCGAATACAAAACAATGGAATTTCGATTCGCCGATTGTGGCAAATGCGTAGTTAGGGGAAAAAAAAAAACCCCTACATCTGGCTGGCAAGCGGGATAGCGAATGGAGTTTGGAAATCCCAAGGGCCCACCGAACACGACCTAGTAAGATGTTTGATTTTTGGTTTGGTGGGTTGCCCTGAGGATGGGACTTGTAATGAACGGCGCAGAACGTAAACAAATCGCGAGGGAATGTGTAAAAACAACAAAACATGCACGCAGGCCACCTGATGACTGACATTGACGATAAATGAACAATCGACCTCAATAAAAGCCAGGCAGCCAGGCAGCCAGGCACACATATGAAAAAGCATATGAATGTAAGTACGATCGAGTGTGTCTGCAATATAAATGTGTATGTGAGTATCTACACACATATGCAAGGCAGAATATCTACGTCTCGGGAATTTCACTTGAGCTGATCATTTAATTAAGGCCCCCCCCCCCACTGACCCGCGCCCCAAAAAAGGTCAAATAGCCCCCAATGGTACTTGACTAGCCTTTTTGTATCCGGCACTCTTAAAAACACAAACACATGAGTGCCACGCAAAGCTCTTTCAGTCTAGTTGTGCCACAGATTTGTATTTACCCCAGATAGCAATTAGTGTAATCGTTGTGGGTGAATGACGATATTAAAAAAGCATTTTCATACTAATACGTGGTGTATTCAAGTGAAGAATTGAGGTAAAGCTTGAAACTTAATGCTATACATTTTATAATTCTTAGGCAGTTTTAATCATATCAACAGAATTGCAGAAAGATGATATCGTATGGATCAATCTATTTGGGCCACATTAGTAGTTCTCGATTTTTGTAATTCGAATCGCTGATTCCAATTTGGCTGCAAATCATTTCCCATTGAAAAATCAATATTTTTTTTTTTTTTTGCTGTTTGCAACCTAGTTATTAGCGCTTCCCCGGTATCAAATTCGCAGAACTGCGGTTTGCTGGCCCGAATGAGCATATTGTCTACTAACCCACTGACAATTGCCACCTCGTGTCAAATGCAATGGCGGAGTCGGGTTCAGATATCTGAACTTATCTGTTAGAGAAACTGGTAAACTGGTAAACTGGTAAATTCAGTTGCAGTAATTATTGCACAGAAAATTACGTGACATCTGATGAGTGCCGCCGGCCCCATAAACCGCTGAATGCGGGGGCATTTGATTTTCCAATTGATTTGAATACGGCAGCCGGCTGCGATAATTTAAAAACGACTGACTTTTGTAGATCTTGCCGACCGCATCATGTCGGCAACGTCTAATAAGGCTGGTAATAAAAAAGGGTTGCCTCATCGTCATCATCATCATCATCATCATCATCATCATCATCATCATCATCATCATCATCATCATCGGTAACTTGAGCAACAGACTCTAAAAGTAACTGAAGCCAAATGTGAAGCTACGATGGAAGCCAACCGAAATGGTGGCAAAAAGGCAATTAAAAAGAAGACGACTGAACGAGAGTGAGCAGTTTTAAGTAAATTTGTATACGTATTACGTATACGGTGGGTCTCATGATATTCTCACGAATTTTGATAATTTAGATAAGGCTGATGTAATAAATTCATTCATATGATAGGTAGCTAAGTACCCTGAAATAAACTAAATGGCAAATGGAAAAAAAGCCATTTAAGGCACATATTAAGAAATAGTTTTTATACATCATCAGAAGTAGGAATCAAAAATACAACTGTTCTCGTTATTCGCGAATATCTGACTACGCCTTAGGGCAGGCAACATCTTTTGCAACATTAGTGTGCTTTCGCGGCTAGAGGATATACACAATTCGGCTATCCCGAACATAATTCTTTCCCGGCTTATTTTTTTTCGCTGAGCAAGGGCCTCGTCATCGTCTTGCCAAACTCGCATGTTGGCAAGATACACACATATATGGATGTCCGTATGTACATATGTATGTACATACATACATACGTACGAAAGGTTGTAGCTGTGAGTAATTTCGAAGGTTGAGCCATACTAAAATGCACATTCGATCGGTGTTTTGTTAAAGTAAAGCCTGTTAGTACGTTTCCCCGGGCAGCTGCTCCGGATCGATCGCTTTTTTTTATTTTTATTTTATTTTATTTTTTGCCTTCAGCTTGCAAAAGATTAAGCCCTGCGATAAGATAGTACCCATTATCTAAGCAAACACACCAATACACGCGCATGGGTTTGCCACAGTAATCGCTTGGAATAATTTGAATTCTAATCAGAGCGGAAGAGGGGGATGGAGATACTCCAATCAGAGACCTTCCCAGTCAGACGTATCTATTCAACAAAAAAGTTGTACAATTCTCCACGTTGTTAATTTATGCCATATACGTACATGCATACGTACATACATATGTACGTAAGTGTAAGTTTGCATAGAATATAGCAATGGAATGACCGCGAAATTGATATGTTATTATTATGCAAAGCATTTTCGATATGATTCTAGGTTTGATCAAATACAAGTTCTTTTACCATAAATGGTGCTTTCAAATGGTTATTCAGTTGGTATTCAGTTCAAAAGCAGGACGATCTAGATACTGAGCCATGAAGCCATTTAAAGAAACCACGTCAAAGCCAAAATATTTAACACATCTGCAGTGCGCTTCGAACTTGCGAAATTTGGATGCGCTGGCGCTAACAAGATTATTTTGTATGAAAAACTGCACCCACTCAATACATATACATAAGTATGTATGTATGTATGTATGTATGTCTTGGGAGAGAAATAACCCCTTGAACAACTCACAAGAAAATCGAACGAAATTTTACACTGGGCAGGTTTGAAAAAAAGGTTTATAAAAAGTTATATTTATTATAAACAAAAATACGAAAACAAGTCAACATTTTAAAGAAAAATACAAATACTTTGTAATAATTATGTGCCCGAAAAGCCTCTTGAAATTTCATAAATTTGAATGTGTATTAGAACAGTTGGCTATTTCTTTTAGTGTACCTCTACCGCCCATAGCACGGATCGATTTATGGCATAAATTTACCCTTACCACCACGGAACTGGGAATTGCATCCCTAATTCCGCATGGAATCTCGTTCCATAGAGATTTTGGACTTCGTGTTCCCAAAATGAATCAGTGTCCGATTGGGAAGAGCCCGTATTGAAGGCAACTGTGAAAGACATTAAACTGCAGCCGATGCTCTCATTTGCTTTTGCCTTTTCTGGTTGGACCTAGGCTTTCTTGCTTTTGCTTTATGCTTTTTGCTTTTTGCTTTCTGCTTTCGTCATTGTTATGGTTATTTGCTGTTGCTATTGCCGTTGCGCACAGTTGGGTTAATATTTCGAAAATAAGCCATAATTGTGTGTCTCTGCCACCATTTTGTGGTTTGAGTTGAGTTTGTGCTTGCTTTGGTTATTTCCTTCTTTTTTTTTTTACATTTATTTTTTTTATGTTTAATGCTTAATGCGCCTCGTTTTTTTTTCCGTTGGTTTGGCAGCAAGACGGCCAAAGTGTGAGTTCGGATTGGAGTTCATTCACCGCGCAGCAACGGACAGATGCCAATAAGAACATCCCAGATCCCAGTTGGACTTGAAGAAAACCCCCAACGTTATTTCTTCTTTTTTTTTCACAAACTCTTGCTTTAACCCGCACTCACTCACGAATACAACAAAAACAAAAAAAAAAAAAGATACAAAATCATACAGATACAGATACACACTCGCACTAACGTTCGTTTACTCACACAACCACTATAAACAATCGGTGGTTGAGATCCCCAAAAACCCCTCCCCCACCGAACCAACAAATCCACCACTGTTTTTGTGTTTCTCTGTTTTGAGTATTATTAATTTCGCCGTACATCGTATCGTACAATGTGTTACAAAGCCAAAAGCCCGAAAAAACAGTCGAATATTTTGCCGTACTTGATGGAAAAGTAAATATAACACACAGACGCAAAGACAGTTAGACACACAGGGCCAATATACAGATACGATCCGTACATGCGGTGTGATTGTATTCGACTTTATTTAACGACAATTACCTAAACAAACGTGAACAATAGCGGCGGTACGACGACGCGCACTTAACAACAAAAAGTACTCCGGCGTTCGGGAACGGGAAAACCAAAACAAAAAAACACGTCCGCTCACCACAATAGTTCAAAGGCGACTGCGACGCCGGCAGCGGCACAACGATTTTGACGGCGAATGGAATCCACAATGCGATCCACTGTTAATAACATAAGACAAATTTTAACATAAAGAGAATTTCTCTGTTATTTCTGAATTTTATTTAAATTCCAAAAAATATTATTTTTTTTTTTTTAAATTTGTTAATTCTTTTAAATTAAATTGTATTTATATTTATTGCATCGCTGTATTTGCAGCGTTGCCGGACTGGCGGGACTTACACCGCAAAAATCGGGTGAAACATTTTATAATATTAACGGAATTATAGTATTATTTTAATTTTTCGTAAATTTGTATAAAAAAAAAGGAAATGTTTCAAAATTAATGTTTATAACGAGCCCGTGAAAACTTCTTGTCCATGAACAAGAAAATGCTTGGCAGCTTTCAAACAAAAATTATGAGAAACGTTAAACTTGAAGAATACAAAATTATACAGGAGATTTCTTATAGTGTTGCTTATTTTGGTTCTTCTTCTTCAAGTAAGGATATTTCAAGACGTTGCCAATCCTTAACAACGGTTTTTTAGCCAACATGGGATGCAGAGCTACTTTAAATAATATTTTTGTAAAATGGTATAAATTCAATAGAGCGTTTAGAACGTTTTTTTGACAAGGCTTTTTCTAAAAATATTGCATTTTCTTAATATAAGATAGTACGGCTTAAAAGTACTGTTTAAGCAAAATCAGTTGGTATGGCAACGCTCGTAAGCCATTTACACCGTGCGTCGATTTCCTGTAGAAAACTGCGTAGAAATCCGTGAAGCGCCATCCAGCGGAAGGTATAGTTCTGCAAGAGCGCTCCGCATTAGCAAGTTTTGGAAACATTTCACCGCCATCTGTTGTTGTTTATCCAAAACACACTTGAGAAAGTATGTTACAAAAAAATATTTTTTTATTAAATTACTATAATTTTAGGGTTAGCCGAAGTCGAGAATCTGTCACTCCAACAATTTTGCAAAAATTATTAAATTTCTTTCTTGCTAGCTGATTAACGCGTATCTGATAGTCAACATGAATACGAATGAAAAGCTATAATGTTTTTAAGTAGTTTATGCAGGCAAATAAGTCAAAGAAATGTGAAGCACATGAGAAATAGAATCAGAAACTTTAATTAATATGGGCATACCTAACTCGCAAGTTTATAATTAGTTATTTTATTTTCACTAATAAATCACTATGAAATGGAACTCAATTGAATTCACTCTGGTTGCATTTGGTTTCTTTACATAATATACTTATCTAGTAATGACCCCGATTGTAAGCAAGCAATTAACCAGCATTTTACAGAGCTATCCTTGGATTATCGGCTTGCATTAGTGTGAGAACTGTTCCAAAAGGCGATTTTGTGGGCATGCCCCGCGGAGATCCGTGGACAATGCCAAGGGCATGGCCTCCGTTCGCTTAACTGGCAATCTGCGCGTAATGATGGTTCCAGGATTTAGTCGGCCAATCAATCGATGGTCGCATAGAGTTTAACATTTCCCTGGCGCGCTTAATTCGGGGGTTCGGTTACGGTACTCGAATTGCCCGATTTCGATGGCGAATGGACTTATGGACTGAAAGTACTGATGAACTGATGGACTGATGTCTGGTTTGTGGTGTTTTAGGTGCCGGCGTATCGCATCAGCCTCATATGCATATATACTCTTTTTTATTTCACAAGCCGGGAATTTCGTTTTTCGTCTTTGGCTTTAGCTTTACCTTTGGTATTAGCAGCGACTTTGACTTTGGCTTTACCCACATAATTGGTCTTGGGGTTGGCCTCGCCATGGATGCTCCATGGATATGCTTACATATTGGTATCGGATCGCTTCGCATCGCATCTCATCGCATCGCATCGCATCGTATGCCGACCAATTTAGGTGGGCCCCCAATTTAAGTGATAATGATTATGCGTTTGCGTCGACTTCCCATATTCTCCCAGTTAGGAGCTTCAGTTCCCAGCTAAAGTCTGAGCCAAAACGCAATCTCGCAGGTCCCGAATCTCAAAACTGAGAGCCATGGCCAAAGCCAAAGCCAAAACCGAAACCAAAACCCAAGCCAAAACCCAAAGTTAAACCCAAACCAAAACCAAAACCGAGCCCATGCTATGGAGTTACTGTGATTTGTGGTTAGTTGCAGCTTCTGTGCTACGTTTAAGCCATTGGAGCTGTCAGGTCTACGTTTGACTTTAAGGCTCATTACGTCAAAAAGAGGCAGTGAAAAAGTATCGTTAAAACCTTTGGCGATCTGTGGGAAAATTCTCTTCACCATAATTTGCATTGGGCTCAATTAAATTTGCTTTGCTGTGCTGTGGCTGATGCTGTTGCTGTTGCTGTTGCTGTTGCTGTTGCTGTTGCTGCTGCTGCTGCTGCTGCTGCTGCCTTGTACCCCCAATTCATAATATGGACATTAACAGGAAATTGATGTTATTGTCCCGAGCCGCATGCATGAAGTTCGCATTTTGCACTTTGCATTTTGCATTTGGCTACCCATATATGTATGTGGACACAAAGAAGCTACCTGAATTATCCAAGTGTCCTTCTAATTGCATTTGGTTGCGGGCTAACATCTCCTCACCACAACTTATTATTTTAATGGCCTCAGTTGCCCTGTTTGATGTGCTACCAAATTTTCGTACCTTTTTTTTTATTGCATTTCTTAACCAATAGTATTGCAGTTTAATGCGAAATTTGCATGATTAGAGTATAAATTTATTTGCATGATTACCAAATTATTAAGTTCATTTAAATTTCAATGAGTTTTTTTTTTTAAATTTGTAATCTGAATATACAGTAGCAATTTTTAATCGACAATATCTTTTATGATTCGAGTTAAATTTGTAATGCGAAGAAAGCCAGGTACTCATGAAAATAAAAATATAATCAAAGAAGCCGTTGCTCAAATGAATGCTAAAAGTGTGATTAGAAAGTGCAGATGCACTTCATCCATCTTCTTGCTTTAATTTCCCAACTATAAACACACTTCCGATATGCTTCATTACCAACTGGATGGCCGTTCACAGTGATAGTCCATTTCTATTGCCAATCAAATCCATCTTCGGAATGATCTTGCGATTTTCCCAACCGCCAAATGGGCTACAGATCTGAAAAGCACCTCTAAACGCAGAGTTTAATATCTGCATTATTACATCCCAGGAGAACCGTGAAAAAACCATAAAAAAATGAACTTGTAGCCAAACCCACGAGTCCCACCAACGCCATTTCAACGCCTCTCCCCCGATCCAGAATGCAGTATTCGCCACTGAGTATCCAGTATCCAGTATCCAGTATACAGTATACAGTATCCACTACGAAGTACCCCAATGCACCGTGGCCAGGCACACCGTTCAGGTTGCATTTATGCACATAGAGCGCCAATTCCCGCTCCACCCAGTTCAGACGTCTTGGAGCGGCAGATGGAGCTGCATAAAGCGGTTTGGGGGCCCAGCATTAAAGCTCCCTAAGTTAATGAATACTGTGTTTCATAGCCTGCCGCAGAAGGCCGAAGTAGTCTTTTACAGCTTCCGACTGGAATCCGTTTTGGGCACTGAAAATCAGCCTTAATATAGCGCACAGAAGACTGCACTGAGAGAAAGAGGGGTTGGAGATAGTTGCATATGCTATTTTAGATTACATCGTTTACAGTTCAATATGAATCTGCTTTTGTCAAGCTTATTTGCATTTTACATACAAACCTAAAAATGCTATTAGTAAAATTATCAAATTATCTGTCTTAATCTTTCAGAAATTTCAGCCTTCGAAATCTCGTTTCTTATGGTTCATAAAGGTAAGTGAATAAATGTGAATTCTAAGGCCAAGATCTATTTCTCTATTAATATTTTATTTAATATTAAAATATTTTAATCATTGTGCAGTTCCTTATGTATTATATTATTTAGAGAGATTTCCAAGAATGTTATTCCTAATTTGTAAGGTGAAAAATCAATTTGAGAGTGTTTTTTTTCACTGGACCTGATGCTTTCTAGCAAATGGATTCCAAGGAAGGTCGTGCAGTGCAAAAGTGCCGCCGACCGATCTCCTCCACAACCGCATCCGCACATAATCATCATCATCGACATCCACATGCAGCGAAAAAATGAGGAAAAATTGAAAAAAAAAAAAAAGAAAAACAAAAAAGAGGCAGCAAGCAAGTGTAGGCGTAATTGTTTTATGTTGATCGCTTCGCTACCCAAACTCTTTTGCTTTTACCACGATTGACTGCATGTGACGATGTGTATGTGATATGATCTATAGTAAAACTGGATATGGCTTTCAGCCATTTAGCATCGCAGTTAAATCAAACTGCACTTGATCCGTAAAGCGTATTCGTCTCATTTCATTTCCTCTTCTTTTCCCCTTTTTTTTTTTGTTTTTGTTTTTGTGCTGTAGTCAGCCAAGTAAATGCAAGAACATTTTCAATTTTATGCTAATTAGTTTGAATTGGCTTCGGCTGAAAGGCAAAAGGGCCCAATGCAAAATAATGGCCAAGTTGAGAGCGCCTTCAGTGGCAGAATGGCTGTGAATAAAACGCCTACCTACACAGATAAAAAAGGGAAACAACTCGATATCAATTTGGTATTGGATATGTATTTGCATTTTCTTTTGATCTTCTTGAGGAGATGGAGTTGGCTGGGACATCTTACCATTGGAATTGATAGTAAAATGGTGACGGTCAAATGTGAATCTTTAAGCATTCGTAGCTCTAAGGTGGAAGACATTAGGTGTACTTTAGTACATTAGGTGTAGATTAAATCAAGAAAATCAGTTGCTGAACTAGTTAAAGCTTGTAAATGCACAACTTTTTCATTCTACATATATAGTTTGATCCATCGATCCATCATTAAATATGCTGCAGTATATTTTGTATTATTACTCGGCCAAATAAAATAAAGGAAACACGGGTCGCATCTGCGATATGAGGGCCACTTAAGAAATCAACAATAATAACTCTGCATGAAGATAAGCCTCAACATCGACAGCAACCCTTTGTCTTTTTGGGTGACTGGTGAAAAACTCTGGTTATCCGATGACCATAATTCGACCCGACTGGTCCGCTCCACCATCCATCCATATGTATATACACACACACACACACACACACATATATATGTTTATATAATACATATATAAATGTTTTCGCAACCTGACCCTTCGCTCTTATCGCTGTAATTCCAACGGCATACAGCGAATTAAATGCTTAGTTGAACAAAAAGGTTCTCGCACAGCCTTTTCAGCAATGTTAAAGACTTTTAAAACTTGCCAAAACAGAGGGGTCGCATAAAATATCGACAATTTGATACCCTTTTGCAAATATACTTACGCAATTATACTTGTGCTTTTCTTTTTATACCTATATCATATATACTTGAATTTCATTGTTTTTTAAGAGTTTTTAATTACAATAGACACTTTAGAAATTGGCAATGTTCTGCTCCATTATATTTCTTTAGTATTTAGGCTTTGGCTGCTTTTTTTGCTCTCTTGCTCTTTTTTAAAAGAATTGAGCAGCAAATGTGAATAAGAAATATTTAATACATCACCCGTGGCTGTGGCAGGACAATAAAAGGAGTCGGAAGTGCTGGAAGAAGGGACCTGGGTCAGGTGTGTAAGCCTTAGCGGTTAAAATCGCATTGACGTGTGTGCCAAAAGAGCGTAAAACCTCAAACACGTTGTTAAACTTTTATGCGTTACTGTTGAACCGGAAACGGAAATCTAATAGACCAAAGCATGCATAAGTGATGAAGCGAGAAAAAGTGGCCCAAAAACCCATCAAATCGAAGGGGACGAAGATGGAAAAGGAAAACCCTTTTCAATGCTGCCCAAAATCTTATCAGCGGCCAAAAGTTTTGCACGTCACGTTTCCCACTTTGCCAAGCTTGGGATTTTCCATTTTTTTGTTGCTGTTTTCCTGTTTTTTTTTTTTTGCTTCCATCATTTTTGGTTCCCCTTTTTAAGCTTGACCTTTGAGAAAAGCAAAGGGTCGAGCGAGAGGCGTCTTTGAGGCAAAACTTTGCCACAACCTTCCAACCTTCGCGCACTACCCATACGGTTAAAGGCAGTTAAAGGATGTGCAGATAGCCGGAGGATGGGGGCAGGATGTTGGGTGGCACGGCCTTGATATTGTGAACACATGTTACGGGGTAGATTACCTTGTCAATCGCTTCGTTGAACGATTACTTCTCCAACGTTGGCAACTGAAAGCCATGCAGAAAACAAAAAACTAAAAAAAAAAAAAAGAGTAAGAGAAAAAAGCTAAGACAGGAGACCAAAGTCATCCGGTTTTTGGGGAATAGATTCATGACTTCCTTCCTGTTTTATCTGGTGTACAAACTAGAAGGCATATATTTCACCACCTCGAGGATCTGATCGCGCGGGACCAGACACAAAAAAAAAAGAAAAAAGGAAAAAGTTCCAGCGATGACATTGTTTTATTTCTCATTTCACAGGCTATACAATAAAACCCACCTCCCTGCGCTCCAGCGACGGTAAATGCTTTGGTTTGGTTTCGTTTCTCTGCCGAATCCGCATCATTGCTTCCAGTTGCACCCCGTGGTGCAAACATTGGCGCCCGAGAATCCAATTCAGACCGTTTTCGCTGCTCCTCTTCCTGCCAAGGTGTAACACCAAATCCTCTACCATTTCATGATTTTACTTCCTTGTCAAACGAATAATTCTTAATTCTTAGTCTATCGCCAAAGTAGTTACTATTTTCAACTCTAAACTCTAATGCTGTTCATATATTAAACACAACCCTTTATACATGTTATTTTTAGTTGCGAAAATTAAGAGCGAACCAAGTTAAATAATATCTATATAAAATGAAACTGGTTGTTCGATTCAAAAATCTGAAGCTCATTGGTGAGGCGACGTGGCGGAACCAGCGAATCGCGATGCAGGCAAAAGGACCCAGGTCATTTGACTCGCTCTTATGCCATTTAAATGAATGTGACGACAGGATGCCAATGATCGTGGTCGGCCGGTGCTCGGTGCCATTTATTTTCGAGCAAGTCAATTATAAATTATGATTACAGTGATCACAACGTTTATGGCATGTGGCTGTGACATTACATTCCCATCGCGTTTGCAATCGCATTCAGATGGGCTTACCTCTTTATTCCATCGATTAGTTGAGCATTCGAGTTGAGGATTTTTAGTTAGCACATAGATATACGAAATATAGGGGTGTAAAGTTCATTTTACATAGCCCATTAAGTATCGCCGAGTTAGCCGGTCGGTCACAACATTTTTGTCGTTAATAATTTAAAATGAACTTTGTTGGGCTGTTGTTTGTGGGCTGCCTTTCATTCGCCATTCGCCATTCGCCATTCTTCATTCTTCAACGCCAAGTGGCCGTAACGATTTTAGACGATTGACAGCTAAGAAGCGGGTGTCCACACACAGAGAGAGAGCCTTTTGCCCTTTTTATCAATGCCGACAGGTTTGCAGCTGTTGTTGTTACCTTGCCGCCAATGTATCTGTCTCTGCTGCTAGCCAGTTATGTTTGTCATATTTTATGGGCCGGTTACCTCTGGCAGCTCACTGCTGCGACCCACGTCCAATGACCAGCGTATCCAGCGTATTCAGTGTGTCCAGTGTGTGTCCAGTGTGTGTCCAGTTTGTGTCCAGTGTGTGGAGTACCCATTGTCCCGGTCGTAGCCCCCGAGATTCTCTTCCTGTGGCCACTGGCCAGCCACATAACCGCAAGTCCGCCCCCTTTGCTCGAGTGATATATATGACAACGGATTTTGTTTTAGTGGCATGGGTGACAATCCCTTTAGAAACCTTAATTTATTCACGCATGTCGGCGAAATGTGCCCCTTACACGCAATTCAAGAAGAGCGGCTAGTCAGTGTGCAAGACGTCTTCCCAGAAAACAAGGACGGCGATAAAGACAAAGACAAAGACAACAATAAGGCAGACAGTTCTCTCTAGAGGCATCCATATAAATGCTACAATATTGTCGTAAACATGAATATTTACCCTTAAACGTATTAGGTTAAATGTTTTAATATTCATTGGCAAACCAAATGCTGTTTTATGAATCATTTTCTACGCCTACGTTTTGTCTTTGACCAACATGGCGGATGAGTAATATTAGGGTGTTTAGGATTACACTTTTAAAATCGCCTCTAAAGTCACTCACAATCTTGAATCAGCAAAACAAATAAAACAACTCATTGCGGGTTCTTAAGGAACATGACTTTGAGAACAGACTGAGATTTTCCCCCACCATGCCACCTTTGTCTCATGCCATTTGTATTACCTTTATTAACGATACTATTCACTATTAAGTCAACTCCTTATCCAACCCATTCCAATATTCCAGGGTAAGGGTGTGCGTAACACATTCGCTTGGCCTAATTGACTGCATTATTTATGAGATGTGCCCAAGACATGGGATTCTTGGTCGGACATGCAGGAACCACAGTGGACAACTCGAAAAGGGGTTGACATATACATATGGTGGGCCACTCGCCCGTTGGGTTCAATCACTGGTCGGTGGGGTGGTCAGTGTTGGGTGATTGGAAGTGGGAAGTCGGAAGTCGGAAGTCCGGACGGAAATCGAAGATGTGGGTGCTGGGATTACACTATTTCGTCTTTTTTTGCGGCCATAAAATATGCACGAAGTCAATTTACCATAACGGAATGTTGCTGCTGTAATCCTTTGTGATTACACTGTTCAATAAGTTTGGCATATGCTGCAGAAAGTATAGAACCTCAACATCATATTTACTATATCAAATATAATTTCGAAATTAGCTTTGGAAACATATTACAAGTAAAGACATAAAAACATGAGATTAAATCAAAAATTGCCTATATTATGCTACATTTTTGTAGGAGTGTAATCAACTGACTTGGCGATTGATTTGCGAGACAGCAAAAGTAGTGAGGTCCATTAATTAAACGAAAAGTTTTGTGATACACGTGCTGCCCTCTTCTTGTTAACAACAAAATCCTTTGTCAAAGCCCAAGACCATTGAGCAAGTATTGTACGTGTATATCTATGCTGTGTAATATTACGCAGAGGCGATGGTCCCTGAGATTTAAATTCAGATACGAATCTGAAAGTTACTCGCACATTTGTGATATACAGCCATTTTCGCGCCGCGTGAATCTCAATCCTGGACAGGGGAAAATAAATTACTTTAAACGGTTCCGAATAGCAAATTGCTGATTGTCATTTCAAAAGCCACACATATCAGTGTCAATGACTGCGGACCAGGAACCTGGAGCCTGCAACCTGGAGCCTGAGACATTGGACGCTGGACGCCCTGCATCTCTGCTGGGCCCAGAAAGATTATGGTCTTGGGGTCTTCAAGATTGGGAAACCGGACGCTGTGTGTGTGACTGAGCGAACTTTAAATGACGAATGACCACAGCAAAACGCAGAGTGAATCGGGATCACAAGATGTGAGACCAGAACGGCAATAATACGAGCTTGGGACTTGGGACGATTCGCGGGAATTGAGATTGGGATGAATTTTTATAATTGAGCTGAGCAGATTTTTTAATCCCTTTCTGTGCTCCACTGCTAGTTTCGTTTTGGGGCAAGATTGACCCACGGCAGAGGCAATTCTCGGGGCAGAAGTGTTCCCCTGAGGCGGAAATCTTCCTTTAGCGGGTCAACAAAAAAAAAAATCGGAAATTGTAGATCATTTAAATCGTTTATCAACCGAAAGTATTCCCTTGAGCCTTACAGTTTAATACTATTTAGCTGATTTAGCCATTTGCAACCATTAATAACCAACTCGCTAGCTTAATCAGCGATTCAAGTATTTTGTGCAATCTATCAGAACTTGACATGCAATGTTCCTACGTTCTCAACGTAAAGTGCAGTTTTTGGTTTTTTTTTTGTTTCCTAGAGCATAAATATCAACAATTTTCTTCACCGATCTGCGCTTGAGATTGACCAAAACTATTCCAGTGGATACAGTAAACCACCGCCATTGGCCTGAATTATTGACATCTGGTCCCATGCCATCAATCTCGCAGAAGATTATAAGGACTATTGGTGTTGTTGCTGCTGCCGTTGCAGTTTGCTTCTTTTTTTGTGCATTTTTTTTTTTGTCTGTTATTTTTTGTTTTGTATTTTTTTCTTTTTTTTTTTGTGCTTCTGAGCCAACCTTCTATCACACAGGTACACTGCATTCGTGGAGTTGTTCGGGGTCCAACTTTAGCCCCGGCCAAAGGCAATTTCACCGTCTGACCATCGATCCCTTCTGTTTAAGCCGCATGCGGTGCACTATACTATGCCATACAATACCATTCTATACCAAACCATACCATACTATACCAATATGAAAGAAGAAGTTCGGTTGACGATGCTGCCAACGTCAATCGCTGGACTTCAGTTGGGATGTTGGATGTTGGGGCGGTGGAGAACTGCCATCGTATCGAGAGCGTGTAGCAAAATTCGTGCCGTGACCGCCCCTTTCAATTCTGTATTATCAGATTAGCTTTTTTTTTCTTTTTTGTGTGTGTGTGCGGTTGTTGTTGTTGTTGTTGTTCATAAGCCATTTGTTGTTGCAGTTTTTAGTAGTTGGTGCAACAGCAACAGCAGCAGCAGCATCAACGGCTGCTGCACTGCAGTAATGCTATTGACCGCCAGCATTAAATTACGATTGGGAGTCGTGGCAGCCGGCCACAAGATGCCTATGATGCCGATGATGACACTGCTCGTTTACGAGAACTCTGGGGCTGCTGGTATGCGTCTTTGGGGTCTTTGAATGTGAATTAGAGCCGGGTTAACGTTCACTCCACGACAGGTGCACTTAAAGAAGCACTGAGGCCAGACCGTAAAAAAAATACGAAAATACCCACAAACGAACGAAATCGCTATCTGGAAGTGAGGCATATGACCACGGATGAACTTACTGCATCAGATCAATTAGACAGTTTCCAAGGAGTTCTTCAGTGGTTATAGAGCAAAACAATCTGGCCAGATTTTTACTTGCATTAGAGGATATTAATTGGATATTAATGAGATTTAGAAAAAACTATAATATTTTCCTATTTATTTATATGTTCTATATATTTCAGCTGAAGTTCTTAGTAATCACTAATATAACAGTTTATATATTCTATATATTTCAGCTCAAGTTCTTAGTAACCACTAATATAACAGTTTATATATTCTATATATTTCAGTTCAAGTTCTTAGTAACTACTAATGTAACAGTTTAATTTGGAAAATGATACTGAAGAGGTTGCTGATATGTTGAAATTCAATTAAATTAATTTCAGGTGGTACCTTATGTAAATGATAAATTGTGCTGCTATGCATGACATTATAATTATCTTAAATATGCGTATTGACAGTGAGATTAGGCAAAGTTTAAAAAGGTTGAGAAGCATTTAAAAGGAACAACACATTCGCCGTGCCCCCTGTGTGTGTTGGCCGTTTTTGTTGCCATTTGCTGCTTGTTTTCTGCGTGTTCGCTTCGGGCTGAACGATAACATTGTGGCAATTTTATTTACCCACAATCTGTTGTTTTTCCTCATAGAACTCGAGACCGGGGCGCCAAGAGCCAACAGGATAGCCAGGATAGCCAACTGCAGGCCTGGCTAGGAGCTGTAGTTGGAGTTAGAGTTGGAGTTGGAGATGGAGTTGAAGTTGAAGTTGGTTGGAATATAGTCAGTGGCACAGACAGGGACCCAAACCGAGTACGAGTCCAAGTCCGCATACGGGTACGAGTCCTGGCAAACAGGAAGGAAGAGAGCGGATTTCAGCGGAAGGAAACACTAAAATGTTACTTTAAATAAATTGCACCACACCGGAGGCTCGGTTCGGTTTGGTTTGGTTCGGCTCTGCTATTTTCTAGACACAAAAACCTCTCCTTTACTGTCCTCGAAAAAGGGGGAGGTCATTGAAATGTGGCTATATGGCTGTATAGCTGTATAGCTATATGGCTATATGGCTACATGGCGATATGGCTATATGGCCATGCCGATGGCAATGGCGATGGCGATGGCGATGGGGATGGTGATGGTGATGGCAATAGCTAGATGGTGTTACTACCAGTATACTCGTGCCAATGTATTCAGCCTGGGGTTGGTGGGTTTGCCGGGTGTGACATGGCCAACCACACACATGGATTCGGATGGGATGGCACCCATGTGTACTTCTATGTATCTACATATGTCTGTGCATATACTATATCCCTACGTATGTATATATCCATATAATAGATAGGAGCGAGCGCACACCTTCCTAAAAACCCGGACGGACTGCATGTGCAGTATCGTATCTACTGGCGCACCGCACCGCACCGCACTGCATTTATTTATTTGGACACTAACGCCCTCGCAGCCAGGGCAGCAAAATTTACGAGCTTCCCTTAATCGATCTAAAATTAAACGGCTTGCTGGAATCAACCCTTTTTCGTGTGGAGTAAGGCAGCAAAAAACAGCGAACTTCCACTTTCCACCTTCATGCATTTTAGCTATCTGCAATCCTAATTGTTATCAACAATTTGCAATTCTTCTTCCGCAAAACTATCGCTCCAAAGCGCTCAAGTTCATGCGAATTTGCCTTTTTCCTGTGCAATTCGTTTATGTGCCAAATTTATGGCTTGAATGCACATTACATTGTCTAAAAGATACGTGCATAACATTATATATGTATGTGCAGATAATGAAGCAATGTCAAAGTACCATCAATCTTCTTAAACTAGGCTCAGAACAATGGAAAACTTGTTTTTTCTAGAGAAAATTGGATCCATTTATACACAAATTTATTCTTAAAAGCCAAGAAAGTATCTAAAGGAAAACAAACAAAATAAATATCAGTAATAGAATTGCAAAACAATAAACAGGAGATTAACTTAATAGAGAGAATAACCTAAGTATCGGAAAATTCTTATACAAATTGCGTAGCCATAAAAAAATTGTTTTACTTTGTTTTCTTTTTTAAAGCAATAGTTGTCAGTTTTAAAACTATACCCCGATAAATGCATCGCAGAGTGAAGTTCCAATTCCCAAAACACAAACAGAGATTTAAGAATTTTTCAGATATTTTATTGCAAACATATATAGCTTAAATATGAGTTGAAGGTATTTGTCTGGTTACTGTTTCAGAACTAACTAACCGACTACATAATTACTTTAGGATTTGTTTGTAATAAAAAAACAACAAAACGGTTCATATTTCTTATTTTTTTTTTTTTTTGTTTATTATTTTCGATGTTGGATCTTGAGGACTTTGAATGAGTGATCCTAACCCAGCAGTTCGGTAAACGGCAATCTGTAATCAAATTTTGTTCGTTTCCTCATATCAAGCGTTTCGTCGTTGGTTGACTCATATTATTTGCATTTGCATTTGCATTTCCATTGCCATCGTCATATCATCATATACAACACACTTAATATTTCAGTTACAATAAAAAAAAAAAAAAAACGTTACTCACGATACCAGTAGGCGCTGCTTAGAGGCTACTTAACTTACATAATCGAGTATCACTAACAATATGTATCGTTATTTATTTATTTAGTACTTGTTATTTCTTTGCCATTTATAAATTCTCTACAACACGACGTACTTGTACACAAAACATCAGTTTTCATAAGTACAATTTAAAAAAAAAGGGACTCATATATATAGTATATATATGTATATATATATATTGTATGTATATTTATGTATAGAAAAAAAAAATGCTAGTTGATCCATCTAAATATTTTTATTTTAGCATTAGCCTAAGTGAAAGTGTTTTCGTATTTATGAGCGGCAGACGATCTTCGATCTTCGATCCTCGATGTGAGCATGAGCAATGCAATTTCCATATATATAAAAATTAATATATATATATATATATATATAGATGGATGAAGATATAAACCTATCCATAGGGATCTGCATATCTGACTTCCAAAGTGTGTGCGCCGCATGACATGGGGGGCTCTTAGTGATAAAATGCCAACGCCTTGGCATAGTACGAGGTACATGGTCATGATATGCGATCGGGACTTTGCCGCTGGCCCGAATCCTCGGTGATGCCGGTGGCATCGACGGCATGCGCCGGATGTGCACAGTGATCCGGTGATCTGGACTGCGAACGTGATCTCTTCGGCGGTGGCGTTATCGAGTGCTGTGAATTTGAATCGGAGGAGGTGCGTCGACAGAAGGGACTGAGTCCGCCCATTCCGGCGGCAGCGGCGGCTGTATTGCCAGCACTGGCGGCCAGCATGTGGGGCGTCAGTTGGGGGAATCTCGGCATGCGCGGCAGTCCGGCAAAGAGAAGCGGACTCGCTGCGCTGCCGTGGCTCAAAAATAGGCGGGGACTGGGTGGCGAACCATCGCCGGCGATCAACGGATAACCAGCGTGGCCATGTCCAACGGCGAAACGATGCTGCAGTGCCTCGAAACAGAGCGGTACATTCAGTCCATGGGCATGGGCACCGGCGCAAATGCGTGCCAGGATCTCCGCCTGAATGCTGCCCACCGCCGCCGGATTTACTCCACCAACACCACCACCACCACCGCCGCTAGCCGCTGAGCCCACCATCGCCGAGTGATGGAAGCCGCTCTTGTTGTTATTCAAATTGAGACTCATTAGCTCCAGGAGCGGATCGGTTGCGGGCATCACGGGTGCATGGAGTAATCCATGATCATCGCTGGTCGACAGCAGCTTGCGATGCAAATTGAGATTCGAACTGTGACGATCGCGGCTGCGTTTCGAGGGAAATGCGGCATTGCAGCCATCTATATTGCACTTGTGGTGCAGCTTGAGGTGGACGCTCTGGTGGTGCGTCTTGAGATGAAAGTGATTTTGGAATATCTCACCACAGGCGGTGCACTTAAGGGGATTCTCCTTATCGATGGGCACTTCGGGCACCTCCACTTCCGTTTCCGTTTCCGGTTCCGGTTCGGCTTCAGCTTCGGGCTCTGTTTCAGTTTCCGGCTCCGGTTCGCGCTCCTCGAGCGCACTGGCACTCAATCCGTTGCCACTTTCACGGCGCACACTATTGTTAATATTATTATTATTGTTATTATTATTATTGTGATTGGCAGTCTTGTCGCTGGACTCCTCCGCCAGGGACTCATCGCCGCCCATCAGCTCCTGCTTGATGCGCACATAGCGATTCTCATCCGCCTCATAGTTGATCTCCTCCAGGGGCTCCAGTTTGATGGCGGCCGCTGCCCGTGACAGATCCAGTGTGGTGTCCGCCGGCGATGACTCTTCCTGTTCCTCTTCCTCGTTGTCGTCCTCCTTGTCAGCTGGCCTCGTTTCCTGCTCCTCCAGTTTCATTTCTGGCTTGGATGCCGAGCCAACAGGATGTGTTACAGGTTCCTGCTCCAGCTCCCGCTCCCGCTTGCGTTCTTGACCCTGCTGCTGTTCCAGTTCGGCATCGTGATCCTGATCCGGATCCTGTTCCGTCTTAATGCAGAGACCCACCGGCCTGAGATCACCGTAGGGCGTGAGGGGTGGCGATGGTATCGACTTGGTGGACTCGCCCACCTCCGATTCTTTGGCGGATGCGGCGGCCTGCGCGGGCAGACGCACCTTCTTAATGGACAGATCGGCGGCCACATCGTAGTCGATTGAATTCTCGCCCGAATTCTCATCCGATTGCACAGGACATCGGACTGGATTCTGGCTCTTGCGTTTCCGTTTATTGGCCGCCATTTGGGCGAGGGCATGGGCGTGCCCAAGCGAGTGGGCGTGTCCGTGCGAGAGGGCGTGGGCGTGGGCATGGGCGTGGGCATATGTGTGGCACTCCTCAAGGCCGGACTGGACAACCTTGCCCGGACTGGATTGCTCTTTGGTTTGACTCAGGCTGGATACCGCCGATGTGGAGCGCTCGTCGCTCTCCTCGTTCTCATTCTCATTCTCATTATCGTTATCGTTCTCGTGGTCCAGCGGCATGCTATCGATCTCATCGCCAACCACAACGATGCCATCGGGATCATCGTCATCTTCGTCCTCATCGCCGTCAGCCTCGTCGTCATCATCGTCGCCGGCCATGTGGATGCCAACCTGCAAAAGAACAATGGAAAATGTAATTGAATACTTTGTTGAAAACTATAAACAAAGTTATATGTCTAGTCTAAGGCAGACTAATAAGGATTTTAACCGAGCTCTAAGATATCGAAATACTATAACTTATCTGGACAACATGTCGGATGAGTAATATTTATTTACTCAAAAAGATTTTGTAACTTACCTCCAGTATCTCGTCGTCGTCCTCATCCTCAGTGTGCTCGTTCTCCAGCGCCAGCTTACGTCGTTGTCCCTCGAAACGTCCGGCATCCAAGTAGGATCTCTGCAGATAATCCTGTCCGTGCTTCAGCTCCAGGGCACCGACTCCCGCACCAGATCCCGCACCCGAGCCGCCCATCGCATGATGCCGCATATCTGGTGGCGGCGTCAGCAGCGGGAAGCTGCCGAATGGTGCCAGTCCCGCCATGAGACCGTTGGGCGCCTGGAGCAATAGCGGATGCGGTTGCGCACTGCGTCCATCGTGCGGCGAGATTTTGCGTCGCAGATGCGGCGAATGGAGCTTGGGATTCGGATTGGCGCTATGGCGATTCCTCGATCGCCTCGAGCTGAACATCATGCTGCATCCGTCCACCGTGCACTTGTGCATCTCCCTGAGATGCACCGCCGAGAAGTGAATCTTCAGAGCGCCCTTGTCACAAAAGGTCTTCAGACAGACATTGCACTGTACTCGCTTCTTGCCCGTCACCGGATTGATGAACTGGGTGCCCAGATTTGCGGGCATCGAGCCCCATTGCCGCTTGCCACCGCCAACAGATCCTCCATTTCCACCACCCCCACCACCACCACCACCTCCTCCGCCCGGTGAGTGTGGCGTCTTTCGACTCGCCCGCATGTTGGAGGATAAGGCCAGGCGGGTCATACGCTGCGAACTGGACCATGAACCCGAAGCGGATCCCTTATCGCTGCTCCGTTGCTGCTTGCCGCTTGATTCCTCCACGGATCCTGCACCCGAACTGGAGCCCGAACCGGACCCAGAACCTGAGCCAGAACCCGAACCCAAACCCGCCTGATGCTGATACTGGCCAACACCTGATGGCGGCGATGGTGGGGATCGAGAATCGGGCGGCGGTGGAGGCGGCGGCGGTGGCGGTGGCAGGTGATAGGCCATGGCCATTGCATTGAAGAACTGGTTCCGATGCAGGTGGTGCTGATGCTGCTGATGCTGCTGCTGCTGCTGCTGCTGACTGTGGTGATGGTGTTGTCCGAATTCCGTGGGACTCTGCGGCAGCGGCAAGGGACCACCAAAGGCACCCAGCGCCGCCGCCGAGCTGATTTTCCGAAAGTCAAACGGTTGCATGTTCTGCAAATCACTCAGCGGATTCATGGGATTCGGTTCGTGCGTGGGCGTACTGTTGCCCGTTCCAGTGCCCGATCCGGTGCTACTACTATTGTTATTATTATTATTGTTATTATTATTCCTACTTGCCGCCGCCGATAGCTTCTGCTGCAATTGATTCTGCAAATGCAGCTGGGCATGGGCCAGCTGCGAGAAGTGAACGCTCATCGATTGCGCCGACGATTGTGCGTGCGACGATGTCTGCTGGACGCTGCCGGAGGAGCGGGACGGCGACTGGTGACCACCGGCGTTCGCATTCAGGGCGAGGGGATGGCGCAGCGGTAGCGCCAGAGGCAGCGGATGCGGATGCGTATGTGGATGCGGATGCGAATGCGAATGCGAGTGCGGGTGGATGGGATGCGTCGTCAAGGGCAGCGGCGGCAGGGGCGGCGAACTGCGGCGACTGGGGGTCATCACCATTGAAGCGGGTGATGATTCGCGGCTCAGGTGCACGTTCCCTCCACCGGTTGGCAAATGTGGGTGGTGCTGATGGTAGTGGTGGTGGTGATGGTGGTGCTGGTGCTGGTAGGGGAGGTGATGCTGGCTCTGTTGCCTCTCATGACCTTGCAGTGCGTGGCGATAGGAGGCGGTTACTGTGGCGGCGGCGGTGGCGGGCAGGTGGTATAACAACGATGACGATGACGACGTCGACGGTGGTGGTGGCGGTGGCGGAGTAACCGAACCGCCGGCGGCTAAACGATGAACTTCAGAGGCGGCGGCGCGTGGATGCGGTTGCGGATGCGGATGATAGTGCGGCGAATGCTTCTCGTGGCCAATATTCATCAAGCGGCGGCTTAGGAACAACAATTAATCTGTAGACTTTTGACGATACATTGGACTAGATGCGGCATTTAGGTTTCCAGGTGTTGTGGGTGCTGTGCTTTGGACTTCTGTCGATTCGCTGCAAGAAGAGAAAAATGCAAAATATGTATTAAATATTACAATGATGCGTATCGAAATCTCGGAATATTTAACTATACTTTAGTCTTTTATATGTCTACTCCAAAAAACACAATGAAAACCTAACGGAAAATATGGAAAAAGTACAAATTCTTGACAGTAAAAGCGTTTCGTTTTCATTTTGAGAAATCAATCATTTATTAGTAATAATATTTTTGTTTTTAATGCACGGTACTTAAGTGTTATTTATTTCTGTTATTTATTTACTTAATGTCACATTGGTATTCTTATTTGCTGCCAGCAATAGTTTATCTTCAGCATGAAAGTCTGGCAAAAGTCGAGTGCCAAAACGTATATACTTATGTATACTATATTTGTACACTGCCCGTACCTGTGGCATTATAATTTCAATTAATTTCGCCCGAGTTTGTGGTGACCAAGTGTGTGTGGCATTTAAGCGATCTGGGGAGCAGCGTGTCTGAGCGCCTCGCAGCCACATATCTTCGACCATCTCAAACATTGTCAAGGAGTTTCCACCGAAACCGCCTAACGAAGTGGCCACAACTCGATGGAGCGGACCGCGGACCACGGACCACGGACCATCAAGCCATCATGCCGTCATACCATCGGACCTCCCAGACACCACACATCATCCACAACCACACCGTGCATACACGAGTACAGATGATTATTGAAAATAAAAATAAGAATAATGATGTGACAAATTCTGAGTGGTCACTTCACGTCTCTAGAAGGAGTGATGGCAAGGGAGCTGAAGAGTCGTCTTATGGCAGAGGGACACTTGTACACACACACACACACAGAGAGCAGCGGCGTGACATGACAATGTGATAGTGTGTGCAGAAGACGCTCTTCGCGCTGTCGTCTACGGCCACTTGAAGTCCCCATGTCACATTCTTCTGTGCCGGCACCACCACCACACAAGAGCCAGACTGAAGACTCAAGACTGGCGATCTTCGATACGTTACGATACCTTACGATACGATCCTATACAATCCGATACAAAACGATCCAATCTGATGGCGACCCGACTAGATCCGAGTTCGAATTCGTCGCCGAGTTTCCGAAATCGAATTCAAATCGATAGGGAGGCCTGTGATCGTGATATTCAACTCAACTCAACTTAACTCCACTACTACTGCCACTACCACTACCACTAGCACTTCCACTTCCACATCAAGATGAAGATCGAGGCCGAGAGATCGCGATCATTACGCGCGACCTCTTGATGATCCCATGTGATGAGTGCCGTGCCGCTTGCGACGAATACTTAAATATTCAAGAAGGCGGTTCAGCGTGCATGCGAACAAATCCGAAGGATTTGGATTCAAAACAAACAGAATTCAGTTTTTGCAATGATATTGTAATACCAAGCTAAAACTTAAACGTTTTCTGCTTACTCAAAATAGGAATTGCACTCTCTTTCTTCGATGTCGTATTATATATACATTTAACAAATAAATCCAATGGGAAAGAGTAGAAGTAACAAATTCACCCAGGGCGACATGCAATGATATATGGCAAATGACAAATTGTGCGATTAAATGTGTATCAAAAATTGCAGCTATTGAAACTTTCGCTGCTATTATTATTATTTTTTTTCCCCATTTTTTTTTTTTTTTTCATCTCTCGCCTGACTTTGGACAGTGCCATGTGGCATTGGGGAACTTTTGCATGATATATGTCATCTTGGCAAGTCATTTAAATGGTATACAAATTGTTTTTTAATTGCCACCTGTTCGGGCTGCTGTTGTAACGACATTTATTACGATTACGTTTCTGTTCGGTTCGGTTAGGTTCTCTGAGTATGGAACTTTTTTTTTTTTTTTTTTACCGGCATTTAGAACCGGAGATGCACGACGCGGCAGCTTTTAATTGCTTTCAGTTGATATTTAATTTGATATTTTTTTTCTTACTTATTTTGCCTTCTATATTTGTGATTTGACACGTTCCGAATCTGAGAGTTCTGTTCTGAGTTCTCAGTTCTGAGCAAACCAGTTTTACATCGCCATCATATGTATGTTGTGCGAGCTGTGTGTATATGAACCCATCTGCTCTGGGCACTGATTGCATAAAAGTGACAGTTTGCAGCGAGAATTATTGGAGCTTTGTTGTCTGCCTGTAATTGGGGTTCATAGTCCAAAGTAGCTGGACGGCATTTTCATTGTATCTATATTTTAAAGATTGATATGTCAGATATATGTAATCATTATTGTTTCTTTCATTGCTAACCAAAAATGAAGACTATAGAATTGTATGCTATTTAAATAGCATTACAATTAAACATTGCAGTGCATCAGATAAAGAAAGATATATTTTCCAATTGGGGTAAATATGCTTGTTCAAAGATTAATTTGTATTCAATTTTTTGGAATGCATGACGGATGCATACCTTAGTGCTAAGACCTTATTTAAATCTTATTTTGGGATGAATTAAATAAAAAAAGTGGTTAAGTGAGATTTATAAGCCAAATTTGTTACGGATGCCTAACTGAAAGCAAAAAAAAAAACTGCAGCTCAGCCAAATACAGCAATCATATGTTTGTTAGCACCGATCGATGCTGTTGGGCAATTTGTATCCGAAGGTTTCATCGACATTTATGAAGCTCTGGCGAGAAGACAGACGAGAATCTGTCCGAGATGAGAACTCCTTTTAATTTCGTATTTCACATGAAACTCATTTTCGTCTCATAACAAAATTGCCGCTAAGCTGCGAGCTGTTTACTCCGTGTATCCCCCGAAACGAACAAAGGAGAAGAAAAATGGCATTCCAGACACCAATCATGATTATTATTGGCTTTATCGCATAGAATCGGCGGCGGCAGCCGTCATAAGGAACATTTTCTTAACGCATTTCCAAAGTCATAAAGCAGCGGCCGGTCATAAATGCGTGTTAAAGTCGAACAACAGAACGTTTTCTCTTATTATTTCCTCTTTTTTTTTTTTTATTTTTTTGTTGAAATGTCAACCATTAAACATGAAAAAACCGATCCAAAGCGATTCAAGGCGATCGTTCTCACAGATCCAATCCGATCCCACAAGTTTCAACAAAAGAGCCCGAGCCCCATTCCCCGTGACTCTATACACTATTTTGTAAAAATTTATTTATGAAACACATTAAAAGTGTCAACACGGCTTGCCGCACATGAGATATGTTTGGCAAGTTGCCTTCTCTGTCAAAGCCGCTGTTTAAAGCCAACCAACCGCCCTGCCCCTCGATATTTTTTGTCCAGATCCCCAGTAGTATACCCTCCTCCCACCACCAAACCCGAAGACCGAAACCCCAATCCCAATTCGAAACCATGGCACCACTTCAGTTCTGATTATGAACGCCTCTGAATCGCCCCGACTGCTGCCGAACAGGGCTTAACAAAGTGATTCCAACATAAACTTACTACTTTTCTGTTCTCTGTTCTCGTTTATATTTTTTTTATGTTTTTTCCTTTTTTTTTTGGTTTGTTGCTCTTTTTTTTTTTGCTGTTAGTATGCAAATCCCCGGTGGGATCGTTGACGAAAGCCGCTGGGCTGCCCCGCCGGCAAAGATTCACAGGGAGAAGAGCGCCAACATGGAGCAGTGTTCAATGGCAGGACACGAACATGAACATGGATCTGGGACCTAAATCAGGGATTCTGGGGTCCGCAATTGGTACTGCAACATCGGGTTGGGCGACAAATGCGGCATTCGTGCAGAGAAAATATTTATTTTCATGGAATTATAAGTGATAACACTTAAACTCTTGTAATTGCTGGCTTGTTCATCTTTTATTGCATCAACACTTGTGTCTAAATCATCTGAACTTATAGTTTTAGTTACAAATAATATGGTTTGTTATGTAGTCAAACTTATTCCACCTAATGCACTAATAGAATTCCACTTTATTATGGGATTGGCAAATGAAAACGGAAACTTCTTGATCGTTGAGCAGGTGAGAAACCAAAATCTAAATTACACTCACAAAAAATGTTTCTCCTAACCTAGCACGTGCCTATAAAAATCAAACCAGGAAGAGAACCAAGACTTAACCTTACACAGAAAGAAATAACACAGTATTGAACACAACAAATTAGGGAAATTTACTAAAATAATTTGGTGCGTGCCACTTGCTCTTGAATTCTAAACAGTATTGCTAATAACTAGAAAAAAAAAGGATTGTGGCGTCTGCATTTTGCATGCACTTTTAAGTACATTTGAATCTACCTACTATTTTCTTACGGTGCATGCTCTGGCGCTACTTGGAACCTCGGCCGACTGTCGCTGCCGATCAGACGTGATGTTTGGGTTTGGGTCGCCTGGCAGGGGTCCGCACTGAATGCTCCCCGGATCTGGTTCCCCGTATCCTCGACCTGATTCAGTCGGCCAGAATGGTCGTAATCCGGGGCTTAGACTGTGTTTTAAGTGGATAGGTCGGTTAGCCCTCAAGCGCAAACACGAAGCCGCATCAACATCATCGGATGGAAAGTGTGATGTTGGGGCTACTGGATCTATTGGGGTTTTCTGACTGCAGCATCTGCTTTTAAACGCTCTTTTTTTTATTTAAGAATTGAGAGCGTTTAAGTGGAAGAATCAGTGGTTTTCAGTTCAATTTAGCGAATTTCAGCTAAAGTTGGGGCTGACAGCCTTTGAGCCTTTTTAATGTGACAAAAAGTTTAGGTATTTTAAAGGATAAAGAAGCTCTCCCGAATTCAAAGGTTTACAAATTTTTCAAATTTAAAAATAATATTTAGTAAATAAAGCAAATTATGCTTGCTAAATAACATTTTTCCAGCAATGGAGTATATTTCAAGATATTTTATCGTTCAAGAGACACTAGTGATCTGCCTGTTTGATTTTTTTTTGTATTTTGTGCTTTTTGTTTATTTACTTATCGGTTTTTTTTTTGTGGGGCGTCACCAAGTTGATGTCCAAACTGCGACTTGAAATGCGGACCATCCAGCCAAGTTGGCACAGGCTATTCAAGCCATCTCATAGGCTTGGCCGTGGCATTTTTGGTTAAAAGAGCCTCTACCGAAAGTACGCCGAACTGATCTCAAGTGAACCACAAAAGCCATTCTTGTTTGTTGCCGGGAGCAAAATCAACGATTGATTGAAGGAAAGGAAAGGCAAGGAGATTTGAGGCTGTGGCCACAAAAACTGTGGCCATAACCATCGAGGCTAAAATAAAAATACAACAACAAAAAAAAAAACTAAAGCTAAAAACTGATGATAAAAACCGAGGCTGAAACCGAGGCGGCGGCGGCTTTGTTCATCTGCTACAAGCATCGCATTTAATGAGATTTATATCAGTTTTTAATAGCTTTGTGACTCTATTGTGCCCGGGCCGTATCTAAAGCAAATCTGGAGTCATCTTGTCGGGGCGATAGAGATATACAAATTAGTCTGCCGAGACATTGTCGAAATAATGGCCTAAAAGTGACCGCTGGTATGAGGAAGTCAAGGAAAGCGAATATCATCTACTCGCATACTGGCATACTGCAACTTACGTCTTTTTGTGGCCGTGAACCGACTTCCTGAAGTGCGTTGTATATGGATATAGATATATTTATATATACAATATATAAATATATAAGTCTTCGGCTTGGTATAGATCGGAGTATAGAGTTCGACGGCAGATCTAAAAGAAAAAACAAAAAAAAAAAGAGAGGAAGGCGATGAAAAACGAGTGGTTAGCTATAGCCGATCACGATCTAACAACAAGTTTTGATGATTTATGCCAACACGTCCGTCAAAATGTCAAATTCTTGGGCACACATCAACAATTCGACACATTTCACACATCGATGCCAAAAACCATATCTCTTCGAGATTGCCGCAATGTTAAAGTCAACGTTATTTGTATGTTTCAGCCCCACCCCACCGCCAGTCCACCGAAAATTGTGTTAATTTAAATCAAATGACAAAATATAATAAACGACCATAAAATTTAATCCGAGTCTTCTCTAAAAAGGTACGAAGAATGTGTCAAGTGATTGAGCACACAAAAGTTGTCCCAATGATCATATAGTCGACTAATGTAGTCACTTTTTGGATAGATAAAAAACCGAAAATTTAAACCATTACAATCATATTGTATGCGTACTTATTCAGAGTAAGTATTACTTTACGAGGCTCACTAGGCGTATACGCAATTATATTTGAATTACGTTACTTTTGCTCATCAGCTGCTATTTTTAACAAAGTTAAATTTCGAATTGAACATTTATTTGAAATCAGAACAAATGCAACCGGAAAAGGTACAAAATGTGGTGTGTAATGTAGAGTGCTTGACATAAAGCATGTCTACGTATGACACAAAAGCGAAAAATGAAAACCAATTAAACAAGCTAATCATTTTATTGTCATTAGCACCGGCAGCAACAACACTTACAATGAAAAAAAAGAAGAAGTCAAATTTAAACGGCTTATTAGCATTACCATTTAGGTGTTATCGTCAGTTATGGCCATTGTGTGTTTGTAAAGAGAAAACCAGTGCCCATGAATGTGCACACTTTGTATATATACCCTCAAAGTACGTAAACAGCATAGCATCTGATACATGTATGTTTCTTCGAATGACTGGAACACGCATTTTATTTATCTAAAAACCTATTATTTTTTTTCAATTTGTTCTTTTTCTTTGTTGTAAAAGTAGGCAGGGTATTCTGTACATCGGCATGCATTCACTTGCTTATCGTGTTTACTTTACTTAAGTCTTGGACAGTTAACAGCTTTAGCTGTGCAAACATTGGGTCAACCTATTAGCGGAATTATCAGCTTCGTACACGTATTATACTTGTGACAGCAGCGCATGTCAACCAGGCAAATCAACATGCTTTAAATATATAACGCAATAGTCTGATAACAGTGTAGCATTGCATCACCTCGCTTTTTGCAGGCCACATTATTTTGAAAAATTCACTTGAGTTGCAGCAAAAAGTAAAACTTTAAAACCTCTTCACTTTCCATTTCGCAATATAAATGTTGCATTTTTTCACAAGCAAACAGCAACCCCGAATTAAAATCACGCAAACATAAAAGTCGCTTATTTTAGGTTTGGAAAAAAAGGAAAAGAAATATATGTATATATAGGCGGAATACCATATAGTTGGGTCGCTGAAGTATTGATTGATTAATGAACTGAATATTTCATGTGTCCGGTGGTGCCTTTTATTTTCCCTTACTGGTGGCATTATCCTTGGCCAGAGCGCAACGTCTGGGTCTTGATCCTTCCGCCCAGCACGACTATTGCTGCCCCGTTGACATTGTAATTGAATCAATAATAAAATCAAAATGTACGACGATGACAATGACACTTGGATTTCGATTTCGATTTCGACTTCAACTCCGACTTTCCGTCTCCGTCTGGACAGAAACCCTTGTTCTCCGTTCTCCGTCCCCCGTGCTCCGTCTTCCGCGTTCCCGTCTGTCTCTGAATCCATGTCCGTGTTCGTTTCGCTGTCCGTGTCATCGTGTCATCATTTCAGCATTTCAGCACAAGGAACGGGAACGGGAATGGCAACGTCACCATCGCCGGCTCTCGAGTGCCGGACCCCCCTTTTTGAAATCCGCTGGGTATAGGTGTAGGCATCGAACTTGGTTTACGATTCGGTCGGGTCAGATCTACTCCATATACATATGTGGGTACACAGTAAGAAATTCGATATGACTCAAATAAAAAAAAATTCGATTGAGAGCTTATTCATATTTGGTCCACAGGCTTAGACTTGTTTACTGATCTGGTACTTGATTGTAATTTATTCAAAAGATTGTGAAAATACTAGAAGACACCAAGAGTTCAGATGGGAACTCAGACTATCACTGGAACACTAAAAGGGTGTATTACATTGGAATTGGAAAGTGCCCAGAGACATTGTGACATCAAGCGGTGAGTAGTGAGCTCTTCTGATATGGTTGTTGTTTGCAGCGCGAACGTCAATGCTCAATCAATGACTTCGACTGGCTGACTGGCTGTCTGACTAGCAGACTTTCCTCGCCGAGTGCATGTGCTTGTGCCTGTGTCTTTCGTTTTAGAATTTGTTATAATGTGTTCGAGTATATACATATTTCATTTCTGAACTGTCTCCCTGACAGCCCACGAACGTTTTGAGTGACGTACAAAACGATGTCGTGTTGTCGTGCCACGGATTCGACTTCGCGTCCGACCAGGTTGACTTTTTGTCGTTTCTCCTCCGCTTTTGGCGTTTAAATATATATGGCATATAGTATATATAGTCTCAGTCGCAGTCGGAGTTGAAGTCGAATCGACCGACGGACATGGCAATGGTGACTTTGACTTGAATGCGCCAAGCGAACGATTTCTCGAGTGGGACGTCAAATCAGCTGAACTTTTCATTAAGGCCTTTTGAAATTTCGGCATTAACCCTTTGGTGAACCGTCCCTGTCACCCTGTCGTTTTATTATTATATAGCCGGTGCTGTTGCAAATGATCAGGGAACCCATTAGCAGTTGATCCGTGCCGTGCCAAACCAAACCGAACCGAACCCACAAACTGAAGAAGCTCCTCGGCAAACGACTTGACTTTGTCAGCCAAATGACAACACGGTATAAATCACAATAATATGTTCTATGTCAGAAGTATGGCAAATCTGGCGGGCTTTCGACCACAATCAGGATCTCTATATAGAAACAAAATTGGCAGAAGGTAATCCAAACTGGTGATCTGAGAGGATACGGCGCTCCTTATTAAAGTCACCTAATCTGTTGGCAATAGCCAATAATATAGCCTATAACATAAATATAATAGCCTATAACATAAATATAATAGCCTATAACATAAATATAATAGCCTGCATATTCACTCATACCTGAGTGTCTTAACCTAATCATAATATAATAATAATAATAAAAACTTAATTATATAAAACATAATCATAACAAACTTAACCGTATAAAACTTATCATATAAGATATTTTGAGAATATATATAATAATATAATAATATAATATAATATAATATAATATAATATAATATAATATAATAGAATATAATATAATAATATAATAATATAATAATATAATAATATAATAAATAATAAAATAATATAATAATATAATAATATAATAATATAATAATATAATAATATAATAATATAATAATATAATAATATAATAATATAATAATATAATAATATAATAATATAATAATATAATAATATAATAATATAATAATATAATAATATAATAATATAATAATATAATAATATAATAATATAATAATATAATAATATAATAATATAATAATATAATAATATAATAATATAATAATATAATAATATAATAATATAATAATATAATAATATAATAATATAATAATATAATAATATAATAATAATTTACCTCCTAAGTGTGGACATACCTAGCCAGGTCCATGATGCACTGCATCCAGAATGACGACGGGATACCCACATGGCCTCTGGAACCACTATCACACACACCCACACTACTACTTTTTCTATCACATCATAACTTCCGGTCGACTGATCTATGAGCTGTGAGAGCGGCTATCCCATGAGGATTGAGTCAGAACTGGTTGGGAATTATAAGTATTGGTGGACGAAATTTTTGTTACATTACATTTATTATGTAAATTAAGTAAATTACAATGTATACAAAATAACTTTTGATATGTTTAATGTTTTGCGTTGAATGTTACCTATGTTTCAATGTTGCAAATTCATTGTTGCACATTCAATGCTGCAAATTCAATGTAAAATGTTTTTTTTTTGTCTTTCAAACACCTTGAGATATGCAAATATCTGTGTCAAATATTTTTACATTGTTCTTGATCAATTTGAGTTAAACTTAATTTTGTATGTGACTACGAGGATATTTAAAATGTAATCCTTGCTAGCCAAGAGTTCAATCTCAACCAACTTAATGATACCATTTCATTATCAGCTTACGTCTGACTTCCAACTCTTTTGTCAACACTGGTCCCGAGGCTATCAGGGGAAAAGCGACCAGGACAGGGTCTGGAAATGGGACTGCAATTGGGGACCTGGCATTGGCCTGTGCGCGTTTGTTTTTTTTGTTTTTCTGCCAGGTTTTTTTTTATTTTTTGAAAGGCAGCCGTCATGGCGGTGTCAGTAGTTTTGCCGGCCGGCCGGGCGAACAGAGCCGAGCCGAGTTTTGCTGAGCGGAGCTGAGTCGAGCTGAGTCGAGCGACCAGGCCTCATACTGGCAGACAGTCAGTCAGCCAGTCAGTCAGCCAAGTCAGCGATTCACAAAGGAAACACTTGAGAAGTGAACATGTTAACGGGAGAAATAGTTCGTCGCCTCCTCCAATCCAAAACCGAGGCCGCAAAGGAGCCGGCATGGGATGGTATTCAGCATGGAGTATGGAGTATGGAGTATGGAGTATGGAGTATGCAGTATGCTATATATGCTATATGGTATGGGTATATGTGCGGCCATATATGGTGGTGCTTTTATAATGCTGCAGGTGAGGAAGAAGGTGCATTGTGTCGCCCGAACCCGTACCTCAAAACTCAAACCCGAAGCCAAAAACACTTGCGAGAGTCACTCGAGAGCTGTCAATCCGAAAAAGCTGAAATAAAAACAACAAAAAAATGAGGAAAAACGCCAGCGAATAAGGTAAATACAAATGGGCGGCAGACGACGTCGGCGAGAAGGCAAAAAAAAAAAAAAAAAAAATAAACACACAAGCCGAAAAAGTCAAGGGTAGCGTCAAGTCGAGTGGAGTCAAAAGGCCCAGTTCCCAGTTACCACACTTCTCAGTCCTCAGTTCTCAGTTCTCGGTTCTCAATCCTCGCTACTCAGTCCCCCAATCATCCAGTCCCATTCCCATTCCCATTCCGAATCCCAATCCTCATTGCCCAGAGTTCCCATTTTCGATCCGAAGCTGGATCTGCTGGACACACTCGTAGCTGGATCGCTGGATCGCTGGATCGGTGGATCGGTGGATCGCGGCGCAACGTTATTAGCTCTCGTACCAGTTTTCATCCAGGGGCGTTCCGCTCGGAGGGCATTAAATGATTATCTGGCTCTGTCATGCCACTGAGATCGGTCTCGAAAATTATGCGAATTTCATACTTTAGGGGGCATGTTCTCCTTGTTTCTGTCTGGT
Organism: Drosophila yakuba; assembly: GCF_016746365.2. Taxonomy (NCBI): domain Eukaryota; kingdom Metazoa; phylum Arthropoda; class Insecta; order Diptera; family Drosophilidae; genus Drosophila; species Drosophila yakuba. Next base: position 10,506,620 of record NC_052526.2, read on the forward strand.
CTGTCTCTTGTGTTTATGTTATTTCTCGTCTCTACCGTACACCGTATACCGTATCGTGCGTTCGCATTCATCTTACACCGTGTGTCCCGTGTCCCGGGTCCTTTACGTTTCAGTTTCAGTTTCGACTTCTTCATCTGATATCGATATTATTACTACTCGCTCGAAATGTAACCGAAGCGATTTGATTAAGAACCACATTCGGCAGCAGGTGTAACTGAAGAAACGCCATCGTTTGTGTTTTGGTGCTGAGAAGTTGTTTTGTAGAACACTGTGCAATTTAGTTATATCTAATGGTCAAATTCACACTTTAACATTTTATATAAATTCAAAAGCTTGTGCTACCAGTTTATAGATTTGCATAGAAAGATGCCTGGATGTGGCCATCGCGGAAATGGCAGCTGAAAGGTTTCCTAGGGGGCAGCTGCTGATCGAGGATGGATGCATCCCGTAGATGCCCGTAGAATAAAAGATAGAGCGAAAAGCTCTTTTTATCGGACTCAAGATCGTGGCAACCAGCCACTAGCGGCACTATCAAAACGAAAAGCCCTGCAGTGTCCGGCAATAGGATGCGAATATGAGATGGCAACAAATTGCCATATGGCCATGGCAATGGGTGTCTGTGATCGTCATATTCGGGTAATATTCGCTCGTAAAAGTATCACCGACCATGTTTTTCACAATGAGATAGATCCTCCGCCCTGGAAGTGAAGACGCCACCGCCAAAACGACCATATAATGTGAACAGCAACAGAGGGCTGTGAACCGAAAACAGCAGGAATATACCTCAGTCCATGACCAAACCATTCGAATCCATTCGAATCCATTCAGCGGGGTAGACCTCATACGGTGCCAAAGACTCGAAATACCCAGACTCCAAATGCAAAGTCAGTCGCAATTTCAGGGCTCACCTGCCTGCCACATCGATGCTGTGCATTTCCATTTGCATTTCCATATACCCCTCGGCTCCCCCGCGATTCCTTTGCCAAAACACTCGAATCCATTCAGATCTCGGGACGCATCAAGCTTGTCGTCTAACACGACACCTAGTCCAGGTGAATTGTATCATCTGGAGCGGGGATTTCTGATTTAGGAAAGGTTATTCAAAGTAAAAAAAAAATTATTTTCAATGAAAGGGAATATTTGGCGCATTTGGTTGATTAAATTGCCTTACTATCATTTAAATACACTCGAATTAATTCGAATGAGAAACAACAAAATGTGTATGCGTCTGCACACAGGAAAGAAATCACATTGTTCATATATAAACTTAGAAGGCTTTAGCATAATAATTCTAAGAAATTTATTGTCATTTTTATTCACGTGGTTCATTGCCAGCCAAGCTGGGAAAGATGAGAGCGAAGTGCCGATGTCCCTCTTCCAAGTCAGTTCAAGTCCACGTCCAAGTCCGCGTCCATCTGCATTCCCATGGCCTTTACCTTTCCCGCTCCTGCTGACAGGTTGGCTTATTGAGCCCGAGACAAGATAAGTGCTTTTGTCTCTCCCCCCTCCCTCCCTCTCTCCCTCCGTTTTCGTTTTTGATGCCTGCTGATCTACGGCTCTGCACGCGGATGCGAATGTTAGCGCGTTTACATCCACATTCACATTCACAGCCACATTCACATCTACATTCACATCCATACATCCATACTCACAGCCATACTCACAGCCATACTCACAGCCACACTCACAGCCAAGGAAATGGCGGGTTCAGTTCTCATTCGCACATTTTATGATGGCCCGAGATTGCCATACTTTCTAGCTCTGCCTCCGTTGAGTGATTGAATTGGATGGGTTAGGTTCTACCATATACATATATATATGTAGTATACATTGGTTAATACTAAACAAAAATATTAAAAAAAAAAACAGTCTCTATGGCAGGTGTCTCGTCTAACTGTTTGATTTCGTTTGCCATTGTTTTTCTTGCTCGTTTTTGTATAAACCCCCTTGTTTTTTTTTTTTTTGGCATTATCAAGCCGCAGTCATGGACCCGTCGCATCACATTGCTTCGCCATTGTGCAACGGCGGTAACTGGTTTTCCAACCATCCATCCATCCAGCCAGCCAACCATCCAACCATCCAACCATCCGTCCAACCGTCCATCTGTCCATCTGTACAGCCGCCCAGGCCATCCATCCATCCATCGGTCCAGCCTTCCCCTTCGCTTTATCTTTTAGCGAGAATTGCCAATCATTCGCAGCCGCAATAAAATTACATGAGTAAAATGTGTCCGCGAGCATTCGTGGTACTTGATCGTTTTTTTTCAAGAGTGCGGTAATCGGTTTCAATTTCATCTTTATAGTGTTATGAAACCCAGGGTTCGCACACAGCTTTTTAGTCGCCACCACCTTCTCAACGGCCAAACGCAGCTCGACAAAAGGAAGAGTGCTTCGGTTCGGTTTGGTTTTTTTTTGTTTAGTTTGAATTCAGTTTGGTGTGGTGCGGTGTGGTTCAGTGCTCGGTGGGTGGACACTGGCGTTGGGTGGATGAGTATCCATCTTTTAATCGGTAACATCTTGTAGCACACTGTACCGAATTTGGCAACAAGTATTGGATGGAATCGAATGCAATGGTGCAAAAATGGTGCACAGGATAATAACATATTAATTAATTAATCAAAGCCTCTAGCAAATCTAACAAAAACATTCCTCATAAAAATGCTTTCAAATCCTTCAGATTGGTTTTATTATAATGTAGTCTTTCAACTACGTAACTTCTTTTTATATATTTACCATTTACCTTCAATGGAAATCAGACTATTGCTAAGCCTCTGCCCAAATCTAATGATTTCAGGCTACACAGCGAGAAAAACCAATCTTTAACAAGCAATACCTTCTTAATACACCTTCTTTTGGCCATGCACAAGATCACTATTCCCAAATTGGTCATTTTGCTCAGTGTGCTCCACCCGCTCCTCCATATTCATTTGACCGTTCTTGCCGTCCATGCCGCTGGGCTCTGCTCTATTGCTCCTCCATTTATTTAAGTTGGCTGGAGCTGGGCTGGAGCTGCAGCTGGAACTGGAGTTGGGAGTCAGGAGTCAGCAGTCAGCAGTCAGGAGTAGAGAGCTGGGATCCCGGCCTGCGACTCGGACTCGGAGTTGAGCCTGTAAAAAGCAATTCACTGTAATTGCTTTGTGACTTATGGCCCGGCCCAACTTGCGCGTTCATCGCTTTACCGATTGCTAGTCGGCAGGTAGCTGCCGACTCCACTCAAAGGCCCCTCCTCCTCCACCATCACCACCACCACCACCAACTCCACCTCCACGTCCTACTCCTCCAAAGATTTCCACAGTGTCCCTATTTTTGTGCTTTGCGGTCTTCGCTTGGAGAGGCTGCGTAGCCTGGCCAAGTGGTAGTGGTAGTGGTAGTGGTAGTGGCGACTTGACCTTGTCATGCCATTAAATAAAATCAAACAGAAACTGAACTTGGTCCGAGATGTTCCCGCCAGTTTGCCAGTTTTGCCAGTGTGTCCGCCCTCTCCTTCCGGCGACCCTTTTGGGGTACCAGGTAACGCCCTCTTCTCTTCTCGAGGAATCGCTAATCCCACAGTTCCATCTACGCCATCGTCTTCTCTCCATCGCGCCTCCATCGTCTTGCCACATAACGAGTTGCTATATTTTGATGGATTTGCCCGTTCGAGGTGTAAATATTAAACAACAGCCAGTGCGAAAACGTACAGTATCCACCGAACCGATGTCAAGAATGCACAGCATGCACCTTGCCCCTCTTGGCCACATCTTGCTAACTGGTTACTGCTGCAGTTTGCCGTTTGCAGTTTGCAGTTTGCCGTCTGCAGTTGTTAAACTTGATGACTGATGCTCATTGAATCTAATGCAAACGAATACCGCCTCAAAAGCGCACTTTTCTCTGTGGAAAATCAGCCTCTATTGTCATTTGCAGACAATTATTATCTAGACCTTTCTTTTATTTGGGCCTTGGCTTCGGTATGGGCTAATAATAGTTCAAAGTGATATATTGTTGGTACCTAATATGGTATATGGCATATTATAGGCTTTAGTTTCTTGATCTGCACAAAAACAAGCGTGTCGATCCGGACATGTCCATTTGTTGGTCCGTATGGTTAAGTTTGCTTAAAAGTGGCCAGCCACGCCCCATTTAGATGGTCCCATCGTTCCTATGACAGCCATATATTATATATGTATAATTAAGAAATCGGCCCTTTTTCTGTCTCCGTTTTTTTTTTTTTTGTACTCAAGCGACACTGCACACTGTGCAAAAATGTGCAAATGTACTAAAGAAAATTGCACTTTTAACAGTTGTGTTAACTGATGATATTGGAAGGCTACAATATGAAACACAAATGCAATTTAAAGACAAATTACTCTTGTGGTGTGTTATACATACTTCAAATCATGAAGGTCGCCACAGCATAAGCCAATCTTTGATTCATATACTGAATTTAATATGGATTGAAAGTGGAAACTCGGGCTAATCAACATATCAACGAGTATTGTGTTCGTGTGTTGTCCCATGCGGTGTGCCAATTTTCAGCAGATAATGGCGAAGAATATTGGCAATACAAGAAAAAAAAAAAAAAAGAAAAAAGGGAAAGGGGAAAGGGACGGCGATAATAGGAACATCGGGATACAGAAGGGAAAAGCAAAAAAAAAAAAATAATAAAAAAAAAAACAAAAAAAGCCCGAATGGAGTGCGGATCACGGGCCAAAGTTGGGATCAGCTAATACGCTTTGCTTGGACTCGGCTTGTCATTAGCTCACAGCTGCCAGCGTGAGTTCAATTACAGGCTGGGTCCAGACCTCGAAAGCCGAGACGGACTGGACTGGTTGTGCAGGTCGGCAGGAAATCGCATGCCATTACAAATTGTCCACATCAATAAATGGTGGCGAACGAGTGTGCACCGTGCGCTGCACAGTGGGGCAAAGTGGTATTCAATTCAAATTTTAAAACTTAATTAATAACTTTTGAATGATCGCAACAAATCGCTTATCAATGCATCACCGAGAAGTGGCTTCATTTCTGGTTTTTATACATTTCGTTTTGTTTACCAAAATTAACATTCTTTGAACCACTGTGCTCTGCACTTGTCACCATGTTCTCACCAAGAGAGCGAAAAGAATTTGTTTCACTGTATAAGGATCACAATAGAAAAGCTACCTTGTATTCGAAAAAGAGTTCCTCTGAAAACAGAAAACACTTTTAAGATTCGCATCAAAAACACGAGAGTGGCGTTAATCCTAACAAATAGCTTTTAAGGTGTCACAACAAATAATTAAAATCAGTTAGGGCAATATTTTAAAGAGCTGGCATTTTGTTTCGTCTTTGGGATTATCTCTTCTTAACATTTGTGAAGCTTATAATCCAATAATTTCTTCATTGCCCTGCCAGATTTCTCTAAGTGCAGACCTTGCTCCAGGCGCGAACTTAGTCTTAAGGAAAATTTGTGGTCAAGTGGGGGAAATGTCTGGGGCAATCGAAAATCTTTGGCTTTATGCCTATGGCATTCATCAGTTTGCCTCGTTAAGAGCGGGTTCCTTACTTATCTTTGATTTGCCAAAAGCACAGCGAAATTCCATTAAATTCCATTAAAATAAGAGTAGAAACATAGATGTATGTATGTATATTACATGTGAAAATAAGATACGTTTGTGACCTTAAATATATTTTGTAGATTTCGGAAAAGGTGACTATACCACCTATAATTCACATAATAATATCAGGGCCAACAATGTTATTAGTGTGTGAAAATAAAAGCTCAGTTTTACGGCATTTGCGTTCATGGAAACTGTTTGGCATGCGTGTTAATTTGAATATAAAAGCATATTAAAAACGCGCTGCAACGCGCTTAATTTCTCAAGCCACAAAATGCATGATTAATTCATTGCGCGACAGCCAGTTTTTCCCAGAGAATTGTCAACCGGGCAGTTTGACGATGGAAAATGCACTTGGGAGACAATGATTTTCTTTTCTTTCTTTATTTTTGGTTTAGGTCTTTTTTTTGTAGAGATAGAGAGAGAGAGAGCAATTAAACGCCGAGCATGCCGAGGTTTACTATGTGAAAAGAAGCCATTAAGGTCGCGCATGTCACAAATTAGCCGAAATTAAAAACATTTAATCTTTCGTGCCCAGGCAAAGTGAAGACGACAGAAGATCGAGACGCAGCCGCCATACCGCCATCAGTCGAGAAAAACCCACAAAAAGCTACAAAGCAACACAGCAACAGCAACATTCGGCAGAATAGAGACAAAGCCATCAGACAGCAGCCACCAGACAAACAAAAGCACACCGCCCGTCACACGAATAGCCTCATCATCTAGAAAGCAAATCAAACCGAAGCAGTTAACCCAGCTGGCAAAATGAATGCGTCATTTAGATTGAGCTGATAGATAATGTTGAAATATTGTAAATATAAATATATATAGATTTCCGCTGTAGAATATAACATGTTATGTTTCCCATCACAATGTGATGTATATAAGCTGCAAATTCCAGCTTAAATTTCAAATTACTTAGACTTAAAGAACTGCTACTTTTTAAGTTGCGAAACTAATGGGCTAGTTAACTCACTATTTATCTAATTATTTATTATAAGCTCAAGCCACTATTGAAGCAACCAGAGCTGTGCGTTTGGGCCACTCACGCCACTCAGTTGCTACAAATAGATTGAGTTTTACGAGGAACAGAGATGGCGATAGGGAAAAGAAGCCCTCACGAGATAAGTTAAGGCCATCGTGTAGATTCCCAAGTATTCTGTTTGGATCACTGCTCAGATGGCGATATCAATGCCCGACAGACAAGAAGCCACCTGATGGTAATTGAATTGCGAGCCGCTTCCCTTCCCCTCTTGCCAAAAGCAAAAAATACAAAAAAAAAAAACAGAAAACAAACAAAAAAACAACAACAACAAGTGGGGCGCTGGCACACGATGCAGTGGATCTTAATCAAAGGAAGGCAAAAAGCCTTGATTTGGATGTCAATTCCATGTACGAAAACTAATCACCAAAGCCTCAATTCCGGCATGAATGCGATATGGCAAGAAAGGGGTATAATTGCTGGTTAATAAACACGGCCGGTGTACGGGGATAGATTAGTTGCAATGTATGCAGGATAGTTGATAGTGGGTAGGGGGAAGGGGGTAGGGGGAAGGGGGGCATTTCCTTCGACCCCATAAAGTACCGTTGCAAGGCAACATGGCCACAAAAGGGTCCTTTGTGCAGTTAAAAGTCTCATTGTACTCGTGCATGGGGTACAAGCAACCGTTTCCTACCCCATAAAGCGTATAAACTGATGTCCGTCCGTCTGTTTCGGTATAAACATTGGCAATTCGGAACCCAAAATGGCCAGTTTTCATATTATGTAACAGACTGGCAAATAATTGCACTTATATATATATTTTTTTTTAAACCACCTATTTAGAACTCGAAACTGAATTGCTAAAAATAACTATTCAAAACTTGATATTTAAATGCTAATAATTTGCGGCAGTCACGATTATTTAGACGCAGCCGTATGGCCACTTTGCTATAAATGTATATACATATATATGCAGATATATATATGTATATATTGATATTTTTCAAGAAAAAATCAAAGTGTTCCATTGTCTGAGGGAACCGATCACAGTGGCCAGCCAGCCAATCTCGAGGCCGTGAAAGATCTTTTGAGATCTGAGAACTGAGATCTCTGACCAGCCAGACGGCAAGGTCGACACCATGCCTTAATTATTAATACACATAAGGCTATGTAATGGCTTAATCGAAATGCGGGAAAGGAAAAAAAACAAAAAAAAAAATCGATTAGATCGAAAAATAATGATCTACTATTTTGGGTATTTTGTGCTTATAAGCAAGTTCGGCCTAAGTTTCCATTAAGACTTCATTCTTAATCTCTATAATAATTACTGCGAAGTAAAGAAGATAAATATTGAGAGTGTGAACCCCCTAAGGTTTTGAGTTAGCTTGAGTCTACACTGAGCCTTGTTAGCAATGCCATTCATTTGCTTTCAACATTTCCTGTACCAATACATATAGCTCTTATATATTCGACTGATTCGCATCATGCTTGCATCAGCTGGTAATAACATTGATATTTTGCCACTTCTTTTTGGGCGCCGCATTGCCCCATTCAACAGTGCCCTTTAATCGGGGCTTATTTCTGAGTTCGTTATGGTAATGAAAATTGGACAATAAGTGGCCGTACGGATGAATACAAAACTGAAGAGAATCTTTTTGCAAAGCAGCAATAACAAGAACATGAACAACAGCAACAACAACAACAGCAACAATAATAATAACCAAGAAGCCGAAAACAACTTGAAGTCGGTGGAAAATTCAATTTGGTGCCAGCAGCAGCAGGAGCAAAAAAACGAAAACAAAAAAAAAAAAAACAAAAAAAGCGGCAAGAAAACACTGCAAAAGCGAGTGCAATAAATTGTTACATTCGCGGCACGACGCGCACCTGACACATAAGCTCCAAGTTGTCGTCTTCATCTGCGCGTCTTTTTGCCGCACAAACCCAAAGAGGAGAACTCGACCCGAAGGAGTTCAAGCTATACCTTACCTTATACCAAATACATATGCACATATATATCGGATATATGTATACATATGTACATATAGCCAAACCGATGGAGAACCGAGAGACGATTACGATCTGGCCAAAAACTGTTGCCAACTCGATCGAGCACTTCGAGCGGAAGATTGAACATCTGGTGGCTTGCTGTGAGGTAGCGGAGGCGGCGGCCCATTGGATCACAGTGGGCTATTTTGATCGTTATGATTTCTGCACACTCCAAGGTGTTATTACGGCGAATTTGGCTGGTTTTCCTGGGCCACTTTCAGCATGTTTTGGCCATTGCTTGATGTCTTGGCATCAAAAAACAACACACACTTGCCAGTAGTAAACCAACATTCGTTCTTGAAACAAAATCATTTTGCGCAGCCTGGGCTCAAACTCAAGTCTGCAGATGATCGATTTCTCAAACATGCAAAGAAATCATTCATAATATATAGTTTACGATGCTCGGCTCCATCCAAACTTTCTGGTTTCTGGCTTGTAACTTATGGATCAGCGTTGTAATAAATCGTTTTCGAACCACTGTCCAGCGGTGGCTGCTCTGCAATTATACGCTGGCATGGCTGGCGGGGGTGGTGGAATGGAATGGGTTAAGGTGGGGAATGGGAATGGAAATGGGGATGAGGATGAGGATGAGATGGTCAGCGGATTATACGAGCCGGCGCTGGGCAGCAACAATTACGATGACGAGGTCGGACTTGGCTGTGGATGTGGATATGGATATATATGCGGTTGATGTGGCTGTGGATGTGGATACCTTGACTCTGTGGCTGTGGATGTGAGAACAATGTCCCATGTCCTCCATTATTGCATCTGCGCGGATTCGTGTGTTTTGCTGTTGCCGCCGCCTTTGCAATCTTATTTTATTTTATGCCACCGCGGGCAAGGGATCATCGAGTCGCATCCATGCATTCTTGGTGTCTTCAAAGGTGGAGGCAGGCACAAATCGAGCAAAATTATTACTGTCCTGGCTAGTGAAGGAGTGAAGGAGTGATTGAGATCATTGGATTGCATCTCTATATGCCCCAATTTCCCATCTTTTCTTACGACCACTAGCGTTGGGTGTTTCAACCTCATTTTAACTTGAGTTCGCCTTGGGCACTTTGCGTTGATGCATAGAAAAGGGGAGCAAATACTTAAGGTACAAATGACCAAAGGATGGGAATTGCCGATATATGGGTAGAAACCATTTTGGGCCAGGAGAAAATGTTAAATTCCTTTGATTTTACTGAACGAAAAGTTTTGTAAAATCGTTTTAAACCAGTTGATGCTTTTGATTGTAATTACGCCAAGTTTTATCAATCTAAACATTCTACATTTTGTTATGTTAATTAATATAAAATTACTTCTGAACGAATAATATTTTCTACAAATTATCTGTGTTAATTCAACAATGATATAATGAAATCGTAACCCATTCACTTGTAACACTGTAATCAGGTGTCAGAGGGTCTTTAGCACTGTTTACCTTGCGGTCGGATCGGCCATTCGGATCGGTCTTACCAAGCTGGAGTTGGAGCTGCACCTGGAGCTGGAGCTGGAGGCACTGAGCCATAGGCCTCCGTCTCCGTCTCCATCTCCATCTCCATCTCCGCCTCAACTCAAACTGGCGCCCATTGTGGACGCCTGAGCGACAATCTTTGTCGTCAGCCAAGCATGAGCCCAGTTGCTGGGAGCGGGAGAGGCGGAGTGGGCGGAGGTGTGCCTGTCATTCGGTCTTTGTCTCTTGACTGCCTTCCCCAATAACACTGAGAAAAATCCGTATTTCTTTGCCCAACAAAGCAATATACTGTGCTCACACATCACCGCACGAAATATCCCTTAAAAACATCGATTTAAATGTAAATCGCTGGATTGCAAAATGTAATTGCGGATCAAGTGAAGAAAACCACACAAAAACATTTTTATAAATTGAAATTTGCGATTTACAAGAAGTCATGTTACATGTAAATGTATGCAGATTAATAAAATAATTACGGATAATGTCTGCACATTAACCCAGAAAAGTTTCATTTAAATGTAAATTGTGAATTAAGTTGCTGAAATGGTGTTGCACCAGAGAGTTGCAGTGAAAAGATGCGAATTGAGTGGAAAGGTGTCTAGAGGTTGTGGCTGGAAAAGTCAACTGCCGTTCTATTGCTAATTATAAGCATGGTGTAAATTTACAATGCTTGTGTTTACAGCTCACGAACAAACGATTATATGACTATATAGTTATGGCCTCCGCTGTGACTCGCCACTCGCGTACATACGTATATACAGATATATATATATATATATGCATATATATTTCGTATATAGGTATACATTTGACAAAGGTTCTTGGTTGCGAAGACAAAAGGCGAACGTCGGAACCATTCAGGTATATTCCCATATATTCATTCACTTGCTACCGTTCTGAATTCCTTGTGTCGTCATTTGTCATTTTTAAAATGAAGAACCTAGATACGTGCACATTTCACTTATTACTTATTGTTCATCACTTCTGCGAATAGGAAATCAATGTTTAGGCAAAAACCTCCACCAAGTACAAACATACACGTGCTCACCAACACAAATGCACACAAGAACACACACACACACACACTCGCATACACAATTTAAGTATTATATGCGCGGAACCGACCTTGAGATTGAATAAAAAAAAGAGAATTAATAAAACCAAAATGACCTGTTTAATTCATGAGAAAATCCAGATGGAAGATATGGCTGGGAAAAAAGCGGGGAGTGCTCCTTTGAGGGAAAATCAAGGCTGAATGAAAGAGCTCGGAAATCACTGGAAAAGATGGGCGCATAGCGCTTAGGGGGAAATTATCGTTCAACGCCATTTCAAAATTTGCTTATTCTTTCCATTTTTTTTTTTTCGGAGAACATGTTGAGCAAATGATACAGTTTTCAGCAAGTGAAAACTAATTGCATGGCAATACGTTAGTTGCCCAATAAAAAGAATGAATATTTAACATTCAAATTTCATTTAATATCAAGTAAACTTTTTGTATTGCCAACTTGATAGAAGAATAGATCAGTATGATCTTTAAATAATTCTAATTGGCCAAGATGGTTAAAGGAATTACTTTTTTCCGAAGCACTTTCAAAAGAAACATTAAAATCAAGCTCAACATTAGTTAAGCATAATTAAAAAAATTAGTTACTGTCAAAAATATATGAAAAACATAGACTAGAAGTAAAGGAAAAATTAGAATGTATTTATAACATATTTAATCGAAATTCAAAAGTGTCATATACATTATGACACATTCATAGATCCTGGTCACTTAGCGACCAATGCTCAAATGGCAACATTTTGACACACACAGATCCTGATAAGCAGGTTTGCCGGCAACAACAATGCGCAATCTCACTTACAGATAGGCTAATTAAATCGCACTTCATCAAATGGAGATAGTGAAAAGTTGACAGGGAACACGGAACCGGTACAAGTGGCATGATCGTAATAAATACGAAAGTGCAAGTCGCTTTGCAGCTCTAGCAGCCAAATTAAATAAATTTATGCTTATTTACTATTATGATAGTCCACATCCACATTTATTTATTTAAATTATCATTTAACACAAGTTTGCTATGTAAATTGGACTGCGTACTAACGTGTTATTATTAATCCAACCATTGATAAGTTCAAATCAAAGCTCCTATAATTTTTAATGAAAAACACATTTAGTCAATTTATTTCTGCAGGCAACATGTTAAGAATTTTTTAAACCTTAAATAAGAATAGAGTATTTTTTTATTCATGTAATAGCCTATTCACAAAATTACGTATACGTTAAGTAAGCCCGCAACATAAACTAGCATGTGTCACCTAAAAATGGCATACTATCTATTGGTTCAATAAAGATTGCATATTAAGAAATAGTATAATAAGGATATCCTTTTTTGAAAAAGGATACAGTACTTCCAAGTAATACAGGCAATGTCCTTTTGATAACATTTCAATGATATTTAACGATAATTTCTATGGTATGTTTTTCAAATTTCTTTAGATTTGCTTACCTTTAGAATCGGTGTTAGTGTGCGTTTGGTGTCGGTGCGTTTGTAGCTGCAGTTGCTTTTGCTCAGCTTGTAGTTGTAGTTGATGCTGTTTTAGTTGCGCTCACAGACACACACACTCACACACACACTTGCATACTCGCACACATGCAAGCCCACGTGCGTGTGCACGAGATTTATTTGTTGTTCTCGAAATGCTCTCTCCGCCTTATTTGTTGTTAGATCTGTTTGATTTGTTGTTTCAAATTCGTATTTTGTTTTTCTTAATTGCTGTTATTTAAAATACGTCTTCTTCCTCCTTTTCGCTGCTGCAGTTCATGTTGTTCAATTTAATTAACTGGGCTAAAATACATAAATGTATGGCATATTACGTTTTATTCCGGCACTGAATTTTGGTATTGGTTTCGATTTTGCATAGCGAAGTGTTGGTCATTTTGTACTAAAGTTCTTTTGGGTATTTTTGGTGTGCTATATATCATATATATATATTTTTATTTAGCTTTGATTTTTTTATTTCTCGTGGGTGTCTCTTGCAACATTCTGAATTTCCGTGCGAAGAGGACGGACGACAGGCGGAATTCGCAGTGCCGCCGCTTTTGAAAACGGTTATAAAATCGCGCGACAAACGAACGAGAACGCTGCTTGCTTTTTTGGACGGCGAGGCGAAGTCGCGTTGCGTCGCTTTTAGCTGCTACTGCTGCTTCTTCTTGCCCGTTTGCGACCCACCCGATGTGTCGCCATTTTTCGCTGGCCAAAAACTTTTATGCACTTTGCACTCTCGCTATTGCCAATCGGTCGCTCTCTCGCTCTCGCTCGCACTCGCGGGCGCCAATGCACATGCAGTTGTTGCTATCTCGCTCGCTCACGCCCTGCGACACAAACAAACCAGCAACGCAACACACACACACACGTACAAACCGAGTCATACACACACAGTTATACAGATAGAGGGACACCCACACAGACACACACACACACACAGAGACACCCGCGCACGACGACACACAATCAAAAACCCATTCGGCTACTATCGCCCACCACCACCACGCCCCCTTTTGCCCACTCTCTCTCGTTCTAATAAAAGACCCCCCCGCCCCTCTGCGCCACCCTCCTCCCATTCGTTTGCCTTTCGACCAATGACACTCGACGACAATATTAGCGAGCACACACATACACTTACGCACTCTCGCACTCACACACACACACACACACTCGCATACACGCACACGCAAAAAAACGAGTCACAAAAAACGAATTGTCGACGCCGACGCCAACAGCGCTGCCGGCAGAGATGCTGGGTATGTCCCCAAACGAAGGAAGGCAAACGAAAAAAAAAAAAACAACAAAAAGAAGGCAGAAAAAATATATCAAAGAGAAAAAGGAGCGCGTGCATGTGTATATGTGTATGTAATCCAATCCAAGCAGTGGGCGTGGGTGGGTGTAAAAAACGAAGGCACAACGCACTTTGTGTGTGTGCAAAAAGCAAGGAAACCAATCCAAAAGACGCAACGACAAGCGACAAAACGACAAGCGACAAACGACAAACGACGACGGGCGACACTTGGGCGTGGGTGCGAACGAGATGGCGCGACTCGGCAATTGGAATGCAAGGGGAAGAACATGAAGCAGCTGGGAGCCGAGGTATAAAAAAAGTAAATAAATAGGAGGCACACGAAGCAGGACATTCGCTGTTATCCTGGAAGACAGCCCGAACACCCCCCACCAACCCAACCACCCACTCCTCCCTTCATTTTTTTTTTTCTCACACCCACACACACAAATGTCCTGCGAGGGGCGGAGCACCAATACCAATACCAATTCACTTGAATCCTTTTTTAGTTGTTTTTTGTTATTTCTTTGGTTTTCATATTTTTTTTAATGGGTAGCACAGTAGAAACAGTTGTGAAAACAATAAAAAAAAGTACAAAACTTAAAATGTATAAACTAACGGTTTTAGCGACGGCAAAACACATACGGTTTTTCGTTTTTTTTTTTACGTTTATTTTTACTTTTTATTTTGAATTTTTTTAGGTTGCTTTAAAAAACGGCGACAAGGTATTTTGTTTATGCGAACGCTGGGTCTACAATTCCGATTCGATTCTTTTCCCAACCGATTCCCGATTACCGATTGCGGTAAATGTGCGGTGCGATGCGATGCGGCAGCGGCAAGTCGACTTCACTGTTTGAAATCACGTCGCCGCCGCTTTTGCTGCTTTTGCCGCTTGGCGCTCTGCTCAAAAAAAGTACAAGAAAAAAAAACAACAATACCAACAACAACATCGAGAGCAACGAACGAGTCTGGGAGCCAAACAAAGCACGCACACACACGCAGCGCCTCTATTTACATGTGAATTCTCTGGACACTCGCACACCAGCGCACAGAAGCGTACACACACACACACACACAAAGCACCGTACACACTCTAACGCGCTGTCCATTCGCTTGTATCGCCGGCTCCCTCGCACTCGCGCGGAGAGACCCAAAAGGCAAGCAGTTGCAAGCAGTGTTCGCATCTTAAGAGCGACAAGAGCGCGAAGAGAGCGCTAAGAGAGAGTCCTGCGATTTGCTTATAATATTTTTGTGTTCTTCCCTATCATTTGGGTACAATTATTTATCAGTTCAAATTATTAATGGGCAATTGCCAGTTTTCCGTGCGAAATGCTGGTTTAGCGGCTTATTTTTTGGTTTAGATAAAGATAGATATATTTTTTTTACGAAGTATATGTATAAAAATGTATATTGTATATAATATACAATATAATCATAGATTGATTATAAGTCTTTAAAGGAGCCATTGCTGATATATTTCCAAATAAGTTTGAACTTCTAAATCTTAAAGCTTTAAGTAGGAAATTGTATAACTTAAATGCCCTTGATTTGGATTTAAAGTGACATTCTGCTAAATCATTATCCAATTAATCAATTACACCTTTCATTTCCATTTTGAAAGACTTCCTAGTTAACATAATAATAACAAAATTACACAAATAACTTGTGTATTGCATGAAAATAACAATAAATGCGTTTTGGCTGCCAATTAAATGGATTTTCCTTTGCTTTAGCAAGTTTTCCAACAAAAGGAAGTTTTATGGCTTCATTTAATTTACGTCATAAGATTCTAAGTAGGATAATTTCTAGCATTGTAATATCAACGGTTTAATTTTTGACTTAAATAGCGGAAATGCCTTGGTCCAGATGAACATTTGTCTTGCATGCCGAATTTAATAGCATCTATAAGTGTGGTAAAATTACCGGGCAATGCTAACTTATGTACGGCTGCAAATTGGCGAAGAGCCTTGTTATACGCCTTAAAGCGCTTAACTGCAATCCTTTGCGAAACTCTGGGGAGCCCCATTTGGGGAATTGAATGCAGGAACCAAATGTCAATTGCATACAAATGGGATAAATTTATACCCCCTCCCTATACACACAGATATATAAAGATACATATATATGTATGTATATATACCCATATATACGTGTTCTTGGATTTGTAGACACATTTTGTTTATTGGATGCGAAAGTAAATACGTGAGTGGTGAGTGTGTATCCCCATGTAGAAGTTGCACATGGAGCTGTGCCCACAAGATAGGCACTCACACACACACACACACACACACACACACACACAATTGCTGGGAATATATATATCAGTGTGTATGTGTGGGGTGGGGGGGGGTCAAATATCCTTAACCAAAAAGGACCTGCCCCACGTCCATAGAGCGCTCCCGTTCCCCCGCACAAGCACCCAATCCGAATCCAAAGTCCGACAGAGTGCGGTGATCTCGAGGGAGGATGGGGTTGGGTTTTGGTTTGGTTCGGTTCGGTTCCACAGGACTCCGTGTGACACATGAAAATGTGTCGCCAGGACCTTCCCTCTCTCTTTCTCAATGTCTCTCGCTCGCCGTCGCTCTTGCTCTCTCTCTCTCTCTCTCTCACTCGCACTCGCGCTCTCCCGCTCTCGCTCTCTCTTTCTGGCTGTCGCTCTTTGGACCAGGTGCACCTACTCCCCGCTTTATTGGTCGAAAGCGGAATGGATGGTTGCGCATGGCAAAGAGAGAAAGTCTATCGCTCTCCCTGTCGCACAAGGGGCATCTTTCGCCTTTCGCCGTCGGCTAAGCAGTGCGCCACCACCCATCACCTATATGGCCACCCACCTCCCACCACCCACCGTCTCCTATCGCATTTCGGTGACTACTGCCCAGAGGCTAGGGTATCCGATTTGCGTCCATCATTGCCTTTTTATCGCGCATTAAAGCTAATCTCAGGTAATCCCAAGGTCGTTTCCAATTAGGTATATTGTTTTCTATTTGTTCTATTAAGTTCAAGCTAAATGAAGCTTATTATTTTTATGGTGCAATTAAAAAAATATAACTGTGGACATAACAATGCAGGTTCTGCTACAAAATATATTTAATATATAAAAACTTTTTAAATTAAAAATACATATATTTGAGAATTGAAACTATATTCACTTTATTGGTTATTAGTTATTTAAATCAAAGGGAAAATGTATTTTTCTAAATGTAGGTCGCCGCAGCATACCCAGTTTCAAATTGCCAACTGTCGATGGTGAGATAATTCTCGGTCCTATATTGACAAGTGTCTGGAAGAGCCAGCAATGCTCCTCCTTCAGGTGAACTCGACTGCGAAAAAGGGCCAGAGCTGAAGTTAAAGGTAAAGCTGGGAAATTACATGTCTCGGTATCTAAACGCACATTAACCATCGCTCTTGCAACCTCTCTGCAAAATCTTTTCCACAAGCCACTTTTTTTGTGGGACCAGTGCGCAGCGGCTGGGCATTTTCCTCCTGCCTCCTCTTATTTAATTTCGATCGATCACTTAGGGAGGACGAATAATAAAAAATAGCCTGAACATGCCGCGGGCCAAAAACGTAGCTCTTTTCCTGCAGATAACACGGATACGCATATATACATATGTATGTATGTATATACACTCGTTCTAGGCAGCTCCAAAAAAGTTCTTAAGCACTCCGAAAAAATAGTTGCAACTTGTACTGTAATTAAATAAAAACCATAACCATTTATAAAACCATATAACCATAACTATAAAAAACAATTTATTTGGCT
The DNA here is from genome assembly GCF_016746365.2 of Drosophila yakuba. Classification (NCBI taxonomy): domain Eukaryota; kingdom Metazoa; phylum Arthropoda; class Insecta; order Diptera; family Drosophilidae; genus Drosophila; species Drosophila yakuba. The sequence goes on from NC_052526.2 coordinate 10,524,273, forward strand.
GCGAGTGAATTTCTTTTTTATTTGAGTAGTGGTAACAAAAGTCTTTCCTTAGCACCGCTTTTATTTTCTTTTAGAATTGGTACATTACTTTTCAAGCCACTCTTGAAATTCCCATTTGCATTGTGAAAAAATCTCTGCGGAGATTGCCTCAGATTTGTGACGGTCATGCGTGGCATTTGAACTTGTGCAATCCAATGCTGCCCCATATGTGGCACTCAATGCTCCGATACTCAATACACAACACTCACTTGGCCAAGCCTGTAGAAATCAATTAAGCCAAGTTCTCACGATCCGCAGTGACTTAGTTGAGGCCCCAAGCTGGGGTTTTAGCAGATGTGCACATCGTCGTGTTAATGGAGATTTCACAAGGTGACGGGATGTGGTGGGCTGTGGTGCTTTCAAGGATTGTCTTCATTCTATTTGTTGACTACTTATTCAAAGATTACTTTCTCTCTTCAGCCACGAAAGTTTATTTGTCGTTTGATTGGTTTAGTACAAGAAACTGAGTTGTTTTTTTGATATTAATTATTATAACTAACACATTGCTGCCACAATCGATGTGGTCCACAATGCTATCGTTAGCTTTGCAGTGCAATAGCTTAAATATGACGTCCAGTGAAGTATCATATGTAGTGTAGGAATGAGTGAGTATCAGCAGTGGGTGGCTAGACAGGTGGAGCAATCGAGGGGAATTTGGCCAGGTGCAATATACTTAGGGCGCAATCGATCGACCAGCTTCGAATGCTTTTATCGGCAAAATAATCGCGAGGGAGAGGGTATGGTTCGCTGGTTGGCTGCTTCGCTTGGGGGAGGATCAGGCTGGGACTTGGAGGAACTGGAGGTTCAGCTGATGCAGCTGATGACCTGCGGCGATTCGAATTTCCGTCTGGACCAGCTTCGATTGCATCTGCGTTCCGTTCCGTTTCGTTCGACCTGTAAGCCAAATCCCAATAAACTGGGCCCAAATGTGAGATGAGATCTTGCCGCGGATGAGGCAAGAGTTAGGGTGAGGGTAAAAAACGTAGAGAGTGTGCGGTAATGGCATTTCGAGTCAAGTGGCTGAGCGAGGATTGACTTAGGGCCAGCGACAAATGACAAAAATCCCGCACCTAGCTGTCATCTGAAGACCAAAAGGGATCGGAATTGGTTTGGAAAACGGGGGGTGTGTGCTCTGCTGCAGGTCCTCAAAAAAACAAGAGAAAAAAGAAGAGAAAAATAATAATAAGAAAAATAAAAACCGATCTGGCACATATGTATGTATGTCTACCTTCACCTTCACACAATGGGGGGATTAGTGCCGTAAAACGTTTACGCAGGGCAATGGGCATTCTTTGAAATTCGGCAATCTCATTGTTTTGCCAGCCTCGGTGGCGCATCCTTTTATTTTAGCTGTGTGTCCTTTTAAGCTCCTTACCCTCCGATTTTACCCATCACCTTTTCTCAGGTTTGGACACAGTCAAGTGCGCAATTCACCGAGGTGACAACGCTAAAAAATCGGAACATAAATACAAATAAATCAACAATTTGTTGACTCGTTGTCTCGTCCCTACTTAACCCACAATCCAAAGTATATTTTTTTCCCCAACTCAGCCACTTCTTTTCCATTTCCATCTATCGCAATTGCATTTCAGTTAAGTTGCGTTCGTATCGCTCTGGAGTCGATAGCGTTAAGTATCTGGGCAATTGGCAAATTTACGAGAATGTTGATTGGGCATGCTTTAGTTGAAACTGTTGGGTTCATTCTATATTACACAGGGAAACTTACGTTAAGTTCAAAAATATAAAAATATATATTCAACATCAAGTCTATATATGAAATAAATATATAAACATACAAACAATATTGTTACGATTTTGTTTGATTTTTTAAGTATTTAACTAAGTTGGTTAATGAAATGTTAAATCCGGGGTATTTCTTTATTTTTCCTTCCAGAGTAAAATCTGTTTGCTATGCACTTTTTTCACAGTGCAATTGAAACTTAATTGCAGATAGATAACATTCAAAAGTCCCAAAGTATAGGTTTAGGTTTAATTGAAATTACGCGAATATAGTATACCCATTAGTAGCAAAAATAAGATGGTAAAAGAAACCCTAACTTGGAAATAAAATTTCTCTAGAAACAACAATGTAGAGAGTTATAGAGAGTTTGCATGTTCAAGCCAAATTCGATTTTGAAATGCGAATACTACCCCATAAGTGCGATATACCCTTATGTTTAACAAATAACGAGTGTAATTAACAGTAGATAAATTAATTGACGGCACGGCCACACAAATTGTGCTTAATGTGGAACCGATATAGTCAAGGCGATGGGCGCAATTTTGATAAGCGATTAAACGATTACCCATTAGTCGCGACTTAACGGTCCCAGGCCCCTTTTTGTATCTCCTTGTCCACGGATCTTGGATCTACCAAGGGATCTCTACCCGAAACCCAGTCAAACCTTCATTAGCGGGGTTTCGGGTGTGTCACATCACATGACGCTATTACAACGAATATTACGAATTAACCCTCGTTCGCGATCCATGCCATATGGGCCAGCACTTTCCCTCCACGGCCACAGCGACTTTCCTCAATTTCTCGGTCCTTGTCCTTGAGGGTCAGTTGGGCTGACTGACCAGACTTGCCATTGCCCTTGCCCAACCACAACTGTTGACCACAACTGCTGAACAGTGTTGGCCACTTTAATTACACCACAAAAGAAGCCAAGTGACTAGCTAAATTTGGCGGTAAAAAGTAGCAAGAACTTAAATTCTATCATAAATAATAGCCCAAACTGTTGATAATACCAAAATGATGCAGTATGGGGTTTATTTATAAACATCATTTTATGTTGGTTTCATTAAAATTACAGTATTTATTTATATACATATGTATTCTAGGTAGCTGTTCATTGGAACTCTATTGCCATAGGGAATTAATAGTTTAAAATAAACATGACTTAACTTCCCTGTTTGCAAAATATCTGAAATTATACAATCGTCAATTTATAACTGCAGATGATACTTGAAATACTGCTAATTGGAAACTAGCCAACTTGGCATCACTGTCAAGGATCCGCCAGGCAGACTTCTAAAGCGAAGCTCAATGAATGCAATATTTGTCATGGTCATTATGAGTTATAAACGATATTTTGATCCCTAATCACTTTTTCACCGCAGGCACACACGGAGACACTCTCAAGCTGTCAACGCATTCGTTTCACGTGTTACCAAATGTCTGTGTTGGGATCCGACTTTCTGTGCCATATACATACATACATAGGTATTGGTATTGGTGTTGGTGTTGGTGTTGGTACTAAGGTATTGGTATTGGTGGTGCACCCTGTCCTTTATCCGAACCCTAAAAACACCGAGGATGCCCATCCTTCCAGCCTTCCTGCCGCGACACTGGGACAGATTGTCTTTGTGGTTTTTGTTGTAGTTTTTCGTCGCCGGCGGTGGAATTAAAGGAACAATTGTTGTAGCAAGGGCAATTATAGATTATCACCTGGTTGCCATCCCGCTCACTCCCGCACCGGAGAATCGGAGAATCGTCGAAAAAAGAACCATAAAGATGACACCACATTGTTTTATCTTTATCGCATAATTGCGGTCAATTCTCCTTCGATCGCCGAACGCTCTTTTGCCTCTTGACTTGGATTTCGGCATTGACTTTGATCATTTGCCGTGGCCACATTCACCAGGGCTCGAACTCTAACTCCAACTCCAACTCCAACTCGAGCTCTCGATCGGCTTGGATCGACGAACGGGGGAGGGCTATTGCCATGGCTATATGGTTGGCTATATGTGGCATGGTTGTATAGTTGTATATGGTGGTACCCCCACATTAGAACGATGAGAAGGCGGTGCGGGGAGTCAAGCCACCGAGCGCACACATTTATCTTCATGTCAAAAATTAACGCTGTTGAAAATCGCCCGGACTTACGAACAATACGCCTTTCTATTTCGTTTCGCTCAGAGTCTCGGAGTTTTAGAGTTTTGGAGTTTGGATGTTTGGTACTTTGGTAGTCTGGTAGTTTGGTGGTTCAGAGTTCGGAGCTCGACGTCTTGTTCTCAGGCCCATTTCCCATTTCCATTTCTACTTCCATTTCCATTCCCTGCCCCAAGGTCTATTTTCATGAAGGGCGTAACGAGTCTGTTCCAAATGGTCCACTCTGCTACCTAAACACCTCATTTGACCTCAGAGTTCTGTGTTAAAACAACAAAGTAAATCTGCATTTGGAATGTTAGTAAATTATGACCGGAAATTGAATAGATAAATTGGTTAAAAACTTATCTAATTTCTTATACATTTATTGTTTACGATAATAGTTTTTAAAACTGGCCAGTTAGTTGTTATATGCTAAAGTTTCGTTCTTCTGAGTAGTTAAGCAAGTAATTATAGATTAGAATTTTAAATACAAACGCTGAGAACTGCACTACTAGAACTCCACTATTACAGCATACCCACGATATCGCGAAATGTGAAAATACATCGATTTGTTGGCTCAGTGCTGTGCTGTGTGGTTGGTTATGCGGCATGACAGTTTTTATGGTGAAGCGACTTAAGTTAATTAACGAATCAGCAGATCTGTGATGGGGACGCAAGAGCGACCAATGCTGGGAGTCAAATTCACACTCGCCACAAGCTGCAGTTGTTCCCATTGCAAAGGGTTAAGCTGCGGCCAGAACTCGATTTGGAATCTAAAAACTGGGACTTAGGACTGTGCAAGTTGGCAGTTGGCAGTTGTGAGTTGGGAGTTGGGAGTTGGAAGTTGGGAGTTGGAAGTTGGATGGGATGGACACCGTACTAGACACACCATCGCAAATTGTTTACAATTCGAAAATTGTTTGTTGACTCTTATCGGCGAGTGCATCTTAACGAACACGCAACACCTGAGCAACCAGGCCGTGTGTGTTTTTTTTTTCTCTCTTGTATTTCGAATTTTTGCGCTTTAGGTTCTCTTTCATTTGGCTTCATTCATCGTGCCCAAATGTCATGCGATGGCCAAAAGGACCCTGACCGCTAATTACAGCCTCTTGTGCGGGAAATCGCCTCACGTGATGCTGATGGGGATGGGAATGGGAATGGGGATCGGGATCGAATGCTATAGATCACCGATCCCACATAAGGTGGCCCATCTGCAGATGCACAGGGAAAAAATGCTGCAAGTGCCGTTTTAATAAATGCATGTGGCAGCTTATAATGTGCCTTGTGGCCTTGAAAATATTACACATATGTAGAACATGTTTTTTAATAACGAACATATATTTCTGAATGTAAGAAAATGGTTACAAATTCTATAAATTACATTAAATATATTTTTGGTCATAAGAAAAAGTAAATAATGTAAATCTAAGATGTTTCAAACATCCCCGTTTGTAATTTGTAAGTTATTATTTTTTTTTGTTTTTTTTTCCCGCTTGCAGAACTCGGTCACCCGGTGCATATTCCCAGTTTTTAGCAGTGTAGCTTTCGCACACAACCCGAACTTATAAAAAGGCACTGAAGACCACACAGCGATGGAAAAGCTTGCTTCCATTTGCAGTTTGACAAACTTTTTACATAATTAGTGCGTGTGGAATGCACATTAGGCACAGTTCAATACCAAATGATTTTCTTAAACTGAATTCGATTTTAAAAAGCCTTCGTTACGTTTTTTCAGTAAAATCTCTTGACACTTTAAAAACCCTCCGCGTGGTGTGCTTATATAAGTACGCACTGTTTGTTATAGAGTAGAGTAGAGACATGCAACATATGAGCGGGATAAGTAGTTAGTCGAGAGCCTCGGCGATGAAGCCTCAGATCCCGAGGGGTATTCCAAACTCCATGCCATGGTCTTCAGTCTGAAGAATGCGGTGGTGGCAATGTCTCGCTGTCATGCGAAAGCATTTCGCCTAGGTCGTCGCTGTGCGTTGACATTCGTCGTGCCCAGTGTAACATCAAGCGAACTAACCAACTAACCAACAACTAACCAACCAACCAGCGAACCAACCAACCAGCGAACCATCAACCGTCAACATCGCGGCCCTGTCGCATAATATGATAATATGATAATATGCAATCGCCCCAGGTAGAGACAACAAAGGGATCTGTATCTGTCCGCGACAGATACTACTTCTACTACCAACTCAACTCAACTCAACTCAACTCAACGGCGAAGGCGAAAACGAAGGCGAAGGCGAAGGCGTTTGCGTGTCGAGCGACATCATTTGCATAACAATGCTGGAGATAGAGACGATTCAAATTTTTGGTCTCCCAGAGCAATTTTCACGACGATACTGCGACTGTGACCGCGGCTCCCTGAGGCACCTGTTCGCATTAGTACACCCGGTATTAGTACTCACACCTGTACTCTCTGTACAGTATGTATGTACATGTGTACACGGAGGAAATTCCATTGGGGACATTACTTTGTTGTCATCTTTTGAATTATTCCATTTGTACACTTTAATAATCAAACTGAAAGTGAATACTGTGCAACATCTTAATGAATGCGAGTAGTTAATATCGAATATCTCCGCTGACTTGGCACTGAACTCGAATGTAGCTTACAAATGCAAGAAAACGTTTATTTATAAACCAAATATCCTTAGCAATAAATGAGTAGTTTAGGCTGATATGTAACTATCTTCAGAAAGGGTGTACAGTGATAATGGAAGAAGGTAAAACACAATGCTTAATCATGGTATTGGTATAGTTTGTCCGTTTCCAGGACCTTTTGTTATCATTAATTTGCTTGTTTTGAACTTGCCAAAATGAAAATCAGCTGTTTTCGGTGAGCTTAGTACCAGTGCCCCTTGATCTCGATATATGGTCTCTCCACTCCGCTCCACTCCACTTCATTCCATTCCATTCGATTCTACTCCACTCCATACCACTCCATACTCCACTCCATACTCCACTCCACTCGGATCAACTCGACTCGGCTACGTTGCGTCGCCAATGCGGAACGGACCGAGGGCCGAGTCGAAGTCGAAGTCGAAGCCAGAGTCGGGAATCGCAATTGGAGGGCCGATCAGCAGGCCAGATTGGCCCAAACCACACGACACACCAGCCTAGCCAACCAGTTGTTAAATAATTTATGCGCCACCTTCACCGTCGCCGACAACGTCACCTCCTCCACGGTGCACTGTGCGAAAATACTGGGCGATTTCACAAAATTCTAAACTTAATGCAATACCAAATTGATCAAGTTCAATTACTCATCTTTTAGGAACTACAAAAATATTTACTAATAATTTGTCCATGAAAATACATTTATTTTGCTCTGCAGATTTCGCGTTTATGTTTTAGGACGATTTTGAGTCAAAATAATTTAGATATTTTAGAGTTTTTCTCAGTGCTAGCGACTCTGAATGCTTTAAGACGCAACTGCGCCGCTCTATAGGGAGAATTATTTGCGTTCGCCTCCTTGCGTTTACTAATTAAGCGAGAGAAATATTCAAAACCTTTTCCATTGTTTCAGCGATTTTCAAGTTCAATTTACATAACATTCCTAACCGCCGTCGCCCCATAGCATTCAGCTTTTTCATTATTTTAAATTAAGATCGGTTGCCCCACAGACTGCAGCTTTGACTCTTTTTTTTTTTCCTCTCCCGCGTTTTTCCATTTTGCCAGTTTGCCATTTTTCCAGATGCGAGTAATAACGTCGCAGTCATGAATTGATAATCGGATGGCAATGCAAGAGGGCTCAAGGGCATTGCAAAAAAGGCGGGAAAGGTCACTGCCGAATGGTGGACCCATCAGAGGAGGAGGGTAATGTGTCAAATGAGCACCCTGGGGTACCGATTTTCCCAGGGGATTTCACTGTAGCGATCTCATACTGCCGCTCAACTGGTGGCATTTGCTTCTGATTACACTCAAAACAGTGTAAGTAGATACTAAGCTTATTATCTTTTACCTGTAAAGAGATAAAATACGTACTAACAGTTGAAAACGAGACAGAGTATTTAAAATGTACTCATCATACTTTGATGATGTGTGCCTTTTGTTTGCGCTCCGTTCCTTTGTTGTTTGAATATGGCGTGTATCCTGTTTAGCAAACAACAATTGGCAGCTAGACAGGCTGCGGTTCAATCAAGGAAGCAACTGTCTCGATTCCCAAAAAAAAAAACATTAGATGAAAAGTGAAGAGCTAAGTAAAGTAAAGTGAAGTGAAGCCCCTCGTAAAAAAAAAAAAGAAGACCGATGAACCGGAGCGCCCAGACAATGCATCGCCAGACGGACGGAACGGCCTTCTCATAAATGATAATAATTTCTGTAAATAAATATTGTGCAATCATCGCAGCGTCAGGAGCGTGCAGGAGCGGTATCGAAAGCAAATCCCCTCACTCCTCACTCCTCAGCCCTAACCCCTAACCCCTAGTTGCCATTATTATTATGCTGTCATAATTCCAAATAGAAATCCCAATCCTCCTCGCCCGCGATCCCTTAATCAAGCAGAAGGAGCAGCCCCTAATGACGAGCACAATGTCGAAGACAGCGAACAAGCGCCATCTGTTTTCTCCTGGTTCTTCGAGTTCTCCGGGCCAAAGTCCCTCCAAGCAGGAATCGGATGGCATCGAATGGAATGGAATCGGATGGCATCGAATGGAATGGAATCGGATGGATGGATGGATGGATGGATGGTCGGCCCACTCGGAAACTGAAGATACTCGTAGAATGGATAGAATGCCAGTGCGAGTGCGATTTCCCATTGTTGCCCTGCACACTGGCCGCCTCCTTCATTGTTTGGGCACTTACGCAATCCTGGCCAAGGACATGGGTACCATCGATACACATATTCCTATCCGGGTGGTGGATTGGTGCCCATTTCGCTCTGCTTATATCTGAGTAAGTATGGAGATATTACATAGTTTGTTAGGTGTATATAAAGTACCACATGAATATGTTTGATTAAGGAAGCAATACCCTGAACGTTTAATATTTATTATTTTCCACCGCTTTTTGTCTTATTATTCAAGCTTTCACAAGGGAAACAGAAGCAATTTAAAGGATAACAATAAAATCGACTTTGTGGCTATTTTTTCGGTTCTACAAAGCTTTTTTTTTTCGACTTAAAGCGGATTTTGAACTCTTGCTAATCCTTTTTTTATAGGTCGATAAATACTTCTACTCCATTAGAGTACGATTTTTGTAGCCCTTATTTTTGTCGTTAATGATATATAAATTTGAAACATTGTATGCAACATGAAAGCAGAGTAATAATACCAAAATGCATTTCGGTGGTTTAAAGCACACTTTAAACGTTTTAAATGAAATAAATGATAAATTAAAGTAACACATTGTATCAGAAGAAAATCAACAGTTGAATTGGTATAGCGTAAACCTGGAATCTGGACAAAACCACTCATTAACCGCCACGATATACATCCTTAACGATGTTCAGCGAACTGGAAGGCCAATTACTCATGATCCACGAAGAGTCGTAGATGGTGATTCAAGTAGTGGAAAAGAACAGTACACTGACCAGATCGGCTCTATATAGTATGGCCTGTATATATCTGCGAGCAAGTGTGGCATGACAAAGACATGCCAATGATAGTGCAATGCCTACAAGCCTACAACCATATATGTATATATTTATATACATATATATGTGGTGTTTCTTGGTCCCCTTCCATTGCGGCCATACCAACGTATCTAATTAAGTCAAAATTTATGCGCGTGTTCAGTGAGGACGATGAAACAAACGGCAACTGCAGAGCTAAAGACGTTAGTTTTTCTTTCTCTTCTGTTATAATTTTGTTGTTTTTTTTCTTTTTTAGTTTTTTTTTTTCCCCCGCTTAGTTGCTGTTGTTAAAGCTTTAATTGCGACTGGGCAGAGTAATAACTGCGACTACGAAATCGTAGCACTCGCCACACTGCCGCGTGACAGGGGCGCCGTTGTGAGGGGGTATGTTTGAAAAAGGGGCTGCTGTGGATGGGGGATAGGCCTTCTGCCGCTGACAACCACTTGTGGCCATGGTCCATGGCTATGGTGGTGCCCATGGCGAATATCTCGGAAACTGTCTAAAATGTCTGGCTGGGATTTCATCTTCTAGGTTGTAAGCCCTTTTCAATGATATCATTTTTAAGTCTTTGCTGCTATGTTCCATATTTTTAATAAACATCTCAGTTTTTTTTTTTAATCTGTAAATCACATAAAAATCAAAGTGAATAGATTTGTTTGCTATTGCTATGTGACACCATACAGACACAGGCATACAAACACATATAGACACAACGGTCAAGCACTCCGAATTGGCTCCTCCCATTTGAACATTTGGCGAATGTATGTATATCTGCGGCAAGACAATCTCTGGGCATTATGAATCCAGTTAACATATTATATTTAAACCGTTCGTTATGATCTTAGCGCTCGCTTTTGCAACGCCCTGATTGCTTCGCTATTAATGCAACGGCCAGCGAGCAGGTGGAGCCATCCATTCATTCAGTTCACAATATGTATGTGGCTTCGACTTTGGTTTTGGCTTTGGTTTTGGCTTTGGTTATACCCGTAGTTTTGTAGCTTTAAAGTGGAAGTCTTGGCCAGCCATGTTTTAGCTTTAGTGGCAGCACCTCATATCGGTACCACCGAATCCAAATCCAAATCGGAGTCGGAGTCGGAGTCGCACTTAGTTACGCTCAAGTGCATCGCAGCCAAAACCGCTCGCTGTTTCGCTGATTATAGGACGAGTCTGTTGGGTTTCTTGTTTGTTAGAGGCCCACTCCTCCCCCCCCACCTCAATTGTTGGCGAATTAATCCTACAATTAGGAAAATTCATTTCAAGAAGAACACACAGAAAAGAGACGCTCTATCAATGTATAGCAGCTCAATGTATTAAATACTTAAAGAGTACTGCTTAATAGGTTAACAAACTAAGTAGTAAGGTCTCAACTTAAGGGCAAAAGACTACTGACTGGTACTTACTATATATACTATATATAATATATTATTTAATATTAGTATTAAATTATTGATACATCATAGTTACTTGGGTCTTATTACTTTTTTTTTAAAGCCTTGTTAGCAATTTGTGACACTTGATATGCACTTGCAAGCTCAAATAAAGCAGAGTAATAAAAAGATCAACAAATGGCTGGCCCGTTTTTTGTTTCACTGCTGTTTGTTCTGTGGCTCCCCCTTTCCTTTTGTTTGTTGTCAGTTGGTTGTCCGTGGGTAATCCTTGTGGCTGGCGCAATCATGGCAATCATCTCACATGTTGGGCCCAGACCGCGCGGCACTTGACTGGGATTCGAATTGAAATGGGCATCGGAATCGGAATCGGCATGGCCATGTACATGGGCTGAGCATTGGATTTGGAATCGAAATAGACAGAGGAATAGGAAGGGCAGCAGCAGAAGCAGAAGCAGCAGCAGCAGCAGCCCAATATCATAGCGAACATGGCAGGCAATCCAACAAACTTCAGTTGCGGAAGCCGCAGGCAGTGCCATCGGAATTGACAATGGTAATTGAAACGCGTACGGTGAGTGGGTGAGTGAGTGAGTGCTCTCGGGGAAACTCTCTCGCTTATCGTAATAAACCACTTAGGGCCAAAAGTATTTCAATGTGCTGTTAGTTTCGACCCCACCAATAGAGATCCAAAAGTGTGCGCTCTTGGCTTTTTAATCGCATCGGGATGAAGCAAATGCGAGTGTTATTATATTGGAACGGAAGTAGCCGATTCCAAATTAGAGAACCCAACACAGTACACAGATGTTGTACGCTGGACTTTTGGGCTGCAGATTTACTTTTCTGTGGCGTTGGGGGGTTGGGGGCTAATGAGTCGCTTGGAGTGTCGCACGTGCGTCTACTTTGGCTCTTGATTGCCGGAATACTTAAAGACCGAGGTCTCAACCCCGAATCTCCCTGCACCATTCCACAAAATTTGTTTTCCCTATTAGGCGAGACATTAAGTAAATGACCATTCAAGAGCCGGAGTTCTTTTTTTCCTCGTTTTTTTTTTTTGTCTTTTTTCGGTGGGCTGCTGCACTGATAATCAGATAAGCAGACCACCGGTGGTCTTTTTGGTATTCTAAAGCAGCACATTTCAGTTGCATTTCAGCGGAATGTCGAAGTTCTAGCCCCTCTGCGTTGTCAATCTTTTCTGGGTAGCAATTCCGAATAAATGATGTTGAATGCCACACGTGGGCCACATGCGTTCCACTCTGGGCAACATAATCTGGCGTAGGAGGATCCCCCAACCCAATGGAGCTATGTGGCCAATTCGGGATCTCTGGCAGTACATGGAAATCGGGCGGTTGCAGCCTAGAATGCATAAAGTACCTCTATGAAGCAGGGTAATTGAATCGTAAAAGTCTAATCATTTGGGTGTTTGCATTTTGAAATGGGAAACAATGCTCAAAATATTTTAGCTTGAAGTGCTTGCAACCTGTAATTAAGATAATAAAATTCTTTTTATTTAAAATATTTTTATGCTACCAACAAGTCATCTCTAAAAAAGTTTTCATTCACTTGCCGCTACTTAAATTAAGTAATTGAAGTGTAAATTCCTCGAGATTGCAAGATGCCCTTCTGTTGCTAACATTTTTATTTGTTTTCCGGTTAAATGAGCTAAACTCCACATTTTGCACTGCATGTTACACTGCAACATTTATGTTGAAAAATGTATCTGTCGCTTAATGGCTTAAGTTTACTTTGAAATAATATTAATAGAACTCCAAGGATAACTGCCGTATATGCAAGTACCAAAAGCATTCGATTTATCATAGTTGAAGTATACTTTAGGTATTATTTTGAGTGTAGTCCAGTAGTGTGTCTAGTTCCGTAGTGCTAAAGTAGGCATCCCCGCATCCAAAACGCATTCAATGACATTCGCAGACATTGGCAAATCAATGCCAGAATGCACTCGCTCCCATAAACATGGAGCGTAAATTGATTTTAAGAATTTTCGCGCGTGCATTTGTTCTGCCCTTCATGCGTTAAGTGAACAACAGTGTTTACTGCTTAATGATCAGCTGGCGAGCAGAGGAACCACAACCAGAACCACAACCAGAACCGGCACAAGAACACCAACACCAATCCTTTCGACTTTGACTTGGACTTCTGGTTGCCAGCAATTATGACTATTTGCTCAGCTCAACTCAACTCAACTGAACTTAGCGTCGAGATCATTGTCTTTGGATCTGTTACGTTATGTTGGCACTTTGGCAGAAGTACAGAGACCAAAATGCTCTGTGTTGCATAAAAAAATGGGCCAGGTCAATTTACTACTTCCTTACTTTCTTAAGTTGATTGCAATAGTACGTACTACAATTACCAAACATATTTGCAGAAATAATTGGCCACAAGCAATTTAAAGTTTGTTTAAAGATCGCTAAAACCCCATTCTGAAGATCTTAGCTCAAACAACCATCTAGTTTGTCTCAGTGTGCTCAACTATACGTTTGGCTTAGTTGGCTATGCAGCTGCTGGCTCGAGCAGCGCAGCAAGGGCCTTATGGGCTGGGTTTATAAATACACATATTCACACTTTCACGTTCGAATTGAGCTAATTGAAACGTATCTTCATTAACTGCATCGGCAAAGACCTCCGGCCATCTGGTTGTAGTGCCACCAGCAGGCGCAGGTTATGGCCTGTATTAAAACAAAAAAAAGAATAAATATACAGGAAAACCAAAATAACAAGAGACACAAGAAGTCAGTGCCATGGTCGTGGGTCGTGGTAATGCCCTGCCCCCTTTTTGCGATTTTTCCTCCCGGCCAAGACAAACACTCGTAAGTTTACTCGCACTTGTACTTCGTATTTGTGGCAGGTTGCCAGCGAGGAATGAGAAATGGGGAATCAGGAGCCCTGAAACGAACACCACACAGAGTCAAATGGAAAGCCGATATCAATAATATAGCCCCGCATTGCTTGCTATTTATTTATGACTGAAAAATGAATTAGAATTAAGGAAACTTCAGTCTTAGGCTCAGTATGAATGATTTGAGAACGAAAACTTTAATGGGTTTTTACATAAAACATTTGACTATGTTTAGTTAGTCCAGAGCACTGCATAATATATTTTCGTGTATTTTTAATTAATTAATTCCGACATTGTATTTGTAACAATAAAAAGCGATTTCCGGGTGGTATTTCTGGTGATTTCTGGCGAAGAGCTTTCCGCATCCTTGTTGGCAGGGTTTTTGGCGGCCATTGCCCACAGGTATGTACCTCGTACTGTAGCGTTTTGTTAAATTATTTTTATGAATACTATGCACCATGATGAGGATGAGGAGGCGTGGGTGGTTGCAGATCTGAATGCCCAACGTCGAGGTCAAGTTTCCGAGTGTCCGAAGCTCAGAGTTCACGTTTGTTTCATGTTTGTTTTTAACGCAATGGCGACGACGGTTTTGATGTTAGGCCGCTTGTAGTCAAATTGGTTTGCCTTTGTTTGGTCCACATAATGGTCTGTGTAAGGTAAAAAAAAAAAAAAATACAAAAAAAAACCAAATCAAAAAACCAAAAATACAAAAAAAAAAACTCAAGCGGAGCCAAATGAAAAAGGGGAAAAAATTCACAAATTACTCTCATTTCGTTAAAAGGGCACAAAGGCTTCGGCAGCGGCGGCGGCGGCGGCAGCAATAATAAAACGACATAATCATCGTCGCCGTCATCTTATCCGTGGTTAAAAAATTAATAATTTAAATTTATGGAAAAAGGAAAGAGAATGAAGCGACGAAGTCATCGCCAAAACAACTTCAAAGCTGTAGTCTATTATAAAGCAACATGACTCAAAACGGACACGACGACGACGACGAGCTCCGTTTCTGTTTCTTTTTCGTCGGTTTTGTCGGTTTCGTCGCAGATTGGATGTGTCCGTGGCACAGTGGGAGATTTGGCCAGTTTGGCTCGGAAAAAGTCAATACTAATTGTTATTTTGAGTGAGCAAAATCAGCGAACAACACATATACCGTGGTGTAATCAGGGGATTGAAAGATTTGAATGAATAAAGCCCTTTGAGTTATTATACTTTCCAATTAGTCAAGTTATGGTATTTTTAAGTGCAGCATGTTTTGCAGATTTATGCAGATGAAAATAAAAACTTTTCGAGACAACTTAAATATTGCCATCGAATTGGCCAAGTAATCTGCACTCGAAAAGTGCAGTTTGTGCGCTGCTGCCATTGAAACTAAACCACTGTGCAGTGATGGCCAATAAATAAAGGGAATACTGATTGCACACCTCGGTTGCGGCATTCCCAGGCTCCCACATTGGAACCTTCCTATTTGCGATTAGATACGAGTCTTCAAGTCTGCCTTCGCGTCGTGGACATGGGGTGCTCCCATGGGCGGCTTATCAACGGGTTTTTTTTTATATTTTTGCGGAAACTTAATGACAAAGTCACACGCTTTGATTTCGCATTAAAACATTAAAAATAACAAAGCTGGTGATGGCGAAGGGGGGAATATAAATTAAAGAAAATGATTAATTGGTTTCGACGAATCAACGTAAGGCTACCAATAGCAATACCAATTTGGTCTGGTTTCATCTTGGGACCCCAGCCTTATCTCAAAATGAAGCTCGGGTTCTCACACGAGACTGTCCTGAATGGGCAGTTATGAAGGCTTAAGACAGCATACATAATGGGAAATTGGGGGAACCTCTAGACTAATTTTCAGAAGAACATCACAATAAATTAACAAATAAAAGTCGGCCTTCCAAATGGATTTGTCCATACGTGTGTATCCTTATGTACAATCAAATAAAGGCAAATTTTTTTGTGGCCGTGTTCTTCCTTTTTGGCCTTGTCTCCATGTCTCCGTGTCTCCGTGTCTCCATGTCTCGGTCCTCGTCCCAGTTTCTCAGTTCCTCGTTTTCGGACCAACTTGATTATTCCTCCAATAATACGAATGTGGCCAACGAGCAAAGGAAACAATCTGGCCAACATTTACTGTCGCCGACGTCTCGAGTTGGTCTCCTCCTCCAGTTTTTTGTTTTGTTCTTTATTTCATTTTTTTTTTATTTTTACCCTGTGCCATATACATACGTAGTATTATTCGCCGGTTTTAGGGACTCCATTAAAATAAGTGCCTAATTTCATTTATCCTTGCTGGTTTGTCCGTTGGTTGGCTCTTTGCTTGATTGACTGGATGGCTGGTAGGATGGCTGGCTGATTTTCAGTCAGTCTGTCTGTCTGTCAAGTTATAAGTTACAAAAATCGCCAAAATGGATGCCTTTTTACGTGAAATCCGGACGCACCACCATCACCATCCGCACATCACAGATAAGCAAAAAAAAAAAAAATGTGGATCGACAAAAAGAGCAACATCCGTTGCATTCGAGGACCTCGTGTGTCTTGGTCACGAGAATATATCAAAGGGGACGCTATGGCTAAATCTGCCTGCTGCCTTCGGGGCTCATAGAATGAATCTTAATGAATTTCGATTCGAAATGTGCAGGAGTCGCCGCTCGACTGCCGGTGGGTGTTACCTTCTGGCAGTAAAGTCCAAAAGTGGCATCTAAAAACCCCAGACACATATGAGTATATATATGTGCATACATATATGTATCTGAATATATGCACATTGGTGGACACAGTTTTTAAGCGCTTTTCTCTGGCTCTTTCATCTCCCCATCATCGTCCAATCTGTGGGCCTTTTGTTGTCCTTCTTATTGTTATAGCTTGGCTTTTTTTTAAGTGTTTTTGTTGCTATTTTTTTTTTCAATATTTTTTTAAGGCACTTCAACCTCGTAAGCGCCGCCGCCGCCGCCGCCGATCGATGATCGTTCCTCACATTCACACGGATCAAACAAAGACACCACGAATTGAGGAGGACGAGTTGAAAACCTACCAAAAACACGCAAATTGCGAATGAGTATGAGTATGAGGATGTCTGCTAACCATGGCCAGGTCACGCCGTCTCCTTTCTCGTTTTTTGTCGAGTTTTTGGCAACAAACTTTAACAAAATCGTCCACTGCACGCACTGCTCGGGTTACCCAAAAAACCAAAAACCAAACACCACAAAAAAAAAGGAAGAAAACAAAAAACAATCAAATTAGAGGCAGAAACTCCGCGAACATTGTATCTGATGGCAAGTCTATCGGTGGAAGGAAATTAAAATGGGATGGGAATATGAGAATCTGCATCGATGGCATTTAAAGTTAAATTCATTATTTACGCCCTAAAAAAAGGGGCAGGAAATGTGAGGAAAAAAATAATTAAAAGAATTCAAACGGTCTGCAGAAAAATGTGCCGATCCAATATAGGATATTAAAATATCCTTAGAAATGGTAAATAATATGTAACAAAATAATACATAATATGTGTAACGAAAAGCATTTAAAAGAAGCTTGTTTATATGAAGATCCCTTCAATTTGTTGAAGGCATGTTATTTACGATTTTTTGGTGATATAAAGAAGTGCTGTTCTGTTGAAAATGAAGAAGCATGCCACGATGTTGCAAGCCTTTTGTATACATGTCGGAATTAATGTGACTAGCCATATATACGAGTATGAAGGTACAAAATTGTTTTGTCGGTCGGTCGTGTGTACGAGTTAAATTTGAAGTGTTAATGGCGCGTGAGTCAACGTATTCCTTGAATCAATAAACATACACGAAAAAAACAACAGAAAGATTAGGAAAAGAAATCATTTGCGTTTTATATAAACGAGCTACCGAAACGATTTGTAACGATACATTCCTGCGTAGCAGTAGCAACTGTGTATGAAACAGAATGTCTACATTTGGTCGCAAGTACCGACTACCAAAAATATCTTTAAGTGTCTTGTATTTGTTTACTTCCAGCTAAATGTTTACCCAAAATCGAAATAAAAAATGTGTAGTAGGCATTAAAGTTTTGGACCGCTATTTTTCACGTGGCATATCCCCACACACACTCACACACACAAAAATCTCCACTAACTCGAAGACAAGTGGAATGGGTCTATCTGGACGTTTGGACGTAAAGTTTGAGGGAAGTGAGACGATTAGATACATTCGTGAAGATTCTGGCAACGCCTGGCCACCACTGTGAAAAGAACCTGGCCAGATTGGCATTTACTGCTGGCACTCGCTCGCATTCACCCGATCAATCCCTGGCCATAAACAAAAGTCCAACACTCCAACATTCGGCTAAAAATACAAATGATGCTGCCCAAATGTACACATCTTAGCAATGCCCACTTTGAACTCGTTTTTTACATATGCACATTTACATAAGGGAAAAATCACCATCAACCATTGGAATGTGCAGTTCCCAAAGAATAATTAACAAACTGATCAAATTGCTGCCATGAAATGAATGACATTCATAGGCTGTGTGTGTGTGTTCTTATTGGCTTGGGAAATTCAAAAGAGATTTTCAAAATCCATCATTGCAACAGGATATGAGTGGCCTTGTTATTATTTTCTAGTAAATTTCCATTTTCGAAGGCTCTTTCAAAAGTTAAAGTAATTTGTGTGGCACATAAATACCCATTTTGGTTGCTTATTGTTTATTTTTTTCGCAACACTCAAAACGAAAAAAAATGATATTCTCTGTCAGGTGATAAACCGATCAAATTGTTAACAGAAGGTATTTCTAAAGTCCCAAGCAAATGCTATTGGTTCTCATGATTTTCATAATGTTTTTAACATGAATTTCAATGCTTTGTATATTTCTACCTCTGGAAAGCAGATGAAAAGGGTATATGGTAATCTAAGGAAAATGTGGAAGAAGCTCAGAAGACTACACTAGGTTGATATAGCCTAAATGTTAACTTAAAGATCTCTGATTCAATCGAAAATTAAAGAAATTTTAAGGAGTTTACCACATCACGCCTTGAAGTAGGCAACACATTTTGCAGCACTAGGTATCTTTTGTTCGGTAAACTCCACAGTATTGTTCCTTCTCCTGTTTTTATTGATGATTTTTGAATATTGGCCGAAAATTGTTTTTCTGTTTTTGTCAACTATAAATATAAGTATTTTGATCAGAACATTCGAAGTATTGGTCCGAATATGGAATGTCATACCTCGTTGAGCTCGTAATTAAATTTCCAATCAAACTGTGTTAAAAAATGAAAGTTGAATTTAAAAATTTTTTTTTTCAAATTTTTGACCACGATTTTTGAATGTTTGCCGAAAATCGTGTTTCTGCGACTATAAATATCAGTATTTTGATCATAACTATTGAAATATTGGTCCAATCATGGAATGTCATACCTCGTTGAGTTCGTAATTAAATTTCCAATCAAACTGTGTTAAAAAATGAATGTTGAATTAAAAAAATTTTTTTTTTCAATTTTTGACCATGATTTTTGAATGTTTGACGAAAATCGTGTTCCTGCGACTATAAATATCAGTATTTTGATCATAACATTCGAAGTATTGGTTCGAATATGGAATGTCATACCTCGTTGAGTTCGTAATTAAATTTCCAATCAAACTGTGTTTTCAGAAAAAAATAAAAATTTTTTCACATTTTTTGCAAATTTTGATGATGTTACCCCTTACAAAAAATGCGAAAATTTGGCCAAAAATTATTTTAACAAAGTCGTTCAAAAAGTGATTTGGTTGGTTAGTATTGGTAATTAGAAGTACAAAAACGTAATTCTTTTAACTCTTTGACCATTTTTAGCCAAGTTATACTGAAAATATCAATCGTAAATATTGCATTTTTGCTAAAAGCGTTTTACCTTTTTTTTTGCGATTATTAATATCAGTATTTTTTCACTGCCAAGCCTCTAAGAAGGCTTAAAAGAAAGGCTTTTCCCAAAACAATTGGACAGCTTTAGAGCCCCCTAGATGTTTAAGATTTTGTTGTTAGTACTCCCGCGATAAGTTAGAGGTTTGGTTATATTAATTTTAATTGCAGTTTAATTGCAATGTGATGGTACTAGTATCGTCGCTTCAATAAAAGTAAAAAAAAAATTGTTCCTTCTGGCTTTTCATTAGAATTGGGATTTATATTTTTCTTTAAATATTCGTAGGGTGTGGGGGTGGGCCAAAGAAAAATATAAACATATTGGAAAAGATACAAACAGCGTATTCTTTTGCCTGGCAGAACGAATGCGTGCACGTACTACGAGTATAATAAAATCTCATCGGCAATGACTTGAGGTGAATTCGCGTCGAAGAAGGGATATGGCGTACTCTATGTATATAAATACATATATATCTATGTTCAGATATTTCTTCTTCTCTACTTTTTTTTGTTTGGTTTGGTTTTTGGGGGTGTTGGGGCTATTAGGTAGAGACCGCTATTTGCGGCGTTTTGTTTGCTTATTCATAATTGTTATTAGAGCACATTTTTCATCGTAATTTCTTTCACGCGAAATAGTAAAAAATAAAGACATCTAAAAAGTTCCCCACTGTGTTTTTCTGTTGATATTGTTTTGTACGTTGTACATTGCCGTTCTTTGCCGTACTTCTACTTCTGCCGTTGATGGTGTTTTGCTTGAGTTGAGTGTGCGGCATTTGGCTGCAAAGGCCTATTAGTGCGCCTTGTTCGTACCGCTCCTATGATTTTATTTTCCACGTACTATGGCAACACATTCCCTATGATTTCGATTTACGCAGACCTTATGTCCATTATACTCCGTCGCCGACCTCGAGCGTTTTTCATTTTTGCTTTTAATTCATTAATGACTTTTGTAAGTGTATCCCTCGCAATTAGTCACCCATATATGCATGCCAGCAATCTCTGCGGTCCACCCGTTTACGATTATACTATATATATAGAGAGAGATATCTGTGTATGTATAAATATCCCACCTAGTCGAATCGAATCGAATCGAATTGAATCTTACAATCCACTCCGATTCACCGGACACACGTATAGTATGTCTGTATCTGTATCTGTGCGCAACACCGTGTGCAATTGCCTCAAAACAACAAAAGACAGCAGAGCACAATACCTAATTGTTAAGTATCAACAAAGTATAAATCTAAGATGCAAAGCAAAGCAAACCGAAAACCAAACGAAGACGATTTAATTATATGAAATCCACGCATATTCAAAATTGCCTGCCGCGGAATAAAAACAAAATAGACAAAACACATTCAATCCAAAATGTATACAAAAAGTAAGATATTACCATTAATATAGGGCAGCGCGCCGACAGAGACCAAGTGCGAATGATGTGCAACAGATGGCCCCGCCGAATTCTCGCTGCTTGCGTTGGCGACGTTCATGATTTGGTGCACTCGAAGAAAATGTGCCCAACAAGGAGTTTGCCAACTTGCAGTGGCTTTCTTTTAGATACCTACCTACTTAACTCTAAAAGATTGAAACACTCTTAAATAATGTTTAAGATAACCAAAGCATAATTACCCTCATACTTATCGGTTATTTAATAAATGCAAAAGCAGGAAATCGATTTTTTTTTCCAGTGCAGAACAGCAGAAGATGGCGGGTATCAGTGGTTTGAGAAAAGTCCGGTAGCTTTCACCGTTCGCATGCATCACTTTGCCACTCCGCCCCAGAAAATATCCCCCATTTCCCCAATGGCCACATCCACATCCACATCCACATCCAGATATCCAGAATATTGTCTGTCTAAATGCGAATGTTTGGATCTGAATGCTGATTCTCGAAAAGAACGTCGGCGATATAGAACCGAAACTACAGAAGCATCGCCAGATCAGCAGGGGAGTACAAGTCGTGGCATCGATCGGTGAGCACTTAGACACTTGAGTTGTCCAAAGATCCATATCCATGCGTACATATATGTGGATGCATGGGCAGAAGGGTTGTGCGGGGAAATGGATCTGAACTGTTTCATCTTGAAATGTAAAATGTACGAAGCCACAGCAGGTTGTCTTCAGGCCAGAATCGGATGCAGATATAAACATACCCACTCCCATTTCGATATTTATACACTTTCCGATTGCCCTTCTATTTCTACTTCTCCACCTATAGATGGATAGATTTTTGGGCACACTGGGGATAAATTGTTTGAGAACTGACTTTTTATGTAAGTTATTTCTACTGATTAAATGGGAAATCACAAAAATCACAGGAGTTAAGGCACGCGAGTCCAGCCGACTTGCTTGCTGTTTTCAGCATTTATATTGTATTTTATCCTAAAGTATATTATGAACACTTTAGTTTCTTTGATAAGCTGTTGCACAATACAATCATGATTCTTACAAAAGCGGGCATAATCAGCTGTGAAAATGCTGAGATGGATCTGCTGGATCCCTTAAATTCCATACGCTGTGATTTTTTTTGTTTTTACGCAGACCGGATCGTAAAAAGGTGGGAAGGTTGATAAATTGAATTGATTGATCGCGCTAGAAAGCGGCATGAATAACAGCAGTAACAAGCGGTAATCACAGAATAGTTTCCACTGATTTTGAGTTATGGGAACTTTTTCGATATTCCAAAACGAAATTACGGCTCAAATATCATTAATGGTGCGATGGTCATTCCAAAGCATTTTGGGCCTGGCAAGGTTAGCTCCCATGCTAACACTTAATCAAGGCACCGACCGTTGAACAGTGGGCAAAGAAGGCCAAAAAGTGCACAAATCAAAGACTTATTATTCGATTTTAGTTCAGTAATTTGGTTGTGTTTTTTCAGTGGACTTACTGCACTCATTGCCATTTCAAACAATATGCTGCCTACTTAAAAGGGCAAGGGCTAAATGTACATTTGGTTTGTTTTAATACTTTGGGTAAAACTTCTTAGTTCATAGAGGTATTTAAATTTGTCTAATATAATATGTATAAATATAAGAACTTAACAAATATTCCTACCATTCCACAGTTTGATATTAGAAGATACAAACGGCAGAAAGTCGGGTTCTCCCAAAACTCAATTTTTGTTGGCCATTAAATGTAATGACAAGAAAGGAAACTTATATTTCCCTTTAGCTATAAGTCGTATTTTCATACATATGCTAAAAAAAGCCTATGCCCACTATAGTATTTCTCTATGATTAAAAGTTAGCAACTAGTTTTTGGAAATAAAATGCTGGAAAAGAAAACTCTAGTACACTTTTGAATTACTTTAAAGTTCACACAAAATGATGTTTCCAAAGTGTAACCCCCTACCATTTCGTGTTTATTATCACCGCCAGATCTACAGACTCCTGGGGCCAAATTCTACCTGACAAATCTGTTGATTTATCAAGCGGACACATTCGACATTTGACAAAAAGCCTTTGCGGTCGCAGCTGAGTCTTAATCACCTTGTAATAGCTGGTAAGTGCATGACTTCCAACATTTTTATCTGGATTTCCGACACGTCCCCATCATCTGCTGTGCATTTTCTTCTCAACCGACAAGCAACAACCAATTCACTGTGACTCTGTCGGGTTTTTAATTATTTTGTCACTAGCTTATCGGCGGGGCCATCGACAAATCTTGACAAAGACATGACATGGAACAATTTGTTCCGAGCGCCGTGCGATTGTGACAAATTATTGACAACAGTATCAGCGGTCTGAGAACGAAGGCGCCAACGCAGACCCCGGCCATCCAATCCAAATCATGCCGACCATACCAATCCAATCCAATCCAATCCCATCCGATCCCATCCGATCCGATCCGATCCGACCATCCAGTCAAATAGCCACCGACCAAGCCCGATTCTTGAGGTATAAGCCATCAATCTCAATCTGATAATGACGCCGCTGAAGCGCCAGAGTGCCCGATTGTCGGGCTAAAATACAAAAAAAATTCGAAAAAAAAAATAACACAGCCAAACTACAAGAAAAAAACACACTGACGCACTTTGAGATGAAATCAAAGTCACTCACTCATACACATGTACATTGTCGGGGATCTGGGCTCTGAGATCTAAGTGTTCTATAAGGAGTGATTCCCAAGTCGACTCGTCTGGGATTCCGTCTCCTAGAATGAAACCAGTGATGGCAATTTATTGGCCAATATTGGTAGCCTACTCAAAAGGCCAATAAAAAGTGTGTGCACATTTTCTATGATTTACTACGAATTTATTAAAATAAATATTTAATAATTATGTCACAGTAATTATGCCTGTTTTTAATAGTACACATAGTGAGACAACTTAATATCGCATTTCGTGCTTTATAGAACAAATGTAGTTGTCGGGAAAATGGCCATATTTTCAGTACTGGCTGCGATAGCTACTGCAAACCACACAGTACAGGGGCGGGCGATTCTTTACATAATTATTACGTTTTTCCTTATGCGGGGAAAAAAGTGCTCGCTCATACATAGAATAAATGGGCGGAGAAGGAGAGTCTGAGTTGCAGACACAATGCCATCATGCCAGTGGCCACCATCCAGGTCCACGTCTCAGCGTTGTCCAGTCGAAAAGAGTGTGCGCCAAAAGTAGAAAGTAAATGCCGATGACTATGGACTAATCTTAAAAATGACGGGAAAATGTCAGTCACTATCACAGATCAAGCGTAGAAAAAATCATTAATTTAAATTGTGACCATCTACCTCGACATCGACATCGACTTCGACTTCGACATCGACATCGACCACGGCCCAGAACATCGGCAATGCCAAACAGCTTGGCTACAACATCGATACCAAACCGACCGACCAACCAGCCAACCAACCGACCAAAAGACCCACCAACCAGCCAACCACAACTACAAAGGCCAAGAGACGGGGCCACTGAAGACCGTCGATTGCCATATTGTCGAAATCAAATTGACCGACGAGGCTGGTTTTTTGGGGCTGAAACCTGGGACTGGCACTGCGATTGTGGCCGAAATGGTGGGTCTGCTGCTTTTTTTTTTTTTTTTTTTGCCTTACTTCTTTTTGGAGAAAGGCGAAAGTGTGTGAGTTCAATTTGGTGCGCGAGTGTGAATGTGATTGGCACGTAGTGGTGGTCAGCATGTCCCATGCTGAGTCTTACTTATAAACAAATCTAACAAATCGATAAAAAATCATTTACGCAAGTATATACTAGTTATCTGCTAAAACGACAGTCGTGAAAGTCTTATTCAGATAGCCATCTGGGGGTGAAAGATACAAAAAAAAACCCATATAGATATACCTAAGAATATAGGACAGAATATCGGATCGAATGTACAGAAATTGATGCGGGCCAATGAATAGATATATAGATATAGACAAACGGACGTATAAACGGACAGATCTTTATGTACAAATCTTGCAAATCTTTGATCTTGTTCCATTGCGAGTGATACCCAAGACCTACATTGGTTATATAAATGGAGTTCTCCTGCAGAGAGATCAACCGGGCTGGGGTCACCACTCCATTCTCTACTATCATTAGGAGGAGCGTTAAAATGAACCTGGCTCATATAGATACGACAAAGCCGAAACTTTGCATTCGATGGTGGAGAGGGGAAGCGAACACAACTTGTACGGCAAACAGGGCGCACAAGTTGGAGAAAAAGATTGCGTGGTATGGGTATGAGTTATTGTTCGTGGTGCTTCGGTAATCTGGAGGACTGTGGCGATAAAACATCAAAACAAAATTCCGAAAGAAACGATTAATCTTTTGGTCATTTTCATTTGATTGACGGATGGGAAGTAAATACGAGAATGAGATGGAAATATAAATGAAATATGCGAGATTTCAAGTGAGCCATAGTAAGACATATTGGGTTGGATTGGATTCGATGGGATGGGATGGTATGGTATGGTATGGTATGGTATGGCAAGACGAATTATACTGGAGCCCAGCAACTAGCACAGATGATCAAAGGGGGTTACGCGTCTGCCAGAAACAAATGCATTTTGGGCAAAGATGCTGAATGGTAGTTACCATTTACCATTTACCATCTACCAGTTACCTGATCTTTGAGACCAACCGCAACCCAGTTTCTAGGCTTTGAGTATCGTGTGTATCGTCGATATACTCGTAGATGATCATAAACGACTATACATACATATATGTATGTGGATTCCACGTAATCCAACCCAAAGCGAACGAAACTAAAACAAATTCAAGTCAAAGAGAAAAGGAAAAAGGAACGCCTACCGCGGAAGCAGACGTTTGACTGCCCGAACCCGGCAATTATCAAAATATGTGCATTAATAATGCGTAGGGGAATGAATCAGCTGCCGCCGCGGTGATCTTAGGTGATCTTACCTTACCTCCGTTGTGAACTGAAGGAGGTGAGGAGGTGACGACCTCAGGAAAGACACCGAACTATCACTCTGGTTCGGGGTGGACGACGTCACCGCCATAGCCGTCGGATACGCCCAATGCAGATAGCCATCCGAGGGTAGACACTAACCGAAAATACTGTTGCCCAACGCCGGCTATAGCCCTTCGATCCTGTTGTGATTTATGATGGTCTGCAGGGAATACTTCCTAAAGCCATATCCGTTTCTTGATGTTGGACCAGTTTGGGGACTCTTTTAATGGCAATGGGGATAATAATATTTAAAATGCTTCCTTTTACGGTGCCACACTTCAATTCGATCACCTAACTCACCTGGTTACTGATCATCCTATTTAAAAGATGCAGGTACGTTCTATTGCGTGCCTTAGGTTTTGTCAAGACCAAATATAGCTTAAACTAAGGACAAGCATGGGTTTTTTTCTCAGTGCAGAGAGGCCCGAAGGGCAGACCTTGTCTGTGTCCCTACCTTCTTCGCCGACTAAAAGTTCCACGGTCACGGCCATGGTCACGAAAACGTCTGCGGAAGGCATTTCAATCTAGAGACTCTACCCGCTGTGAATGCGCTAATTAAAAATGTCCTTCGACAGGGACTCGCCGCAAATATTGGTGGGCGTGGTCAAATATTGCAACAAAAAAATCAAAAAAAACTTTAACGAAAACAATAAAAAATAATGTGGTTTTCTTTTGAATACTGAGACGAGTTGCAAATTATGACCAAATAAAAGGGCATGCATTTGAATTACAAAATGCACTTTTTAGCCATGAAAAATTAGTAAACATCAATCAAATAATGTTATACACTGTTCTTTTAATCAAAGTTGAAGAGGAAATTAGTAGACATATCTAGCACAACGTAGAGAAAAAGAAACCAAGAGTAATTAAACAAATTCAAGGCTCTGACTTGATTTTTCTTTGTGCACCATTGTACTCTGCGAATTTCAATAAAGTAGTTTTCGTCGTTGATTAAACCTCATTCGTAAGCTCATATAAAACCCATAGTGGTGGCTGCCAACAAGATACAATATTATTAGTCATCGAGTAGCACATAATCGAATGCCTTCGAAACGCTAAGGTCCCCTGTCAATTAAAGTTTTTACATATCTACATACATATTTGTACTGGACGCAGACCACAACCCCCACTGGGTCGTCAGTTTCGCTGTGGTTAGATCATTTACTTGTCCAGTGTTCGTTCGGTCATCAGATGACAGCCTCCACCCTCCCCCCCCCAAAAAAAAAGGAGAAAAAAAAATATCAAAATCGAAACCAAATCGAAAATCCGAAAGACCGAAAATCAAAGGAAAATGAATTTTTATACGAGTGAGTAGTACGAAAGCAGCGAGTCATGCGGGCCAAAAAGTTTCGGAGCTCTCCGTTTGATAATGTGGTAATGATGTAAATGATTAATTTCTTGAATAATTCGAAAAATCACGAAAACGTAATGAGAACAAATTATGTGGCGTCCGTCTGAGGCGAGGAGTCTCTGTAGAAGCCCCATTCCCAATTCTTATAGCTGTTTGCTTTTGTGGTTTCTCTGGAAGTTCTGGTCAACCGAGAGCAATGTCTTGGGCTGATTACGAATGTAAATTTTGTTCGTATTAAACACATGTATTTATGGACCGTGACCGTGACTGAAAAGGGGGTAGGGGGGTGGCTGCACCTGCCAATAAATATATGCAACTTCATAATATGGGTGACAAAAGTCTTACGGTGGCAAGTGCAATGTCTTGAACTTGAGAAAGAGGTCATTATCCACCAAAAGACCCCGCCGACTGTCTGTCTTTTTGTGCAGGGGTTGACAACATGGGCCAAAGTAGAGCTGCTGATTATGTATTCATGCATAAGTTAATATGCCTCGCTGGAGGCATATTACACCCCCTCATATTCCCCCTAATGCCGACAGGCTATATAATGTAGTGGGCTTATGTTTATGCGCCGATCCCGAGCGTGTGGTTCGAATTAAAAGTCGTTGGACGCTCCCGTTGCCGTTTAGTTGGAAATGTTGCGGCGTAAAACGAATGCGCGAACTACTGCGGCATGAAATTAAATCCAACTTGGTACCAAAGTATACCACTCCATATGTATTTGTATCTCAGACGACCAAGACCAAGACCAAGACCAAAACGGCGACGACGAAGAAGACGACGACGTCGTCGCTATCTTGCATATCCAAGTGGACTGCAGTCCAGATCCGTCAGATATTCAACAGATGCACATGCATGTGTGTCCGAGAAGCCGAAACCAAGCCAAAACCAAACCAAACCAAACCGAACCGAAACCGAGACAAAGAAAACTTTTCTCTCCAGTGCCGCACAGTTGTCCAACCGTGCCATCATCATCATGGTGATGGCGATGGCGATGGTGCTGATGATCATATGGATGTGGATGTGGATGTGGATGTGGATTGTCCATGTGTCCATGTGCATAGAGAGGGCACTTGTTCAGTGCCCCAGAAACGAACGGAACGCAATCCGAACGCAAACGCAAACGCAAACCAAAAACGCTGAAAACTTAGCGCTAAAACGCTGTAACGCTGAAACGAGCCAACGATGATCGCCACATTTTCTTCATTTTTCGCTCGCTTTTTTTCTACTTTACGTGCCCGGCCAACCCTCCTTCTTCTTCTGCTGCTTCATTTTTTTTCTTCTCTTTTTTTTTTTTTGTTTTTCCTTATTAATGAGCATCGTGAAAAGTGCGACCAAATGTGACGTTTAAATATTCATGAATCACCAACTATATCGCACAGCCAGTTCCAGTTTCTTCACTCGGGGTTCCAGTTTATCTACCCAACGACTTCCGTCCACCGGACTTCAGACTTAAGAGTTCAAACTTTACATATTAGACCAAATTGCCGAAAGCGTTTTCTTTCTTTTTTTGTCCCCTCTCAGCACTCTCAATTAACTTCACGACTATATTGTCTTTCAGATAAGCTAATAAGGCATTGAGAACTTAAATTACTTAAGATGAAGCCATCACCCAGGCAGTGATAACTTTTCCCATGAACATAGAACAGTAAGCTATGGTCATCGATATGAATATGACCTGCAATTAACTCAGCATCTTGTCTTAATTTATCAGCAATCTTGACCGATTTGGCTTAAATTGTAAATAAAATGTGCTGCAAAGGGGGAAGGGGGAGGGGGCGGGCAAATGTTCTAGATGCGAGTATATGCTGCGATTGACAGATTCGTTTACGCAGCCAGAGGCTTGACATTTTGATCGCTATCTTATATGCAAAACAAACAGGCCTTTGATTGCATTGAACATTATGCACCCCGACCATAAAGTCGGCTACCCCAAATGCCCCGTGGATGTGGATGTGGCTGTGGATGTTGTTGTGAATATGAATGTGAATGTGAGTATGGATATGAGTGCGGATGTGAGTGTGCTGGTGCTGGTGCGGCAGGGCTAATGACTGCGGATTCCGAAAGCGCCCAAATTAAACCATCATAATTTGAGTAATGATTGAAAACCCTAGGGTATTTCGCGCATATACTTACTTGCGTACACACACTTACCTTGTAGCGAATTTTTGTTGTTATATTCATATTTTTCATATTTTTTTTTTTTTTTTTTGGTGTTGTAGCGAAGTTGAGTCCTCTGCGTTGGGTTAATTTGCATATGTAAATGTGCGTTGTCCTCGTCGTCGTTTGTCCTCATCGCTGGCTGCACTGCCTTTGAAGTTCCCAGGCTGTGTGCTCGACTTTTCCCTAAATGAATTTCGTAATTTGCATCGCCCAAGTGTTAAATAAGTCGTTTATTGCGCATTAAAGGACAGCCAATTTCCACTAAATTATATTTGCATACCTATATACGTATATACATACATATATACAAGTTAGCCAGGAGCCACCGGTTGGCTAACAAGATGATGATGGATCATGTGCCGCGAAAGTAAACAATATTTTGCATCGTTTAAGGAAGCAAATGACACACACCCTAGGCCATGAATCTAATCTGTTACATACGAATACCAATAATAGCGCATGTAATATCTAAATGGAGTAATTAAACAGCTGCAAAGGCATTTGGACTATTGACTTTATAAGTAAGAGGACCACCAACTAAGTCGCATGAGTTCAATGAAAAGTTGTTAGTGGCCAGTTGCTAGTTCATTTCATATATCACGCCAATATCGGTTGGCCAACACCCTTTCCTGGCCTGGTCAGTTGGCACACCGATTGCGTTGGCCAGCTCTATTCGATTGTATTCGCCACCGTGTCGCCATCGCAATCGCCATCACCATCACCATCACCATCGCGATGTTGCATCAAATTCGCTGTAATATACTGACGTCTTTTGGTGTTTGCTGCGATTTTCTGGCGATCCACTTGAGTTGCAGTGGGGCACAACTCCCCTGAGTTTTCAGCCGGACA
Source organism: Drosophila yakuba (assembly GCF_016746365.2). Lineage (NCBI taxonomy): Eukaryota > Metazoa > Arthropoda > Insecta > Diptera > Drosophilidae > Drosophila > Drosophila yakuba. The sequence goes on from NC_052526.2 coordinate 10,554,644, forward strand.
CTTGGTCTGGTGGTTACTCAACCTCTGACGACTTTCCGACTCTTTGACTTGCCAAATCCCCCCCATTCGAGCAATTAATGCTTTTGGGAAATGTATCCAACAATTTGGACACCCACATGAGCTGACAAAATTCGAAATATATGTACGTATATACCATATGTGTGTGTGTAGTTTTTGCGGAATCCATCGGAATAGTTGCGAATTGTTCGGTGAGATGCGGAATTAATCATGGCAGTGATTCAGCTCGGTTCTGTCAAACGCAAATGTCACATTGATGAATGATTATCGTAATTAAGCGGATAACGATGCCAGATACTTAACAAGGACTCTGATATTGACTTCCCTGGAATGGTGACATGTGAAACAATCCCCTTGCTGTTCTCTTTCTTCCCAATCAAAGGTCACAGGCTGCTGCGTCTGTCAAGTCTCTTAAAGCCAGTGGCTTGGCCGAAAAATTCAAGACAACTCAAATCACCCCGCCCTTCAAGTTTCATTTGTGAATTAATCTGGCTGCCTTTTCGGCTGCATGCATACCAACATATACAAACTAGAGCGGAACGGGCCGGACATTGATGTCTAAAAGTCGGAATTTGTTGGATGTGCCATTTTACGGGTAAGCAGCTAGCGGCAAGCAGCAAAGCCATCTGCAAATTAAATTGTAAATTTTCAATGCTCCTGGGACAAATTTCAATCTTTTATGTGTGTGTGCTACACGTCTGCGGCAAAGGCAGCACAACACGGAGGTTTCCAAATATGCCAGCCACGAGATACAACGACAGCCTTCCTCGTTTTGAGGTGCCACTGCCACTGCCACTGCCAGTGGCAGACTTTCGACTTTCCACTCTTCAGTGGGTGGGATGCATCCCATCGCAACCCATCGCATCCCATCGCATCCCATCGCATCCCATCGTATACTCGTATGCATTGTCTCCGCAGATCCAGCCGGGGACTCACTAACGGCATCTGGCGGAGTCGCGTTCTCCCGTCCGGATGAGGAACTATACACAAATTAGTACACTGTGAACAAATGCAACTCCATTCAACGGGCTGCGTTCTATAGTTCTTATCAAGTTATCAAGTTATTAAGGAAAGATATTGCAGTGTTGCATTTGCTTTTTTCTCAGTGCAGACATCTGGGCACGACGCCTTGGGTGCATTAGTGCCGGCGACGGAGACGAAGACGAAGACGGAGACGGAGACAAGCCAGGCGGATATGCTCGGAGGCTGATGGTGGTGGCCCTATCCCTGCACCTTCAATATGCTCCGCATTTTCGGGGATCCACGGGTGGAGGGGGGAGGGTGCGGGGGGCCTCTCGACAAATGCCATGCAATGTGCGGGCGCCAATGGCAATAGCATCGGCATCTCCAGCAGCATCAGCAGCAGCAGCAGCATCAGAATATCTCGTTCAGACACAGATGGAGGGGCATGGAAGGGTTGTAAATGTTTATGGTAGTGTCTTGACATTTGACAGTTTGTTTATTTTATTTCGTCACATTTTTGTGATGATTTGTAGGCGGTTTAGCGCCAATTACTCCACCAAACTTTTACAATGCAGACTGGTAAACGGCAGTCTTTAAAAATAACACATTTGGCGCCAATTACCAAATGACCTAGCCACCGCCGAATGTTCTCAAATGTCAGGGTACAAAATATCGCTACCTTTAGCTAGCTAGTTCATTTTCTTTGGAATAAACGCAAAAATATTTAATTGGAGTGCAAAGAATTTGTGGACATTCAATGGGAAACAAAAGAGTCAGCCAAATGGTTGTCTTGGCCAGGCTGTCAAGTCGTCTTAATGGGAATTCCAGCAGTGAAGTTGCCATTTCGCCTAATCCACCTTAATGTGGATAAATATCTCGTGTTTTTTTTATTTTTCGACTGGGGTGTGCACTTGATCGTGTCAATTTATCTGTCAAACGCGTTGTCGTTTAACTTCTGTGACAGAAACGCGATTACTAACGTTCCATTGTCATCCATGGAGTGGAGGGAGGACAACAAAATGCCTCGATTCCTCGTTGCTGGTGGCGTTGACGAGCCAGTTGGCCTGGCCATTAGAGATTCGATTCAATTCGTAGCCGAGCCAAAGAGAAGAATTGGTTGAGGTGACACGGCCGAAACAAAAAACAAAAAAAAAAGAAATACCTTCACGGCGTGTTCAAGGCTAATTCTGTCACCTGTCAGCAGCACTGTCTAGAGTCGTAATCGCACTCGAAATCGGGCTAAAATGGTACGGATATATATGGTATGCGGCATATGGCATATGGTATACACGTATGTATGTATATGTGTGGCGATTCTTTAAATTGTCACCGTTTGATGACTTTGACGGACCCGGCCCGAACGCAATTGTCTTGATTTTTGAGTGGCAGTATGGAATGCCGACTGAAGTGCTCGACATTTTGGGCGACAAAACAGGCGGTTTGTATGGGGCAATTTAAGATCTCTCCTATATGGACATCTTTACAACTGAAATGTGGGTCGAAAGCAAACTTTTTAGTTTATAAATTATAATTAAGAAGCGATTTATGTGTAAACCACATCAATTTAAGTGAGGAAGCAATAGTTTTAGTAATTGCAAAATGAAACCTACTTAATCAAAGTATATAAGTCACTCATATAACTAATTAACGTTTAGGCAATATATGAAACTCACTTTGACAAGCCATTTCAGAGTTATGTATATACTGACCTCCTTATTAGGACTCACCCTAAACTGTGAAGACGAAAGTCCTGGAAGTGCGCAACCCTTAATCACGTTTTCCTTTTATTTTAAAAACCAAATGAAATTTATGAGAACGTTTCGTACAGCATTTATTTCAATTTAAGAACCATAAAATATAGTGCCCACCACTAGCTTCGATTCCGGCATACACTTTAACGATCAATCGCGTTTATTTGGCAGCTGCTCACGGAATTTAAAATGGCCTGTATTTTGCTTTCTTCCTTTTTTTTTTACTTTTTATCTGAGTAATATGCGGCAGGGCGAGGCCTTGGCAATCTGTGGTCAGTCCGACAATCCAATAAGATAAAAAGCTACTGGAAAAAAAAGGAAAAAATAAGAAAAGGACATGCTGCTGCAGGACTCGGTCCTTCGGGCTAACTATGCAGAAACCGAGCTTAACGTTCCGTCCGAGCTTACGACACCCGTGGGAGCAGCCAATAATTTCAAATCAGACATACACACACCCACACACCCGCACACCCACATCCTCCACCGCACACGAACTCATAAACACGTAAGAACCCTGCCCCACCCCCCACTCGTATATATAATACGTATATATATATTTTCCAGATCTCATGAATCAAATGGCACACATCGGGCATCCTTGAATGGGACCCCCTGTTCGTTCGTTCGTTCGCATCCGAATGGAAGGATTCTGAATTCTATATTTTATTAGGCACGTAACGTAGCTCAGAAGTTCTGTAATGCTTTCCAGCATGTGGGAGATTTTTCAATTGAAATTGAAATCGGTTTATCAAAAGTTTTCATTCAGCATATTTATACGTTATACTCGTACCATTGCCAAGTTTTTCACGTACCGCATCCATTTCAATGTATCGATTATGGTGGGGCTTTTATTTCATCCAACCACCTATAATTTCGGTCAAATTTAGCATCGAATGCTTTTTTTTAATGTCCGTTAATGTATCCTGGTTTTCAAGATACTATCGTTTATGTATCCTGGTTTTTAAGATACTATCGTTAATGTATCCTGATTTTTAAGATACTATCGTTAATGTATCCTGGTTTTTAAGATACTAGCAGTGAACTTACCCTTGACATAATACAAGAAACAAACAACCATTCCTTTAAAGGTTTTTTAAGTTACTTTATTTTTTAATGTTAAATATATCCCTATTTTGTATAGTTGTTATAGTTTACTGTATTATTTAATGTTAAATATATCCCTATTTCTAAAGTTGTTGTTTTATTTTATGTTGACCTTATGAATTAAGCATTGCTTGCTTCTTTAATCTTTTGATTTTCAAATTGCAAAGCCGGTTAATCCTTCAAAAAGGACGAGAATTTCAAGTTGTGCTTCTGAAATGGAGCTGCATTGAGTTTTTTGAAGTAGTTTCCCCATCTGCGACTGCTGATCCATTGGACTCTTTGAGATTGCGACTTGCCAAAAGCAAGTGAACTCAAGCACATGTATGTTAGAGTTTGCAGGCATTCATTGTTGCCCAAGATGGGCAAATATGGTCAAAAAATCATTTGAATGGGCGGTGGTCCAGGAGTAACCACAAGTAACCAAGTATCTAGAGGTAACGAGTCATATATTGTCTTCTTGGCATTCTGTGGCCTTCTGTGGCCTTTTGCGGCTGCCGTCCGTTTTGTCGTTACACCTTTTCCCCGAAGCGAAATAAAATAAAATATTTCAAATGACCACGTCTTGGCTATTTTCCGTTACATTATGGTAAAATATTGCCCTGACTTACGGTCGATACAGCCGTCTCGGTTTTCGACTTGGGTTTCAGTTTGTTTTTTTTTTAGTTTTTTTTTTTTATTTTTGTCTTTGGTTTGGGTTTTCAGTTTTTGGGTTTTTGGGAATGTGGGCAGTCAGTCTGAGCTGAGCTGAGCTGAGGTGGTCTCGTGTCCGAAAAGCGGAGCGGTAGAGCGGATCGTTCTCCGGCGGAGGGAAAGCGTGAAGCGTATAAAGTCATAAGGGTTTATGCATGAATTGATTGCATCAGCGTGTGCTGGTGGTAGTTGTAATAACGAAATAAGAATTATATGCCTTGTGTAGCAATTCGCTTTAATAATCTATGAAGTGGATGGGCAGTGGCTTCTTGCCACTTTCGCCTCAAGTGTGGCAAGTGGCAAGTGGCAAGTGGCAAGAACTTTGTTATACTCCTGCAAAATTTTTTCCGCACCCCCCACCCCCCCTCTATCCAGTCTGTCTGTGGCTTTCCATTGTGTGCGCTTCGGTCAGTTTGGAGTTGGGAGTTGGGAGTTGGGAGTAGCAAGTCCCAGTTGCATTGACATGTGAGATATTTGACATAATTAAATTTTGATACGAGGCCATGGAACTTGAGGGCATTCCGAATGGACAAGTTGGACAGATTTACTCCTTGTTGTTTTCTTATGTCGTCCTTTCTTAAGACAATTCCCAGTCTCACGTACTAAATGCCACATACTTCATACGGACAACAGTACTTCAGTGTGCTGCTGCTGGTAAAAAGGAAAAACGACAGCGGCATTCCACTTGTCATTAACCTTGTTATTAAAACACTTTTGTTTATGACCATAACATCTGATGTCCGATGTCCAAAGGGCGTTTCCTCGATGACGGCACGGGGATGGTGGCATGGTGGCATGGTGGCACGATGGTCAGTGGTCAGTTCGGCGAGGGGGACAAGTCGAGCAAATAACTTACGTGCCTCTCATTTGTCTCTTTGTCATTGGATGTCCGAGGATGTGCGGCGAAGTCCGAGGATATTTGACCAGCACGCAAGCAAACACTTGGAGAAAAATCACTGATTTAATCGTAAAATTAACAAAAAAACCAAAAAAACCAAAAAAATTGGGGGATTAAGAATTTCAACAGCCTTTTTGGTATGCGCCCAGTACTTAACAGATATTTGTGTAAAATTTCGAAGCTTAATCTCACAACTTTCTTGCGGTGTACCGATGGCAGGGGACATGTTTACAAGCTCTAGTGCGGGACAGGACAACACCTTGCGCCCCACTTCTGGATCTCAGGACTCTGAGTCCTGTTTACTGCGTCCGCCGTTGGGTCGTGGGTTCTGTGTTTTGGGTTAGGGGCTCTGGTGTTCTGGTGTTATGGAGTTCTGGGGTACTTGGTCCTTGGGACAGGACGTGTGGCCGGCTTCCGTCAGTCGGCGACCATTTGTTTTCCGGTGATCATCGCAATGTAAGCGAAATGAGTTCAATTTGTTAGTGCTGCAGACACACACGTACTAAACACACTAATTTGCGGCATCGCTTCTGGACATATCAGCAATTTGTTTCCAGCAGCTGTCCTCAGCCGAACTTTTACAGGACTTTCGTAAATTTCTGTTCCTGTTCCTGTTCCTGTTCCTGTTTCGGTCAGTCCAACTCAAAGTTGATCCGTCGAGCGTTGACCATATTTCATCAACTCGACACCCGCCAAGCAAATCGACAAAACCAATAAAACAAAACAATTTTGCGGCCAAAAAGCGAGTGAGCTTTTCTGCCCCGGAAAATACATAGGTGTGTTTTTATTGAGGGGTTGTTGAGGTTATTAAATGAGCACACACACACACACACACACACACACACACAGCACATACATTTTAACCATCAGAGAGATGAGTTGATGTGCCGCATGGAATGTGGCTTTCAATTTGTGGCTACCGACTCATTATGGCCCACTGGCAATGATGATTTACCCAGTCTGTCTGTCTGTCTATCTGTCTGTATAGACTATCTGTCCCATTGTCCATTTGTCGGACAACCACTGAAAGGGTCTTGCTCCAGATAAAAGGAATATTGTCTCCATTGTCGCCCAGTTTCCGAACAATGAATGCTCCATGTCTTGGCTATAGAGCTTGAAATCTGACCCGCTCACGACCAACTTCCAACTTCCAAATCCAAGCCCAGGAGCTTGGGCAACAGAAAAGAAGATGAAGTCGGCCTTAAAGCGTCTCATGGACACCCCAGCCACACGAGATCTCTCGAACTCGGCAAAAAGACGATCATGCCAGCAAACTAGGGAATACCCTGTAGCTTGTCAGTTCTCTAGATTCTCACAAAGAAAATCGAAAATCTTGACTTTAAAGCGTTATGATAGCAGTTAACTAAACCATTGCAACTTTTTTTTTGTTGTAATATATAAAGTATTTTTATAGTTGAACGCAATGAAATCTGCGCTTTTGCTAAAAAGCAGCAGCCACGTTTCTGCTCTACACCAAACTCATCAAAGTAATGTCCGCGAATGTAGCGAGTACCAATCTTATCTGCGAAATGCAACAGTTGCAGCAGAAGTCAACCGAATGGTGGTCCCATTTGTTACTGTCTTGAGCTGGGGATAGTGGATACTCATAATGGAAACGAGCAGGTTCCGCGACAAAGTGTAATATGATGCCACCGTTTTCGCTGGCTTTCGATCAGGACAATGACAAATCAGATATGTAAGTGGGTCTTCACGAATCGGTCCTCGGATCAGTGACAATTCCCTGGGAACGGACAACGATTTGCCCAGCATCCGAGGCCAATGGACATTCCCTCTTTATCTCTTGATACATTTTCCTAGTCTTACCTTCTCCACAAACGGCTCTTTCAATTCCAATATTATGCAATTAAATGTTACCAATATTTTAATTGGTTTCTTTTATACTATAAAATTGTGTGCAATAAATTACATCTTAAAGGTGATTTTCTTACCAATATAAGGTTGAATAAACAATGAGCTTTAAGCAAATTCTACCCTTTTTCAAGGCCCAATTCGTTCAGTGTATAAATTATAATTTGTGCTGCGGCCTTTAATAATTCCGGCACACGAAATTGCGTAGAAACTCATTAGCGGAGCTGCAGAAAAAAGGGCTCAGGATCAGACAGCGGGCTCAGCTTCTGCTCCAACTCCAACTCCAGCTCCAGCTCCAAATTGAATTCGTGTACGATGGGCTTTAGTAGTTGTTTATGCAGGAAAGGCTGGGGAAGGGATATTATTTATGAACCCGATGGGAAATGGGGGCGAATGTGTCGCAATGCCCGCCCACTTGAAAGGCAGGGAAGGGTGCCAGTGCCAGTGCCAGTGCCTGAGAACCCGTAAGCCCAGGAGCCCGGGGAAGCAGGATTCCGGATACGGACAACTCCGCCACCCTCCCTTTCGCCTTTCCGGTGGCACAAGTGGGAATACGGCGAATACCCCGAGCACGGCTGCAATAAACGAAAGTGTTTTCCGATATAAGGAGCGCTTTTAGCCTATAATGTGGTAATCGCTCGCGTAAAAGGCGACAAATCATTTAAGCCCGGCCCAACCCTTTTATCCATGCCCAAAACTGGGCAGTGAATGTGAAAGTGGTTGTGGATGTGGATGTGGATGTGGATGTGGATGTGGATGTGGATGTGGATGTGGATGTGGATGTGGATGTGGATGTGGATGTGGATGTGGATGTGGATGTGGATGTGGATATCTGGAGGCGGTGGAGAATGGCCTGGTCCTGGTCCGAGAATATACATAAGCAGCTCACCGTCACAAGGGTGACAACATCAACATGAAAAAGGGGCAAGGACTCTCCACCCTCAGGGATCTCGATTCGGGAAAATGTATATGAGCCAACCCTTTGAGCCTGCCCCGTAGCTGCTAATTTCAATGTGCCTCGATGTTGCGAGTCCTTTGAAATTGGGCATCATCGCTGGTAGCATCATACTCGTTTAATGCACAGCGACAAATAGGAGGTGACTTGATACCTAGTTCTTTTCATGCAATGGATTATTGCACTAGAATTTATTTTTGTATACCAGTTGGACAAGAGAATAATATATCTAATGTTCCAATGCCTGTTGTGGTATTTAATATATTTTTGTAGTTCGTAATTCCATATTATTATGAATAAATACACCATTTTTCGCTCAGTGGAGCAACCCAATTGCGATTTCTGCTAAGGGCCAATTCGATTGGGCCATGAATCTTTTCCGCCCGGTGGCCGTGCCAAAACATAAAAGTGGAATTTGTTTTTTATGACATCTTTATTCGTGCTAAATAAATACTAAGAATGCCGGGGGGACATTTGTCGAACCCAATTGACCCTCAACCCATTCACCCAAAAAAAAAAAAGTAAAAAGAAAACGAAAACGAAAAAAAAAAGGAAGAAAAACCCCAGCCACATTGATTAGCAAGCCGTTCATGATAAATATACCATTATGCAGTTATCGTAATTGCGGGTTACAAATATCCAATCCATTACCGCACCGAGGTCGATAGCCACCTTAATGATTTCACTGAATATAATATATTATATATGTGCCCCACATATCAGGCCATAGAAGCCCAGAAGTAAATTATCCGCAACTGGGCCTCCCTTAAGAATTCAAGTCAAGGAGTTTTAGTTCTTTAGCTTTTGGCTTTTATGTTTACCGGCATCAAATGTAACATAAATAGATAGTTCATGTGTCCGGTTACCAAAACACTTGTTAAACAACTTTAAGTTTGAATAATTAACGACTTAATATCGATTTAATAAACACTTCCATGCTACAACCTACAATGTTTGTAGTATTAACGCTTCAATTTTTAGGATTTGTTTCTAAAAGTTACATAGTAAGAATGGTAACTGGCAGTTAACTTGTTCTCAATATTACTCCTATTCCAAAACAAGGACTAAGACAGCTCTGCCGGACCATTGGAACCTGGATAAGGCACTTATGAAAGGTACCAATGAGCCCGCAGTGCTGCAGTAATCAAAGCTCAGATTGCCGGCAGGATTTAAAGTCTTGAGGATTAATGAGAAAAATTCCTGTCAAGCCATTAGGGGATTTCAGGTTTGTCCTCTACTTGAGGACATCTAGAAATATTATTTTAGTATGTTTGGACCACTCTAAGCTCACACATTTTACCAGCAAAACTGTGCCATCGAAATGAAATTCGTTTTACGATAATTTACTCAGCTCCTTTCCGAACAGGAACCACTTTTATACTGAATGGCATTGCAAAATATGTTTCAAAGGCTTTGATATTGAACCGCCCACCTACCATGTATTTTTTACATCCCAGTTATGTATATTTGCCTTCTCACGGTGACCAGGGAACATCTGTCACCATTCTGCGATGGGAAAGACAAAAAAAAAGTGGCCAAAATGAACACAAAGCCTTGTATGTCATCGTGAAAATATAAATAAAGTTATCCAAGTAAAGCGATGGAATCCACCTTCGAGCCTTTGAGTTTATGAATTTTCGATTAATCAACGCTTGAATTTCGTGCGTTTAAGCGCGGCAGAAGTAGCGATGACATATCTGACAGGAAGAAAGATTGTGTAAAGTGCCGGCCGGGCTGGCTGTTTCGACAATTTCATTAATGGTAATTTGCATGTTCAACAAAGGTTGTGAAATAAATAGCGACAAGAAATCAGGAACAGGCGTAAGAGCCATGTAAATTGTATCTGCCGCCCTCTGGTAATTGTTCCCGGTATCCGCCCCTCCGGGAATCAGATGGCCCGAGTCCTTCGCATTCGCAATCGCATTTGTATACTCGTACCTATATATACGGGTGGGCTGGTCCTGGGACACGCCCGTAAATGTCGTCGAGAAGGAGGTTGTTTGCCGGCTGTTTCAAATAAGCGAGGAGTAGCAAGCACACCAAGTACACCGAGGTCCCAAGTCCCAAGTCCCATGTGAGCAGTGAAGTTTTTTAATCAAGCCTCCTGTCAAGTGTTTGCAAAACAAATATCGCGCTTATCCATCAATCAAAACACGCAATATGGCAGCGGCAGCGGCAGCGTAACTTTCCACAACTAAGCGAGGCACATCTACTACGTCCAGGCAACAGGAACGCCAGCTCCGGCCCAGAAAAGCAAGTGGTTCTGCTACTTGCTTGCCCTTCACTTCACTCCACTCCACTCCACTCTACTCCATCCCCATGCCCAACTCCATCTCCATCTCCATTGCCGACGACCAAGTGCCAAACCAAATGGAACGGAGCGGAACAATAAAGCGACACTGTCAAACATTTGCATACACGACACCAGCAACACCAGCAACAGCAGCAACATCAGCAACAGCAGCAACAGCAGCAACAGCAGCAACATCAGCAACAGGAACAACATCGGGATATCACGAGGGGAATCCCCATTTGGAGTTGCAGTACGGGCTCTATTTCGCCTCCCCCCGGAATCGAAACACTCTCACGCAGATTTTGCCCTGTGATGCCACGGATAACAAAAAAAAATAAAGCACAAAAAATATGAAAACAAAAAGAAAGGAATGTGGCACACACACCGGCTGACAAAGGTAATAATACAGAGGGAAGGGGAAGGGGCAGTGGAAGTTGGGGTATTGGGATTGGCAACTGATTGAATAATTTAATTTAGTTCTCATAAATTTATGATGCGCGGCTGATTGAGTTTTTCCAGGTGCCACAATTTGGCGGTACTGGTGGTGGCAATTATGATTTTATCACGATGCGAGATCTTATATTTATTAGCTAAATTCGGGGAGTGGGAAAGTCATTTTACAGGTGTATAACATTTACACACAACTTTTTGGGGGTATATTTTATTAAGGAGTATGTTTTATTTTTAATCAAAATGGTACGCTTGATTTACCAGGTAAATTGGGATAGGGGTGTATAATTTATATAATTTATTTAAGAACTGAATGTTTCATAGTTCCGTTTAAACAAGGAAATGTGGCATTTAGCAGGCTACTAAAAATCGTTAAAAATAATATAAAAATGATACAATCTATATAACAAAAAGGTTTAACATTGTATAATTTCTCTTTATTATTAATAAATACAACTAATACTGTGTGTTACTTTATTTTTGTGTGCAGTAAACAAGCATATTTAAAAATTATTTAACATTTTGACAACATTATTTCGCCTTTTTGTAGATCTTGTGTCATTAATATGAGATGAAACTGCGACTTTGCTCAACCTGCGAAATGAGCAGAATGAGTTATCACGGCAGCATGATGTCAGGCCTCACTTGTTATTAAAATCCGGAACGGCGCCTCACATCCCCCAGTTGCCCTCCCTTCCCGCCGTTTTTCAACAAAGTGAAAATTTATTAAACTTCTAAATAGTGTTGACAAAGATGTACGAGAGTATGACAGGCATGACAAATAGTTTACCACTCCCGGTGCCCAAAAAAGCACACAAGGAACACCCCGTAACACCCGGGAACACCCGGGAACATCGCTGAATCTCGTGCTCATACTCACACTTTGTCGCTTTGACAGCAGCAATTTAAAGTGATGCCGATGCCAGTTTTTCCCCCCCCCCGAACCAAGTTCCCATTTTTCGCCGTAGTATTGTGGGGGGGGGTTTCATTTTGTACTCGGTTTGGGGTGCCACCAGTGGTGTGGCACTGGTGTGACAAAGTGGCGTGAGATTTTTGGGCCAAGTGGGCGGGACAAAAGAGCCGGGGAGGCGCCACCAGGCCACCCACTGCGGCAGCAGCCTCAATTTGAACATCATTAAATGAGTTAATGCAATTTAAGACTCTCGACATCTGTACGTATCCGTATCCATATCGCCATCGCCATCCCCATCTGCAACTCCTTTATCTCATATACACATACATATATTTAACGTATATTTTTGAGCTTCTGGTAAAAAGGGTGGGCTGCGGTTGGACCCGTGGCCCATGTTGTTGTGGTCACTTTTTCCACATTGTTTTCCTACTGCCAATATGTATTCGTATCTGTACCCGCATCGGTATCTGTATCTGTAGCTGAACGTCTATCTGTATCTGTATCTGAATGTGTATCTGAATCTGTATCCTTCAAGCAACACATTTTTACACTGGCATTTAAATTTTTTTCGATGCTGTTTAATGGGCTTCGAGCAGCAGTTGTAGTAGCCCCCCCTTCAACCCAATAACCACCCACTGGTTTCACCATCCCCCCAGGAAAATATTGCTTTCCGGCAGCATCCGTTCATCTTCCTGGTTTTTTGGGTTTGGGGTTGGATGAGGACCAGGAAACCAGGGACCGGAGACCGAGTCAATCTCGCATCATTCTTCACAGCGTTTAAGAATCAATTTCCAACACAATACAACCGACAAGTATCAACAGCACATTTTCCCATTTTTCCCACAACCCCCGGTTCGGAAAAACACTTTCCGCAAAAGGGGTTTCCGTTTGGCAAATGCAAATGGCATTGTATCAATTTGCGAAAGCGCCGCTTTCTGACAGAGAGTCCTCAAATGTGTCTTGAATGGGTTCAGGATTATTTTCGCTTTGTGCGTCAATATCGTTCTTAAAATAATACCAAATATTAGCTAATTCTATCAAACGATGGCTGTTAAACTCAATAAAGTATTTGGTAATTACATTTGAAAGTAAATATTCGAAATACTTTCATAAAGTACCATAATGCTTAAATGAATTTATTTTTAGAAAAGAATCACATAAACAATTAGTTTCAATTTGCAAATTTGGAGGTTTTTCTCACATAACAGGTGCATATCAATTGAAACAAGCCAAGTGCATTTTTCAGAAGATTTTTTTTCGTAATTGTAATGGTAATTGTAATTGGGGAACCGGGTCGTTTTTGCCATTTCACTGAAACCAGAGATCGTAGAAATATTTTGCGAGGGAAACTCGCGCTTTGTAACATAATTGAATGCACCGATTGCATTACACAATTGCATGCGAACTGCAAGCGGCAGGATTTTTGCCGTTGGGGTCGCAAGCTGCATCCAAAAATACATCTGTTCGTGACTAAAAACTGAAATATATCAGAGGGGCCGTCGATTGATTCTACACCCATGTGTCCAAAGAGTCACGGTCTGGAGTAGCCGACCGATTCGGGTTCGCTGGAAATAGTGTCCAGTCGACCCGTTTGCAAATATATCTGGCTCAATAATAATCGAATCGAATCGGATCGGATCGGATCGTATCGTATCGTATTGTATCGTATGGATCGCAACGCATAGCTGAGAAGACCACCAAGAAGGGGTATGAATGGAACTTTTAGGGGGAATCCGTATCCGTATCCGTATCCGTATATGTGTGTATGTACGAGTTTGTAGTTTAGGGGTCATAAAGTCGAAAGAAACCGCACGCAGTTTGGATTGACCGGTTTATGTATTTATTCAGCCGCTCGATGGCAAACTTCGCATTTGGTGGTCCCGATTCCGATTCCGAATCCAATTCCAATTGCGATGCCAAACCCCATGGCATCTAGCAGAAATATATATTTAAAGTTCGAGTACAACATACTCGTGGTCCGCAATGCACACATGTCGATTTAAACGGAACAACAAATTGTGTGTCCGATGTGGATATATGAATGCGACGACACGTCTAAAATCGGCGACTGTGACTAATGGAAAAAAGTTCGATAGTAAATTGATTATATTGACAAGATGGGCGGCATGCCTTCAAATCATAAATTCATAAGCTATTAACACACAAACAAATTGAAAGTCGCATTCGATGTCAATTGCTGGTGATTCACGGCCAAAATGGAAATGGGAATGGAAATGGGAATGGGCCCCAGGTCGCCGATGTGTGGCGACACTTTGGTAAAAGCCTTCTGTCACCACGAAATCGCTGAAAAGCATTTGACAACTAATTTCTCAAGGTGTCGACACCTTGCCAACACCCAAAATCCACCCGAAAATAAGCCCCCAACCACCCACAAAAGCAAACCAAAGCAAACAAAACAAAAGGAAAAGAAAAAGAAAAGAAAAGAGTAGAATAGAATAGAAAAGAAAAGAATAGAATACCCATTTTCAGTCTGACATCGCATCGCACTCGCACTAACTAAACGCACCGCAATCTAATTGTTGTAGGCAGCATCCACGGTTCTTTAATTGAACACATCAACACCAGCTAAAAATACGATAGATGTGTATGCTGCGAGTAATCGATGATGGCTAAAATGGAGTGGGTGGTGTTCGTTCTGTGGAGCTCGGTAGTTTGGTAGTTTGCCAGCTTGGTGGCACTCATGGGGGGCGGGGGCAACTTGCACCATCTTCGACGTACTGCTGCTCTTCTGCCTCGTGCTGCAGCACTGAGAGAAATGACTACCAGAAGGAGCTGTGTTTAAATAAAAGCAAGGGATTGTTACTAGTATGTTAATTTATATTTTCAAATTAGTTTGGTTATCTTAAGTACGAAATCAAGTTGCGCTATTCAAAGAAAGTTAAAGCTTAACTTCTTAGAGAGCTCGACCAGAGTTCAGTTCCCTGAAAATGCAGCCAAATAGGGAACTTATTTTGTCCAGTGTAGCGCGACGCAGGCAAATGTGGTGTGCGCGGAAATGTATGACATCGCTGGCAGGAGGAGGGTTAGGATTTGGATTTGGATTTGGATTTGGAGTTGCAGTGGGAGATGGTATTGGAGCTGGAATGGAATGGGTTGGAGTGGGATGGGATGGGATGGGAGCTGGAGGATCCCCGATCCGGCCGTGCGTTGTGGTGAACGTGCAGTGCAATAAACTGTTATTTGATGGGAGTTGGGAGTTGCGAGTTGGGAGTTGGGAGTCGTTGCAGTCCAGATGGTCGACGCTTCGTGCGATTCGATTTACTCCACTGGCTCAGCCGTTTATCTTTGCAGAGCGCACTGAAAGAATTGGGTAGGCGTATCGCGGGTCAGGAACATGTCAATATAATTTACATGACATTCGGTCATGAAAGCTGCTAATTACTTTCCAAACTTGTGGATATGTGCAAAAAGTTCTTTCAAATGGCAGACAAAACAACTTGCTTAATATATGAAAAATTGCAGTTTTTCCCACTCAAGACACTATTTATTGGCCATCAATTGCAATCATTTCATATTTATTAGAAGTCAATGTCCTTTACATTCTTTATTGTTGAACGGGGAAAAAAGATCTGTGTTTAGTTGCCCATCGGTTGTTTGTCACTTTCGTTCATTTTTAAATGACAGCAAACGTAAACTTTTGTCGCTCGTGGTGTAAACACACACAGCCCAGTATGAGAAAACAAATATTCGTATATCTAAAAGTCACATTGTTGACGTTGTTTTTGTGGATGTCGTCGGTGCTAAAACTGGGAGCTATAGTGCACAGAGAGAAAAGGGTAGTCGGTTTTAATAAAGTGCAATCAAAAGTATTTTATAGATGTTAGTTAGTACTAATGCGCTCTATAAGCATTGAAGTTCGATTGCATTTACATATACGCAGAAACCAAAAAGTGGCAAAAGTCGGGCGCCAGGAACTCGTAATCCTGCGCTCCTCCTTTGCCACGATAATCGATGCATAATAAATGGCATCACTGTCCCATCGGAGAGATCATTATCAGAAGGCCAGAAAACTACCACTAAACGTCACTTTTTTTAAGATCAAAGTGCTGTTTGCGCGATTTAAGTATGCGCGCACGCATCTTCAATTAAAGCCATCGACGCTGGGATCTTCTTAGTTGGATCTGAAGTTGAAGTTGGAAATTAATCTGCGGCTGCGCTTTGCTGCAACGCGATTCTTTGCCAGAGAGTTGTGGGTCGGACCACCGAACCCGATTCTTCGCCAGCGATTCTTCTCGTGGCTCTGCAGATCTTGGATCTCGAATCTCGAATCTCGGATCAGCTCAGCTCAGCTCCACTGACGACAAATTAATTTGGCAGAGGGCGGTCGAGTCGATTCAGAAACTCAATCTGAATCGGAATCGGAAACTGAAACTGAAACCAAAACCAAAGTCGAAAAATCGAATGAAAGGGAAGTCTGGGATGGAGAGACAGAGTGGAACCAAATGCACTGCAAGTGGTTGTTGTTGTTGTTGTTGTTGTGTGTGTGTGTGTTATCTAAATATTGTCATTGTCACAAATTTTTAAAAAGTTACGCTAATGGATTACACGATTTTCGCATTATCGCTTTGTTACCGCGCCGATCGCAATCGCATGCGATCAGCAGCGAGTGCTGTTGCTCTGTGGTGAGTGCCCACCGTACAGATGCATCGGATGCATCATCGGTAGCAGTGAGATGCTTCTGCATCTCCGCAACTCCGCATCTCCGCATCTCCGCAACTCTGCATCTCTTTGCAGCATGGCATTGTATGTAAAACTACTACTGCCGCAGGACAAGGACCGCCACCAGCACTTTGCGATATATATTCCTCGTCGGTTCGGATACGTGCCGAAAACCTCCTGGTGCCGACCTCCACTCGAATCGCGTCCAGATTAACGGGGGCCAACTTGAGCAACTTGGCTTTTGGATTACAAGCAGGAAACGCTGCTGCTGCTGCTGCCGACTCGTTTCGGCTTTTAAAAAAATAAAAAAAAAAGGCGAATATAAACTGCCCATGAGCATTATGCCAGACACTTTGTCTTTGACAGCACCCAGGTCTTGGCTGCCCAATTCCCGATCCCCCCATCAACCGATCCCCGATTCCTTGCCAAGTGGAGGTGCGAATCCAGTCCTCTCTTATCAGCGGCAAACAAAAAAAGGAAAAACTAAAAAGTAAAAAAGTAACTGGCGAAAAAAAACACAGCACGTTCCATTGTCGCTCCGCGTCGATCTAATCTGCAAATTGCGGCCACGCCGGCTTGATCTCTCTTTATCGGTTCGGTTTGGTGGGGTTTTCGGTGGGGTTCCATGGGGCTTGGGATAGTACACGATCGTAAACTAGCGATGCCGATGCCCCAATGGAAACCATGTGTCATACAATCTGCGTAATGGTCTTCTAGGACTCGCTTTTCGTGAGATACGAGATGTCAAGTCACTGGGAAACAAGTATTCATGTGCATTGAACTACGTGTATTGCTGAAGGAATGCAAAGTACGGCTAATAGATTGCTAAGAACATAGTACTTACATATATTTTTTTTTATGTATAAGAACTACTTTTATTTAATATACTGTACTCCACTGTATGCGTAATGAGATAAATGCAAAAAGGAACTTTGTGTGCAATTGCTTTACAATCTGGTAGTTATTTTTAACTAACTTAGCATGGGAGTGCTTCCAATCGCTAACAGAAACAAATCTAATCGAAATGACATTACTTAACCCTAGAAAAACCCTTTACTGGCAAAGTACTCCGACTCCATTTAGCACATTTGCCAACAGCGGATAGTTGGCACCATTAAAGTGGAGTTGCTGCCTAGTTTTGGTGGCAATTCTCAAATGGAAAACTTCTACTTGGGATGCCGACATATGGACCGAGCTGCCAAATATTGCCGTTTTATGCTAATGAAGTGGTTTAAGTAGCCACGAAGGGGTTAAACCCGCTACTAATCGGTTAAAAGCCAATTGAAGGCCACTGACATGAATCAATTGCCGGGTGGGGGAAACTGTTTAGGATGATTAAATTTGTGATAGAATTGATTTCGGTCAGGCTCGTTTTCTTTGTCGTCTGGCAAAGGCAAGCGAATGCCACGCCCCCCTTTTGCGAAAAATAGCATTCAAAGATGAATAAACCGAGTGGCTTCTCCACTTTAATGTTGCAAAAACAAAAAAATGGGGAAAAAATGTTAAAAGGGGAAGACGAAAGGCAGGAAATAAAAAGGGAAAACATTTCGCATAAAAAGCAAATACAACGCGGGGTAAAAAAACACCAGTAATCACGTGTGTACATAGAGAAGGACACGGCTTGGGAAATGGATGTTGGGATGTTGGGATGCTGGGAAGCTGGGCAGGATGCCCCAGGATTTCCGGCAATCCTTTGGAGGAGGGATAATAGGGTGGTTAACGCCACATATACAAATAGGCATAGGTCGCCGGCGTCGTTGTACATTTGTTTCTTTTTTGTGGTCAAATACTTTAGCATGTAAATGTTAATTCATTGATTTTTATAATGCGAATCCGTATCCATCCATGGATAATGCCCACTGCCCCCATCCACCTCTCCCAACATTTTTTGAGTGGCCGGTGGCTGTGCAAACATTACGAATCCAGCAACAACCCAACTGCCCAACAACCCAACAACCCAACATCCCAACATCCCAACAAACAAACAAACAAACCAATAAACCAAAGTGGGTGGAGTTCGGTGGGGTAAGGACAAGGCAAGCATTTGGCTTTGATCTTCCTTACTTACTTACGTTTCATCACCAAAGTCGTTGTCAATAAAGGCTAAAGTTAATGGGTAAACACACGGATTCGGCTATTCGAGGACAGTTCGCAGCACAGAGTTCAGAGTTCAGATTTCAGATTGGACTGGCGGCATTGGGGAAGAACTCGGTCTCCGTTTGAGTTTAGTTTCGAGAGTTCCAGCTCGAGTTCGAGTTCGAGAGCCGCAAAAACTAAAAAAAAACGCCAAACTTCTGACAAGAGAAACATTGTTGATGCGGTCGACAGTCAAATATTTGTGGCTTAAGCATTTTCCTTTGTACCGTCAGCTAATTTTCCTAAACGAATGCCCACGCCCCTTATTTCAACAACACAGATATTCTCGATTATTTTACGATTTTGTGTACCACTCCTTTTCGAAATGTTTCGTATATTTGCAGCTCAAATAAATTCTAACAGCTACATAAAATACGACTAATTAAAGATTATTCTACAGATTTTATAAGTACAAGTAGTAAAATGTACTCGCATGGCAAAGTTATAATATTGCCATCAATCACAACATCGCAATGTAATCTAATATTAGTAAGTACTTTTCGGATTGTCTGCTTTACGCATTGCGGCAATCACAAGATTAAAACTAATGTGTTTTGGTTTTTTAGTTATAATATGTATATTTATAAGTATCACTTTAAGACCTGATATAAATGCCTTGAAGACTTTCTAATCAACGTTAGCTTTATTATCTGAACTTAATCCCATATTAGTTGTCGCTTTTCCGGCTTATGCTTTGTGGAGACCAAGTTAAATGAAGTCATATTTGGCTGTCAGGCCGCATTTCGTGGGTCTTGAGGTCTTGAGGTCGCGTACGCGGTGGTTCGCTTGCCACTCCCCCACACTCATTTCCACCACCCACTTTCGGTCCATTTCCCTGCGGCTTCCGGCATTTTCAGGTAAACCAAATACAAGGCGACCTTACCAACGTTACCAGCCAACGTTTCAACCACACTCACACTTGCATTCACACTCATTCACCCACACTCATACTTATACTCACACTCACACTCACACTCACCTGGCCGGCAAGCTTAATGAAGCTTGTGTAATTGATTTTATGTTTGTTAAAAACGGCAGAAAAAGAAGCAACGCGCTTGCACTCGGTTTGCCCCGATATTCATGGCATTCAATTTGAATTGAATCGCTCAAAAACATTGCATACACACACACACACACACACACACACACACACACACAGGCCAAACAAAAAAAAGCAAAACTTATTTTTACTGAACTCTGGTCAAGCGAAAATGCCCGCAGCGGTCAAAGTGCATGAAGTACCCGGCTGCCAGATGCGAAAATGGAAAAACACAACTTAGACTCATTCGTCTGGCCAAATGGAGGAGGCTTTCCGAGGACCAAAACCCCATTCAGTTTCCATTCCATTCCAGATCCCAGTTGCCAGTTGCCATATCCCAGTGCCCACTGGTTGATGGACTCGCATTCAAAGCAACGAGTTATGAGCGGGAAAAAATAGCATTTGATACGGCCATTGCGTCAACAAGATGATTTTTTGATTTCTAATCAGGATTCTGATAATCAGGAATGTGAAGCACAGGGTTGGGTAATCGCAGAGCTTTCACGGCAATTGATTTAAGTGGTAATGGGTTAAAAGATATTGTAAAATGAAGAAAAATTGTAGTTTATATAGAACATACATATAGAGATCGATTTTATCGAACCATGTCTGGTGTACGTGTATGTTTTCCGATACTTTGAAGGCAAGTTTGTTTAATGAAATACAATAGGAAGCACCCATCCATTTCTCGTCTGCCAGCATGTGGCGATGGATGTATTATTGAAACGGATGCCCGGACAGAAGTGACATTGATGTTGGATGGAATTAGGATCTATTACAGCATTAGCTATCCCCAGTCGCCAAGAAAATAACAGAATCTTAAGAACGCAGCTGAATGCAGCCCTTTCGAATTTCGTATAGCTATGGATATGGATATGGATTCGGTTTGGTTTGGTATCGGTTTCTGGCAAAGCCAATTAGCACTTACCCACTACATTTTCGGGCAGGAATCAAAGGCACCGTACTCATCAGTCTATATCTACATATATATACGAACTTGTATATATGTATTTGCGTTTGTTGATATAACACACAGAGATCCTTTAGCGACACATCCGAAATACATGACATCCACAATGCGCACAGATCACATTATCGTTATCAGTCGAACCTCGTCCCTCGTTCCGGGATCCTAACACATTTCTACTCCGCCGAATGTGTTAATTGCACTTGGCTGTGTTTTTCCTGAAAAGTGATCCTTTTGGCCTCTCCGGCCAGCCATTTGTCCCTTTGGCCAGATGAGGTATCCAGATAAAACGGCACTGCCGCCAGCGCAGTAAACCTTGGACGAACCTAAATCTTGGCAAACACAAACAGTAACCCAAAAACCAGAAGAAGAAAAAACACCGACACACAATATTGGGTCGTCGTAGGTCGTAGGTTGTAGTTCGTAGGTTGTAGGTCGTAGGTCGTTTTGTCGCACTATTGTAAACTGAAATTCAGTAGCATGTTTTCACAACATGTCGCCCAATTTACCCTTTCACGGTTTTTCTATTTATCTTTTACTATTCCACAGTATTTTGTTGTTCTTTTCCTCGTTTCGAGGCTGCAAGCGTGTGGAAATCGAAAATGCTGTTGGAAATCGAAATTGAAATTGAGATGGAATTGAAAATGGAAATGCATCGTTTGTTGGCACGATTCGAATGCACAAATTGATAAATTCGTGCATGTTTACGATCACATGTGTTTACACACCTGACAAGTATTGCTTAATGAAAAGATGTCACTCGAATTTTGTGATAATCACACTATATGAAATTTGTGTTCCTTACTAGCATGAACATGTGACGAACGCACATTCAAAACATCATATTTCGTCACGAAATTTGAAATCACATCTTTTGTATATTTTTTACCTCGTTGGGAAGTTTTGTGTTTGTTTTATTTAGCCAAATGCCAATTTCTTAGATATATTCATATTAGGTATGTGGGTTCTTTCATGATAGATCTACTCCTTATCAGTTTTGGTTAGGCAGTCTGACCGACGGAACCATGGGGATCGTACACACATCCGATGCCCTTTTATTTCGAGCCCGGTTTGTTTGTAGAGCCGCTCACACTTTTATCCAACGCCGTTTGTTTGACGTGTAGTTCGGGGCTACCGACAACCGGCAACCGACTACCGACGGGCATTTCTTCAGTAGCTGTTCTCAGTATTGAGCATTGGTTCCGGAAAAGATCAGAGGCGCAGCAGTTGGCCAAGTCTTAACTAGTAGTACGCGTATGTGTGCATTGCGTTTTTATGGTTCTGCTAATTAGCATCCGAACAGACGTTCGATATGCGAGTGTGTGGTAGTTGGAAGGAATCGTGGAGGGCTGCCTCCTCCTTCACCATCCACTCGTGTCTAAATTGATATTTTCCCAATCCTACAAACTCCGAACTGCGTGTCTTGTTATCTTGTGGCTGGTAGATCATCTCACCTTCCCCTTCGAACAACAAACACACATCGTATTTAGCCATCCGATGATGCGTATGACAGGCACACCGCCTTTCGTCATCGAAGGGGATGAATACACATGGAGAACGGGGGGGGCAGATAATGTCTAATGGCTCGATAAAAGTCCTTGATGGCGATTATGACAAGGTAACGTAATACCAATTATCTGTCTCGTTTGGCATAGAAATTATGTGGGCTCTAATTATATCACCTGTGTTCTTTTATAAGTGAATAATGTGGAGGAACTTTGATAGTCTTTAAATATTTTAAATCATTTGTAAGTTTAATTTCTTTTAAGAAATGTTTACTTGATACTTTTCTTAGATAAAAACGTTGCCATACTCGGTTTATGTGATATATTGATCTGCAGCTTTGTGTAGTTCGCATCCTGTGTTTTTCTCAGTGCACGTAACTCCTGATACTGCTGGGGTGGACCCACTGTTGTTGGGGTATATGTTATTGTTTTTGATGTGGCTCCTGCTCCTGTTCCTGCTGCTGCGCCAGTTCCTTGAGGATGAGGATGAGGATGAGGATGCACACACTGAGCGACGGGCAACCGTTGATGATGCCGCGCGGCCGTTGCACAGAGTGTGTGGTAGCTGCAATTTGCGCAATGTAATTTAATTAATGACAAAAAAAAAAAAGCCAGCGAAATATGCAAATCGCTTTCCATACACACACACACACACACACTGGTACCATATTAAACCACGCCGCACCAAACCCAGCAAAGCCACCAAACCATGCCCCTCGTGTTGCAGCGTACGCACAAAGGGAGGCAGTCGTGGAGCTGTGGAGCTGTGGAGCTGTGGAACTGGAGACGGCCAACACCTTTGGCTGCCCCAACTGGCCACGCTGGCCGGGCTCAATAATGGCTTGGTGGTGCGCGGATGATGGGTGCAGTGGTGCAGTGGTGCGGTGCTGCTGTGCTGCTGTGGTGCAGATTCAGGGGATTCTGGGGATTCGGGGGATGGGGCGCCATTGGCTGCTCGTGGCGCTGGCGCTGATGTTGATTATGTTGTTGACAACGGGCGTTACGCACTTTACGTGACTCACTCCCTGCCTCCGTCTGTCTGTCTGTCTGTGTGTGTGTGGATATTACGTAAATATTTATATATTGCAGCAGGTAAAATAATATATACATATATGTATATATATATATACATTTAATATATATATGTATGTACCATATATCGAAGAACATGCGTGCACTGTATGCCAACACACATTCATCCGTGCAAATGCACACACATGCCCGCGGGTATTACGCGCCAGTTGCCGGCGTGTTTAAATTGTTGTTCGCAAAATATTTGCATTGCTTCCTTGCCGGCGAGGCGTACGCAAATAGCCATTTAAGTAATTACTGCACTTAATTTTTAATATTGATTTTTCAAATTTATTAAAACTTAATCAATTGTTTAACCAGATAATGCCCCATGTGTGTGTGTGTGTAAAAGCAAACAATCGGCCAGAAATCCATGTTGTTTGCCCCACGACAGGTGTCAAAATCGCCCATGGGCTTTGATTTCAACTCCAACTGTTTGTGCACCGAATGTGGGTGGTATTTAACCATTTATTAACCGCATATTTGCAATTTGTAGCACTTTGGGTAAGTTATCAGATGGAAACATGCGTATGAGCTACGCATTATACTTTAGTAATGCTTTGGATCGACTCTCTCCACAAATGAATAATAATATTTAACATACTATATATTTGCATAGCATTTAAAGCCACTCAGATGGCATGCAAATCGATGTAGTTTGGCCCTACAACAAAACTATTAACTGGGTAATTAAGAGGACTGGAGTAAGTGGTCCTAGAACTCAAGTTTCCCGGAGGTCCTAGCAATGTGACAACATGGAATAGTTGTTCCCAGTTAATTGGGATACTGCCTCCAGGGGCAACTTCGTGTGCTCATGTGAATGTGATGGTTATAGTGAATGTGAGTGTGGTTGTGTGCGAAGACAACCCATCATGTTTCCATGAAATGTAAATTAAAATGTCGAATTTACTGCCCAAGTACTGAGGTCGTTGTTAGTTGTTGTTGCCCCATTGTTGTTGTTGTATCTTCCAACCGAGTGGACAAGTGAGTAAGAACTGAAGAACTAACGAGATTCAATCAGCGGCCACTTAAGCAGCGGTTTCTTGTCATTAAAATTAAGTAGATTTACTTACTCGGAATCAAAGTTAAAACCCAACTACTGTCGTCTGCTGCTGATCGCAAGATTGTTGTTATTTCTCCTTCGTTTGCCTTGTGATATGTGTACAATTACCCAAAATCGAAACAAATTTTATGCTGCTCCCAGGCAGTAATTTCATTTATAAAACGATCTATTTAACGATTGCTGGCGCATCCAAAAAAACCAAAAAAAAAACCCAAACAGAAGCACATGAATGAAAAGTCACCAAAGTCGTCTCGTAACACAAATCCAATTACTACTCTGTCAACTGGAATGGAAACTATAATGAGCACTTTGATGGAAATTAGGTGGCTTTTTATCCGATCGGGTTCATTAAAGGTGACACTCTCTCTCCAAATATGTTCTTAGAATAATAAATGCGTTTAAAAGAAATGCTCTTTCAAAGGAAAATGTTAACTTGCACGTCTTTGAATCAGCTTTAAGAACTCAAACTTAAGCAGCGTATTTATGAACTGTCAAATTGTGAATTACATTCGCATTAGGGTAACACTATGCTGTCAATCCTTTAAGCACTTCCTCAGAAGGGTGGTGCACCCAATCCCTTGCCAAAAATGTTGATGCGGAAGAGTCGCATGTGTCACTCGGATGTCATATGGATCGCGTGACGAGCATTGGACATTGCGATTTTGGGCCATTTCTGGATTCGCGTCAGTGTGGCCAACGTAAGCAAGTTGATCATCCTATTTCAAACGTCAAGTTACTCGGCTCGACTGCTCGACTCCAACTACTTGACTGTCACATCTCAATAACCCTCGAGTGGGTTTCAATTGTCTCCAGAAATAAACGTATTTGCATCCCTTACACACACACAAACACACACACACACACTTGAGTCTATCCCAATCCCATTTTAAATGTTAATTTTTAACGCATTGTGAATTTTTCTAATATTTCATAAAACCAAAAGTCTACAAAACGGCAACAGAAAAGATTTGCCTAACGCCACAGCGAATATGAAATGCACTTTCTTATAAGTTTCAAATGTGTAAACTTGAAAGCTAGTTAAAAGTTTTATGATGGCATAAACATATCACACTTGGTGGGTATGCATACGTAATTTGTGGCAAAGATTTCCACTGCGCATCCCATGAATATGTGAAAGGGTATTTCAAAGGTTGACAGGCATGAGCAAACCTTTTTTTCGGTTTGCCATTTCCGTTCTGTCTTCTCCACACAACGCAAAGTACTTGAAAAAAGTTACACACCCCAACCCCATAGCGTACATACAACACCTCCCTCAACACCCCGCTGGTGAAGCCATCTCCAAAGGCATCTCAAAGGCTGCCTCGTGACATCATCCAATTGAAAAACTTAAAAGTAAATAGATCCCAAGAGATGAGACCGCACCATTCCATTCCTTTCCAATTGCCATTGCGTTCCGTTGTCTTTGCTTGACTGTTCTGTTTGTCTCAAGTGACATCGTTGCCAAGGATCATCTCATAATGTGGCAAGCGTTTAGCTTCATCCACCCCTGCACCATCGCTCTCCATCAGATTGGGAATGGGCATGAAAATGGGTATGGGTTATGGGTATGGGTATGGAATGGGTATGAGATGGAGATGGAGGTGGAGATTGGGGATTGGCTTAGCTCAGCTCAGCTCAGCTCAGTTTAGCTCATGTTTTTTTCGGGATCCAAATTCTCGAGTTCTTAGCTGGGAGCTGTGCGCTGTGCGCTGTGAGCTCTGCATTCAGAACGCTGAGCACGGAACTCTCGACTCATATCCTTCGCTTCAAACCACTTGACATTTTCACAGTCTCGCATCCATGTCAATTTTGCGGTTTCGGTTTCATACACATCATACAAACATGTGGATGCGAGTGTGTGTGTGCTCCATTATCCACATGAATGTGGAATTTTGAGCTTGGATTTTGTGGGCAAACACCGACAGCAATGATATCTTAAGCGTTCTGTATAATAGTTGGTAAATAACTATACAACTATGTAGGTCTGAATCCTAAAACCCAGACTATTTTGCAGTTTGGGCAAATGACTGAAATACTATTTGTACGATTGCATTCAGCTTTCTATGGCATGTAAAAGATAGAATAGAACAATATTGAAACAAACCGAATTTGTTTTTTTAATCACAAAACCATTCTTTGGCCATTATAGAGCTGAACCGCATTTTGAGCAGGCATAATTAGTCTCTTTAAAGTAAGCCGTGTCCGAGGTGATTGGAAAAATAAGTCAGAGAATTTTGTGGTAGCGAAGAGCGCGGTGTTAATATCGTTGCGTTGCGTTGCGTGTTTCATAGAATCGTAAATTTGTGCGAGAGGCGAACGAGAATGAGAATGTGAATGTGAGGTTCCTACTGCCGTCTACTTAGGGTCTTTCTATTTGGCCACTTCACATATACTACACCCGATGTATCCGTATCTGTATCTGTATCTGCATATACATATTCGTATCAGTATCTGTATCTGTATCTGTATCTGTATCGGTGTGCGTGCGCCTGAGTGTGTAATCCGTCCATAAGTGGCCTCAAATGCCTATCCATAATGATGATGATGATGTGGTTGCCGCTGCGACCAATAGTTGGTCATTCATCACGACGATTCGCGGGGGGAGTACGACGATATGTACAAGTATTCGAGTATTCGAGTATAGGAGGAGTATGCTATGCTATGCTATGGTATGGTATAGTATGGTATGGTATGGTATGGTATAGTATGGTATGGTATGGTATGCTATGCTATGGTATGGTATGGTATGGTTTTGGAACCGTAAAGTATGGTTTGTGTTTTGGTATGCTATAGTTGCGGAGCCGAAAACAATTTATGCCGCATGTCACGCCTTCTCGAGAGTCCGTCGGCATTTCGGATACTCATTTGCGCAAACGGGAGGGACAGACAGACACTTTCGAGGGCGTTGCCCATTATAGATCTCATCAGACCAATACCATATACTACATTTGAATCTGAATTCGTTGAGACAAACAAATTCGTATGCTTTTCGCCGGGCAGATGCGTTAGCTTGGTTTCTGATCTAAATGAGCTACGCACATCAGTGTTTTCCTTTAAAAAAAAAAAAAAACATTACCAAATGATCTCAGATGGGCAGTAACATATCTGAATTAAATGGCATTTAACGAAAATAGCAATTTGGTAAATATTTACCAAAGGTCTTTTTATCTTTCCATTGCGAAAACAAAATCGCCATAAAACCGATGACTCACATTATATGCACATAAAGTACCTGATTTATTTTCATAGCACTTCATCTAGTGAAAACATGAAAATTATGTATCCGCCCGGAGAACCAATGAAAAAGGCATCTTTTGATTACATGTTTCTTCAATTTTGCCGTTGTTTATTTGTTAATAAAAAACTTAAAATCTTGTTGTAATACAGTACACAATCGTCGGGAGGAATTTTCGTTTGCGATAGCAATAACATTTTTCATTCACCTACGATCTATCAACCTTTTCGATGGATTTTTATAATTTTGTGTTTAGGGTTTGGTTTTTTTTTTTTTTTTTAGGGAGCGGGTGAATCTCTTCTGGGTTTTTTTTTTTATTATTTTTCAACACACGGGATATGTTTCAATAGAATTTGCTTGCTGTGTTAGTACATCCAAGTTATACAATACAATATAGTTTTATTGGCTACGAAAAAAATTGTCTTAAAACTATTTAATATATGCATTCATAATATATATTTCGTTATAAATATCAATACTTCGTTGTACACCGATAGAGGGGGCAGGGAAACGGAACCCGTTCCAAAATCCCCGCTTCTGCACTGCCCAGCCCGCTTTTCAGATGACAGACTTTTTCTTTTCTTTTTTTTTGGATCCGATCCTGGGATCCCACACACACACACTCACACACACACACACAGTCATCCATCTGCACATGCACACTGAGGAACGGATTGAATACTATACACTTAGATGTCGCACTACAGTATACATTATACATAATACATTATACATAGGTTTTTCCCAAAAAAAAAAATCCATATAACACATGTACGAGCAGAAAAAGCTTAGTTTTGGAGCAATTCCAGTTTTCAGAGGGGTGGGGGCATTGGGTGTTGGTGGGCACACATATGTATGTATGTATGTATATGTATGTAGGTGGGTGTTGCGGGGTCGCGCCTGAGGAGGAGTGCCCGCCATTTAATGGTCAAGCTGTGGCACAGCCCCACCACCTAAAGCTCCACTTGTTTTTTTGCTAATGCTGCACGCCAGCAGACGTATTCTTCTTCTTATAATACGTTTTACACAAAAAAAAAAAAAAAAGAAAAACAAATTTGACTAAGGAAATCATCTAGATATCATCGCCATGGATCAGCAGTCTGTTCTTTAGGTTTAGACGGAAATCGGCGCATTTGTGGCCGCCGGCGATTGCTGTTGCGGCTGCTGTTGGTGGTGCTGATGGTGGTGGTGGTGGTGGTGGTGATGACCCATGTGGTGACCCAGATGATGGTGCTGCTCCTGATGGTGGTGGCTCAGGGTCAGGTGATGATGGGGCTGCTCCTGCTGGTGCTGCTGCTGAAGCTGATGATGGTGGTTGTATTGCTGGTGCTGCGTCTTCAGCAGCATGGAGCGGTACATTTCGGAGAGCAGGCTCCACATGGGCGGCGAGTCCTTGGCCAAATCCACGGGCGAGCTCGCCGGCAGGAAGGCGGTGGGCGGTGCCTGACTGGTGGCAGCGGCAGCAGCTGCGGCAGCAAACATCTGGGTCTGCAGCAGGCGCAGATGATGATGCTCCTCGAGGTCCAGAACGGGCAGTGGCAGCATTTGCCGCCGGCTGCTCAGGTAGGCACTGTCGCTGTCCGGATCCAGTTCCATTTTGATGCTCGCCTGTGGTGGATTGGCGCTGGCGCTGGCGGAGGAGCTGGAGGCGGAGGAGGCGGCGGCCGTGGAACAGGCGGAACTGGAGGCGGTGCTGTCGTGACGCTTCCGCTTGCCCAGCAACTGATCCATGGAGAAGGCATCGCTGGGCGAGCGCTTCTCACGCTCACGCTCCAGGTCATGCTCCTGCTCGGGCTCCTGTTCCTTGTCCGATTCCACGTCATGTTCCTGCTCCTTTTCCGCCTCTTGCTCCCGTTCCCGTTCCCGTTCCTGCTCCTGCTCCTGTTCCCGATCCTGCTCCGACTTGCGACGCTTGTGCAGGCTAAAGTCCAACGGCTGGTCGGCTCCTCGCTCCTCGTCGGCGGCGGTGCTACTACTGCTGGCCAGGCTCAAGCTGCAGTGCATCTCCTCATCCTGCTCGTGATCGCGTTCGTGATCCTCCTGATCCTCGCTGGAGGCCGCCGGACTGGAGCTATTCGCCTGCATGTCCACGTACACAAAGTCGTTGTCATCCTCGGGATCAGCATCCTGCTCATTGTCCACCGATGCGGAATCGGCATCCTGACAGCCGTTGGAAAGCAGACTCAAGCCATGGAGACCCGCCTGTCCGCCGAACATGACGTACGGATGGTGGCCATGATGCGGCGGCGGCGGTGGCAAAAGTCCGGGAAAGGCAACCGGAAGTCGTCCGGCGACAGCGGCCGCTGCCGCAGCAGTTCCGGGCGAGAAAACCGGAAATTGCTGGGCTGTGCGGCCATCGTGCGGCGAGATCTTGCGCCGGATGTGCGGCGAATGGAGCTTGGGATTCGGATTGGCACTATGGCGATTCCTCGAACGCCTCGAACTGAACACCATATTGCAGCCCTCCACCGTGCACTTGTGCATCTCGCGAAGATGCACGGCCGAGAAGTGAATCTTGAGGGCGCCCTTGTCGCAGAAGGTCTTGAAGCAAATGGAGCACTGCACTCGTTTCTTTCCCGTCGCCGGATTGATGAACTGTCCAGCCAGATTGATGGGCGGCGAGCCCCAGCGACGTGGCTTCAGCGAAGATCCCGAACCGTTGCCTGATCCTGTGCCAGAACCGCTGCCCGATCCTGCGGCCGATCCCGAACCAGAGCCACTGGATCCGCCGGGTGAGCTGGCCGGAGAGGCGGCATTTGGCTGCGGGTGTGTCGGTAGATGGGTGTGCACATGCTGGTGGGAATGTGGGCCATGGCCCAGCAGATAAGCCGGTGACATGAACGGATTCATTATGTGCTCCATGTCGTCTGTGGTGGATTTTGTTTCTATGGTGGCGGTGGCTGTGGCTGTGGCTGTGGCTGTGACTGTGGCGATGACTGGTGGTGCCTGGCAAATAAACAAGAAACAGAAACGAATCGTTAGAAGTGTCAATCAGGGAGTGTCAATCAGGAAGTCACTGAATCGGTCAGTCCTAATCGAAAACTATTGCCAGGGTGGCTGGGCAAATCCGATTGCGCAACTACAACTGGGAATCGGCAACAACCTTATCGCCGCAAGTCAGCAGGGCAATTTGTGGAATGGTCAGTGGTGTCGGGGACATGGACATTGGCTCCTGGACCTGGGACATTGGTCACTGTGGTCATTGATGCGCAATTAGAGTGCTAAAAGTCAAGACAGTCGAACAAGTCAAGGGGAGCAAAGTTTATTTTGGCGGAAGGGGAGGGCTCAATTAATCAGTGGATTACAACGATTAGCGGCTAGTTGCTAAAAGAAACAAAATCCCAATTTAAAAGGAAGTGTTTAAAGATGCCAGCCGTATGCTTCAAAAACCAAAACAGATTGCTAATCAAATGGATTATTCATTCAATTCCGTGTCACTCGAATGATTATAATCGATACACTTACGATATAGATTAATATCGGCAGCGAATGTATGTACATAATATATATATATATATAGATTTGTGCATTGGAAAGCATCGAAATTCCCAAGTGAAAGCTCCCAAGGAGCTTAGCCAACTTTGTGCAAATCTTGGCCAGATTTATTGGTAAGACACACACTACTTGCAATAACTCAGGCAAACGAACATTTATATCGGTGACACCAACGGCGGCATATCTTTCATCTTCGACCTATTAATACAGTAGAGCAACTCAAATTGACTATATTACCTACATATATAGTCTTGATTTGGCTACGAAACTTGAACTCCCTAATGAGCCTACGCCGTTTTTATATGATTTAAACATTTTGACTCCAGTTTGTTTGCACTTTTGCTTTGATCTGCCGAAGAAGTGCAGCGTAGCCAAGACCCACTGTACACTCACACTGGCGCAGTGCGCGTGTAAGTGCACATTGCCTCATTTACTTGAGCGAAATCTTTTACAGCTTTTTCGGTTCTTCTGGCCATTAAAATCGCCTCTGACAACGTCGACGGCGACGACAACATGCGGCGATCAGTGTCGGACTTCGACTTTGGATCCGATCCGATCGGATCGGTCGGAGTTAAAGCCAAAACCAAAACCAAAACCAAAGCTAAAGCCAGAGCCAGAGTCAAAAGAGCTAGCTCTTTTTTATTGTGGGCTCCGTTCGCTACCGTAATTGTGAGCAGTCGACTTGACGTATAAAAAACAGAAACAAATCAGGGGTAAAAATACAAAAAAATACAAAAAAAAAGTAGTGAACCGAACCCAGGGGCGTCACAAAACTGGGGACAATTGCGGTGAGATGCGGATGACGATGTGATGATCGTGTGTGCGATGTCGTGGCTGGCTATCTGGATTCGATCTCCAAAGTCCAACACACATTCGCATTCGCTTGCCCAATGCCAGTTAAAAAGTTAAGCCGAAAACCACATACGACTATGGCTCACACATACAGACGCACGCACACACACACACACACACACACAGTTGCAGAAAGCCAGGAGATGGTCGCTTTTTATGGGGCTCATTAGTAACGATGACAACAATAGCATTAAAATGAGTGTATGTACACACGGCGAAAATGCGAAAAAGCGAAAGAATAAAAAAATACACAAAAAGAGCGAAAAGGGTAAAGAAAAAACTTAATTGTCAAGTACTTGGAAGTAATAAGTTTCTGACTAGGTGCCGAAAATATTGTTACCATATTCGTTGCCATTCAGGAAATAGAGAATGACTAAAGACGTTGAAATCATTTTCTAGATCATAATAAGTTCACTATATCATTTGAGTTAAGATCTACATAAATATAACCAAAGTTCTAAGTATCATCACTAACTTGCGTACGTGAAGAATGTGCAGTCGAGAACAACAAGCTCTTTAGTTTCTCTCAGTGCATGCGGTCGACAGATCGAGGTGAGTATGCATGTACATGGGTAATTATTTTTGTCAAACGCTTAAAATGTCTTAAGCCACCGATGGCGAGAGGGGGGTGATGTTGGGCAGCTGGGGAGGGGAAAAACCAATCACAACTTTTGATGGCTCTCGGACGAAACGTTTTTTGATTATCGGCAGTGGCAGTAGTGGCAGCAGTGGCAGCAAAATGTTGAAAGTCCCCAAGACAAGAAACGACAAGATTGAAGAATTCCAAGACTTGGGAGACGCTATAGATGGTGGATCCAAGATCGGCGGAGTAGATGGGGTTGGAAGATGCCGAGATGTGAGCAATCCGGCGGGTATAATTGCTGTTGTAGTTGCTGTTAATAGTAGTACATTATAATAAGCAGGAGCCGACGGGCAGAGGGGGGGCGTGCAAGGGGCTTGCGATGGTCCGAAGATGACAACTCCGATGGTCCGGTCTACGGACCTCAACGAGAAAAACAGAGCTCGAAAACCGCAGACAAAAATCTTAATTACAACTTTGACATTTCGCGTTTCCCCGAAGACATCACTTTTTTTATTCGTCGAAGCTCACGCAGAAAATAGACAAAAATGGGATTACGAACATTGGGAGTAACACGCTAGTTTCAATTTAGCAAAGTTTGGATATTATAGGAAATCCTATCAAACAGCATCTAGTTCCCCACGAAAATATACTGCAAGTTACTCAATGTCACTCGCCTATTTGATCTGAAAAGGATCGTGTTGTACTATCAAAAGAATCCTTTTATTGCAATCTAATCTATTAAATAATCCTTTTATTTGTAAAGAACCAGGTTTCCTTTTTTGCATATAGTCCACTGATCTCGAAAAATATTCACTGCGTCTTCACTTTGATTGGAATTCTTTGCTTGAAGTGCCGACGGCAAACCAACTTTACTCGAACTATACATACCTCTTGCTAATTTAGCAGCTAGTTGCGGATATTTTATTGTATTTTGGTGTATTGCTGTTTTGCGTTTATTTTTTTTTTTGATTTGTTTTAGCTTTTTGTCACTTTGTCACAGGTTTGTCATTTAAAAAAAGGGTTGCTTCCGAGTCGTTGTTTTGTTTTGTTTTGATATTGTGTTGTGTAAAAAGTTGTTAAATTCAGTTGGTAGAATTCACTGTTCGAGCTGTGTGCTGCTGCTGTTGTTGTTTTCATGCCCGTGGTGCATTTATTTTTGTTGCATTTTGCCGAGATATTAAAAAAGTTGGTCGTTCACAGTTGACGATGACACAGACACACACACACACACACACGCGCTCGTACGCACGCACACTAATGCACTGGGGCGCGCGGCAGAGTGAACTGGGCGCGGATATGCGGATGCGAATATGTGGAGTGGCAAAGTGGCAAACGAAGTAGCGACGAAGATGCGGATGTGCGGAGAGCAGGGACAGCAGAGATCCACTTCTTCGAATGTCGTGGGTGACACTGATTGTCGATTTGTCGTTTCACCAACGAATTTGTGCGGCGACTGCGACGCCGGCAGCGCTGCGGGCAGAGAGCGAGCGACAAATGCGGCGACACCGACACCGACACACCAACTGACTGACACACACAAACACACACACACAGCGTATAGAAAAACACACACGCACACGCGGGGTGGGTGACATTTGGCTCTCTCTCTCGCTCGCTCTCCCGCTCGCTCTCGCTCCCTCTCTCTGTCGCTCTTGCACCTGGAAGAGTGTGAGAGAGCGCGCTATTGGAATTGGCCTTCGTCACATTGTCGTCGATGGGTCATTAGGCGCTCGCTGAGGTGCGAGCGAGAGATCCGCCCTCACTTGAGGCCATCCCGCTCGCCCAGTCGGCAAAGCAGTGCGCGGCAAGAGTAGCCACCGCTCTCTTACTCTCGCCACAAAAGAGCGCCGTCCAGTGCGTGCGAGCGGTGCGGCACGCTCGTGCGGCTATCTCGCGCCCGCTCGCACACTGTCGTCTGAGTGGACGAAACCGTTTCGTTGGGTTGACACATGCGACATGCGACGTGTGTGTGTGTGGTCAGTGCGGCACACACATTTACACGCACTGCCGCCAGCCAAAGAGAACGCAGCGCTCGCTCTCGCCGCTTGCTGGTATGGGTGCCCTGGTTCGATGGTGTGAGTACATGGCCGGGCACACTATAGTGTGACAGAGCGAGAGAGAGAGAGCACGAACGCAAGAGCGCAAGAGGGAGAGAGCAACGAGAGTGAAATGGCAATGGCCACAGTATACAGTATACAGTATACAGTACACAGTACGTAATTTGTCGCTGCTGCGACGTCACTTTTTGTCTTGGGCTTCTCCTCTCTGCTTCTCTTCTCGAAGGTTCTTTTGAAATTTTTGTCATTTGATGTCTTGTCCACTCGGTGCTGTGCCCTCTCGCCGTCCCTGTCGCACCCGCACAAATGGCCGCATTGAGCGGCTCTCTTTGTTTTGCGATTGCGCTGTGCATGTGTGTGTGTTTGCGTGCGCGTTTGTGTGGGTGCCAGTGTCGCTGTGTAGGTGTATCTGTGTATGGGTGACACTTTGGCAATGGGGGCGATTCGCTTCGATTTTTTTTTCCCTGTCGCCCCACAGCACCAATGGAATTCGAGCACTGGTGACAAAGAAGCGTCGCTGCTGCTTCCTCTTTGCACCCCCATCCCCTACCGCAGCCCCTCTCCGCCCCTATCTCCATGACCGCCCCCCACCCCCGCACTATGTACCTATGCATGCATGTATTACTTATGTAAATCGCACAGCTTCGGTGTGTAAGTGTCTTATGTGATAGGAGCACCTACACACGTACACGTACATATACAGCTCCTTGTCGTTTCATTGTCCTTTTCATTGCAGAATTAAAATAATTCCCACCCAACCACACCATCCCATTATATGTAGCTATTTGCTAGACGTTGGAATGTCCCACATAAGGATACAAACGCACACAAACATACATATGTACATGACCACATTTGTGCTTCAATTTCTCCACACAAGCGTCCGAGAAAAGTTCTTAAAGCGAAGCAAAAGCTTAGAGATCCAATTCATTCCCATTTGCATTAATCACCCAAAAAAATAGAACAATAAGGACCGCAGTATTTTGTTGCATACCCACAAGGCGTTAGCATCGATGTTGGACTTTCAGGAAATGGTCAGGACATCACCATTCATATACATATACTAAAAAAAACACTCTCGGAACATTATATTTGATTAAGTATTACAAATTACGCATTGCTGCAATGATCCATAAGGTTTTGACGAAAATTTCTTTAAACTTTATTTCCTATTTCTTAAACCAAATCGAATTTTAGTTTTTGCATCTATTCTACACCATATAAAAGCACTTTTTTGAGTTTATCTGCTTAAATTGTTTTCTTGAAAACTTAAAAGGCTGCTTAAATAGAATGCATTATTCATAACAACAGCCTTAATGCTACATTTTATCTACTATTTCCTAATGATATTATTTTACACACTATAAATACTTTTTTCTTAAACTTAAGGGCACAATTTAGGTGATGTAAAAATGGTTCAGAAGGTTTATAAGTAGATTAGTCATAAAAATCATTTTTCAAAGAAGTTTTCACAGAATGTACCATCAATTTCAATGACAAGTGCAGTCCCCTTGGTGTTGCCTGGATTTTATTCAACAAGGTGTCCTCAAATTGCCTGATTTGAGAATAATATCTGATAATATTAATGTGTGGAGTGCCTTTATAATCGATTCCCCAGTGCTGAGTGTCACTCTTCAATTCGGCGCCGCCAACTGGCTTTTGTGATTTGATTGATGTGAGTTCGAAGGTGAAAAGTCAATCCTCAAAGGTGTTTTTTTTTGTTTTTTAATTTTGTTTGAAACGAATGGAAATGTCTTGTCGGGGGTCATCTCGATGTCGCCCCCCTTTTTTTTTCATGTTGGACAGTGCTAGTCAACACTTTCGTTTTTCCTTTCTCTTCTATTGTGTAGCGAAATGCTTTCATTAATCAAAAATCGGAGAAATAAATGCTCATTTCTTTCGATTTATTTTACCGGCCCCCTGCCAGATTTGATAAATAATTGCTATCTTATTATGTCGATTGTCGTTGCTGTCGCCGCTGGAATCAAAATTCAGGGACTTCAGTGACTTCAGTGACTTCAGGGTCCCACAGATCCACTGTCACCGGGCTAAAGTCAAGAATAAGATACTGAATCAGAATCACAATCACAATCACAAACACAATCGTTCAGAATCGTTCAGAATCGGGCACAAAGTTCTTTATTAACACGGGGATAGCACGGCACCCTTTGTGCCCGAACACCGAAATCGAAACGTAATCGAGGTCCGAGAGCCGAGACGAAATCGATCAATCATTTTTCACACTTTGTCGTCCAGGTTCTCATTCTCGTTCTCATTCTCCAGCCCAGTGCCATTACCATTACCATTCTCCGTCCTCTATCCTCTATCCTCATGCCCATATTCCATCCAGATCGAACCATCAAGTGGAGGCCCTGTGGATTACAAAGATCCAACGACTATATATATATATATATATATATATCTCATCTCTTTCTCGCCGTACTTGACTTCAGGTCAATAAATCGTTTCAGATTTTTTGTTTCGGTTCTCTTTCCTCTGATTTCTTTAAATACGATTTACGCTGACACAAATGATATTAAAAATCCATTAATAATTTTTGACCCTGCATCGATTTCGATTCCCGATACCCAGCTATACTCTTTTTACCCACACACAAAACAAAACAAAAAATAAACGCCCTAAGCCCGAACCAGAAACCCAAGCTAAATATCAACCTGAGTAACCGACTTTTGATACTCATATGGAACTGCAAAAGGCCATGGGAAGTTGGCCAGTTTGCTGGCTTTGCTCTCTTCAGTTCAAACAAAGGCGTCACAACATCTCACATTTAATTACATTTTTTCTCTTTCCAGATCAGTTTGCTTCCACGCCCCCAAGCTCCCCTCCAAAAATACGAAAAAAATACAGAAAAAGTCAGGACAGCTCATTAGTTTTGGGCGATTTATCCGAGAAAACTCAAGCAACTGTTCAGCTAACTGATGATGTGTGGCTGGAAAGTTAGATCTTCAAATGGTTGTTTGTCGAGTGAAGGATTTTCGAAACGAATCAACATGGCACAGTTAATATAATTATCCTTGGTAAGCGAAAAAAAACCGGGGCATAATAAATAATGTTTGTATATATATAGAGCATCTGTAAATTGTGAGTCTGTTTTGTGGTCCAGCATTTTAAATTAATTGCTTCTTTTGCTGTTTGAACTTGGGCGATCCTAACGATCTAATAATATCTTTTGAATGTAAATAACTGATCTTGGAAATTGTGGGTCTATCAATATAATTTCGCCTTTATTTGTGAAGTAAAATAATGCCACTAAATAGGAGTTAAATATTCACATAACCTACTAAAGAGTCGATTATAATTGTTCGCAAAAGGTCAGTTCCGTTGCGATTTAAGCCGTCGACTGTGTGAATCCTGTGTGAATAAGTCCTTGCTGGGTCAACCCGCATATATAATTCACAGGCAGTGCGATTCATTAATGTATATTGAAGTGAGGCAACGACGACGGCTATGGCGAAGTTGAAGGTGAGGTGGTGCAATTATCGCACAATCCTTCGACAATTCCTCAATGAATGCGTGAAATCCGCGCGGGATGGTCCGCACATGAGACATAATAATAATGGTAGATGGTAGATGGTAAATGGTAAATGGTAAATGGTAGATGGTGAATCGGTGGCGGTGGCTCTCTACTCGGGCCCTTGGATATTGCACAATTGCAAAATTCAGGTAGAGTGGGAACCTGGAAATGGGAACTGTGAACTGTGATACGGGGAATTCATAAAGGACACGGGTCGGGCCAGTAGTTTCCATTGTGAGTACTCAATATACTCCCTTTTAGCCGGCGCGGCGGTTGCCATGAATATGGTACATTATGTGCCCAATAATTAAGTGAAAGGGTTACAATGCCTTCATGAGAACTCTGCTAACCGGGTGATAAAACTCTGTTCAGCTTGGAAGGGGTTTCATTGCGTTGCGTTGCGTTTCGTTTCGTATCGTCTTGTTTTTGCTTCCAACATGTCGGCGAAATATTTCATAATGGCCGATCATAAAAATCCAGAAGAACATTTCAGGTACAAATGCCAGGATGCAGGACAATCAGGACGAGGAGTTTGTTGAATGGGAGTGCCGCCAGCGATGGGAAGGTCGTTCAGTAAGCTCGGGAATGGAATGAATAAGTAAATAATTGAACTACACAGCTCCGGTCACCCACGAGTCCATAATGAGCTGGCATAATAAAAAGGACCTTCGCAGGCACGAAAACAT
This sequence comes from Drosophila yakuba, assembly GCF_016746365.2. Taxonomy (NCBI): domain Eukaryota; kingdom Metazoa; phylum Arthropoda; class Insecta; order Diptera; family Drosophilidae; genus Drosophila; species Drosophila yakuba. The sequence continues at coordinate 10,593,452 of NC_052526.2, forward strand.
ATTGTGTGTCCATAAACCTAAGGGAATTATTGAATCAGACGAGAATTCTTTTGTAGACTTAATGAAAACGTAACTGCCATAAATTGGGTTGAGTTTTAATTTGTCATTAAAATGAGTTAAGAAACGACAATGTTTTGTACTAATTGTACATATTTGTAAATACATTTAAAGTATATCAAAAATAGTTCAGTGAAAGAAATCTTTATACTTTCCGTTGGTCAGTGTCCTGAGATAAGATTTTTGCAGACCACAAATGATATCAATATGGTTAGTGTATTTCACCTATTTGGTTGAAATGAATATGTATCTGACAATGCTTAGCAATTACGCCATAATTACAAGAGATACTCAAGCCCAGATACTCGAGCACAATGAGAACGGCAACAAAGGAAGGTTCCTTAGGTAATACTCGGTGATTTTTGGCAATCCATTGTGTAGCCCAAGAAATATATAGAGAGATATGGGATCGAATCTCATCTGTTGTTTGACTTGGTGGAATATTATGATTTCCCATATTTTCTGCAGATGTTTGACGGAGATTATCCGTTGATAAAAATGGCTGTTCGATCGTATTTCCGCTATTATACAATGCATCCATATTCATACAATGGGCAACGGGATTAGCAATCGATCCTGGCCCACCCACATCTGAAGGACTCGAATCCCGTATTCTGCTGGCTGATCCAAGTCGTTTCAGATGCCAGATGACTCTGACCAGCAAAATATGTTTAGGTCATCGATATGCCAGGTTTGAACCCGCTTTATTATGGAATTACTGGTGTTCTTTTCTTAATTAATAAATATTATTTACAAGCAAAATTACAACAAATCGTTACCCAATATCTAATTAAGTATACAGTATATTGAGTTTCAAAGTTAAGTTTTAAGATATTAACAACAAAATGGCTAAATGGCATTAAAGATGTAATAAGAATATTATGAAGCGCAAATACACATATCAAAAAAATATATTTAAAAAAAAATAAAACAAAAACAAGACAATGTCGTTAAAGCAGTTCTTTTATTATACATATATTTTTTTTTTTCGAAATATTTTTATTACAAACCCTAACCAAGCGAAAATCAACGAAAGCTGTCCAGTTGCCATTTTGAATAAATTTGTTTGCTCCTTATTGAAATTGAGCCTTGCCCAAAATCTCAACAGCTTGAATCCTTTCGGGGTATATTTGATATCTGGAATCTGGAATTCATTTAGAGGCATGGGTTTAATACATTTTCCACTCACACAGATGCCGACAAGCCACACCCATACTCATGAGTAAATATCCAGGAGAGACCTCACATCGAGCAATAATTATGCATTTTTTGGGGTAGGTTTTCCGCAGATTTTCTATTCCCTGCTACTGTGTATTGTATCTGTATGTGTGTGTGTGTATTGCTGTGTGCTTGTGTGTGTTTCTGTGTGTGTGTGTGTGGGTTTGAGGATATGTTTAGTAATTGCTCGTAGGTCGGTACAAACTATTAAAGGACATTAGAGGTTGCACCCTCGCGGGCACATCAATGTATTATGTATGTACGAAACACACAAAGTGATTCAGTGATTCGGGCACAAGTTTCATCAAGCGCCCTAACGATGGAAACCAGATGAGATACCATATCCAACTACCATGTACCATCTACCATGTAGCATCTACCATCTACCATCGAAATGGGTACTGCCACCCCAGATGCGGAATATGGTATATGGGATGCGGGATCTGCTGGGATCTGGACGCACTCGTCCACTCGACTCTACTATCTGGGGATTATTTGTGTGGTTTACAGTTTTTAATTATGCACCGCGACATGCGGATGCAGTGGTATTATAATGGCCATGGATCCCCAGACCGCAAGTTTGACGAAAAATTCAGGGGAGTGAACTGAACTGAAGTGGTTTTGGTTTGGTGTGGTGTGGTGTGGTATGGAACACAAATGGAATGCATCATCCAAATCACTCCCTGCTTTTTGGTTTGGTGCCCAGTCACAGGACTCTCCATTGTGTACGATGTCCTGGTAGAGTGGGACAATTGGGGGATATCTGTACCATGTAAAGGACACAAATGGGTTGAAAGGGGCAGCTTACTTTGAAAACCAGTGCTTCAACTATGGGGTTTTTCAATTTGCACAGAAACATGATACAATTTTGACATGCTTTCAATTGGGTTTACACATTTCTAAATATCTTTATGTATATATTAATGTATTTTTCTGTTTAGCGCAATGCTTGAGAGTTAGAAAGTATTTCTTTGAAATGAAGTAGGTACAAGTTAACAAGATATGATGTTAACTTGTACCTACTTCAGTTGATATCTACTAATATTTATGACTTGCATTACTGCTCTTTTATAATAAAACTGGTATAAAATAAGTTTTGAACTCTATTTTTTAGAGCACAGCTTTCAGTTTTGACTGCAGTTTTCAGTATGGAGTCTGTAATACATATTTTCTAACACATTGACTTACTTTTGCAGCCTCGCATATGCATATTAACCGCACTACAAAAGTTTCTCAGAACACAAGTAGCTGAACCAACGGACTTGTATCTTCTGTAACTTCAGATACAGATGCACATTAGAAGGGCCCTATTAGCCTCTACTACTCGAACGGCGTAATGAAATTAGATTCCGTTCAGGGGGGAAACGCGCGGGGGGATTTCATAATAGTCTAATAGTCGGAAGTGGAACTCCTGGCGCACGACAATTTCACCTAGATGGGGACAAGGCTAATTTAAATGAGCGAACAGACGCTTTTCCGCTTTTCCGGCGACCGCTCACTTCCGCTTTTCTTAGTCGACGGGAAAAATTATAACAATTTTGTAACCGAACTCGGGCGAAATTTCCTTTTGGGAATTCATAAGCAGAATATTCAGTATATATTTATATATATATATATATATATATATATATATATATATATAGGAACAGAGGGGAAGGGGGGAGAGGTTGGGTGGGGGTTTTTTATCTGGTTTCTGAGACACAGAGACGACAGAAAGGGTTGCGCTATTCTATTATGTTATTCTACGGCTGTTTCCTACCGCCTGTATCTAATTTGGCCATATTATGAATTTAACCCTTTCGTGTTTGCTGGATATTTAAACAACTGTTTGCACAAAAGTTTAGCCTAGAAGGTCGTCGCTGGCGGCAGTCGTAACGGTAATGTTAACGGTAACGCAGCCTCCTCATAATTTCCCCCCACCCCCCCACCACCCAAACCCCCCAAATTGATTCTACGTAATGCGTAGAGACAACCCATCCCCCATCCTCATCCTCATCCAGTGGCTGGAGCTTAGACCACCACCCCGTTTTACTGTCTGGTGATTCAACTTTAGCTTCTGTCTGCCAGAAAGTGAACTTTGCTTTTGGCCTTACTTTTGCTACACTGACAGAAACGAAAACGTAATACAATATGCATGTCAATAAATACTTGCTGTTACAGTCATTGAAAATCCTGGGAAAACTAAATGCAAGCATATACAATTTAGCTTAAATTGCATGTAGATATGTAAACCATCAACTATACTTGGCTTTCATTATGTAATTAACGTATTTCATTCTTTATTATACCAAAAGAAATTGTGTGACATATTTGATTCGTAAGTTTTCCATCTTTACCTTAATTATTGTATGTTTAAGCCTCGTTTCTTGAATACTTTTATAATACTTTGCTTATATTCAATGGGCAAATAATGATGGATTAACCAAATAAGATTTTTGGTTTATAACTTATAGATAGAATACAGTTGCTACTATATGGTTTCCAACTATTAAAAAACACTTATGCCCACTTATGCATAAGTTTGTCTTAAGTTTATTAATTAAACGCTTGTGGCTTAGTGTGTGCCAAAGATGATACATTTATTTTGTTTCGCTGTATTAATGGGTTGACTGCGATTTCCAATTGCTATTGCGACCCATTACCGTGGGGTATTCGAGCGGTGTTTTCATTTACTGGGCCTGTGTTTTCGCCGAGCTTCCTTTGTTCTTCGCCGGAGACCTCCTTTTGCCAGGATCTCTTGGCTGTGGACGTAAATGTGGAAGTGGATGTGGATGTGGATGTGGATGTGGATGGTCTGTGGATACCCGATGCTGGATATGTCGCTGATGCTCCTTTCAGTTGCTTCGCTGCTGTTTGCTCCTTTGGCAGTTCGCGACTTACGACTGCTAATGATGCCTTTTCCAGCAATTTAATTGTTAAACAATGAAAACGCTTTTGATTACAAGAAAAACAACGGGCTTTCGGGCAACCATCTGGGGTTTTTGGGTTCCGGGGCTCCAGAGTTCGGGCTCCTTTTGTTTTGCTTCGGTTTTGCACCCCATCCCAGTCGATTTCATTCACAAGAAGAGGCGGGGAGATATTGTCTTTGCCTCCCGCGGCAATTTCATAACGCAAAGGATGCAGGACGCAGGACGCAGGACGCAGGATGAAGGAGTAACTGGAATGGACCCACGGACGGAAGGATGTTTATTAATTTTTACCTGAGGTTATCTATTTGTCGCGCTATGCTCTGCGTTCGGCCTTTTTTTGGGGTTGAACCGCGTCGAGATGCTGGAAAATGCCTAAAAGGGGGAAAAGTGAAATAAAAAAAAATATATATATAAACGAAAATATGAAATTATAAAATGGTAGCGTTGCTGGCGTCGTTTTCGCTGCCCCGCAATTTTCATGCTCATTAAATAATTTCTACTCATGAAAGTTCCTCCTTACCCCAAAAGTATCCCCATCCACCATCTGGATTTCCATCCGCTGTTCAGAGGACCAGAATCAGAAGTATCATAGAAGCATCTTTCTGAATGGGCTCGACTCTGCGCTCGGCGGCTCAGAAAGGTGGGCGTTAAAAAGTTTTTATTGAAAGTTGTAATTTAAATTTATTAGGTTTCACATTTTAATTAATGCACACTTCTGCGTCTCAGCCTCGTTGCCGCGTTATGAGCTGCCAACAAAAAATAAAGAAGAAAATTATAAACACGGAATCGTGGTGGATATTCTGCAAAGACAAATTCATGGATTTTTTGCCCAAAAAAAGTTATAATTATTAAAGCAGGCTGCTTTCAATGCCACTTTAGATACCAAATTGTATATCTCTGTTGTTTTCGAAAGTAGCTCAGAGTTTGTTCGTCTTATTTCAGAAACAAGGCAAACCAAATGCTTTAGAATAAACTATTATTTACATAATACCAGTTTTTAAATATTACATGCTCCTTAAGTTAGTTAATTATCAAGCAGAAATGGGTGTATCTATTGTGAAATCATGATAAAATAAATCGGTAATTATAAAATGGCGATAATGCACCGGCGGAATCAACCGGAAACAGCGGTCTAACTTTCCGAGCAGTCCAACAAGTATTTATTAATACAAATTAAGATGTTATCGACTTAAATTGAATTGTGTTTGGCTTGGGGACCACCCGCCCAACAACAAAAACTGAGCCGCTTAATTTACTCGAAGGGAGCAAACGAAGGCAAAAAAAAAAAACAAAACAAAACAAAACAAAAGGGCAGCAAAAAGCGCAGACGCCCATGTAACCAAAAAGGGGGGTGGAGAGGGGGGCATTCGAGATGATGGGGCGAAGGACACGCGGATCCAATTGCAATTCCCAATGCCAAACAAAGCACAAAACACAGAGCGGAGCGAATTATAATGCGAACACAAAAGTTCACAAATTAGCAAATTTAAGATTCTTTTCGTTTGGAGGGGGTGAGGATGGGGGATGGTGAAAAAAGCCAAACAAACAAGACCAAATAAAGCGCAAACGGACTGAATTCCTTCTGCAAGGACTTGCCGTCCACTTTGCACACACAAATTTACAAATGTTTTCTCGTGTGGAACAGACATAAAAAATGGGGAATAAAAGCACACAAAATACACAGCCAACCAACAGAAACACCAGTGAGAATTGAACCGCCGACGACGTCTTTGTCCTTGTCATTTTGGCTGTCATTGTGTGGGGGGAAAATGCTGCGGAGGGGGGGGAAATTCTATGGCGGGGGGAGCGGTTGAGTTTTCCAGGAGCCAGTCCAAGTGCCTCAAGAGGCAAGCGGAGAAATAAAAAGGCCATTGAAAAGCCCACCAAAATGAGGGGCGAGCTAAAAAATAAAAAAATAAAAAAAAAAACAAACACCAAAATGGGCCAGCAATAATAAACAATTGTGCGATGGAAATCCGCGATTGTAATCCGCAATTTTTACGGCTTTTGGATGGGATGCCCAGAAGGGGGATTGCTCTTTGGTCTCTGGATGTTGGATACCAGATTCCGGACTGCCAGAAACCTGGATTCACGTCATTTCCGTCACCAGGAGGCGGCGGCTAACGGTGGCAAACGATGGCAAACGGTGGCTATCGCCCAAACACCATCTTTATTCATTTTTGAAAACAATCGCATCGCAATCTGTTAACAACGAGCTGTGGTGGCAACAAAAGTAACAGCAAATAATGCCGCAGAGCAGAACGGTAGAGCAGTTGACTGACTAAATGACTGCGAAAGGACGAAAAGGACGAGCGGATTTCCCCGCTGCGAAAAGGACAAAAGGCACCTGTACAACAAAAGGTGCCCGCTGATCTGGCCCAGCAACCAAGTAAATCTCCATTTCCACATCCGAACTCGATGCACCAAAAGAATCCTGCGTCCATCGGATGCAAAGAACCAAATGGATGTGTTGTACATATGTATTTGTGTGCAATTAACCCCTTTTTTTTTGGAAAAGGGGTCGCACGAAAATCCCGAAAACCAATCGGAAGTCAGAGAGCGAGAGCAGGGTTAGAAATCAGATACAGCCCCTATTTGCCCCCTATTACAAGCTTGATTTTGTTATCAAATATTTAAATATATCAGTTTTATCTAGTTGGGAATATTAAATGTATCTATTCAGATTACCAATGTATCTATTATACATATGTTCCCTATAACAAGCGTGTCGAATATGGAGATGGTGTTCGTTATGACAAAATTATTATTAAAAATATTACCCCATTCAATAATAAATATTATTGTTATTGTATTAAATAATTTACTTCCATACATATAACTCTGCTTGTTTTAACTGTAATACAAAACTTTTTAATATTTTATAATACACTTTTAATAAGTTTTGAGCGCAAAATAAGATAGAAAAAACAGTTGAATCCTCGGGCGCAATTAATGATGTAATTATCCCGCATTAAGCGCTTCATTTGAATAGTAAATATCCTCCCAAAATATTCCCACGCTGATAATGGCACACTAAAATAAAGATAACATTTTCACCTGCGTAGCCCGCATATTGTAACACTGACAAATACGCATTTATTAGGCTTATATATGTGCATGTGTACACGGGTATATATACATTTGAGCCGACATCTCTGTATATCCGAGCTGTTAACAGTCCGCAAAAAATGGGCTTTTGACACGAGAACATCCATTATAAGCGGTACTTAATTGTGTTGTGCTGTGTTGTGTTGTGTTGTGTTCCCCGGCACTAGAAAAAAAATAAAGGAGGCATGTGTGCATGGACCACTGGGGGTCACATTGGAAGCGTGTCCTGCCACACTCTCGCACAATGTCCTTTGCCCTCTGAGCCCCAAAGGCCCCTTTTTGCCATCGGTCAAGGATAATGGCAACGACATTTCGATGAAAACGCCACTCGTGGGGGAGAAGTTACTATGTACGCTGCTGTTGGGCAGCCTTTAATTTGCCGTTTAAGTATGGAATTGTTAATGGCTAGACAAGGGAAATGTATTCAAATGTGTGGGAAATTAAATGAAATTGTTGAAATACATCTAAATTCGTACACTTCTGCACTTCTTAGGAGGAAGAAGAACAGATTACCCAGTCGATCTTTACAACATATAATTCTTTATAATTTAAAATGTGTAAAACCATTACAAAGCTATTATCAGTCGAAAAAACAATTATTTTATATAAAATATAGCGATTTTTCTTAGTATAGTTACCCAAAAACTTAATGATTAAGCCATGAAATGAATCCTTCATTTGCCGCCGATCAATCAGGGCTACTATCCTGTTTCATTCACAAAAAAAGTCGGCAAAACAGACTGTACATCAATGTGTGCAATTGATGGAGGATTTGTTTCCTGGCCATTTTCGAGCTGTTCAGGACAGATGACGTCGAGTTGAGTGGCCAAGGGACCCAGGCGAATTGAACTGAACCCCCGCAAGGAGCGCGGGATCATAATATATGGGAATCAGTTTGGAAAATGTTTCACATAAGTGCCTTTCGTACATAAGGACTCTTTATGAGGACCAAAGCAATTGTGATCGGCGGCGTGCTTGTTGAATAGAGCAAAGAAACAAATCTCCCAGCTCATCATCATCGCTATAATGGTAATCATCATCATCATCATCCCGGTATCGCAGTCTTCTCAACATTTATTTTTTAGCTCAAGCTAATGTTTATTTAAGCATTGCGGGGTGTGTTTCCATTTTTTCATTTCATTTCATTTCGTTTTTTTTTTTTTTCCTTTTCTCACTGAGATTGGCAATGGCCGATTTCTATATCACTCCATATTATTCCCATATAAGGACGACGATGGTTGTGACAGCGCGGCAGGATGACAGCTAGGGCGATGAGGATCCTCGAGAGATTATAAAACTGTTCGTTCACCCTTGCTCTGATTTCGAGTGGCTCACAAAATGTCTCCCATGGCAGGATGTTTCCTCATTTTGTATGGCCCTTTCCCCTCGAAACTCCCAACTGCCAACCACCCGATGTTTTGTTGATTCAATTCACATAAGTCCCTGCATTCGTACATATATTTGATTGCATTCCCTTCTTCCATGCGAAGCACTCGTCCCAGTTGGCAGGCAGAACGACTATAGCATAACGCGATTAAAGAGGTATATAGCCAGATATATAGCATTCAAACTGAACATAACACCCCCTTTTTGACTTATAATAGTAGGTATATTGAAGCTATATTATATTTCTGTGAAACTAATCTTGTCTAATTGTCAAATCTTTGCACAGTTTTGCACAAACTTTTAGCACACTTTATAATTATTAAATGCAATGACATAATTCAAATATTCGAACTGCAAATGGCCTTAACTTGTATCTTTCTTTTGCAAATATCCAGGGTATGCTATAGGCGAACTTCCCCAGTAGCTTTAAGGTTATGCACGATTTTATTTTTGAATTCATTGAGGCTACTCTCGAATCGCCACTCGTTGCCAGTTTTTCTGGAAGCCCACAAAAGGGATGGGCTGGCAAAGAAAAGGCAGCCCTGAGTCAACTACGGATTAATTAAATACTCATATACGAAAATGTTTGGCTGTATACATTGGTGGACTGAGACTGGTACTGGGAACTGGGAACTGGAAACTGGGAACTGGAGTTGGTACGGGGACTCCCATGAATGGAGTGGAATGGACATGGTCGTCCTGGCCATGGTCCTGCAGCATGGTCCGTGCTCTTGTGTTCTAAAGCGAATGCCATTGTTTTTTATAGCTCAATGCACATCAGTCCGTCGTCCTGCACAATGGCCAACACACACACAAACAGGCAAACACGCAGGCTCAGCCCCAGAGTCCTGCAATTCCCGGAGTCCTGGAGTCCTGGAGTCCTAGGGCTCTGCTCTTTCTAAGGACACATAGACACACAGCCCCAACAAACACACACACACACACACACACCCACTCAACCCACTCGGCAATGCACATGAATTCCAATTATGTGTATGATTTGCAGTGTTTGCTAATATTTGCATTCCCCTGTTTACCTTTGGATGCAATTTTGTCAGCTTCTTTCATTGGGGCTTTTCGAATGGTGGTGAATAGTGGTTGGGGTGCATCTTCTATTTAAATTGTTTTTAAAGCGGCGCACAAATGAATTTATAAAATCTATTAGAATGAAAGCAAGCCCCGGATCTTTATTGCGATTACAGACTAACGATTTGTGTGCAAACGTATAAAAAGGTAAAAAATATAAAAAAATATTTAGTTCCCAACTGAAAATGAATATGCAATGCTTAAGGTGGATGCACTTCACCCAGAATCCACACATTTCCGATTCCAGTTAAACATCATGGAAAACTAGGGACAAAATGCCAACCATCTTAATGCACGGAGTGCGTTCGTTGACCATTGAAAAGGAAGTCACGCGTTTTTTTAAGAGAGATAATTTGATATGTGACCACAAACTGGGGCGCATGACGTTGGTCAACTTTAATTGCGGATCATCAGCTCTGTGATGGCTTTTCGGGGCGATCTTAGCTCATATAATATCTAGGGTCGGTTCGAACACAAAAACTAGTTATGGAACACATCCCGTCTGGGTTTGGTTTGGCGTGACCTGCAATTAAGCGCCTCAGATGTTCTACAGCTCTTCAAAATGACACGAGTCTCTTTGTCGCCGTCCTCATTTCAGTTTTTAATGGAGCTTTCGGCTCGGGGAGTGCAGACCCTAATTGATCTGGTTCCTATTAATAATGACAGCACAGAGGGGCTTAAATCTGTTGACCTCCCTCGGCACAGATTTTAATTCAATTAGTTTACAACGTTCTGTGCACTTGCGTCTTTTGCTTTTTCACAAAAGGAATGGATTCTCACTGGCACATAGGTTGAAATTTAATTAAACGATATTTATCATTAGAAATGGTAAATCTATTTGAGGGCGTTCAATTCCATCTACGCGTATGTAGCAGTGATTTGGCAACGATTTTAATAGATTTTCCTAGATTTTCTCATACATTTTCGAGGCGGACTTGGGATCGTGATTAATTTGAGAACGGCGGAGGCTTCGCCGGTTGCTTGGCAATGCTTTTTACCTAATGTCTGATGGCCAGGTGGCACTCATCTCCTCCATCTCCTCCAACTCCTCATCTGCAGCCTGCTGCCGCTACCCATTGATGTGAACCTTAATTATAACGCCATCGAGCTGCGTCATCATTTACAAAACGCCACCAACCACAAGACCGAATCAGGGCAGCCATTATTATTATTATTATTATTGCTATCGCTATTGCTATTGCTATTGCTATTGCCATGGACGGGGCTGTTTAAGTACATAAGCCAGGGAAAATTTCCATACACCCATCCATACACCATACCAACACGATACCAACCATATATTGCCTTGCCCTTATGTGCGACCCCGTGCGAGGGTTTGATTTCCGTATAGATGTACATTTTTCGCCCCTGTCCCACTCCAAATCAAAAAAATTGGGTTCAACTCGAGTTTCAGCGGAGGTCCAAGCGTTCAAAAGGGTTGAGATGCGTTCCCAACCGGGAAGAGTCCAGGAATGGATTCATAGTATTCTATCAATTAATTTAATTGGACCCAAGTTCTAAGTCACATTTTAATAGTTGGCTCAGAGTGTATAACTTGGATCTAAGCTTAAAAATAAATGCTATTTCGATGGTTTTCCTAACAATGGTTCTTCACTCTAGTTCAAATAGAAACTTCGCGGCGTACTTTGAATTCTGCATATTTATTATTACAACTTTTCATTGCACAGCATACAGTTTTGCTTTCAAGTCATCCGCATATTTGTAGTAGGGCCCATTGTACCTGGCCGATAATCTATGTGTTTTCCTAAATTAAGACAATTATAATTTTGCCAAGTTCGGGCAGCGTGGAGCGGAAAAACAATGCGGAGATCAGAGGGAATGCAGGTGGGATTAACGTGGAAAAGTTGAGATGCGGGGAAATGCTAAAATCGTTCGGTTAACACAACAGATCGGAAAAGAGAAAGAAAAGCCATGCGAGCCGACCATACCAAGGGCCATACAATGCCATCGATTTCTGTCGACAACAATGGCACAGTGTTGCGAATGAATAATTAAAATAATAGGTCAAGCGGGTCGAACAAAGGCCAACAATGCCGATATCCTTGCTGATCCTGTTCGTGGCCCTCTGAGATGGTAGCGCCATGCGCTAAGGCTAGGCGCACCGAAACAGGTTGGTTAGCCTGGTTATCCTGGTTATCCTGGTTATCCCGGCCATCCTGCCCTATAGACGTATGCACATACGTACCTACACCTAGGCCAACTTACCTTCCCCCTAGGGGTTTAACTGCCAAAGACAAAGGACTCGAGGCGAACAAACGCAGCAGGCAAAACAATGCGGCAAAGCGTTAAATACGTACGTTTTCACCAGCCAAATGGCAAAGAGACGAGAGAGGGAGAGAGCGAAAAATGAGCAAGTGAGCAAGTGAGCAAGTGAGCAAATGAGCAAAAGGACACGGTAGCAGCGGCAGGACAAAGGACACAAAGGGGCAAATACAACTAATTATCCTATTCACCTATTCACGTGCGTCCCTTCGTGTGCGTGTAATTACTCAGTCTGCATCCTGGCCAGTATCAGTGTGGCACGGCCAAAGGACCTCGATCTGCACTTGTCAACCGCGCAGCTTCGATCTCTAATCCTGCCAGGTCCTTTCACTCTGTGTTCCTGCCGCTGGTCCAATTGCTCCTACTCCTGCTGCTGCTGGTGCTGCTGGTGCTGCTGCTCCTGGTCCCAAACCGAGAAGCCAATTACCGATTTTATCTGGTAACCTGTAAACGGTTGCCCTCGAGTCCTCTTGTACTTTTTGCGCACAGCGGAGACACTTGGATGACACTCGTCCTTGGATGATCCAAGCGGCATATGGTTGTGATCATCAATCAATCATACAGTGCCTCATCAAGTACCTGTTTCCAAATGTCGAGCTCCAGCCGTGTCCAAAATTGAGTAGAGAAATGTGGAAAATCAAAAAATCAAATACATACCTATCTCCTCGAATACGAAATTCTAAAGACAAAGTGCCGAGGTGACCTGGTACTCCCAAGATGAATCGACGGTTTGTTCGCACCCCGTCGATAAGCAGTTAATTATATTTACTCCCATCCTGTTTTTAACCATCCAAAAGGGCGTTGCAACTCGGCGGCTTTGCTTTGTTTCCTGCTGCACATTATTTTCCAAGTAGTAGTTGTGTATAGTACGCGTGTCTAGTTGCACTTTTTCCCAAGTTTCGGCGCCAAGGAGCATTAATCAATGACAGTCAATACCATCCATCCAGCCATCCATCCATCTATTCGAACTATCCATCCAATCTGTCCGCTCAACACGGCGGCATTCATTGCAACATTACCGTAAAATTTTAGTTTTATCCACATATATATTCATATATGTACATGCCTCTTTTTTCGGCGATCGGAGTGGATCTCTGCGGAGCTCAAAGGGAAACCGTATAAATCATAATTACATTTCCAAATTATTCATCGTCAATCAACATAATGAAATACGTTTTTGGGCTCTCAAACTTAAGTAATCTATTCCACGTGAGCCAGCACTTTCGATCAATTCCGTCTTATTCGATCCAGTTGCAAGCCAAAAAAAAAAAAAAATATTTGGAAAAAAAAGTGGGAAGTGTCGCAGCATGAGATTAATTACAAAACCCATGCCTTTATTCAGTTTTGCCCACTAATCAACGAGGATATGACCAAGCTGTTTTCACGATCATCCAGCGGGCTTTTCGTGATCTGATTTTGGAATCTCCAAACTGGGCGGTTTATGAAATTAAAGTTCATATCGAATTCTTATGAGGAACACACGATTGTATTCCTATCTTATCGATTATACATTTCTGGTAATTACTTATAAAGATCGTTTCAAATGGGAAACTCTCAATCTCTGTGGCATTCACAGTTTTATTAAAGATAATAATTCCAGAAAAATGTGTATTCTTTATATAACTTTTGATTTGAATATTTGTGTATATATGTATAGTGCCTATTGAAAGCATTACTGACTTACAGAAAAAAAAAGGCCAACAAGCTGCAGAGGAAAGAGTTTTTACCCCATTTCCCGTCCATTGGCGCCATACAAACATGCATTTTAAAATAATTAGATTCGAACTCGAACCCTTCGCCCTGAACCACTCATTTTGGATGAAGGGTATACAACGTACGGAGCGAATAATACGCAATTAAATTGAGGGGTGTGGCCAGTGTCCTCATCCCTTTTGCCCAGACGAGTCAACGAAAAATTTCATTAACGAAATCACTGTCGACGCACTCGCACTGGCATTCAAATTCGAATCTACGTTCACATCCACATCCACATCGTTCATCGTATGCATACAATGATTTTTAAGAGCCATTTACATTTGAGTAATTTCATTGGGGTGTGTACATATAGCGCACAGATTTTGATTCAGCCCCTTTCCAATAATCGTCGAGAATGTTTACATAGACCCGTTGAGTTCAAAGAACCTACATATGGGCCATTCTTTTCTCTGGTTAGATTATTCATTTGCCAGCAAATTTGTCGGAAATAACTATGTGTTCACCAAAATCAGCCAGCGTTTCAACAGCCTATAGCTGGTTTGTCTTCAAATTGGCTTGCGTACTCTAATTTAATGGAAACATAAATTAAGTAAATTTTAAAGAAAAACCAGAGGTTATTGATCATGTTCAAAAATATATATGCTTTATTAAACAGTAATGGAAATATTATATCAACTTATTCTAAACATAGTACAAAGTTTAGCGAATTTACCATTGTAGGACACCATCACAGCCTGAAAGTAGGCAATTTAGAATGAGAACAACATATCATCTCGTGGCGCCATCTGTGGGCAGATAAGTAAACAACCGCTGTGATCAGGAACGAACAGATCGCCACCTATGTTTTGACAATTGAACTTCAATTAGCCACTAATCGTCATATGATTTTAACTGACATATTAAATTTGCCACAATGACTGATGAAACAAATTAAAGGCAATCATATTTTTGGGTTTGAGGTGACCATTTCCACGTACCCAAACAAATGCAAAAAGTGGAAAAACAGGAAAAAAAAAGAAACCATCACACACACAGGATCTGTCTAAAACAATCAAACGTTCTAGGTTACTTCCGCTTAATTAATTTCGAAACCCTAAATTCAGCTGTGCCAACAGAGTTTTCCGCTGCCCCAGCTCCCGGATCCCAGCTGGAATGCCCCTGGGCAGTGCACACATTTCCGTAACGCATGGAAATGAGTCCCATCCGGACCAGAATTGCCGTATGGAAATTGTTTAACATACAATTTGCGAGTGAAAACTTTTGTCACTGAGCACCCAACTGCCCCACCCACGCACACTTTTCATAATGCGCAAATGAAAATGTAATTAAGCAATTTGGTGAAGCCAAAATCAGTCGCCAAGTCCCAGAGCGATAAGCAATCAGCTTAAACATTCCACAAAACCAGTGCCAAAGACCAGTTTAATCGAAAATCACAGGGGTCAGAGGTCAGGGGTCAGTGGAGTGTCTGAAGTGGCTGAAGTGCGTGCACGGACATTCCTTTATGCAAATTACGTTCAATTGATTGCGCAGGAAACAGTTTTTATTTCGATATTCCGCTGTCGCAAATATGTATACATTTTACTTAGATGGGCCACAATCGCTTTGATGTCGCTCATGTGAACAGTGCCTGGCATAACATTTTTCTTTCGCAATGGGTTACTCAGGCCACAAAAGTTGCTCCACTGCCTGGTGCCTTAAATAATTTGTGCCACAGCCAAAGTAGGAAACTTTCTGCTAACGAAATGCGAAAGCCTTAAATCTGTAAACTATTAGAGGCTAACTACAAATTAAAGCAATGCTGTCATGCTCTTTAATCCGGAAATCCATTAAAGCTGGAGTATTTGTGGAATTTTTAATATTTACACCCGTTAATAGACACCCGCGCAGAAGGGTATAATAGATTTGTTGACACGTATGTAACAGGGTATCTGATAGTTGAGGATGATGGTTTGGTATTTAATTTGATCAGAATAAATAAATGGCTAAACCTATGTTACTGCATACTTTAAGAGACCTTCATAGGTGAGTTCAAATAGCAGCATTGACCACATTCCTTGGCCCAATGTACGTTCCTAAATTCCTAAAGTTGCCATCGCTAAAAATGGGAAAAACTGGCCAATATTTGCGCTCTGCACGACTGTTGGCCAAAAACATGAAGAGGGAGGGAGTTGGGGGGCCATTGTATTGGCCTTGTTGCTTCCTAACCGTTAATCGTCCTCAATTGCCTCTAAAAGCAACTTACACACGCTTTTCACGCACAAAAGACGCCGAAAGCGTTCCCTCATTGGCAAAAGCCCACAACAATATTTGTCTTTGACCCTATTATTTACTAAATTACCTTTTCCTTACGGCGAGGGCTTATGAACCCCAAGACAATCCCCCCCCAAAATACCAGACATATGTCGGCCTTTTCGGGGGTGTGAGCTGTGCAAGTGGAGTCGCAAGGCACTCGATAAGCCACTCGCCAGCATCTGCAGGTGAAATTATTTATTTTGCTCGGGTTAATCCACTACAAAAACAACTGAACTGAACTCAACTCAACTCAACTGCTAAGTTCAACTCTCCGCTAACGAAAACGAAAACCGAAGGGTAATGAAAAGGGGGAAGGGGGGGAAAGCGGGCGGACGGGAAAAAGCGTCGGAAAATTCGAGCTGGCAATTGAGAAAAGCGAGGAAAGCGATGAAAGTGAGCAGCCCCGAGGAGCTAAGCGTATGTGTACAAAGTGATTATAATTTCTTTAAGTGATTTCAGCCTTACCTTGAGGTATTTCGGCTTAATTGAAAACATTTCGTTAAATGGCTTCGAAGACCGTGTTTGTGGTTGAATGCTCCACACTTTTGAACCACTGTTTGCAGTGATTAGCTTTATAAAACACTCATTGTACGAATAAAACGAGTCGTATGGGTAAGCTTATGGGTGTAGGTCACGGAAATTGTAGTTTTAAAAGGACATAAACCCTTAATGGTTGTGTAGGTAAAGTATAACCATAACAATCTAAAAATTGTTACCTTCTCACTTCTATCAATGTAACCGATTGCACACGACGACTTTTAAATTATTATTCATCCACTAATCAGTATTTTAGCCATAACAATGCAAATAATGTTCCAAATATGGAATGGCATTATAAATATCAATATTTTGATCAAAACTTTCGAAATATTGGTCCAATCATGGAATGTCATACCTCGTTGAGTTCGTAATTAAATTTCCAATCGAACTGTGTTTAAAAATGAAAGTTGATTCTAAAATTTTTTTTTTTCCAATTTTTGACCATGATTTTTGAATGTTTGCCGAAAATCGTGTTTCTGCGACTATAAATATCCGTATTTTGATCATAACTTTCGAAATATTGGTCCAATCATGGAATGTCATACCTCGTTGAGTTCGTAATTAAATTTCCAATCGAACTGTGTTTAAAAATAAAAGTTGAATTTTGAAAAATAAAATTTCCAATTTTTGACCATGATTTTTGAACGTTTGCCGAAAATCGTGTTTCTGCGACTATAAATATCAGTATTTTGATCATAACTTTCGAAATATTGGTCCAATCATGGAATGTCATACCTCGTTGAGTTCGTAATTAAATTTCCAATCGAACTGTGTTTAAAAATAAAAGTTGAATTTTGAAAAATAAAATTTCCAATTTTTGACCATGATTTTTGAACGTTTGCCGAAAATCGTGTTTCTGCGACTATAAATATCAGTATTTTGATCATAACTTTCGAAATATTGGTCCAATCATGGAATGTCATACCTCGTTGAGTTCGTAATTAAATTTCCAATCGAACTGTGTTTAAAAATAAAAGTTGAATTTTGAAAAATAAAATTTCCAATTTTTGACCATGATTTTTGAACGTTTGCCGAAAATCGTGTTTCTGCGACTATAAATATCATATTTTGATCATAATTTTTGACCATGATTTTTGAACGTTTGCCGAAAATCGTGTTTCTGCGACTATAAATATCAGTATTTTGATCATAACTTTCGAAATATTGGTCCAATCATGGAATGTCATACCTCGTTGAGTTCGTAATTAAATTTCCAATCGAACTGTGTTTAACAATGATTTTTGATTTTTGAATGTTTGCCGAAAATCGTGTTTCTGCGACTATAAATATCCGTATTTTGATCATAACTTTTGAAATATTGGTCCAATCATGGAATGCCACACCTCGTTGAGTTCGTAATTAAATTTCCAATCGAACTGTGTTTAAAAATAAAAGTTGAATTTTGAAAAATAAAATTTCCAATTTTTGACCATGATTTTTGAACGTTTGCCGAAAATCGTGTTTCTGCGACTATAAATATCAGTATTTTGATCATAACTTTCGAAATATTGGTCCAATCATGGAATGTCATACCTCGTTGAGTTCGTAATTAAATTTCCAATCGAACTGTGTTTAACAATGAAAGTTGATTCTAAAATTTTTTTTTTTCCAATTTTTGACCATGATTTTTGAATGTTTGCCGAAAATCGTGTTTCTGCGACTATAAATATCCGTATTTTGATCATAACTTTTGAAATATTGGTCCAATCATGGAATGCCACACCTCGTTGAGTTCGTAATTAAATTTCCAATCGAACTGTGCTTAAAAAAAAAAGTTGAATTTTGAAAAATAAAATTTCCAATTTTTGACCATGATTTTTTAATGTTTCCCGAAAATCGTGTTTCTGCGACTATAAATATCAGTATTTTGATCATAACTTTTGAAATATTGGTCCAATCATGGAATGTCATACCTCGTTGAGTTCGTAATTAAATTTCCAATCGAACTGTGTTTAAAAATGAAAGTTGATTCTAAAATTTTTTTTTTTCCAATTTTTGACCATGATTTTTGAATGTTTGCCGAAAATCGTGTTTCTGCGACTATAAATATCCGTATTTTGATCATAACATTCGAAATATTGGTCCAATCATGGAATGTCATACCTCGTTGAGTTCGTAATTAAATTTCCAATCGAACTGTGTTTAAAAATAAAAGTTGAATTTTGAAAAATAAAATTTCCAATTTTTGACCATGATTTTTGAACGTTTGCCGAAAATCGTGTTTCTGCGACTATAAATATCAGTATTTTGATCATAACTTTCGAAATATTGGTCCAATCATGGAATGTCATACCTCGTTGAGTTCGTAATTAAATTTCCAATCGAACTATGTTTAAAAATAAAAGTTGAATTTTGAAAAATAAAATTTCCAATTTTTGACCATGATTTTTGAACGTTTGCCGAAAATCGTGTTTCTGCGACTATAAATATCAGTATTTTGATCATAACTTTCGAAATATTGGTCCAATCATGGAATGTCATACCTCGTTGAGTTCGTAATTAAATTTCCAATCGAACTGTGTTTAAAAATAAAAGTTGAATTTTGAAAAATAAAATTTCCAATTTTTGACCATGATTTTTGAACGTTTGCCGAAAATCGTGTTTCTGCGACTATAAATATCAGTATTTTGATCATAACTTTCGAAATATTGGTCCAATCATGGAATGTCATACCTCGTTGAGTTCGTAATTAAATTTCCAATCGAACTATGTTTAAAAATAAAAGTTGAATTTTGAAAAATAAAATTTCCAATTTTTGACCATGATTTTTGAACGTTTGCCGAAAATCGTGTTTCTCCGACTATAAATATCAGTATTTTGATCATAACTTTCGAAATATTGGTCCAATCATGGAATGTCATACCTCGTTGAGTTCGTAATTAAATTTCCAATCGAACTGTGTTTAAAAATAAAAGTTGAATTTTGAAAAATAAAATTTCCAATTTTTGACCATGATTTTTTAATGTTTGCCGAAAATCGTGTTTCTGCGACTTAAATATCAGTATTTTGATCATAACTTTTGAAATATTGGTCCAATCATGGAATGCCACACCTCGTTGAGTTCGTAATTAAATTTCCAATCGAACTGTGTTTAAAAATAAAAGTTGAATTTTGAAAAATAAAATTTCCAATTTTTGACCATGATTTTTTAATGTTTGCCGAAAATCGTGTTTCTGCGACTTAAATATCAGTATTTTGATCATAACTTTTGAAATATTGGTCCAATCATGGAATGTCATACCTCGTTGAGTTCGTAATTAAATTTCCAATCGAACTGTGTTTAAAAATGAAAGTTGATTCTAAAATTTTTTTTTTCCAATTTTTGACCATGATTTTTGAATGTTTGCGGAAAATCGTGTTTCTGCGACTATAAATATCCGTATTTTTATCATAACTTTCGAAATATTGGTCCAATCATGGAATGTCATACCTCGTTGAGTTCGTAATTAAATTTCCAATCGTGTTTAAAAATGAAAGTTGAATTTTGAAAAATAAAATTTCCAATTTTTGACCATGATTTTTGAACGTTTGCCGAAAATCGTGTTTCTGCGACTATAAATATCCGTATTTTTATCATAACTTTTGAAATATTGGTCCAATCATGGAATGTCATACCTCGTTGAGTTCGTAATTAAATTTCCAATCGAACTGTGTTTAAACATGAAAGTTGATTCTAAAATTTTTTTTTTTCCAATTTTTGACCATGATTTTTGAATGTTTGCCGAAAATCGTGTTTCTGCGACTATAAATATCCGTATTTTTATCATAACTTTCGAAATATTGGTCCAATCATGGAATGTCATACCTCGTTGAGTTCGTAATTAAATTTCCAATCGAACTGTGTTTAAAAATGAAAGTTGAATTTTGAAAAATAAAATTTCCAATTTTTGACCATGATTTTTGAACGTTTGCCGAAAATCGTGTTTCTGCGACTTAAATATCAGTATTTTGATCATAACTTTTGAAATATTGGTCCAATCATGGAATGTCATACCTCGTTGAGTTCGTAATTAAATTTCCAATCGAACTGTGTTTAAAAATGAAAGTTGATTCTAAAATTTTTTTTTTTCCAATTTTTGACCATGATTTTTGAATGTTTGCCGAAAATCGTGTTTCTGCGACTATAAATATCCGTATTTTTATCATAACTTTCGAAATATTGGTCCAATCATGGAATGTCATACCTCGTTGAGTTCGTAATTAAATTTCCAATCGAACTGTGTTTAAAAATGAAAGTTGAATTTTGAAAAATAAAATTTCCAATTTTTGACCATGATTTTTGAACGTTTGCCGAAAATCGTGTTTCTGCGACTTAAATATCAGTATTTTGATCATAACTTTTGAAATATTGGTCCAATCATGGAATGTCATACCTCGTTGAGTTCGTAATTAAATTTCCAATCGAACTGTGTTTAAAAATGAAAGTTGAATTTTGAAAAATAAAATTTCCAATTTTTGACCATGATTTTTGAACGTTTGCCGAAAATCGTGTTTCTGCGACTTAAATATCAGTATTTTGATCATAACTTTTGAAATATTGGTCCAATCATGGAATGTCATACCTCGTTGAGTTCGTAATTAAATTTCCAATCGAACTGTGTTTAAAAATGAAAGTTGAATTTTGAAAAATAAAATTTCCAATTTTTGACCATGATTTTTGAACGTTTGCCGAAAATCGTGTTTCTGCGACTTAAATATCAGTATTTTGATCATAACTTTTGAAATATTGGTCCAATCATGGAATGTCATACCTCGTTGAGTTTGCCGAAAATCGTGTTTCTGCGACTATAAATATCAGTATTTTGATCATAACTTTCGAAATATTGGTCCAATCATGGAATGTCATACCTCGTTGAGTTCGTAATTAAATTTCCAATCGAACTATGTTTAAAAATAAAAGTTGAATTTTGAAAAATAAAATTTCCAATTTTTGACCATGATTTTTGAACGTTTGCCGAAAATCGTGTTTCTGCGACTATAAATATCAGTATTTTGATCATAACTTTCGAAATATTGGTCCAATCATGGAATGTCATACCTCGTTGAGTTCGTAATTAAATTTCCAATCGAACTGTGTTTAAAAATAAAAGTTGAATTTTGAAAAATAAAATTTCCAATTTTTGACCATGATTTTTGAACGTTTGCCGAAAATCGTGTTTCTGCGACTATAAATATCAGTATTTTGATCATAACTTTCGAAATATTGGTCCAATCATGGAATGTCATACCTCGTTGAGTTCGTAATTAAATTTCCAATCGAACTATGTTTAAAAATAAAAGTTGAATTTTGAAAAATAAAATTTCCAATTTTTGACCATGATTTTTGAACGTTTGCCGAAAATCGTGTTTCTGCGACTATAAATATCAGTATTTTGATCATAACTTTCGAAATATTGGTCCAATCATGGAATGTCATACCTCGTTGAGTTCGTAATTAAATTTCCAATCGAACTGTGTTTAAAAATAAAAGTTGAATTTTGAAAAATAAAATTTCCAATTTTTGACCATGATTTTTTAATGTTTGCCGAAAATCGTGTTTCTGCGACTTAAATATCAGTATTTTGATCATAACTTTTGAAATATTGGTCCAATCATGGAATGTCATACCTCGTTGAGTTCGTAATTAAATTTCCAATCGAACTGTGTTTAAAAATGAAAGTTGATTCTAAAATTTTTTTTTTTCCAATTTTTGACCATGATTTTTGAATGTTTGCCGAAAATCGTGTTTCTGCGACTATAAATATCCGTATTTTGATCATAACTTTTGAAATATTGGTCCAATCATGGAATGCCACACCTCGTTGAGTTCGTAATTAAATTTCCAATCGAACTGTGCTTAAAAATAAAAGTTGAATTTTGAAAAATAAAATTTCCAATTTTTGACCATGATTTTTTAATGTTTGCCGAAAATCGTGTTTCTGCGACTTAAATATCAGTATTTTGATCATAACTTTTGAAATATTGGTCCAATCATGGAATGTCATACCTCGTTGAGTTCGTAATTAAATTTCCAATCGAACTGTGTTTAAAAATAAAAGTTGAATTTTGAAAAATAAAATTTCCAATTTTTGACCATGATTTTTTAATGTTTGCCGAAAATCGTGTTTCTGCGACTTAAATATCAGTATTTTGATCATAACTTTTGAAATATTGGTCCAATCATGGAATGTCATACCTCGTTGAGTTCGTAATTAAATTTCCAATCGAACTGTGTTTAAACATGAAAGTTGATTCTAAAATTTTTTTTTTTCCAATTTTTGACCATGATTTTTGAATGTTTGCCGAAAATCGTGTTTCTGCGACTATAAATATCCGTATTTTTATCATAACTTTCGAAATATTGGTCCAATCATGGAATGTCATACCTCGTTGAGTTCGTAATTAAATTTCCAATCGAACTGTGTTTAAAAATGAAAGTTGAATTTTGAAAAATAAAATTTCCAATTTTTGACCATGATTTTTGAACGTTTGCCGAAAATCGTGTTTCTGCGACTTAAATATCAGTATTTTGATCATAACTTTTGAAATATTGGTCCAATCATGGAATGTCATACCTCGTTGAGTTCGTAATTAAATTTCCAATCGAACTGTGTTTAAAAATGAAAGTTGATTCTAAAATTTTTTTTTTTCCAATTTTTGACCATGATTTTTGAAT
This sequence comes from Drosophila yakuba, assembly GCF_016746365.2. Taxonomy (NCBI): domain Eukaryota; kingdom Metazoa; phylum Arthropoda; class Insecta; order Diptera; family Drosophilidae; genus Drosophila; species Drosophila yakuba. Next base: position 10,616,702 of record NC_052526.2, read on the forward strand.
GTTTGCCGAAAATCGTGTTTCTGCGACTATAAATATCCGTATTTTTATCATAACTTTCGAAATATTGGTCCAATCATGGAATGTCATACCTCGTTGAGTTCGTAATTAAATTTCCAATCGAACTGTGTTTAAAAATGAAAGTTGAATTTTGAAAAATAAAATTTCCAATTTTTGACCATGATTTTTGAACGTTTGCCGAAAATCGTGTTTCTGCGACTTAAATATCAGTATTTTGATCATAACTTTTGAAATATTGGTCCAATCATGGAATGTCATACCTCGTTGAGTTCGTAATTAAATTTCCAATCGAACTGTGTTTAAAAATGAAAGTTGAATTTTGAAAAATAAAATTTCCAATTTTTGACCATGATTTTTGAACGTTTGCCGAAAATCGTGTTTCTGCGACTTAAATATCAGTATTTTGATCATAACTTTTGAAATATTGGTCCAATCATGGAATGTCATACCTCGTTGAGTTCGTAATTAAATTTCCAATCGAACTGTGTTTAAAAATGAAAGTTGAATTTTGAAAAATAAAATTTCCAATTTTTGACCATGATTTTTGAACGTTTGCCGAAAATCGTGTTTCTGCGACTTAAATATCAGTATTTTGATCATAACTTTTGAAATATTGGTCCAATCATGGAATGTCATACCTCGTTGAGTTTGCCGAAAATCGTGTTTCTGCGACTATAAATATCAGTATTTTGATCATAACTTTCGAAATATTGGTCCAATCATGGAATGTCATACCTCGTTGAGTTCGTAATTAAATTTCCAATCGAACTATGTTTAAAAATAAAAGTTGAATTTTGAAAAATAAAATTTCCAATTTTTGACCATGATTTTTGAACGTTTGCCGAAAATCGTGTTTCTGCGACTATAAATATCAGTATTTTGATCATAACTTTCGAAATATTGGTCCAATCATGGAATGTCATACCTCGTTGAGTTCGTAATTAAATTTCCAATCGAACTGTGTTTAAAAATAAAAGTTGAATTTTGAAAAATAAAATTTCCAATTTTTGACCATGATTTTTGAACGTTTGCCGAAAATCGTGTTTCTGCGACTATAAATATCAGTATTTTGATCATAACTTTCGAAATATTGGTCCAATCATGGAATGTCATACCTCGTTGAGTTCGTAATTAAATTTCCAATCGAACTATGTTTAAAAATAAAAGTTGAATTTTGAAAAATAAAATTTCCAATTTTTGACCATGATTTTTGAACGTTTGCCGAAAATCGTGTTTCTGCGACTTAAATATCAGTATTTTGATCATAACTTTTGAAATATTGGTCCAATCATGGAATGTCATACCTCGTTGAGTTCGTAATTAAATTTCCAATCGAACTGTGTTTAAAAATGAAAGTTGATTCTAAAATTTTTTTTTTCCAATTTTTGACCATGATTTTTGAATGTTTGCCGAAAATCGTGTTTCTGCGACTATAAATATCCGTATTTTGATCATAACTTTTGAAATATTGGTCCAATCATGGAATGCCACACCTCGTTGAGTTCGTAATTAAATTTCCAATCGAACTGTGCTTAAAAATAAAAGTTGAATTTTGAAAAATAAAATTTCCAATTTTTGACCATGATTTTTTAATGTTTGCCGAAAATCGTGTTTCTGCGACTTAAATATCAGTATTTTGATCATAACTTTTGAAATATTGGTCCAATCATGGAATGTCATACCTCGTTGAGTTCGTAATTAAATTTCCAATCGAACTGTGTTTAAAAATAAAAGTTGAATTTTGAAAAATAAAATTTCCAATTTTTGACCATGATTTTTTAATGTTTGCCGAAAATCGTGTTTCTGCGACTTAAATATCAGTATTTTGATCATAACTTTTGAAATATTGGTCCAATCATGGAATGTCATACCTCGTTGAGTTCGTAATTAAATTTCCAATCGAACTGTGTTTAAAAATGAAAGTTGATTCTAAAATTTTTTTTTTCCAATTTTTGACCATGATTTTTGAATGTTTGCGGAAAATCGTGTTTCTGCGACTATAAATATCCGTATTTTTATCATAACTTTCGAAATATTGGTCCAATCATGGAATGTCATACCTCGTTGAGTTCGTAATTAAATTTCCAATCGAACTGTGTTTAAAAATGAAAGTTGAATTTTGAAAAATAAAATTTCCAATTTTTGACCATGATTTTTGAACGTTTGCCGAAAATCGTGTTTCTGCGACTTAAATATCAGTATTTTGATCATAACTTTTGAAATATTGGTCCAATCATGGAATGTCATACCTCGTTGAGTTCGTAATTAAATTTCCAATCGAACTGTGTTTAAAAATGAAAGTTGAATTTTGAAAAATAAAATTTCCAATTTTTGACCATGATTTTTGAACGTTTGCCGAAAATCGTGTTTCTGCGACTTAAATATCAGTATTTTGATCATAACTTTTGAAATATTGGTCCAATCATGGAATGTCATACCTCGTTGAGTTCGTAATTAAATTTCCAATCGAACTGTGTTTAAAAATGAAAGTTGAATTTTGAAAAATAAAATTTCCAATTTTTGACCATGATTTTTGAACGTTTGCCGAAAATCGTGTTTCTGCGACTTAAATATCAGTATTTTGATCATAACTTTTGAAATATTGGTCCAATCATGGAATGTCATACCTCGTTGAGTTCGTAATTAAATTTCCAATCGAACTGTGTTTAAAAATGAAAGTTGAATTTTGAAAAATAAAATTTCCAATTTTTGACCATGATTTTTGAACGTTTGCCGAAAATCGTGTTTCTGCGACTTAAATATCAGTATTTTGATCATAACTTTTGAAATATTGGTCCAATCATGGAATGTCATACCTCGTTGAGTTCGTAATTAAATTTCCAATCGAACTATGTTTAAAAATAAAAGTTGAATTTTGAAAAATAAAATTTCCAATTTTTGACCATGATTTTTGAACGTTTGCCGAAAATCGTGTTTCTGCGACTATAAATATCCGTATTTTGATCATAACTTTCGAAATATTGGTCCAATCATGGAATGCCACACCTCGTTGAGTTCGTAATTAAATTTCCAATCGAACTGTGTTTAAAAATAAAGTTGAATTTTGAAAAATAAAATTTCCAATTTTTGACCATGATTTTTAATGTTTGCCGAAAATCGTGTTTCTGCGACTTAAATATCAGTATTTTGATCATAACTTTTGAAATATTGGTCCAATCATGGAATGTCATACCTCGTTGAGTTCGTAATTAAATTTCCAATCGAACTGTGTTTAAAAATAAAGTTGATTTAAAAATTTTTTTTTCCAATTTTTGACCATGATTTTTGAACGTTTGCCGAAAATCGTGTTTCTGCGACTATAAATATCAGTATTTTGATCATAACTTTCGAAATATTGGTCCAATCATGGAATGTCATACCTCGTTGAGTTCGTAATTAAATTTCCAATCGAACTGTGTTTAAAAATGAAAGTTGAATTTTGAAAAATAAAATTTCCAATTTTTGACCATGATTTTTGAACGTTTGCCGAAAATCGTGTTTCTGCGACTATAAATATCAGTATTTTGATCATAACTTTTGAAATATTGGTCCAATCATGGAATGTCATACCTCGTTGAGTTCGTAATTAAATTTCCAATCGAACTGTGTTTAAAAATAAAGTTGATTTTGAAAAATAAAATTTCCAATTTTTGACCATGATTTTTGAATGTTTGCCGAAAATCGTGTTTCTGCGACTTAAATATCAGTATTTTGATCATAACTTTTGAAATATTGGTCCAATCATGGAATGTCATACCTCGTTGAGTTCGTAATTAAATTTCCAATCGAACTGTGTTTAAAAATGAAAGTTGATTTAAAATTTTTTCCAATTTTTGACCATGATTTTTGAATGTTTGCCGAAAATCGTGTTTCTGCGACTATAAATATCCGTATTTTGATCATAACTTTTGAAATATTGGTCCAATCATGGAATGTCATACCTCGTTGAGTTCGTAATTAAATTTCCAATCGAACTGTGTTTAAAAATAAAAGTTGAATTTTAAAATAAATTTCCAATTTTTGACCATGATTTTTGAATGTTTGCCGAAAATCGTGTTTCTGCGACTATAAATATCGTATTTTGATCATAACTTTTGAAATATTGGTCCAATCATGGAATGTCATACCTCGTTGAGTTCGTAATTAAATTTCCAATCGAACTGTGTTTAAAAATAAAAGTTGAATTTTGAAAAATAAAATTTCCAATTTTTGACCATGATTTTTTAATGTTTGCCGAAAATCGTGTTTCTGGGACTTAAATATCAGTATTTTGATCATAACTTTTGAAATATTGGTCCAATCATGGAATGTCATACCTCGTTGAGTTCGTAATTAAATTTCCAATCGAACTGTGTTTAAAAATGAAAGTTGATTTTAAAATTTTTTTTTTCCAGTTTTTGACCATGATTTTTGAATGTTTGCCGAAAATCGTGTTTCTGCGACTATAAATATCCGTATTTTGATCATAACTTTCGAAATATTGGTCCAATCATGGAATGTCATACCTCGTTGAGTTCGTAATTAAATTTCCAATCGAACTGTGTTTAAAAATGAAAGTTGAATTTTGAAAATAAAATTTCCAATTTTTGACCATGATTTTTGAACGTTTGCCGAAAATCGTGTTTCTGCGACTATAAATATCAGTATTTTGATCATAACTTTCGAAATATTGGTCCAATCATGGAATGTCATACCTCGTTGAGTTCGTAATTAAATTTCCAATCGAACTGTGTTTAAAAATGAAAGTTGAATTTTGAAAAATAAAATTTCCAATTTTTGACCATGATTTTTGAACGTTTGCCGAAAATCGTGTTTCTGCGACTTAAATATCAGTATTTTGATCATAACTTTCGAAATATTGGTCCAATCATGGAATGTCATACCTCGTTGAGTTCGTAATTAAATTTCCAATCGAACTGTGTTTAAAAATGAAAGTTGAATTTTGAAAAATAAAATTTCCAATTTTTGACCATGATTTTTGAACGTTTGCCGAAAATCGTGTTTCTGCGACTATAAATATCAGTATTTTGATCATAACTTTGAAATATTGGTCCAATCATGGAATGTCATACCTCGTTGAGTTCGTAATTAAATTTCCAATCGAACTGTGTTTAAAAATGAAAGTTGAATTTTGAAAAATAAAATTTCCAATTTTTGACCATGATTTTTGAACGTTTGCCGAAAATCGTGTTTCTGCGACTATAAATATCAGTATTTTGATCATAACTTTGAAATATTGGTCCAATCATGGAATGTCATACCTCGTTGAGTTCGTAATTAAATTTCCAATCGAACTGTGTTTAAAAATAAAAGTTGAATTTTGAAAAATAAAATTTCCAATTTTTGACCATGATTTTTGAACGTTTGCCGAAAATCGTGTTTCTGCGACTATAAATATCCGTATTTTGATCATAACTTTCGAAATATTGGTCCAATCATGGAATGTCAACCTCGTTGAGTTCGTAATTAAATTTCCAATCGAACTGTGTTTAAAAATAAAAGTTGAATTTTGAAAAATAAAATTTCCAATTTTTGACCATGATTTTTTAATGTTTGCCGAAAATCGTGTTTCTGCGACTTAAATATCAGTATTTTGATCATAACTTTTGAAATATTGGTCCAATCATGGAATGTCATACCTCGTTGAGTTCGTAATTAAATTTCCAATCGAACTGTGTTTAAAAATGAAAGTTGATTCTAAAATTTTTTTTTCCAATTTTTGACCATGATTTTTGAATGTTTGCCGGAAAATCGTGTTTCTGCGACTATAAATATCCGTATTTTTATCATAACTTTCGAAATATTGGTCCAATCATGGAATGTCATACCTCGTTGAGTTCGTAATTAAATTTCCAATCGAACTGTGTTTAAAAATGAAAGTTGAATTTTGAAAAATAAAATTTCCAATTTTTGACCATGATTTTTGAACGTTTGCCGAAAATCGTGTTTCTGCGACTTAAATATCAGTATTTTGATCATAACTTTTGAAATATTGGTCCAATCATGGAATGTCATACCTCGTTGAGTTCGTAATTAAATTTCCAATCGAACTGTGTTTAAAAATGAAAGTTGATTCTAAAATTTTTTTTTTCCAATTTTTGACCATGATTTTTGAATGTTTGCGGAAAATCGTGTTTCTGCGACTATAAATATCCGTATTTTGATCATAACTTTTGAAATATTGGTCCAATCATGGAATGCCACACCTCGTTGAGTTCGTAATTAAATTTCCAATCGAACTGTGTTTAAAAATGAAAGTTGAATTTTGAAAAATAAAATTTCCAATTTTTGACCATGATTTTTGAACGTTTGCCGAAAATCGTGTTTCTGCGACTTAAATATCAGTATTTTGATCATAACTTTTGAAATATTGGTCCAATCATGGAATGTCATACCTCGTTGAGTTCGTAATTAAATTTCCAATCGAACTGTGTTTAAAAATGAAAGTTGATTCTAAAATTTTTTTTTTTCCAATTTTTGACCATGATTTTTGAATGTTTGCCGAAAATCGTGTTTCTGCGACTATAAATATCCGTATTTTGATCATAACTTTTGAAATATTGGTCCAATCATGGAATGCCACACCTCGTTGAGTTCGTAATTAAATTTCCAATCGAACTGTGTTTAAAAATAAAAGTTGAATTTTGAAAAATAAAATTTCCAATTTTTGACCATGATTTTTTAATGTTTGCCGAAAATCGTGTTTCTGCGACTTAAATATCAGTATTTTGATCATAACTTTTGAAATATTGGTCCAATCATGGAATGTCATACCTCGTTGAGTTCGTAATTAAATTTCCAATCGAACTGTGTTTAAAAATAAAAGTTGAATTTTGAAAAATAAAATTTCCAATTTTTGACCATGATTTTTTAATGTTTGCCGAAAATCGTGTTTCTGGACTTAAATATCAGTATTTTGATCATAACTTTTGAAATATTGGTCCAATCATGGAATGTCATACCTCGTTGAGTTCGTAATTAAATTTCCAATCGAACTGTGTTTAAAAATGAAAGTTGATTCTAAAATTTTTTTTTTCCAATTTTTGACCATGATTTTTGAATGTTTGCCGAAAATCGTGTTTCTGCGACTATAAATATCCGTATTTTGATCATAACTTTCGAAATATTGGTCCAATCATGGAATGTCATACCTCGTTGAGTTCGTAATTAAATTTCCAATCGAACTGTTTCTGCGTTTCTGCGTTTAAAAATGAAAGTTGAATTTTGAAAAATAAAATTTCCAATTTTTGACCATGATTTTTAAACGTTTGCCGAAAATCGTGTTTCTGCGACTATAAATATCAGTATTTTTATCATAACTTTCGAAATATTGGTCCAATCATGGAATGTCATACCTCGTTGAGTTCGTAATTAAATTTCCAATCGAACTGTGTTTAAAAATGAAAGTTAAATTTTGAAAAATAAAATTTCCAATTTTTGACCATGATTTTTGAACGTTTGCCGAAAATCGTGTTTCTGCGACTATAAATATCAGTATTTTGATCATAACTTTCGAAATATTGGTCCAATCATGGAATGTCATACCTCGTTGAGTTCGTAATTAAATTTCCAATCGAACTGTGTTTAAAAATAAAAGTTGAATTTTGAAAAATAAAATTTCCAATTTTTGACCATGATTTTTGAACGTTTGCCGAAAATCGTGTTTCTGCGACTATAAATATCAGTATTTTGATCATAACTTTCGAAATATTGGTCCAATCATGGAATGTCATACCTCGTTGAGTTCGTAATTAAATTTCCAATCGAACTGTGTTTAAAAATGAAAGTTGATTCTAAAATTTTTTTTTTTTTTTTTTTTTTTTTTTTTTTTTTGAACGTTTGCCGAAAATCGTGTTTCTGCGACTATAAATATCAGTATTTTGATCATAACTTTCGAAATATTGGTCCAATCATGGAATGTCATACCTCGTTGAGTTCGTAATTAAATTTCCAATCGAACTGTGTTTAAAAATAAAAGTTGAATTTTGAAAAATAAAATTTCCAATTTTTGACCATGATTTTTTAATGTTTGCCGAAAATCGTGTTTCTGCGACTTAAATATCAGTATTTTGATCATAACTTTTGAAATATTGGTCCAATCATGGAATGTCATACCTCGTTGAGTTCGTAATTAAATTTCCAATCGAACTGTGTTTAAAAATGAAAGTTGATTTTAAAATTTTTTTTCCAATTTTTGACCATGATTTTTGAATGTTTGCCGGAAAATCGTGTTTCTGCGACTATAAATATCCGTATTTTTATCATAACTTTCGAAATATTGGTCCAATCATGGAATGTCATACCTCGTTGAGTTCGTAATTAAATTTCCAATCGAACTGTGTTTAAAAATGAAAGTTGAATTTTGAAAAATAAAATTTCCAATTTTTGACCATGATTTTTGAACGTTTGCCGAAAATCGTGTTTCTGCGACTTAAATATCAGTATTTTGATCATAACTTTTGAAATATTGGTCCAATCATGGAATGTCATACCTCGTTGAGTTCGTAATTAAATTTCCAATCGAACTGTGTTTAAAAATGAAAGTTGATTCTAAAATTTTTTTTTTCCAATTTTTGACCATGATTTTTGAATGTTTGCCGAAAATCGTGTTTCTGCGACTATAAATATCCGTATTTTGATCATAACTTTTGAAATATTGGTCCAATCATGGAATGCCACACCTCGTTGAGTTCGTAATTAAATTTCCAATCGAACTGTGTTTAAAAATAAAAGTTGAATTTTGAAAAATAAAATTTCCAATTTTTGACCATGATTTTTAATGTTTGCCGAAAATCGTGTTTCTGCGACTTAAATATCAGTATTTTGATCATAACTTTTGAAATATTGGTCCAATCATGGAATGTCATACCTCGTTGAGTTCGTAATTAAATTTCCAATCGAACTGTGTTTAAAAATGAAAGTTGATTCTAAAATTTTTTTTTCCAATTTTTGACCATGATTTTTGAATGTTTGCCGAAAATCGTGTTTCTGCGACTATAAATATCCGTATTTTGATCATAACTTTGAAATATTGGTCCAATCATGGAATGTCAACCTCGTTGAGTTCGTAATTAAATTTCCAATCGAACTGTGTTTAAAAATAAAAGTTGAATTTTGAAAATAAAATTTCCAATTTTTGACCATGATTTTTGAATGTTTGCCGAAAATCGTGTTTCTGCGACTTAAATATCAGTATTTTGATCATAACTTTTGAAATATTGGTCCAATCATGGAATGTCATACCTCGTTGAGTTCGTAATTAAATTTCCAATCGAACTGTGTTTAAAAATAAAAGTTGAATTTTGAAAAATAAAATTTCCAATTTTTGACCATGATTTTTGAATGTTTGCCGAAAATCGTGTTTCTGCGACTTAAATATCAGTATTTTGATCATAACTTTTGAAATATTGGTCCAATCATGGAATGTCATACCTCGTTGAGTTCGTAATTAAATTTCCAATCGAACTGTGTTTAAAAATGAAAGTTGATTTAAAAATTTTTTTTTTCCAATTTTTGACCATGATTTTTGAATGTTTGCCGAAAATCGTGTTTCTGCGACTATAAATATCCGTATTTTGATCATAACTTTCGAAATATTGGTCCAATCATGGAATGTCATACCTCGTTGAGTTCGTAATTAAATTTCCAATCGAACTGTGTTTAAAAATGAAAGTTGAATTTTGAAAAATAAAATTTCCAATTTTTGACCATGATTTTTGAACGTTTGCCGAAAATCGTGTTTCTGCGACTATAAATATCAGTATTTTGATCATAACTTTCGAAATATTGGTCCAATCATGGAATGTCATACCTCGTTGAGTTCGTAATTAAATTTCCAATCGAACTGTGTTTAAAAATGAAAGTTAATTTTGAAAAATAAAATTTCCAATTTTTGACCATGATTTTTGAACGTTTGCCGAAAATCGTGTTTCTGCGACTATAAATATCAGTATTTTGATCATAACTTTCGAAATATTGGTCCAATCATGGAATGTCATACCTCGTTGAGTTCGTAATTAAATTTCCAATCGAACTGTGTTTAAAAATAAAAGTTGAATTTTGAAAAATAAAATTTCCAATTTTTGACCATGATTTTTGAACGTTTGCCGAAAATCGTGTTTCTGCGACTATAAATATCAGTATTTTGATCATAACTTTCGAAATATTGGTCCAATCATGGAATGTCATACCTCGTTGAGTTCGTAATTAAATTTCCAATCGAACTGTGTTTAAAAATGAAAGTTGATTTTAAAATTTTTTTTTTTTTTTGAATGTTTTTGAACGTTTGCCGAAAATCGTGTTTCTGCGACTATAAATATCAGTATTTTGATCATAACTTTCGAAATATTGGTCCAATCATGGAATGTCATACCTCGTTGAGTTCGTAATTAAATTTCCAATCGAACTGTGTTTAAAAATAAAAGTTGAATTTTGAAAAATAAAATTTCCAATTTTTGACCATGATTTTTGAACGTTTGCCGAAAATCGTGTTTCTGCGACTATAAATATCAGTATTTTGATCATAACTTTCGAAATATTGGTCCAATCATGGAATGTCATACCTCGTTGAGTTCGTAATTAAATTTCCAATCGAACTGTGTTTAAAAATGAAAGTTGAATTTTGAAAAATAAAATTTCCAATTTTTGACCATGATTTTTGAATGTTTGCCGAAAATCGTGTTTCTGCGACTATAAATATCAGTATTTTGATCATAACTTTCGAAATATTGGTCCAATCATGGAATGTCATACCTCGTTGAGTTCGTAATTAAATTTCCAATCGAACTGTGTTTAAAAATGAAAGTTGAATTTTGAAAAATAAAATTTCCAATTTTTGACCATGATTTTTGAACGTTTGCCGAAAATCGTGTTTCTGCGACTATAAATATCAGTATTTTGATCATAACTTTCGAAATATTGGTCCAATCATGGAATGTCATACCTCGTTGAGTTCGTAATTAAATTTCCAATCGAACTGTGTTTAAAAATGAAAGTTGATTCTAAAATTTTTTTTTTTTCCAATTTTTGACCATGATTTTTTAATGTTTGCCGAAAATCGTGTTTCTGCGACTTAAATATCAGTATTTTGATCATAACTTTTGAAATATTGGTCCAATCATGGAATGTCATACCTCGTTGAGTTCGTAATTAAATTTCCAATCGAACTGTGTTTAAAAATAAAAGTTGAATTTTGAAAAATAAAATTTCCAATTTTTGACCATGATTTTTGAACGTTTGCCGAAAATCGTGTTTCTGCGACTATAAATATCAGTATTTTTATCATAACTTTCGAAATATTGGTCCAATCATGGAATGTCATACCTCGTTGAGTTCGTAATTAAATTTCCAATCGAACTGTGTTTAAAAATGAAAGTTGAATTTTGAAAAATAAAATTTCCAATTTTTGACCATGATTTTTGAACGTTTGCCGAAAATCGTGTTTCTGCGACTATAAATATCAGTATTTTGATCATAACTTTCGAAATATTGGTCCAATCATGGAATGTCATACCTCGTTGAGTTCGTAATTAAATTTCCAATCGAACTGTGTTTAAAAATGAAAGTTGAATTTTGAAAAATAAAATTTCCAATTTTTGACCATGATTTTTGAACGTTTGCCGAAAATCGTGTTTCTGCGACTATAAATATCAGTATTTTGATCATAACTTTCGAAATATTGGTCCAATCATGGAATGTCATACCTCGTTGAGTTCGTAATTAAATTTCCAATCGAACTGTGTTAAAAATGAAAGTTGATTCTAAAATTTTTTTTTTTCCAATTTTTGACCATGATTTTTGAATGTTTGCCGAAAATCGTGTTTCTGCGACTATAAATATCCGTATTTTGATCATAACTTTCGAAATATTGGTCCAATCATGGAATGTCATACCTCGTTGAGTTCGTAATTAAATTTCCAATCGAACTGTGTTTAAAAATAAAGTTGAATTTTGAAAAATAAAATTTCCAATTTTTGACCATGATTTTTGAACGTTTGCCGAAAATCGTGTTTCTGCGACTATAAATATCAGTATTTTGATCATAACTTTCGAAATATTGGTCCAATCATGGAATGTCATACCTCGTTGAGTTCGTAATTAAATTTCCAATCGAACTGTGTTTAAAAATAAAAGTTGAATTTTGAAAAATAAAATTTCCAATTTTGACCATGATTTTTGAACGTTTGCCGAAAATCGTGTTTCTGCGACTATAAATATCAGTATTTTGATCATAACTTTTGAAATATTGGTCCAATCATGGAATGTCATACCTCGTTGAGTTCGTAATTAAATTTCCAATCGAACTGTGTTTAAAAATGAAAGTTGATTCTAAAATTTTTTTTTTCCAATTTTTGACCATGATTTTTGAATGTTTGCCGAAAATCGTGTTTCTGCGACTATAAATATCCGTATTTTGATCATAACTTTCGAAATATTGGTCCAATCATGGAATGTCATACCTCGTTGAGTTCGTAATTAAATTTCCAATCGAACTGTGTTTAAAAATAAAAGTTGAATTTTGAAAAATAAAATTTCCAATTTTTGACCATGATTTTTGAACGTTTGCCGAAAATCGTGTTTCTGCGACTATAAATATCAGTATTTTGATTATAACTTTCGAAATATTGGTCCAATCATGGAATGTCACACCTCGTTGAGTTCGTAATTAAATTTCCAATCGAACTGTGTTTAAAAATAAAAGTTGAATTTTGAAAAATAAAATTTCCAATTTTTGACCATGATTTTTGAACGTTTGCCGAAAATCGTGTTTCTGCGACTATAAATATCAGTATTTTGATCATAACTTTTGAAATATTGGTCCAATCATGGAATGCCACACCTCGTTGAGTTCGTAATTAAATTTCCAATCGAACTGTGTTTAAAAATAAAAGTTGAATTTTGAAAAATAAAATTTCCAATTTTTGACCATGATTTTTTAATGTTTGCCGAAAATCGTGTTTCTGCGACTATAAATATCAGTATTTTGATCATAACTTTTGAAATATTGGTCCAATCATGGAATGCCACACCTCGTTGAGTTCGTAATTAAATTTCCAATCGAACTGTGTTTAAAAATAAAAGTTGAATTTTGAAAAATAAAATTTCCAATTTTTGACCATGATTTTTTAATGTTTGCCGAAAATCGTGTTTCTGCGACTATAAATATCAGTATTTTGATCATAACTTTTGAAATATTGGTCCAATCATGGAATGCCACACCTCGTTGAGTTCGTAATTAAATTTCCAATCGAACTGTGTTTAAAAATAAAAGTTGAATTTTGAAAAATAAAATTTCCAATTTTTGACCATGATTTTTTAATGTTTGCCGAAAATCGTGTTTCTGCGACTTAAATATCAGTATTTTGATCATAACTTTTGAAATATTGGTCCAATCATGGAATGTCATACCTCGTTGAGTTCGTAATTAAATTTCCAATCGAACTGTGTTTAAAAATGAAAGTTGATTCTAAAATTTTTTTTTCCAATTTTTGACCATGATTTTTGAATGTTTGCCGAAAATCGTGTTTCTGCGACTATAAATATCCGTATTTTGATCATAACTTTGAAATATTGGTCCAATCATGGAATGCCACACCTCGTTGAGTTCGTAATTAAATTTCCAATCGAACTGTGTTTAAAAATAAAAGTTGAATTTTGAAAAATAAAATTTCCAATTTTTGACCATGATTTTTGAACGTTTGCCGAAAATCGTGTTTCTGCGACTATAAATATCAGTATTTTGATCATAACTTTTGAAATATTGGTCCAATCATGGAATGCCACACCTCGTTGAGTTCGTAATTAAATTTCCAATCGAACTGTGTTTAAAAATAAAAGTTGAATTTTGAAAAATAAAATTTCCAATTTTTGACCATGATTTTTGAACGTTTGCCGAAAATCGTGTTTCTGCGACTATAAATATCAGTATTTTGATCATAACTTTCGAAATATTGGTCCAATCATGGAATGTCATACCTCGTTGAGTTCGTAATTAAATTTCCAATCGAACTGTGTTTAAAAATGAAAGTTGAATTTTGAAAAATAAAATTTCCAATTTTTGACCATGATTTTTGAACGTTTGCCGAAAATCGTGTTTCTGCGACTATAAATATCAGTATTTTGATCATAACTTTTGAAATATTGGTCCAATCATGGAATGCCACACCTCGTTGAGTTCGTAATTAAATTTCCAATCGAACTGTGTTTAAAAATAAAAGTTGAATTTTGAAAATAAAATTTCCAATTTTTGACCATGATTTTTGAACGTTTGCCGAAAATCGTGTTTCTGCGACTATAAATATCAGTATTTTGATCATAACTTTCGAAATATTGGTCCAATCATGGAATGTCATACCTCGTTGAGTTCGTAATTAAATTTCCAATCGAACTGTGTTTAAAAATAAAAGTTGAATTTTGAAAAATAAAATTTCCAATTTTTGACCATGATTTTTAATGTTTGCCGAAAATCGTGTTTCTGCGACTATAAATATCAGTATTTTGATCATAACTTTGAAATATTGGTCCAATCATGGAATGTCAACCTCGTTGAGTTCGTAATTAAATTTCCAATCGAACTGTGTTTAAAAATGAAAGTTGAATTTTGAAAAATAAAATTTCCAATTTTTGACCATGATTTTTGAATGTTTGCCGAAAATCGTGTTTCTGCGACTATAAATATCAGTATTTTGATCATAACTTTTGAAATATTGGTCCAATCATGGAATGTCATACCTCGTTGAGTTCGTAATTAAATTTCCAATCGAACTGTGTTTAAAAATAAAAGTTGAATTTTGAAAAATAAAATTTCCAATTTTTGACCATGATTTTTGAACGTTTGCCGAAAATCGTGTTTCTGCGACTATAAATATCAGTATTTTGATCATAACTTTCGAAATATTGGTCCAATCATGGAATGTCATACCTCGTTGAGTTCGTAATTAAATTTCCAATCGAACTGTGTTTAAAAATGAAAGTTGAATTTTGAAAATAAAATTTCCAATTTTTGACCATGATTTTTGAACGTTTGCCGAAAATCGTGTTTCTGCGACTATAAATATCAGTATTTTGATCATAACTTTCGAAATATTGGTCCAATCATGGAATGTCATACCTCGTTGAGTTCGTAATTAAATTTCCAATCGAACTGTGTTTAAAAATGAAAGTTGAATTTTGAAAAATAAAATTTCCAAATTTTGACCATGATTTTTGAACGTTTGCCGAAAATCGTGTTTCTGCGACTATAAATATCAGTATTTTGATCATAACTTTTGAAATATTGGTCCAATCATGGAATGCCACACCTCGTTGAGTTCGTAATTAAATTTCCAATCGAACTGTGTTTAAAAATAAAAGTTGAATTTTGAAAATAAATTTCAATTTTTGACCATGATTTTTGAACGTTTGCCGAAAATCGTGTTTCTGCGACTATAAATATCAGTATTTTGATCATAACTTTTGAAATATTGGTCCAATCATGGAATGTCATACCTCGTTGAGTTCGTAATTAAATTTCCAATCGAACTGTGTTTAAAAATAAAGTTGAATTTTGAAAAATAAATTTCCAATTTTTGACCATGATTTTTTAATGTTTGCCGAAAATCGTGTTTCTGCGACTATAAATATCCGTATTTTGATCATAACTTTTGAAATATTGGTCCAATCATGGAATGCCACACCTCGTTGAGTTCGTAATTAAATTTCCAATCGAACTGTGTTTAAAAATAAAAGTTGAATTTTGAAAAATAAATTTCCAATTTTTGACCATGATTTTTGAACGTTTGCCGAAAATCGTGTTTCTGCGACTATAAATATCAGTATTTTGATCATAACTTTGAAATATTGGTCCAATCATGGAATGTCATACCTCGTTGAGTTCGTAATTAAATTTCCAATCGAACTGTGTTTAAAAATGAAAGTTGATTTAAAAATTTTTTCCAATTTTTGACCATGAT
Source organism: Drosophila yakuba (assembly GCF_016746365.2). Taxonomy (NCBI): domain Eukaryota; kingdom Metazoa; phylum Arthropoda; class Insecta; order Diptera; family Drosophilidae; genus Drosophila; species Drosophila yakuba. The sequence continues at coordinate 10,632,670 of NC_052526.2, forward strand.
TTTTGAATGTTTGCCGAAAATCGTGTTTCTGCGACTATAAATATCAGTATTTTGATCATAACTTTTGAAATATTGGTCCAATCATGGAATGTCATACCTCGTTGAGTTCGTAATTAAATTTCCAATCGAACTGTGTTTAAAAATGAAAGTTGATTTAAAATTTTTTTTTTCCAATTTTTGACCATGATTTTTGAATGTTTGCCGAAAATCGTGTTTCTGCGACTATAAATATCGTATTTTGATCATAACTTTTGAAATATTGGTCCAATCATGGAATGCACACCTCGTTGAGTTCGTAATTAAATTTCCAATCGAACTGTGTTTAAAAATGAAAGTTGAATTTTGAAAAATAAAATTTCCAATTTTTGACCATGATTTTTGAACGTTTGCCGAAAATCGTGTTTCTGCGACTATAAATATCAGTATTTTGATCATAACTTTCGAAATATTGGTCCAATCATGGAATGTCATACCTCGTTGAGTTCGTAATTAAATTTCCAATCGAACTGTGTTTAAAAATGAAAGTTGAATTTTGAAAAATAAAATTTCCAATTTTTGACCATGATTTTTGAACGTTTGCCGAAAATCGTGTTTCTGCGACTATAAATATCAGTATTTTGATCATAACTTTCGAAATATTGGTCCAATCATGGAATGTCATACCTCGTTGAGTTCGTAATTAAATTTCCAATCGAACTGTGTTTAAAAATAAAAGTTGAATTTTGAAAAATAAATTTCCAATTTTTGACCATGATTTTTGAAGTTTGCCGAAAATCGTGTTTCTGCGACTATAAATATCAGTATTTTGATCATAACTTTCGAAATATTGGTCCAATCATGGAATGTCATACCTCGTTGAGTTCGTAATTAAATTTCCAATCGAACTGTGTTTAAAAATGAAAGTTGAATTTTGAAAAATAAAATTTCCAATTTTTGACCATGATTTTTTAATGTTTGCCGAAAATCGTGTTTCTGCGACTATAAATATCAGTATTTTGATCATAACTTTGAAATATTGGTCCAATCATGGAATGTCATACCTCGTTGAGTTCGTAATTAAATTTCCAATCGAACTGTGTTTAAAAATGAAAGTTGATTTTAAAATTTTTTTTCCAATTTTTGACCATGATTTTTGAATGTTTGCCGAAAATCGTGTTTCTGCGACTATAAATATCCGTATTTTGATCATAACTTTCGAAATATTGGTCCAATCATGGAATGTCATACCTCGTTGAGTTCGTAATTAAATTTCCAATCGAACTGTGTTTAAAAATAAAGTTGAATTTTGAAAAATAAAATTTCCAATTTTTGACCATGATTTTTGAACGTTTGCCGAAAATCGTGTTTCTGCGACTATAAATATCAGTATTTTGATCATAACTTTCGAAATATTGGTCCAATCATGGAATGTCATACCTCGTTGAGTTCGTAATTAAATTTCCAATCGAACTGTGTTTAAAAATAAAAGTTGATTTGAAAATAAAATTTCCAATTTTTGACCATGATTTTTGAATGTTTGCCGAAAATCGTGTTTCTGCGACTATAAATATCAGTATTTTGATCATAACTTTGAAATATTGGTCCAATCATGGAATGTCATACCTCGTTGAGTTCGTAATTAAATTTCCAATCGAACTGTGTTTAAAAATGAAAGTTGATTCTAAAAATTTTTTCCAATTTTTGACCATGATTTTTGAATGTTTGCCGAAAATCGTGTTTCTGCGACTATAAATATCGTATTTTGATCATAACTTTCGAAATATTGGTCCAATCATGGAATGTCATACCTCGTTGAGTTCGTAATTAAATTTCCAATCGAACTGTGTTTAAAAATAAAAGTTGAATTTTGAAAAATAAATTTCCAATTTTTGACCATGATTTTTGAACGTTTGCCGAAAATCGTGTTTCTGCGACTATAAATATCAGTATTTTGATCATAACTTTCGAAATATTGGTCCAATCATGGAATGCCAAACCTCGTTGAGTTCGTAATTAAATTTCCAATCGAACTGTGTTTAAAAATAAAGTTGATTTTAAAATTTTTTTTTTCCAATTTTTGACCATGATTTTTGAACGTTTGCCGAAAATCGTGTTTCTGCGACTATAAATATCAGTATTTTGATCATAACTTTCGAAATATTGGTCCAATCATGGAATGTCATACCTCGTTGAGTTCGTAATTAAATTTCCAATCGAACTGTGTTTAAAAATGAAAGTTGAATTTGAAAAATAAATTTCCAATTTTTGACCATGATTTTTGAACGTTTGCCGAAAATCGTGTTTCTGCGACTATAAATATCAGTATTTTGATCATAACTTTCGAAATATTGGTCCAATCATGGAATGTCATACCTCGTTGAGTTCGTAATTAAATTTCCAATCGAACTGTGTTTAAAAATGAAAGTTGAATTTTGAAAAATAAAATTTCCAATTTTTGACCATGATTTTTGAACGTTTGCCGAAAATCGTGTTTCTGCGACTATAAATATCAGTATTTTGATCATAACTTTCGAAATATTGGTCCAATCATGGAATGCAACCTCGTTGAGTTCGTAATTAAATTTCCAATCGAACTGTGTTTAAAAATAAAAGTTGAATTTTGAAAAATAAAATTTCCAATTTTTGACCATGATTTTTGAACGTTTGCCGAAAATCGTGTTTCTGCGACTATAAATATCAGTATTTTGATCATAACTTTCGAAATATTGGTCCAATCATGGAATGTCATACCTCGTTGAGTTCGTAATTAAATTTCCAATCGAACTGTGTTTAAAAATGAAAGTTGATTTTAAAATTTTTTTTTCCAATTTTTGACCATGATTTTTGAATGTTTGCCGAAAATCGTGTTTCTGCGACTATAAATATCCGTATTTTGATCATAACTTTCGAAATATTGGTCCAATCATGGAATGTCATACCTCGTTGAGTTCGTAATTAAATTTCCAATCGAACTGTGTTTAAAAATGAAAGTTGAATTTTGAAAAATAAAATTTCCAATTTTTGACCATGATTTTTGAACGTTTGCCGAAAATCGTGTTTCTGCGACTATAAATATCAGTATTTTGATCATAACTTTCGAAATATTGGTCCAATCATGGAATGTCATACCTCGTTGAGTTCGTAATTAAATTTCCAATCGAACTGTGTTTAAAAATAAAAGTTGAATTTTGAAAAATAAAATTTCCAATTTTTGACCATGATTTTTGAATGTTTGCCGAAAATCGTGTTTCTGCGACTATAAATATCAGTATTTTGATCATAACTTTTGAAATATTGGTCCAATCATGGAATGTCATACCTCGTTGAGTTCGTAATTAAATTTCCAATCGAACTGTGTTTAAAAATGAAAGTTGATTTAAAATTTTTTTCCAATTTTGACCATGATTTTTGAATGTTTGCCGAAAATCGTGTTTCTGCGACTATAAATATCCGTATTTTGATCATAACTTTCGAAATATTGGTCCAATCATGGAATGTCATACCTCGTTGAGTTCGTAATTAAATTTCCAATCGAACTGTGTTTAAAAATAAAAGTTGAATTTTGAAAAATAAAATTTCCAATTTTTGACCATGATTTTTGAACGTTTGCCGAAAATCGTGTTTCTGCGACTATAAATATCAGTATTTTGATCATAACTTTTGAAATATTGGTCCAATCATGGAATGTCATACCTCGTTGAGTTCGTAATTAAATTTCCAATCGAACTGTGTTTAAAAATAAAAGTTGAATTTTGAAAATAAAATTTCCAATTTTTGACCATGATTTTTGAATGTTTGCCGAAAATCGTGTTTCTGCGACTATAAATATCAGTATTTTGATCATAACTTTTGAAATATTGGTCCAATCATGGAATGTCATACCTCGTTGAGTTCGTAATTAAATTTCCAATCGAACTGTGTTTAAAAATGAAAAGTTGATTTTGAAAAATATTTTCCAATTTTTGACCATGATTTTTGAATGTTTGCCGAAAATCGTGTTTCTGCGACTATAAATATCCGTATTTTGATCATAACTTTCGAAATATTGGTCCAATCATGGAATGTCATACCTCGTTGAGTTCGTAATTAAATTTCCAATCGAACTGTGTTTAAAAATAAAGTTGAATTTTGAAAAATAAAATTTCCAATTTTTGACCATGATTTTTGAACGTTTGCCGAAAATCGTGTTTCTGCGACTATAAATATCAGTATTTTGATCATAACTTTCGAAATATTGGTCCAATCATGGAATGTCATACCTCGTTGAGTTCGTAATTAAATTTCCAATCGAACTGTGTTTAAAAATGAAAGTTGATTTTAAAAATTTTTTTTTTCCAATTTTTGACCATGATTTTTGAATGTTTGCCGAAAATCGTGTTTCTGCGACTATAAATATCCGTATTTTGATCATAACTTTCGAAATATTGGTCCAATCATGGAATGCCACACCTCGTTGAGTTCGTAATTAAATTTCCAATCGAACTGTGTTTAAAAATAAAAGTTGAATTTTGAAAAATAAAATTTCCAATTTTTGACCATGATTTTTGAACGTTTGCCGAAAATCGTGTTTCTGCGACTATAAATATCAGTATTTTGATCATAACTTTCGAAATATTGGTCCAATCATGGAATGTCATACCTCGTTGAGTTCGTAATTAAATTTCCAATCGAACTGTGTTTAAAAATGAAAGTTGATTCTAAAATTTTTTTCCAATTTTTGACCATGATTTTTGAACGTTTGCCGAAAATCGTGTTTCTGCGACTATAAATATCAGTATTTTGATCATAACTTTTGAAATATTGGTCCAATCATGGAATGCAACCTCGTTGAGTTCGTAATTAAATTTCCAATCGAACTGTGTTTAAAATAAAGTTGAATTTTGAAAAATAAATTTCCAATTTTTGACCATGATTTTTGAACGTTTGCCGAAAATCGTGTTTCTGCGACTATAAATATCAGTATTTTGATCATAACTTTGAAATATTGGTCCAATCATGGAATGTCATACCTCGTTGAGTTCGTAATTAAATTTCCAATCGAACTGTGTTTAAAAATGAAAGTTGATTTAAAAATTTTTCCAATTTTTGACCATGATTTTTGAATGTTTGCCGAAAATCGTGTTTCTGCGACTATAAATATCCGTATTTTGATCATAACTTTCGAAATATTGGTCCAATCATGGAATGTCATACCTCGTTGAGTTCGTAATTAAATTTCCAATCGAACTGTGTTTAAAAATGAAAGTTGAATTTTGAAAAATAAATTTCCAATTTTTGACCATGATTTTTGAACGTTTGCCGAAAATCGTGTTTCTGCGACTATAAATATCAGTATTTTGATCATAACTTTCGAAATATTGGTCCAATCATGGAATGTCATACCTCGTTGAGTTCGTAATTAAATTTCCAATCGAACTGTGTTTAAAAATGAAAGTTGATTTTAAAAATTTTTTTTTCCAATTTTTGACCATGATTTTTGAATGTTTGCCGAAAATCGTGTTTCTGCGACTATAAATATCCGTATTTTGATCATAACTTTCGAAATATTGGTCCAATCATGGAATGCCACACCTCGTTGAGTTCGTAATTAAATTTCCAATCGAACTGTGTTTAAAAATAAAAGTTGAATTTTGAAAAATAAAATTTCCAATTTTTGACCATGATTTTTGAACGTTTGCCGAAAATCGTGTTTCTGCGACTATAAATATCAGTATTTTGATCATAACTTTCGAAATATTGGTCCAATCATGGAATGTCATACCTCGTTGAGTTCGTAATTAAATTTCCAATCGATCTGTGTTTAAAAATGAAAGTTGATTCTAAAATTTTTTTTTTCCAATTTTTGACCATGATTTTTGAACGTTTGCCGAAAATCGTGTTTCTGCGACTATAAATATCAGTATTTTGATCATAACTTTTGAAATATTGGTCCAATCATGGAATGTCATACCTCGTTGAGTTCGTAATTAAATTTCCAATCGAACTGTGTTTAAAAATGAAAGTTGAATTTTGAAAAATAAAATTTCCAATTTTTGACCATGATTTTTTAATGTTTGCCGAAAATCGTGTTTCTGCGACTATAAATATCAGTATTTTGATCATAACTTTTGAAATATTGGTCCAATCATGGAATGTCATACCTCGTGGTTCGTAATTAAATTTCCAATCGAACTGTGTTTAAAAATAAAAGTTGAATTTTGAAAAATAAAATTTCCAATTTTTGACCATGATTTTTGAACGTTTGCCGAAAATCGTGTTTCTGCGACTATAAATATCAGTATTTTGATCATAACTTTCGAAATATTGGTCCAATCATGGAATGTCATACCTCGTGGTTCGTAATTAAATTTCCAATCGAACTGTGTTTAAAAATGAAAGTTGATTCTAAAATTTTTTTTTCCAATTTTTGACCATGATTTTTGATTGTTTGCCGAAATTCGTGTTTCTGCGACTATAAATATCAGTATTTTGATCATAACTTTTGAAATATTGGTCCAATCATGGAATGTCATACCTCGTTGAGTTCGTAATTAAATTTAATCGAACTGTGTTTAAAAATGAAAGTTGATTCTAAAATTTTTTTTTTCCAATTTTTGACCATGATTTTTGAATGTTTGCCGAAAATCGTGTTTCTGCGACTATAAATATCCGTATTTTGATCATAACTTTTGAAATATTGGTCCAATCATGGAATGCCACACCTCGTTGAGTTCGTAATTAAATTTCCAATCGAACTGTGTTTAAAAATAAAGTTGAATTTTGAAAAATAAAATTTCCAATTTTTGACCATGATTTTTTAATGTTTGCCGAAAATCGTGTTTCTGCGACTTAAATATCAGTATTTTGATCATAACTTTTGAAATATTGGTCCAATCATGGAATGTCATACCTCGTTGAGTTGTAATTAAATTTCCAATCGAACTGTGTTTAAAAATGAAAGTTGATTCTAAAATTTTTTTTTCCAATTTTTGACCATGATTTTTGAACGTTTGCCGAAAATCGTGTTTCTGCGACTTAAATATCAGTATTTTGATCATAACTTTTGAAATATTGGTCCAATCATGGAATGTCATACCTCGTTGAGTTCGTAATTAAATTTCCAATCGAACTGTGTTTAAAAATGAAAGTTGATTCTAAAATTTTTTTTTTCCAATTTTGACCATGATTTTTGAATGTTTGCCGAAAATCGTGTTTCTGCGACTATAAATATCGTATTTTGATCATAACTTTCGAAATATTGGTCCAATCATGGAATGCCACACCTCGTTGAGTTCGTAATTAAATTTCCAATCGAACTGTGTTTAAAAATAAAAGTTGAATTTTGAAAAATAAAATTTCCAATTTTTGACCATGATTTTTGAACGTTTGCCGAAAATCGTGTTTCTGCGACTATAAATATCAGTATTTTGATCATAACTTTTGAAATATTGGTCCAATCATGGAATGCCACACCTCGTTGAGTTCGTAATTAAATTTCCAATCGAACTGTGTTTAAAAATAAAAGTTGAATTTTGAAAAATAAAATTTCCAATTTTTGACCATGATTTTTGAACGTTTGCCGAAAATCGTGTTTCTGCGACTATAAATATCAGTATTTTGATCATAACTTTCGAAATATTGGTCCAATCATGGAATGTCATACCTCGTTGAGTTCGTAATTAAATTTCCAATCGAACTGTGTTTAAAAATGAAAGTTGATTCTAAAAATTTTTTTTTTCCAATTTTTGACCATGATTTTTGAATGTTTGCCGAAAATCGTGTTTCTGCGACTATAAATATCAGTATTTTGATCATAACTTTTGAAATATTGGTCCAATCATGGAATGTCATACCTCGTTGAGTTCGTAATTAAATTTCCAATCGAACTGTGTTTAAAAATGAAAGTTGATTTTAAAATTTTTTTTTTTCCAGTTTTTGACCATGATTTTTGAATGTTTGCCGAAAATCGTGTTTCTGCGACTATAAATATCCGTATTTTGATCATAACTTTCGAAATATTGGTCCAATCATGGAATGCCACACCTCGTTGAGTTCGTAATTAAATTTCCAATCGAACTGTGTTTAAAAATAAAAGTTGAATTTTGAAAAATAAAATTTCCAATTTTTGACCATGATTTTTGAACGTTTGCCGAAAATCGTGTTTCTGCGACTATAAATATCAGTATTTTGATCATAACTTTCGAAATATTGGTCCAATCATGGAATGTCATACCTCGTTGAGTTCGTAATTAAATTTCCAATCGAACTGTGTTTAAAAATGAAAGTTGATTCTAAAATTTTTTTTTTCCAATTTTTGACCATGATTTTTGAACGTTTGCCGAAAATCGTGTTTCTGCGACTATAAATATCCGTATTTTGATCATAACTTTCGAAATATTGGTCCAATCATGGAATGCCACACCTCGTTGAGTTCGTAATTAAATTTCCAATCGAACTGTGTTTAAAAATAAAAGTTGAATTTTGAAAAATAAAATTTCCAATTTTTGACCATGATTTTTGAACGTTTGCCGAAAATCGTGTTTCTGCGACTATAAATATCAGTATTTTGATCATAACTTTCGAAATATTGGTCCAATCATGGAATGTCATACCTCGTGGTTCGTAATTAAATTTCCAATAGAACTGTGTTTAAAAATGAAAGTTGATTCTAAAATTTTTTTTTTTCCAATTTTTGACCATGATTTTTGAATGTTTGCCGAAAATCGTGTTTCTGCGACTATAAATATCAGTATTTTGATCATAACTTTTGAAATATTGGTCCAATCATGGAATGTCATACCTCGTTGAGTTCGTAATTAAATTTTCAATCGAACTGTGTTTAAAAATGAAAGTTGATTCTAAAATTTTTTTTTTTCCAATTTTTGACCATGATTTTTGAACGTTTGCCAAAAATCGTGTTTCTGCGACTATGCGACTATAAATATCAGTATTTTGATCATAACTTTCGAAATATTGGTCCAATCATGGAATGTCATACCTCGTTGAGTTCGTAATTAAATTTCCAATCGAACTGTGTTTAAAATAAAAGTTGAATTTTGAAAAATAAAATTTCCAATTTTTGACCATGATTTTTGAACGTTTGCCGAAAATCGTGTTTCTGCGACTATAAATATCAGTATTTTGATCATAACTTTCGAAATATTGGTCCAATCATGGAATGTTATACCTCGTTGAGTTCGTAATTAAATTTCCAATCGAACTGTGTTTAAAAATAAAAGTTGAATTTTGAAAAATAAAATTTCCAAATTTTGACCATGATTTTTGAACGTTTGCCGAAAATCGTGTTTCTGCGACTATAAATATCAGTATTTTGATCATAACTTTCGAAATATTGGTCCAATCATGGAATGTCATACCTCGTTGAGTTCGTAATTAAATTTCCAATCGAACTGTGTTTAAATTGGTCCAATCATGGAATGCCACACCTCGTTGAGTTCGTAATTAAATTTCCAATCGAACTGTGTTTAAAAATGAAAGTTGAATTTTGAAAAATAAAATTTCCAATTTTTGACCATGATTTTTGAACGTTTGCCGAAAATCGTGTTTCTGCGACTATAAATATCAGTATTTTGATCATAACTTTCGAAATATTGGTCCAATCATGGAATGTCATACCTCGTGGTTCGTAATTAAATTTCCAATCGAACTGTGTTTAAAAATGAAAGATGATTCTAAAATTTTTTTTTTTCCAATTTTTGACCATGATTTTTGAATGTTTGCCGAAAATCGTGTTTCTGCGACTATAAATATCCGTATTTTGATCATAACTTTCGAAATATTGGTCCAATCATGGAATGCCACACCTCGTTGAGTTCGTAATTAAATTTCCAATCGAACTGTGTTTAAAAATAAAAGTTGAATTTTGAAAAATAAAATTTCCAATTTTTGACCATGATTTTTGAACGTTTGCCGAAAATCGTGTTTCTGCGACTATAAATATCAGTATTTTGATCATAACTTTCGAAATATTGGTCCAATCATGGAATGTCATACCTCGTTGAGTTCGTAATTAAATTTCCAATCGAACTGTGTTTAAAAATGAAAGTTGAATTTTGAAAAATAAAATTTCCAATTTTTGACCATGATTTTTGAACGTTTGCCGAAAATCGTGTTTCTGCGACTATGCGACTATAAATATCAGTATTTTGATCATAACTTTCGAAATATTGGTCCAATCATGGAATGTCATACCTCGTTGAGTTCGTAATTAAATTTCCAATCGAACTGTGTTTAAAAATAAAAGTTGAATTTTGAAAAATAAAATTTCCAATTTTTGACCATGATTTTTGAACGTTTGCCGAAAATCGTGTTTCTGCGACTATAAATATCAGTATTTTGATCATAACTTTCGAAATATTGGTCCAATCATGGAATGTTATACCTCGTTGAGTTCGTAATTAAATTTCCAATCGAACTGTGTTTAAAAATAAAAGTTGAATTTTGAAAAATAAAATTTCCAATTTTTGACCATGATTTTTGAATGTTTGCCGAAAATCGTGTTTCTGCGACTATAAATATCCGTATTTTGATCATAACTTTCGAAATATTGGTCCAATCATGGAATGCCACACCTCGTTGAGTTCGTAATTAAATTTCCAATCGAACTGTGTTTAAAAATAAAGTTGAATTTTGAAAAATAAAATTTCCAATTTTTGACCATGATTTTTGAACGTTTGCCGAAAATCGTGTTTCTGCGACTATAAATATCAGTATTTTGATCATAACTTTCGAAATATTGGTCCAATCATGGAATGTCATACCTCGTTGAGTTCGTAATTAAATTTCCAATCGAACTGTGTTTAAAAATGAAAGTTGAATTTTGAAAAATAAAATTTCCAATTTTTGACCATGATTTTTGAACGTTTGCCGAAAATCGTGTTTCTGCGACTATGCGACTATAAATATCAGTATTTTGATCATAACTTTCGAAATATTGGTCCAATCATGGAATGCCACACCTCGTTGAGTTCGTAATTAAATTTCCAATCGAACTGTGTTTAAAAATAAAAGTTGAATTTTGAAAAATAAAATTTCCAATTTTTGACCATGATTTTTGAACGTTTGCCGAAAATCGTGTTTCTGCGACTATAAATATCCGTATTTTGATCATAACTTTCGAAATATTGGTCCAATCATGGAATGCCACACCTCGTTGAGTTCGTAATTAAATTTCCAATCGAACTGTGTTTAAAAATAAAAGTTGAATTTTGAAAAATAAAATTTCCAATTTTTGACCATGATTTTTGAACGTTTGCCGAAAATCGTGTTTCTGCGACTATAAATATCAGTATTTTGATCATAACTTTCGAAATATTGGTCCAATCATGGAATGTCATACCTCGTTGAGTTCGTAATTAAATTTCCAATCGAACTGTGTTTAAAAATGAAAGTTGAATTTTGAAAAATAAAATTTCCAATTTTTGACCATGATTTTTGAACGTTTGCCGAAAATCGTGTTTCTGCGACTATGCGACTATAAATATCAGTATTTTGATCATAACTTTCGAAATATTGGTCCAATCATGGAATGCCACACCTCGTTGAGTTCGTAATTAAATTTCCAATCGAACTGTGTTTAAAAATAAAAGTTGAATTTTGAAAAATAAAATTTCCAATTTTTGACCATGATTTTTGAACGTTTGCCGAAAATCGTGTTTCTGCGACTATAAATATCCGTATTTTGATCATAACTTTCGAAATATTGGTCCAATCATGGAATGCCACACCTCGTTGAGTTCGTAATTAAATTTCCAATCGAACTGTGTTTAAAAATAAAAGTTGAATTTTGAAAAATAAAATTTCCAATTTTTGACCATGATTTTTGAACGTTTGCCGAAAATCGTGTTTCTGCGACTATAAATATCAGTATTTTGATCATAACTTTCGAAATATTGGTCCAATCATGGAATGTCATACCTCGTTGAGTTCGTAATTAAATTTCCAATCGAACTGTGTTTAAAAATGAAAGTTGAATTTTGAAAAATAAAATTTCCAATTTTTGACCATGATTTTTTAATGTTTGCCGAAAATCGTGTTTCTGCGACTATAAATATCAGTATTTTGATCATAACTTTTGAAATATTGGTCCAATCATGGAATGCCACACCTCGTTGAGTTCGTAATTAAATTTCCAATCGAACTGTGTTTACTATAAATATCAGTATTTTGATCATAACTTTTGAAATATTGGTCCAATCATGGAATGCCACACCTCGTTGAGTTCGTAATTAAATTTCCAATCGAACTGTGTTTAAAAATAAAAGTTGAATTTTGAAAAATAAAATTTCCAATTTTTGACCATGATTTTTGAACGTTTGCCGAAAATCGTGTTTCTGCGACTATGCGACTATAAATATCAGTATTTTGATCATAACTTTCGAAATATTGGTCCAATCATGGAATGTCATACCTCGTTGAGTTCGTAATTAAATTTCCAATCGAACTGTGTTTAAAAATAAAAGTTGAATTTTGAAAAATAAAATTTCCAATTTTTGACCATGATTTTTGAACGTTTGCCGAAAATCGTGTTTCTGCGACTATAAATATCAGTATTTTGATCATAACTTTTGAAATATTGGTCCAATCATGGAATGCCACACCTCGTTGAGTTCGTAATTAAATTTCCAATCGAACTGTGTTTAAAAATAAAAGTTGAATTTTGAAAAATAAAATTTCCAAATTTTGACCATGATTTTTGAACGTTTGCCGAAAATCGTGTTTCTGCGACTATAAATATCAGTATTTTGATCATAACTTTCGAAATATTGGTCCAATCATGGAATGTCATACCTCGTTGAGTTCGTAATTAAATTTCCAATCGAACTGTGTTTAAAAATAAAAGTTGAATTTTGAAAAATAAAATTTCCAAATTTTGACCATGATTTTTGAACGTTTGCCGAAAATCGTGTTTCTGCGACTATAACTATCAGTATTTTGATCATAACTTTCGAAATATTGGTCCAATCATGGAATGTCATACCTCGTTGAGTTCGTAATTAAATTTCCAATCGAACTGTGTTTAAAAATGAAAGTTGAATTTTGAAAAATAAAATTTCCAATTTTTGACCATGATTTTTGAATGTTTGCCGAAAATCGTGTTTCTGCGACAATAAATATCAGTATTTTGATCATAACTTTTGAAATATTGGTCCAATCATGGAATGCCACACCTCGTTGAGTTCGTAATTAAATTTCCAATCGAACTGTGTTTAAAAATGAAAGTTGAATTTTGAAAAATAAAATTTCCAATTTTTGACCATGATTTTTTAATGTTTGCCGAAAATCGTGTTTCTGCGACTATAAATATCAGTATTTTGATCATAACTTTTGAAATATTGGTCCAATCATGGAATGCCACACCTCGTTGAGTTCGTAATTAAATTTCCAATCGAACTGTGTTTAAAAATAAAAGTTGAATTTTGAAAAATAAAATTTCCAATTTTTGACCATGATTTTTGAACGTTTGCCGAAAATCGTGTTTCTGCGACTATAAATATCAGTATTTTGATCATAACTTTCGAAATATTGGTCCAATCATGGAATGTCATACCTCGTTGAGTTCGTAATTAAATTTCCAATCGAACTGTGTTTAAAAATGAAAGTTGAATTTTGAAAAATAAAATTTCCAAATTTTGACCATGATTTTTGAACGTTTGCCGAAAATCGTGTTTCTGCGACTATAAATATCAGTATTTTGATCATAACTTTTGAAATATTGGTCCAATCATGGAATGCCACACCTCGTTGAGTTCGTAATTAAATTTCCAATCGAACTGTGTTTAAAAATAAAAGTTGAATTTTGAAAAATAAAATTTCCAAATTTTGACCATGATTTTTGAACGTTTGCCGAAAATCGTGTTTCTGCGACTATAAATATCAGTATTTTGATCATAACTTTTGAAATATTGGTCCAATCATGGAATGCCACACCTCGTTGAGTTCGTAATTAAATTTCCAATCGAACTGTGTTTAAAAATAAAAGTTGAATTTTGAAAAATAAAATTTCCAAATTTTGACCATGATTTTTGAACGTTTGCCGAAAATCGTGTTTCTGCGACTATAAATATCAGTATTTTGATCATAACTTTCGAAATATTGGTCCAATCATGGAATGTCATACCTCGTTGAGTTCGTAATTAAATTTCCAATCGAACTGTGTTTAAAAATAAAAGTTGAATTTTGAAAAATAAAATTTCCAAATTTTGACCATGATTTTTGAACGTTTGCCGAAAATCGTGTTTCTGCGACTATAAATATCAGTATTTTGATCATAACTTTCGAAATATTGGTCCAATCATGGAATGTCATACCTCGTTGAGTTCGTAATTAAATTTCCAATCGAACTGTGTTTAAAAATGAAAGTTGAATTTTGAAAAATAAAATTTCCAAATTTTGACCATGATTTTTGAACGTTTGCCGAAAATCGTGTTTCTGCGACTATAAATATCAGTATTTTGATCATAACTTTTGAAATATTGGTCCAATCATGGAATGCCACACCTCGTTGAGTTCGTAATTAAATTTCCAATCGAACTGTGTTTAAAAATAAAAGTTGAATTTTGAAAAATAAAATTTCCAAATTTTGACCATGATTTTTGAACGTTTGCCGAAAATCGTGTTTCTGCGACTATAAATATCAGTATTTTGATCATAACTTTCGAAATATTGGTCCAATCATGGAATGTCATACCTCGTTGAGTTCGTAATTAAATTTCCAATCGAACTGTGTTTAAAAATAAAAGTTGAATTTTGAAAAATAAAATTTCCAAATTTTGACCATGATTTTTGAACGTTTGCCGAAAATCGTGTTTCTGCGACTATAAATATCAGTATTTTGATCATAACTTTCGAAATATTGGTCCAATCATGGAATGTCATACCTCGTTGAGTTCGTAATTAAATTTCCAATCGAACTGTGTTTAAAAATGAAAGTTGAATTTTGAAAAATAAAATTTCCAAATTTTGACCATGATTTTTGAACGTTTGCCGAAAATCGTGTTTCTGCGACTATAAATATCAGTATTTTGATCATAACTTTTGAAATATTGGTCCAATCATGGAATGCCACACCTCGTTGAGTTCGTAATTAAATTTCCAATCGAACTGTGTTTAAAAATAAAAGTTGAATTTTGAAAAATAAAATTTCCAAATTTTGACCATGATTTTTGAACGTTTGCCGAAAATCGTGTTTCTGCGACTATAAATATCAGTATTTTGATCATAACTTTTGAAATATTGGTCCAATCATGGAATGCCACACCTCGTTGAGTTCGTAATTAAATTTCCAATCGAACTGTGTTTAAAAATAAAAGTTGAATTTTGAAAAATAAAATTTCCAAATTTTGACCATGATTTTTGAACGTTTGCCGAAAATCGTGTTTCTGCGACTATAAATATCAGTATTTTGATCATAACTTTCGAAATATTGGTCCAATCATGGAATGTCATACCTCGTTGAGTTCGTAATTAAATTTCCAATCGAACTGTGTTTAAAAATAAAAGTTGAATTTTGAAAAATAAAATTTCCAAATTTTGACCATGATTTTTGAACGTTTGCCGAAAATCGTGTTTCTGCGACTATAACTATCAGTATTTTGATCATAACTTTCGAAATATTGGTCCAATCATGGAATGTCATACCTCGTTGAGTTCGTAATTAAATTTCCAATCGAACTGTGTTTAAAAATGAAAGTTGAATTTTGAAAAATAAAATTTCCAATTTTTGACCATGATTTTTGAATGTTTGCCGAAAATCGTGTTTCTGCGACAATAAATATCAGTATTTTGATCATAACTTTTGAAATATTGGTCCAATCATGGAATGCCACACCTCGTTGAGTTCGTAATTAAATTTCCAATCGAACTGTGTTTAAAAATGAAAGTTGAATTTTGAAAAATAAAATTTCCAATTTTTGACCATGATTTTTGAATGTTTGCCGAAAATCGTGTTTCTGCGACTATAACTATCAGTATTTTGATCATAACTTTCGAAATATTGGTCCAATCATGGAATGTCATACCTCGTTGAGTTCGTAATTAAATTTCCAATCGAACTGTGTTTAAAAATGAAAGTTGAATTTTGAAAAATAAAATTTCCAATTTTTGACCATGATTTTTGAATGTTTGCCGAAAATCGTGTTTCTGCGACTATAACTATCAGTATTTTGATCATAACTTTCGAAATATTGGTCCAATCATGGAATGTCATACATCGTTGAGTTCGTAATTAAATTTCCAATCGAACTGTGTTTAAAAATGAAAGTTGAATTTTGAAAAATAAAATTTCCAATTTTTGACCATGATTTTTGAATGTTTGCCGAAAATCGTGTTTCTGCGACTATAACTATCAGTATTTTGATCATAACTTTTGAAATATTGGTCCAATCATGGAATGTCATACCTCGTTGAGTTCGTAATTAAATTTCCAATCGAACTGTGTTTAAAAATGAAAGTTGAATTTTGAAAAATAAAATTTCCAAATTTTGACCATGATTTTTGAACGTTTGCCGAAAATCGTGTTTCTGCGACTATAAATATCAGTATTTTGATCATAACTTTTGAAATATTGGTCCAATCATGGAATGCCACACCTCGTTGAGTTCGTAATTAAATTTCCAATCGAACTGTGTTTAAAAATGAAAGTTGAATTTTGAAAAATAAAATTTCCAATTTTTGACCATGATTTTTGAATGTTTGCCGAAAATCGTGTTTCTGCGACAATAAATATCAGTATTTTGATCATAACTTTTGAAATATTGGTCCAATCATGGAATGCCACACCTCGTTGAGTTCGTAATTAAATTTCCAATCGAACTGTGTTTAAAAATGAAAGTTGAATTTTGAAAAATAAAATTTCCAATTTTTGACCATGATTTTTTAATGTTTGCCGAAAATCGTGTTTCTGCGACTATAAATATCAGTATTTTGATCATAACTTTTGAAATATTGGTCCAATCATGGAATGCCACACCTCGTTGAGTTCGTAATTAAATTTCCAATCGAACTGTGTTTAAAAATGAAAGTTGAATTTTGAAAAATAAAATTTCCAATTTTTGACCATGATTTTTTAATGTTTGCCGAAAATCGTGTTTCTGCGACTA
The DNA here is from genome assembly GCF_016746365.2 of Drosophila yakuba. Classification (NCBI taxonomy): domain Eukaryota; kingdom Metazoa; phylum Arthropoda; class Insecta; order Diptera; family Drosophilidae; genus Drosophila; species Drosophila yakuba. Next base: position 10,649,748 of record NC_052526.2, read on the forward strand.
TAAATATCAGTATTTTGATCATAACTTTTGAAATATTGGTCCAATCATGGAATGCCACACCTCGTTGAGTTCGTAATTAAATTTCCAATCGAACTGTGTTTAAAAATAAAAGTTGAATTTTGAAAAATAAAATTTCCAATTTTTGACCATGATTTTTGAACGTTTGCCGAAAATCGTGTTTCTGCGACTATAAATATCAGTATTTTGATCATAACTTTCGAAATATTGGTCCAATCATGGAATGTCATACCTCGTTGAGTTCGTAATTAAATTTCCAATCGAACTGTGTTTAAAAATGAAAGTTGAATTTTGAAAAATAAAATTTCCAAATTTTGACCAGGATTTTTGAACGTTTGCCGAAAATCGTGTTTCTGCGACTATAAATATCAGTATTTTGATCATAACTTTTGAAATATTGGTCCAATCATGGAATGCCACACCTCGTTGAGTTCGTAATTAAATTTCCAATCGAACTGTGTTTAAAAATAAAAGTTGAATTTTGAAAAATAAAATTTCCAAATTTTGACCATGATTTTTGAACGTTTGCCGAAAATCGTGTTTCTGCGACTATAAATATCAGTATTTTGATCATAACTTTTGAAATATTGGTCCAATCATGGAATGCCACACCTCGTTGAGTTCGTAATTAAATTTCCAATCGAACTGTGTTTAAAAATAAAAGTTGAATTTTGAAAAATAAAATTTCCAAATTTTGACCATGATTTTTGAACGTTTGCCGAAAATCGTGTTTCTGCGACTATAAATATCAGTATTTTGATCATAACTTTCGAAATATTGGTCCAATCATGGAATGTCATACCTCGTTGAGTTCGTAATTAAATTTCCAATCGAACTGTGTTTAAAAATAAAAGTTGAATTTTGAAAAATAAAATTTCCAATTTTTGACCATGATTTTTTAATGTTTGCCGAAAATCGTGTTTCTGCGACTATAAATATCAGTATTTTGATCATAACTTTTGAAATATTGGTCCAATCATGGAATGCCACACCTCGTTGAGTTCGTAATTAAATTTCCAATCGAACTGTGTTTAAAAATAAAAGTTGAATTTTGAAAAATAAAATTTCCAAATTTTGACCATGATTTTTGAACGTTTGCCGAAAATCGTGTTTCTGCGACTATAAATATCAGTATTTTGATCATAACTTTCGAAATATTGGTCCAATCATGGAATGTCATACCTCGTTGAGTTCGTAATTAAATTTCCAATCGAACTGTGTTTAAAAATAAAAGTTGAATTTTGAAAAATAAAATTTCCAATTTTTGACCATGATTTTTGAACGTTTGCCGAAAATCGTGTTTCTGCGACTATAAATATCAGTATTTTGATCATAACTTTCGAAATATTGGTCCAATCATGGAATGTCATACCTCGTTGAGTTCGTAATTAAATTTCCAATCGAACTGTGTTTAAAAATAAAAGTTGAATTTTGAAAAATAAAATTTCCAATTTTTGACCATGATTTTTGAACGTTTGCCGAAAATCGTGTTTCTGCGACTATAAATATCAGTATTTTGATCATAACTTTCGAAATATTGGTCCAATCATGGAATGTCATACCTCGTTGAGTTCGTAATTAAATTTCCAATCGAACTGTGTTTAAAAATGAAAGTTGAATTTTGAAAAATAAAATTTCCAATTTTTGACTATGATTTTTGAACGTTTGCCGAAAATCGTGTTTCTGCGACTATAAATATCAGTATTTTGATCATAACTTTCGAAATATTGGTCCAATCATGGAATGTCATACCTCGTTGAGTTCGTAATTAAATTTCCAATCGAACTGTGTTTAAAAATGAAAGTTGATTCTAAAATTTTTTTTTTCCAATTTTTGACCATGATTTTTGAACGTTTGCCGAAAATCGTGTTTCTGCGACTATAAATATCAGTATTTTGATCATAACTTTCGAAATATTGGTCCAATCATGGAATGCCACACCTCGTTGAGTTCGTAATTAAATTTCCAATCGAACTGTGTTTAAAAATAAAAGTTGAATTTTGAAAAATAAAATTTCCAATTTTTGACCATGATTTTTGAACGTTTGCCGAAAATCGTGTTTCTGCGACTATAAATATCAGTATTTTGATCATAACTTTTGAAATATTGGTCCAATCATGGAATGCCACACCTCGTTGAGTTCGTAATTAAATTTCCAATCGAACTGTGTTTAAAAATAAAAGTTGAATTTTGAAAAATAAAATTTCCAAATTTTGACCATGATTTTTGAATGTTTGCCGAAAATCGTGTTTCTGCGACTATAAATATCAGTATTTTGATCATAACTTTCGAAATATTGGTCCAATCATGGAATGTCATACCTCGTTGAGTTCGTAATTAAATTTCCAATCGAACTGTGTTTAAAAATAAAAGTTGAATTTTGAAAAATAAAATTTCCAAATTTTGACCATGATTTTTGAACGTTTGCCGAAAATCGTGTTTCTGCGACTATAAATATCAGTATTTTGATCATAACTTTCGAAATATTGGTCCAATCATGGAATGCCACACCTCGTTGAGTTCGTAATTAAATTTCCAATCGAACTGTGTTTAAAAATGAAAGTTGAATTTTGAAAAATAAAATTTCCAATTTTTGACCATGATTTTTTAATGTTTGCCGAAAATCGTGTTTCTGCGACTATAAATATCGGTATTTTGATCATAACTTTTGAAATATTGGTCCAATCATGAAATGTCATACCTCGTTGAGTTCGTAATTAAATTTCCAATCGAACTGTGTTTAAAAATGAAAGTTGATTCTAAAATTGTTTTTTCCAATTTTTGACCATGATTTTTGAATGAATTTTGAATCGAACTGTGTTTAAAAATGAAGGTTGAATTGAAAAAAATTTTTTTTTCAATTTTTTAATTATGTCAAAAATGCGAAAATCGATCCAAAAATTAAGCATTGGTTATTAAGTGCACAACACAGTAATTATATAAGCTTTATCATATTTTTATGATTATGAATTAATGATAATAAGCCTACTCAATTCATTGTGAGTTCTGAATTTATATTTACGTATACGTATTTCTTTATGTGTAAAAGGTAAAAGGCCATAAACGAATGGACATTCCATAGAGGTGACCCTAAGCGAACATTTTCAGCTAGACCATAATTCCTTGACAACGGTTTGCATTATTCACATAAAACTTTATAGCTTCGGCCGGTTTCAGGATGGAGCTCCTTTCTATTTTCACCCGTTTCCTGGCCGTCTTGTCTCGGTCTCGTCCTGTGCCTGTGCCAGTTCGTCGTCCTGTGCCGACCCGGCATTTGCATTTTAAACATTAATAGGTGCATAATTTACAAAAAAAAAAAAAAAAGAAAGAAAAGAAAAGGCGAAGCAAATGAGGCCGCTGTGGACTAACAACGGGTTAATTAATAATTTCCAGCCTTAAAACACGGCATGTACTTATTCGGAGATCCATTCGACAAATAGCCACTCTTTAAAGAGAGGGTTATGTCGTCTTTAAGTCGCAGCCCTTCATTTTTTTTTTGTTGCTGTTGTTGCTGTGGCGCCCCCCAGTTGCTCATCCTTTTTTATATTTTAATTATTATGACGAGAATGTCCAATAAGGCGCGTCAGGACTTTTAGAATCCTTCCCCCTGGGTGGAAGTAGATGCGGAGTCCACCGAGCGGGTTACCCAAATCCGAGTTCTTGAGGGCAAAGTTTTCGAGTCGCCAGCGTTTACTTACTATCCCGCTCCTGATGAAGCCTCCCGTTTCCGGCCATCCGAAACTCACATTCGCAGCCAAGTCCTTTTGGAGTCCTTGACTTGGTGCAAATATTGTCTGGTCTGGTCTGGTCTGGCATGGAGCTGGACTGGTTTTTGGTCTGGTTGTTGGACAAGTTTGCTCTGCTCTGCCGTCAGGAGATTGTCGTTTTTAATCTGCAGCGCGGTTTTTGGCTGGAGTTGGGGTGGCTCTTCATTTAAGGTAAGGGTAGGTATGTAGGTACATATCTCTGGGTGGGTGAGTGGGTGTGTGTGTGTGGTGTGTGTCTGGGGTGCCAAAATGATTGCGAAATTGAATTTTCAATTTTATTTTTCGAATAAAAAATTCAAAAGCCAAAGAAGCAAGTGTACATGGCTGCTGTCGAGGCAAAAAGGCAAAAAGGCGAAAAGTGAAAAGCAAAAGGCACTGGCCTGTATCCAAAAAAATATTTATTGCAAGTAAACTTTTATTACAATTTGTGTTTATTTGCTCAACCTCTTTTCAATTAGAAACCAGAAAGTCGAGTGGATGGCATCGTAAAACAAATCAAACGAATGTTCGGAAAAGTGTAGCATCTGAAGGATAATAGCGATCGAAGTGACTTTTCAACTACGTCTGGGTATTCTATTGGTTTTTCGGTCAGCAGACTTAACACCCTCTGGGTGTTTACATACAATTTTCTACCAAAAATCTTTATTAAAACGTTGGCCAGACAAATTGAGTCGATAATATACATTTAAACACATAAAACCTTTATAAATTTAATAAGTAAGTAATAACATCGGTCCGAGCAGACATGAGATGGCGGAATTGCATCGATGGAGCTGAGGTTCAACCTTAAATCCACTGAGTCTGGTGCTTCCTGGTTTAATTAATGAGAGTGACTTGTGCTACTGCGCCCACTGCCCATTGCACAGTGGTTCGAGACCACGGCAAAAACTGGTTCAAAATGTTGTCACATGAATAAGCAAAATAAACATAACTATCTTTTTACATAGAAGAATGTTTATGAAGCCAGCAAAATGAAGGCTTAAAACCACAGTACATTCTATGGATTAAGTCACTTATACAAAGTTTCTCTTTTGACCAGTTTATTGACCATTTGACCACTGTCCGTTGTGCAGAATCAGGGTTTTTGACAAATCATTATGCGAGAACAGGGATCCATATTGCATATTGAGACAGACCCCTCACATTTCCCCAACACACTGATTGTTTGCCAACACTTAGCGACTGGATTTCCAGGACACACGAGCAAGCACCCAGCACCAATCACCAATCACCAAGCAGCAAGCAGCAAGGACCAAGGACCAAGGACTAACGAGCGCATAACGAAATGACAGAGTGTCCGCGACACGATGATGTGGCAAAGGAAAAGCAAACAGGATCGAAGCAGGAGGAGTAAAAACAATGCAAATCACGCAAACCACTGCCATGTCGAACCAATAATTGAAAAGTCCTAACGCCAAATGGCCACGACAGTCATCAATCTTTTAGGTGTGTTAGATGTGTTTCCCATTCTGCGCTACTGCTACTACTTCTACCACTGCTGCTCCTCCTGTTTTCATATTTTCGCCACATCTATTGCGTGTTTTGTGTCTTCGAATTGGGAACGTACATCCCCGAATGGGACCGGATTTAACACGGAATCCGTTGCACTTTGTACTCCCCAGTGCTACTCAAACTTCCTCCTCCGCCGGACACTCCCACACTTTCATGTGAATATGTTTTGTGTGGCTATGTCTTTCGAATCCCACAATTCGAAACTACACTAATCAGGTTAACTACACTGCCATCGGCATTATGGATGTCTGAACACAACGCAGTACGGAATGCCAGTCAAATTTCATTGATTTTACAAACACGGAAGGTGGATTGTCATTCTCAGCAACTTATAAACATTCCGCCTTTGGCGTTTGACAGCTAAACGCTTTAATTAGAAAGAAATATGTATACTTTTCTTAAATGTAAAAGTAGAAGAAATTCCATTTTAACTGCAGCCTTCTAAGACTTTAGTTCGAAAGCTAAACTTTAATGTGTATTCCAGAAAAACTACCCGATTGGCGAAAGTTTGATGCCCGGCCATTTCCGCACTTAGTGTCCTTAGAGTCCTGCGGCCGATAATGTCCAGTTACGCGAGTGGAATACGGATATTTTGGGGCTGATTGAAAGGGTTGGCCCCCCAGTCATTTTCGCTATAGTGTCTCCACTATTGATTTTCTCTAACATCTCAACATTCTGCTACCACCGTGTGGTTGTATATTTTTATATTTGGGAAAAAAATCCCGGTGATTTACCGCGACTTCTAATGAAAACAGCAAAGTTAAATCGTAGGTAAGGAAACGCGGTCATCCCAAAAGTAATATTTTGCTTATGTTTTTAATGTACAATTTTGTGGCTTTTAGCGTCTGTCAGGTGGTGGAGGCAAGCCCAACTTTTTATAGTCTGCGACGGTTGGGGTATACATCTCAAATGGTGGTTGTGAATGGGCAAAACTTGTTCTTTGATGCACACTTTTTTTTCTCAGTTTTTTTTCCTTTGTTTTTTTTTTTTTTGAGTTCTACAAAGGAACTTGCGGCACACAGCAGCTGTGTGTGTTGTGGGGAATGGGGAATGGGGAAAATCCTGGTTGGAGGTTAGAGGTTGGAGTTCTAGATGGTGCGACGGACATTAAGTAGTAGAATGTTGTCTTTATAACACTGTGAACACAAGCAAACACAAGAAAAGCGGCGGCGAAAAGGTCACAGCATGCCCCCCGGTACAAAAAGCCAAACTCAAGTCAAACCGACACACACCCCAAGAAACAATTTTTCAATAAATTAGGTTTCTCAGCAGATTCCGCGCCGTTTGCCCCACACCTCCCACCTAAGTACTATGGAGGCCAAGCCATCTATAGCTCCGCTCTGTCCATCCATTTACATTCGGGGGTCCAAGTCAAGTCAAGTAAAGCAATTCACCCCATATTTGTTTTCTGGCTTTTTGTACGCAAACGAGGAGGTAACTTCCTTCCACCTCGACCTTATCCTGTCATCTTGTTAAAAAAAAAAAGAGTCCTACGGGTATCGCCGAACGCCCGGGGTCGTGGAAATATGCTTTGCTACTGACGCCGCTGATTTATGCCCTTTTTAATGTGGCCAAAGTAAATGTCATTTAATTACACCCGATTTAATGGAATTTTACGCATTATCGGTACATTTTTCGAAAACTTCCTGTCCGCAGTAACTTCCGCCTCTCTCTCTCTCCATCTCCATCTCCATCTCCACGATGCCTCGTAATTTTGTGCCTTCCTTCCGTTTGGCCGAAAGTCAAAGCAAAATTAAAGTAATGCAAAGTAATGCTGCGGGGCAGGCCAGTAATTCGGTTGAAACGCTTTCGGAAGGTTACGCAAACAAAGACTCAAGTTGAATGGAAAACGCGACACACTTCAAAGGAATGCCCAGAATTTTTGAAAAGAAAATATTTGTGCCCATCGCAGTGTATTCAGATTGTATCTCCATCAACTTGTTTTGATTACCATTCAGCGAAGGCAATAGAAATTTATCTATTCACTCAAATCAGATTGCAAATAGTCGGAAACATGACAAGTTAAATGCGATTTCAAGCGATTGGCAGTGATTTTATCATTAATAATATTCAATATCTTTTCGTATTCATGTGGCGTGTGTTTTCAATTTGAAATGACATCGATTATATCTATGGTTGGTTATAGCTATAGTTGAAAACAATATATGCAATCAACTATTTCTGCTGGCCGGATGTGATTTAGTTCGATTTATCTGACAAATGATTCATGCTCTAGTTTAAATACGAAAGGAAACAAGAAAACTCCCACAAAGGACACAATGCTAAACTCAACTCATTCCCACACATTTCCATTTCCAACTTTTGTTTTTCTTTTGCATTTTTCATAAAAGGAGGAGAAAGCAGAGAGGCGAGTTCTGTGGACATTAAAATGCCACAAAACGTTTTATAGTAATTTTTCATCTTTGTCGACGGTCTGCCAGCCCCAACCGCTGCCAAAAAATACCTCACATCGCAACGTTTGCGATTCAGTTTTCCAGTTTTTCACTTTTTCCATTTTCAGTTCGGTGGAAGGAGTTATGTAGGTGGGGGGTTGGGTATGAGGATGAGGATGAGGGTTACACGGCGCTATAAAGCCGCCGACATTTATGTTGATCTCGTGCGGCGAAATAACACCGCGCTCCGCACCCATTTGCTGATACATTTTTATCTTTGTATGACAAGTTAATAATGTGTCAGTCCAGGCGCCTTTGTCGTCCTTTAAGGATGGACACGGAAATGCGGAAGTACGGAAATTCGAAAGTACGGATATAGGAAAAACCCGGGGTTGCTATGTAGATTGCTTCGCATTTCGTAACTTCACCCACGGCATCAAATAAATTCTGGCACGCCTGTTGGTTTTTTTTTTTTTTTTTTTTTTTATTGAAATTTTGTTGCGTCCGGAAAAGCCTTAGGTCCAAAAGTATTTCCTTCAAGTTTTAACGGATTTATTGTGATTTTTGGGTCACGTGTCTGCTGAGGAATTTGTTGAGCCTCGTTCGTTGATAATTGATTTTCATTTGATTCATTCGCTGGAGGTTCAAAATGGAAACGAAGGGATGCAAATGGATTAGGGTAAGAAAATGGGACAGTTTTCGATAGATTGCTTAAATATCATCCACCAGCAGTGCACAAATAGATTTAACTACATGCTAATAAACTTGTATTTTAAATTAAGATACATCATTTGCATTACATTATTATTATTTATAATATACTAATTAAAAAGATAGCAGAAAATGCATCCATTTGCAACCCACTTATTTTCCGCTCAGTGTTCAATATTGATTTCGTTGAAAAATTATCGAGAGGCTAACAAATTATAAATCTACCCACATTCGACAGTTTCGAGGCGCAAAAATTATTTCACATTCATATCTCGAGAATTACGACACCCCTGGGAAATTGGTGTTGGTCAGTTTGCGACATCTACCCCAGGATACCAAGGATACCCGGGATCCCAATCCCGATATCCTCGCATCCGAGGGTCTTCGAAATGCCATTTTCAGTTTGTATAAATCTTGCATCTGAATCACTGGCCAAGAATGCTTAATATGCAAGTCACACGCGCGAAAATGCGATAAATAGATTATGGATATGGGCAGGCAAAGAAAAATAAAATAAAGGGGGCAGTTTTCTTTAAAATGCTGGACTTTACCAGTCGTATTCTTCTAAAAGGAAAGAGTACACAAAAAATATTCAAACTGCCAGAATTTGTATTTTGTATATACTAAAATCATCTAAATTCTAAAGTAATTAATAAATGTTCTTAGTTTATTGAGAATTATTCCGGTAAACCACCTTGGTATTTTCCAAAAATATTAAATGACAATTTGTTAAGTATTTTAGTGAGCTGCGCCTTTATTTGATATTCTTTTGCCACCTTCAATCTCTTTCATCCAACGAATATTGTAAATCCCCTGCTCCACAAATCGTCAAACTATAAAAGCGAAAATTGTTTTTAAGCTCAACTCCCCGGCGACTGCTAATCAAAGGAGCATCTTTGATGTTATCTGCCAACCGCCTTAGCCGTAATCCAATTGGCAAGCCGATTTGGCCATTTGGCCATTTGGGGGAGGACAAGTCATTTGTAAATTGGGTTGGGCTATAAAATGTTCATTTTTACCGCTGCTTCATTGCCGTAAAAGAACTCATTTATTGAATGCTCAGCCACACTGAGCTCAGTTCCGTTCCCTGTCTAAATTAATGTAAATTTGCATTGGCCAAGGCATTTTGCGCCAGGGGGATATCTAGAAAATATGGTATCTACTGGGATCCACGAGGCCAAGAAAAACACAAAAAAAAAACGAACCAGGAAGCTGCTGTGTGACCCTTCTAAACGTTCTATAATTCGCTTATTATGCGCTCGATGCTGCTCACTTTTATGTTTTGCCACATTTCCTGGCACCCAAGTCCTCCTCCTGCAGCCAGGACATAAAGTTCGCACCCTCGCCCGCTTTCTGGTGGGCACCCACTTCCTCAGCTTCCTCAGCTTCCTCAGCTCCTGCAGCTTCCTCAGTTTTTTTGGCCTAACCCTAACCCAATGCCACTGCCACTGCCAATGCCAATCGCTATTGCGAGGGTGGAAGTGAAGCTGTGCCCTGTGGTCACGACCCCGTCCCCCCATCGGCGGTTCATATTTAGTCATAATTTATGTCGCTCTGGGTGTGGAGCTCTTCCGATGCCCCGCTGATGATGCTCTGCATCTTCTCGGTTTCCGGCTTTTTTGCTTTTTTGGGCCAGAGGCAGAGGAACCAGCAGCGTGGAGAACACCTTCTCGGCGGCAGCGGTTGATGTGCTTGCAAATTTATTAAAATTCCACCGCCAGATACATTTTATGGCGGCAGATCTGTCAAAAGTGCGATGCAAGTGCGTAGCCAGAAGAAATGCGTTAAGTCGACGAATTCGCACTTGAAACATGGCAGGAATTTCACGTTGGTTGGGCGCAGTTTATACTGGCTATGTATACAAATAAATACTTACTGACAAGCCGGGCAAACAGTTTGATTATTATCAAATACAAAAGAAAAACAGATTTGTACTTTAAATGGTTCTTATATTTATTACATTTATTTAGCTTGTAAGCATATTTTCTTGTGCACTGCGACACAAATGCACTTTACCTTTAATTCGACCATTTCTATGCAGCTATTTCGAGGCTTGCGATTGTTTAGTAGCCATTTCTCTCAGTGCAGCAATGTGTGTGTCTGGTTTTGCTTACTGTTGACTGCCAGCAACAAAGCAACAAAGCAACAATGGCAACATTGCGTCCCTGCGTGGCCCGCATATTACGAATTTCCTCTGGGATTCCGGGGCACCAGACATGAGGCATCAGGCATCAGGCATCGGGCCCCGTTCGTTTGATATTGTAATGCGCATAATAGGATTTTTATGACACCTTCTTCATTGGGGCAGCCGTTGCCAATGGCACTGGCTGCGATTAAACGCCATCGCCATCCGTTTCCGCTTCCAGTTCCGCCAAAAGCGAAAAAAGGAGATGGAAATGCAGATGGAGATGGAAATGGAGGTGGAGTTAGAGGTGGAGTTGGAGAAGTGGAAGGACGATGCCGCTTGTCACCAAAGTTGTGAATTTTATCGGCCGGATGTGTGCGGCATGTGGTTTCGGCTGGATTTGCATCAGATCATGAATTTCGGGTGATGGTAATGGCCACATTAGCATCGACTACACGCGTTTATTGGCGAGGTAAGTGCATGTGCTAAATTTGTAATATGCAAATTTCGTTTGAGGGGCGGCAGAGTCCTTGAACCACCCGCCATCCGCCATCCGCCATCCACCATCCACCACCCACCATTTACCATTCACCTATCACCTTTGGCATTTCATTTACACTTGTGCTGCATATTTTATTTCCATATTTTGTGTTGTACCTACACGGCATTATTGCACACAAATGGCCAGTTAGGCATTAAGGTGTATGCTTATGGCTGTGACTGTACGGCGTCGCTTCTCCTGGGGGAGATTTGAAATCCGGATGAGACTGAGACCAAAGCTGAGGATGAGGATGAGGCTAAGGATGAGACCCAGATCCCAGTTAGGAGCTCCCTCTGCCGCCAGCTTTAGTCTTTCTGGGGGACTGGGACTGTCGTAATGGGCCTTTGGAATTAATTTTGGTACGTTTTTTAAAGGTGTCGCCCCATGACACTGAATTTTAAGCAGTTGTTCTTCTGCTTGGTTTATGCCACGCAATCACTCCATGAAAATGAAATGAAGTGAGTGCTCACAAACATTTTTATTGCCCTAATGGCGTTTGGAAATTTCAAGTTAACTTCGGAGTAGAAAGTATGGCTTAAATAACCTACAACTTTGGAACAAGAATACTTTTTTAAAGCACATGCACAACTTCTTTGGATACTGCATTATTTAAATATGCATCTTATTTGAAAAATGCGAATGATTTCTCGCAAGCTAAGCTGCAATTTAAGCGCAGATTTCCTATCTTTAATTAGATATGAACAAGCTCAATTGATTTGGTCTGATATATACCTTTTAATATAACCTGACAACACTTGAAGAGTTGAGTTAACGCAGTAATTAGAAATAGGTATTTGCAGTAGCTGATGGAAGGACTTGTGACAGTTGAGACACTTGATATTTCGTCACTCCTTGGGATTCCTTGCAGCTCCCCAAAAAGGTTGCCCCAAAAACTTCGGCTGACTCCTTGAGGAAAATAAATCGGTGGCAGGACTTCTTAATGTTACTTTTTGATGGCCGCGCCGTCCAAGCGAAAGGACTGAATAAATATTTTTGCTGTAGAACACGTAGCGGAGGGAATTACGCAAAATGCGGTTAACAATTGTAAAGAGGGTGAAATCAGTCCTCTGTAAATAATTTCACTTTACATCGAAGCCGAAGAAAACGAGGCGCGGCAAATTATTTTTGGGAGCGTACAAATTGTCGAGTGATAAATGGTCTTAACAGGATTCTATTTATATTTATTTTTCGCTGTGCTATGCGAACGGGCAAGTTACTCTTCATTACATTTTCTCGCCGGCTTTGTCGTTTCAACAAGAAAGAACAGCAAAATAGAATGCCAGCCCGGCGTCACTTTATTTTGGCATAAAAGTGTACATAATTTGACATTGACAATGCACGGGGACAACAACAACAAGTGCGCGGGTGGTGTGTTTGTTTTCGAAGGTCCTGAAAGACCTGAAAATCCTGAAAGTCCTTTAAACAGGAACACGGAACAGGAACAGGAACAGGAGCTGTGGCCAAATGGGCGAAGCTCTCGGGCGCAAATTGATTAATTGGTTTGTGAGCGTCTAATTAAATAAAGCGGTTCAACGCCCGCTACCAAATAGATCCGGCTCGTGGGACCCACGTCACTATGCCCTGCTTTCGAGCAACAGCAGCCCATTTTTTTTTTGCTGCTTTTGTTGTTTTTTATTAATGTGACGGCTATTTGTTTCTAGTAAGCAATTACAAAGCAATTTTATAGCAATTACCTTCTTCTAACAGCTTGGGACAAGGCCTTTTAAAGCTATATTTTGCGGGTGAAGGGGCCAAGCTAACCACACCCAAAATCCCCCTCCCCCCCACCCCCTCCAACTTTCACTTCGAAAATGGGAAATTATTGCCCGGCTCCTTGAAATATGCAACTCACCCCGCCTGTTCCCATTTTCCGCCTCCGTTCCTCTAATTTTGTAACGTAATTTTGGCCTTATTGTGGGACAGATGTGACCAGGGCATGTGCTGTGAAATATATCTTCTGTTTTTGGCGCTTTTTCTACACAGATTTCCGCTGTTTTTGTTTTTGGATCGGTAAGCGGGGAAGGACATTAGCCGCATCACCTGTAGGTAAATGTTTTCCTTTAATATCTCAGTGATTTTACGGTTTAGGTAGCTTAAAATATAGTACTATGTGTACTAATGATGTGACGGTATCTTCAATCTTAAAGTTCTTACGCTGTTTTTCTCGAATAGTGCCGAATAGTGCAACAAGGCACTTAAGATAACCTGAGTTAACATTTCAGAGTTTTAATTAGCCAAACAATATTTGGTACAAACATAAATCGCTACGGTTCATTTGGTTGGTATGAAACTGATAATTGCTCGTTGGTTTTTATGGCACTACAATTAAACGTGGCCCGTATGTTTAAGAGCAAATATCGGCGATGAAATGGGCAAAGCAGGTCACCGGAATGGCGAAATCCAAGCCACTTGTCTTGGCCAATTCTGGCACATTCCACTTTGCCACTTGCCACTTGCCACCACATGCCACTTGCCACTTGCTACTTGCCACTTGGCACTTGGCAGTCCTCATTTGTATGGACAGCGGCAGATTCCCGCAGGCAATGAAGGCGAAATCAGGCATTATTCATTAGTCGCCGCCAATCGATGGATGCCGAATAATTTTGTGGACAAACAAACGGGGCAAATACATATGTAGAGCTCACAGAAGCGAAGGAGTGAGCTGATTTTTGGTGGCAGGGGAAAAGAACATTTAAAGAGCTCTACGCCAGCTACATTTTGATCGAACTCATTCGATGCGGATGGGTTGGCCCTTGTCCATTGTCCATTGCCTGCTTAATTGACACACACAGAGTTTTATCTGTGGGAAAACTAATTTCCTAGGCGTACTGTCTTCGGTGTGCGTGTGGGGCGAGTTTCGTTTCCTACGCGAAAAACTGGCTGTGTACATTTAGAAAAATCTGGGCTATGCAATAATATAAACTATGGCATTTTCAGAAAACAACTCAAAGTCTTCTCCTCCAACTGAATGAAAAGCAAAGTACGGAGTTAGCATGTAGATGCATACTATGAAAGGCTAGTGAGTTTAGAAAGCTAGTTGAGGTCTGGTCGAGTTTTTCTCTCAGTGCACGTGAGCTATGCCTGTGCCTGCTGATAAGCATTTCATGTCACATCCTTAAGGGCTTCCACTCACTCGCACCACGCGGCAGACATCGGAGTTCACATGAGGACGACATGGTGGATATGGAGGATATGGAGGATATGGAGGACATGGAGGACATGGAGGCAGTGGCTCGGGCACACCCTCCCTTTTGTCTTTACTGTCACCGTCAGCGGCGCTTAAGATTGCTTTCAACGCTTAATTGCTTTTTTTTGTGCGCTGTGCGATGTGCGAGTCCTTTTGATGTGCCAATGTGGAGAAGGCGGGCTTTTGTCATGGACCCGAACGTGTTTCATATATATATATATATATATATGTGGGTATAGTATGGTGTACTATAGTGCGTAGCATTTTCGCAGGAAGGACGTTATTTCAATTTCCGCCTTGCCGCTTACTGCTTTCTGCTTTCTGCTTGCTGCTTTCCCTCCATTTTCGGTCAAACATCCCAGACACGCCATTATTGTTTGACGTGTCAGTGTTAATGAGTCATTGTCCATTAAGTTTGCTCATTTCAAACGGGCAATTAAATTCGACTTTATTGCACTTCACTCACCCACTCGCCCACTCACAGACGAGATCGAACCCCAAAAACCGAATCGAATCTGACTAACGACTCGCCATTCTGCTCGCCAGTGGAACTGCTGCTCTTGGAATGGTTATGGATTTGGATTTGGATTTGGATTTGGACGAGAAATGGCCGGACAATAAATCAGTTTGTTTATCTAAATTAATGCCGCTGCTTTGCTATGCAGCACTTGTCATCCAATGTCACATGTCATGCAAGTCCCCAGGCAAAACTAGCCATAGTTTTTGCCAGAGGCCATATAAATCAGAACGCAAGAAAACAAAATATGAGGCATGGTCGACATAAATAATTAACAAACTCTGACACAAATGATAAATTTTTTTCGCACAGCACAGACGACGGAATATTTATGACAAACCAGCAGATACAAACATACACACTACTTGTTTCGTTTACTCGCAATGCCCATGGCACTTGACACTCGAGTGGCCAGGGGCATCCTATCGCCTATCGTCCATTCCCTGCCCTCCTCTAATGCTCTTTGCCTCTA
This sequence comes from Drosophila yakuba, assembly GCF_016746365.2. Taxonomy (NCBI): domain Eukaryota; kingdom Metazoa; phylum Arthropoda; class Insecta; order Diptera; family Drosophilidae; genus Drosophila; species Drosophila yakuba. The sequence continues at coordinate 10,664,991 of NC_052526.2, forward strand.
ATCAAGGAGCAAGGGATGCGATCTGCCCCTTGTCGGTGATTTACGAGCTCCCCAATCATTCGGGACACATAGCCAAACAAGTAGATACCGAATACTATCCGTACAACCTACAACATACAACATACAACCAACAACCAACAAGATACTCGTAGTAGAGAGAACATGGCATCATAACTCGTCATTGCATTTGATTTTATTTCGGCGTTATTTATTTGAATTATTTATTTATCCTATTATTGGGACGTCGAACAAGTTTCGCTTTCTTCCTGGGGGTGGTAATCTCTACGCTGCCTTCGGTATCAGTAGGGTGGAGTTCCAGAGTTCCGAAGTTCCACGCCCCGCAAATTTGACATTACGAACGAAGCGTTCCCTGTGCATGAATATTCGTAATATTGCCCAGCATATGTCCATATGTCCATTTGCGTGTCCTGCGTCCTGGTCACAGTGCCAATCAATAATGCGGACTGGGCTGGATAAAGATTTATAGGTTTTGCATTTGCCCACCGCACGCACCACTCCTTCCACAATTATACTTGCCCCACCCCTCGCAAATCCCCAACCAGCCACACCCACACACACACACATGGCATCCAAAGGACGAAGGATATATCTGGCATATTTGCACCACCCATCCAGATGGGACACCGCTTTGGGACAGACTGGCCAACTGGTAATTACAAACAAGAATAAGTGAGCAGTTATTCATGCTGGATGTGCACGAGTATCCGAAAGATACGAGGATACAAAGGCAAGGGCCAAACAAACTGTTTATCCCACCGAATTGTATTTATCAAATGAGCAGTATTATTAATGAGCTGGCCGGAATGCAGAAGGTCAATCATAGGTGTTATAATACGCTTTTCCGGATAAATGATACATATTTAATTTCACTTTCATTTTACCCTCAGTCCACTTTCGCTTGATTTAATCAGAAAGAAGGTTTGTGCCGCTTTGTCAATTGTACCTCAAGAGTTTTTCATTCAAGTTCTAAACATGAAGAAAAGTATTAAAACTTGCTAAGAGAAACCCTAGTTTACTGAGAATCTCCTAGAAGTTCTTTAAAGTTATTTCTTAAACAAGGAACTGGAAGTTACTCCGGCGATGATTAGCTTCCTGGAGCACATTGGGCGCCCCATCGCATTGGGCGCCACCACATCAATTAAGGGCATTCAACTTGGCCACTCCGCCGTTGACACTCTAATAGGGAACTGGAATTTTTATAGGTTTCTTTATGTCGTTTGTACCTTGGTTGCCTAATTACGTGCAAGTCTGCCCCGGGGTAGACAAATAAATTTTCGGTGATTTGTTGACATGTGGATGCGGAAGAGAAGGCATTACTCTCAACTGTGTTCGCTCCACGCAATAAGTAACTAGAGCGCATTTAACTATTCGGCGATTACAGCTGAAACACTCCGCAAGGAGTGGAGAATGAATGGCTTCATCCGTACTTTATGTCCCATCAAAAGTACGCCTACTCCATGAGGTGGTCAAGAATGGTTACTCCACAACCGTCCAAAATCAGTAGCATCCAGATGGAGAAAGTGGCTGTGGCAGTGGCAGTGGCAGCCATGTGGAAATACTGGCGAGACCGGGGCCATAAAGAAAAACTTCATTTATTCGGAGGGAAATAAATCTTTTAATGCACATCGGAGAGTCGTTATTCGGGCATTGTTTTCTCATTTGCCACAACACCTCCAAATACGCCCCCAAAAATCATGGGGCATATGTCGTGCCATTTGGCCATCGAGGTCCTTCAGGTAAAGGAACATCCTGCACATCCTGAACTAAAGCATCCAGCGCTTGGGCGAAAAAGGCCGACTTCCCTGTCAGAGCAAATGAACGTTGAATGGCTATTTCAATGATTCTAATTATGGAGCCGCCCGGCGCAAAAGTTTGTTAAGTATCGCGTGCATCATTGTTATTGTTTTTCTTGCCAAACCCGAGATCCACAAAGCAGCCGAATTGCCTTGTTCCTTGGATATATGTGCGTACGCACAGCAGCGGGCAAGAAGCTAGGTGCCTATGGGTCTTAGAAAATTCTAGGGGCTTTTGTCGAACATTGGGTTCATTTGTTTATTTGTAATATAAATACATGTTAAAGAAACGGGTTTAAAAAATATATAAACGTAAGAAAATCCATTGAAGTTTTCCATTGAAGTATTACGTTGCCCTGCGCTGTGCGAATCCATCCTCGCCTGTTACATTTCATTCGATGGGTGGTGTGCGCTCATTAGGTGGCCATCCCTGCCACCCTCACACTCACACTCACATCCATTTCCAATTCCAGCGCAAGTCCTTCGCATAGTCATGCAAAATGTCCCACAAGGACGGCAATTGTCCTGCGCTCCCGGATCCATGGGTGTGTGCCTGAGTTCATGTGTGCGTGGCTGTGACCTGTGAAAATGTCCGTGTCAAGTTGTGAGTAATAACACGGAAATGCCGCAGGAAAAGGACGGCGAAGCACAGCTCGTAAAATGGACAAACGCAGGACAGACATTCGCGCGGCTTCAATCATGTAGTAGACCCGGAAATACCCTGCCTTCAACAGCACAAGAAACACCATTTTGGTATATCTGTATCTGTATCGCTAGGAAGAGTGGGCATAAGTAATCTATTCATAAAGCACTTAAAAAAGGGCTTAAATGGGGAAGGGAAAATTGAATGTAATTTTCAGCTTGTATTGCTGTTTTAATAATTGCTCCTAAATTAATTTGTGACAAGAGCTATGTGAGTTTTGATTGATGACATAAAAGGAAGAGTTCAGTTTACGCCATTTGGCAACTACATTCGCCGATTCTGCCCGACAAATTTCGGGGCAAAAAAAAGGACATTAATTAGCAGTACGTGTTCATGCATTACAGAAGTATTTGTTGTCGCTGGTATTGGGCACCATAATAGCTCTTCAGCTCCTCTTGTGTCAAAACGACGAGGAGAACAAGGAGAACAACGAGAACAAAACCCAAACACACATAAAGCTCCAGGATGAATGGCCTTTTCGACCTTCCATGTACGTAGATATACTCGCAGCGAATTTGCCATAGATATATGCACGTTTGTGAATAATTACGAATGCTTCTCTTTACATGCAGAGACAGCGAAAAAGTTAAATTACACAAATCGCAAACTTTAATATCCCCCCAAGTCCGCAACGAAACAAAAGTCAAAGTCAAAGTAATGGCGTTGCGTAATTAACGAGACTCTGGGGATCTCGAACCGATGAACGTCATTTTGCCGGGTCTTCAATAAATCCATATCCGTAGATGAAACTTGGTCAAAAGGAAAGCAAACCTGGGAAGTTGTGAATGGGCTTTATTTGCTTTGAAAGTTTTTTACACGTTCAAGTGATGAAGACTATCTAAAGATTTCTTTCAGTTTAAGTGGGTGAACTTTTGGATTATAATTGATTTTGTTTGTATAATTTGTTTGGATTTAGAATTAATATATGCTTTTTGAAGTTAATTTCTTGCCTAAGTCCGTTTAACATTATGGAATGCTATAGCTTATGCACTTATATTTATCCTATGAATCGACAAAAAAAAATACCTTATAAGATAGGAGAAGTGAGTGAAACAATTTATGTTTAAATATATGCGAAATCATCAAAATTGCTAATAAGCTTAATTTTAAATTAATGTGGTGTAACACTGAACTGGGTGCTCATTTCCATGGGTGACAGATACAAATGCAATCGAATAATGAATTACAAAAAAAAAAGAAGCCTAGAATGTAAATGCCCTTCTACAACGTCATTTTATAGGTGGTAGAATTACTCGCTAGGGGCCGCTGAATGTTTTTGATTTTCTTCTTGTTCTGCTTGTAAGGAGCTGAGTTCCGATCCTCTGGCGATCCACTGTCATGGTATGGTGTGCGCACAATCTCCGGCAGGTGGGCGTAGTATACGATTCGTTCGTTACGAACCGGAAAATTCAGATCTGACTGCTTCGAAGAGGCGTACTTGCTGCTGCTATAGGAATCGATGGGCGGCGCCATGGGTGCTTCACCGATGTATCCGCGGCGCAATTTCGGATAGTCCCTCAATGGTGGGGCATCCGGATAACGGTCGGGATACATAACGTAGGGTTCCGGGTACTGCGGTATCCGGGGACTGTAGCTATCATACGGATCGAAGCGCTGGCGGTGCATATACATGTCCTCAAAGTACTGTGGATAATTCCTATGGTATTGCTCATCATATCTGTAAAACAATAGATAGTTTCCAATAGATAATCACAAATTATAGTAATAGAATATTTCAATATTTGTTTATTGTTTTTTGTTGAACTTCTTACTTAACACAGATCTATATGGATCTATCATTTTGCGATCGTGACTCACCTGTCGTAGCGGCGGATATAGGGATCGTAGGACCTGGATGGGTACATTGGCGGAGCACTGGCCAGCAGTTTGCCGGAGTAGTCGCCGTACCAGGGCAGTGGCTTGTGGGCGGCGATTCCATTGACCGGCCTGTTCAGCGAAGCCAAATTCCCCTCGCCATGAATCTTAATGGCCGAGGAGGCGCTAAGGTCGTTATCGGCCGCATAGGGATCCGCCATTCGTCGCGGCCCCAGATAGTAATCGTAATCCTTGTAGCCCAGTGGTGGCTTCTGGTAACTCATCTGCTTCGGTTGCGTGGAATCCAGCATGCCCATGCCCATGCCCATAGTGTCCACCACGCTGCTGTCCTTCGTCTCCAGATCCGGACTGCGGTCAAGGTCCTCGAAACTGGGATTCGCCGCAATGCAGTTGGCCAGCAGCAGTGGCAACAGACAGCGCATCCAAACGGGGATGACTCTATTCGCGGACATCGTGCAGAAGTACAGCCGATGCGCTCGGAGTGCCAGGTCGAAGTGCTCCACTAATCGCTGCAAAACTCTATTGAAAGGTTGGGCATTAAACGCTACAATGATTCGGCGACATGGTAAGTTGAACTTCAAAGCCGTTTGTTCTTGCTGCTTTGTTGGTCATCATTCTATTGGAGCAGTGAACCGCAATAGTACATTCCCCGATTTCACCGCTTGCACAAAAATAAGCATAATAATATCAACAACCACCCTATAGAACTTCTCCCAATACACAAGTCTGTGTGCTAAATACATGTAAACCCACAAGTTTAGTTGCAATTCGTCAAAGAGATAAATCAGGTAGCTTTTAACATATGTGCCTTGGATAGCCATGAACTTTTTTAGATTAGTTGTAAGCGCTGAAAAGTGTACTTACGTAAAAGAATATTTGATCCGAAACCAATAATAGAATCCACTTATGTTTTCTTTTATATATTTTCAAATTAGACTTAGGTGTAGGTAAATAAGTATTACATAAATTAGTTTGCATAACAAATTAATAGTACAAATCATTAAATAACTGAGCCCATTTTCTAATCATCATGGCCGGCTGAAATTAGCTTGTGGCGTAGGAAATCATAACTTCGCAGTGCTCAAGTAGACTTCATCGCAACATGATGATGAAAAGAAGGCCGTAGGGTTAATGTTTATGTGGTGGATAAACAGCGTTCGGAATAGCTCGTCTTTGAGCAGCAGTTCCGGAAACGATTGTTTCAAATTCCTTAGTTTGGCAGCTTAGAGCGACAAATGAGGCCACTCCCCACGACACTGGATTTCGTAATCAGGTTTTGGGAAGCTGGTGGTTTTCTTCTGTTGACGATCTTTGTTGTACCGTTCAAGTTGTACCGCTGATTTGAACGCCGAGGAGCATTTACAGCCGGATATGCGTAGCCCTTAGAAAATAATTATGTTTTGTAATTGTGACAGCGTGGACCCAAAGTGGGTGCTCTCGGGCAGGTTCTTGATTTGCAGCAACCACCGCTGGCACTCGGCACACTTCCTCTGTCGATCCTCGCGGGTCACATCGACGCCCAGGCCATTGGCAGCCCAGGAATCGAGGTTCTCCTGAATGGTTGGCAAGAAGTTCGACAATATAATACGCAGGGTATCACAGGCTCTCGTAAAGTGGCTAGGATAAAGATTGAGGTTAATTTGGTGTTATCTGTACTATACTTTATTGGTATCTATACTTACAACTTATGCTGGCTTTGCAAGAGTTCGTAAATCTCTGGCAGCACAAACATGCAGAAGTCCAAGTTCCACGAGGACCTATAAGTGGATTTTTAACTTCAAATGCTATCGCTTTAATATTTACATTATAACGCTTACGGTTTCTCCAGAATGGCTCCGAGTAGATCTATGAAAATGGATTTGCCACAACTCTTTGCCTGCCTTAATGCGCCCAGCACATCGTGAGCCCTACGTGATTACAAATCGATTGATACTATTCTTGAAATCTAACGTTCATTCAATACTTACCTTGTTGCATGCCGCAGCAAATCCAGGCTAGACTGGCGATTATTCAGCTCTTGCAGCACAGCCTCGTGTGATCTCAAGAGCATATCAAAGTCGTGATCATCCATTATGATGCGATTGTTCATTGGTTGCTGTTGGAATAATACAAAGTTGATTAATGAAGTGCACAAACCAGAGCTTTAAAACACCCACATTAATTGGCTTTTCCTGAGTTTTAGCCTGGTGCGACGTACGCATGTCCAGGGTTGTGCGCGATCGCATCGGTGGCTTTGTGAAGATTTCCACGTTGATATTTTTCTGTTGATTGTTCTCCTTGCTGAACTGGCTCTGGGCGGTGCCCATGGGCCGTTTGTTCTTATTGACGACATTCGAGGAGGAGGACTTTTTCAGTAGCATGTTGTCGTCCAGCTTGTGCAGTTCCATGGAGCTAACCGAGGAGACCTGGCTTAGTTTGCTGCTACCAAAGATGCCCGTGGACGTCTGCTTTGCGCTGCCCATGTTGTTCGTTGTCCTCTTGTGCAGGGTGGTGGTAGTGGTCTTCTTGATCGACTTGGACGAGGCGTTGATCGTGGAGGTGGCGGGCACTGGCTTATAGTTATTGGTAATGTAGTTCACGTTCTGATTGACCGGAAAGTCCTCGGCCATTTCGTAGTTATCATAGTTATTGAGTATCGGCGGATTGCTATCGTTCAGATTGAACTCCAACTGCTGCACATCCGCCTCCTCGTTCTTGTCCAGCGAATAGATGTTGTAAATGTCCGGCTTGTGCAGCGAACTGGGTTCGTTCAAGGACATCAGGCGGGTATCGATGGCGCCGTAACTGCCACCATAGCTGGCCATATTATCGGGCACTCTGGAGTACTTACCCTGCCGCAGGGAGGAATCGATTGCACCGCCATAGACGACATGATGCGGCGCCAGGTCCGACGACGATCCTGCTATCGATGCCAAGTGGACAGGTGGCAGCGAGGACATCGGAGACGTTTCCGCCGACTCCAGCACCGCTTCATTCACAACCTCCAGACTATAGTTGGGCGAGGACAGTCCACTCTTGTTGTCCTCGTGCTCCTCCTGCACCTGAGCCGGCTTGGCGCCGCCCACTGACAGCCTGAACTTCTGGTTGCCACGTGTGAAGCTCTTTCGGTTCGTCGAATTGTGCTTAAAGTTGGGTAGAGAGTTCGGCGGCTGATAGAACGGTATCACTCGATCCAGACTGATGGTGTTGATTGAAACGGTGTCGACCTCATGACAGCCACAGATCTGCAATGGGAAGGGCAATGGATGTGATTGCAAGTTCTATAGTTTCTACAGCTATTTGGCTAAAACAGACCAAAATTTACGCAAAAAATCAGAAAAACTATTTTCGCCAAATTTCAATATTTACGATTGGTATTTTTTGTATAACTTGGCTAAAAATGATCAGAAAGCTAAAAAAATTACAGTTTTTTACTCCTAATTACCAATATTAACCATCCATATCACTTTTTGACCCAATTGGTTAAAATCAATTTTGGCCAAATTTTCGGATTTTTTGTAAGGGGTAACATCATTAAAAATTGCAAAAAATGTGAAAAAACTGGAGTCCCCATTTTTTTACACAGTTCAATTGGAAATTTAATTACGAATTCAACGAGGTATGACATTCCATTTTAAGCCTATTATTTTTAATGTTATGGCAAAAAAACCGATTATTTTTGATGGTTAGAAACGCAGGATAACGAAATTGTTAATTTGCTTGAAGAGTAGGTGTTTTCACTTACCAACTTATTGTTGACCACTTTCATGTCGGCCAAGGAGGACCAGGTGCTTTTGATGTGGTCTAACTCACGATCCGGTTCCCATCCAATAACCGAAATACCCGAAGAACTGCCGACAAAAAGGCACTCGCCATTGTCACTGAAATAAATGAAAAAGAACATCCAGATTGTAAGAATTTATGCACTGTTTGGCACAATAACGAGGTTTTCCAACATTTGTTTCATACATTAATTAATGATTAATGATCAATTTGATCGCGGGACTCACCTGAAGGTTATACATTTGATGGCCTGGCCATAGAAGTGCGTGGTCTGCGAGACGAGCTGCTGGTGTTCCAGATCGTAAATGGACACGGTGCCATCGACGCGACCGGCGGCCAGCAGGAACTCGAACGGATGGAATTGTACGCATGTGATGGCCGTAACCGGCGGATCGGCTATGAACTCCATTATCTGTTTGCTCTTCCGTATGTCCCAGATGAGTATGGAACCCTCCAAACCAGCAGAGGCGATCCAAAGACCATCCGGGGAGAACTTCACGGAATTCACGTGCGACATGTGACCCCGACACACCTTAATGCAGTTGTTCTCGTTCTGCACGTCCCACAGTCTGAAATGCAGAGATGTGAAAGTTATTTAGTTGGTTAGCCATCGATTATTTAAATAGGATGAAACAGGATTTTATTAATTGCAATGCTTACATTTGAATGCTAAATCGTTGTATTTTGGTTTATGCCTATGCGACCATATCTTTAAACTAACACAAAACCACATATTACTTCTTACTGGGCCACCAAGAAATAAAATATATACATAAATTTATTATTTTTGAAAATAAATAAAAATTAAAAAATACTAAATACCAAATAATACTAAATGTTAAGTAATAATAAATACCAAATAATACTAAATCCTAAGTAATAGTATATACTAAATAATACTAAATACCAAATACTAAGTGATACTTAATACTAAAAATTACCAAATAATTGGTGCCCTTCTCTGCGCTTCTCAAAAGTTCTACTTAAGCAAACAACCTTTTCAGGGTTTTTTTTTAAAATACCAAGTGAAGGTTGTGATTTTAGTGGCCGCAGAAAATATCAATAATGTGCATTCGACAAGTTAAAGTGCCTGAGCCAGCTATTTTTGAGTAGCTTCGACCAGCTGTGAGCTCTGACGTGGAAAGAGAAAAGGAGCTGGGCAAAAGAGAGAGACGCTTAACTTTTGGCGGGAGGAAGAATCCGACGTAACCCAAGGTAAGAAGAATTATGATATTATTTTTGTTTAAAGATACGGCCTTCAAAATACATAACTTTTAAGATCTCAAATGTAAACGTGTAATTTTAAAAATAGCTGCTTTTGCGGCAGAATTAGTTATGAATTATCAAAACTTATTTTAAGATTTGATTCACTGTAAACAAAACGCGATAGTCGGAGTGTGCTTGATAGTTTAAGAAATATATACAATTTCGTATTTCGAAATATTACTGTTCAAAGACTTTGAAAATTTTGCCACCAAAAATTGTGTGACACCTTTTTATATGAATTCTTTTTTATTTTGAACGCCGGTTTTCTGGATACTAGACCTAAGCGCTAATTTAAGATAATTCATCACTCAATATGTATTCCACCAGTTAATATCTTAATTTCGTGTTGTTCTGTGTTAAATAAAGAGACAAATTGAATTGCAAATGCTGGAGTTAAATATAATTTTCCTAATTTCCCATGTTTAAATTTTAACGTTCGAAATACAGAAGTGGTTGGAGACACTGCTACCGCCTAGCAGAGTTCCGAACCGAGGTTTGTGTCTGCGATGCAGTGCTTTCTAGTATTGTACTACTTTACAGTGCTCGTCAACGTAAGTATTTTTTAGTGCATTTTCGTGGAATGAACCATTGCAAAATTATCTTGCCAGCAAATAGTAATGCACTTTGTACCAGTGATACTAAGTTAATCTGTGCATTTGGGCGTACTTATCGCACGGTTTAATCTTCGCAAATTGTAAGTGAAGCGTGGTGACTTTCCGAACTGCATGTGTGGGTGTGGGCCACTCACACAGTATCTGTGTTGTCGTCACTCTGCAATGTATCTTGTATCTCGGCTTTTGGGGCTCTGGGGCCATCCGCAGCACTGGCGTTGAACCATGAACCCCTGGACTTGGACCATATCACCAGGGTAACGTTCTTCAGCCGAAGAGCCCAGAGTTACACTCACATATGCAGTGGTTGATAGCATTATCGCTTGAGATTAAGCCGATTGAATAGTGCTCTCCATCCATTTTCGATTATAAACCAACCAGTTATTTTCAGCGTTTCATTGAGAGCGGTGCCCCAGAGACCGGAGTTGTGCAACGAAACCAGAAATTGCGACTGCGATTGCCCAACAGAAAGACCATGTCCTCATCCGATGGAAAACTTCGATACGACGGCCGTGTGGCGGTGGTGACGGGAGCTGGCGCCGGTTTGGGCCGGGAGTACGCACTGCTCTTCGCGGAGCGTGGCGCCAAGGTGGTGGTCAACGATCTGGGTGGCACCCACTCGGGCGAGGGTGCCTCGCAGCGGGCCGCCGACATTGTGGTGGAGGAGATTCGTAAGGCCGGCGGCGAAGCGGTGGCCGACTACAATTCGGTGATCGATGGGGCAAAGGTCATTGAGACGGCCATCAATGCATTCGGACGCGTCGATATCCTGGTCAACAATGCCGGCATTCTGCGCGACAGGAGTCTGGTGAAGACCAGTGAACAGGACTGGAATCTGGTCAACGATGTGCATCTGAAGGGCAGCTTTAAGTGCACCCAGGCAGCATTCCCGTACATGAAGAAGCAAAACTATGGCCGCATCATCATGACCTCGTCCAACTCGGGCATCTATGGTAATTTCGGACAGGCCAACTACTCCGCCGCCAAGATGGGTCTCGTCGGATTGGCCAACACGGTGGCCATTGAGGGAGCCCGCAACAACGTTCTTTGCAACGTCATCGTGCCCACAGCAGCCAGTCGTATGACCGAGGGGATCCTGCCCGACATCCTCTTCAACGAGCTGAAGCCCAAGCTGATTGCTCCCGTGGTGGCCTATTTGTGCCACGAGTCTTGCGAGGATAATGGTAAGTGGGATCGGAAGTTATCTCAGAATTGACTGTCACCTACACGTTCTTTGTAACCTACCACTTCACTAATAACAAATTCCTATCGTCTGTTGCACATCATATGAATTTGTATCAGTTTATCCCTTTAAGAATTATGAAAATTATGCAATTTTTGGCCAACCACTCCTAAGGCATCTATACTATGTTCAGTAGTCCAATCCAAAAGTTTAACTTAATCTGCCTGATTAGGGAAATTCATACTGATAGCGTTTAAACTTAGCCCGTTTATCAGGAATATATGTGTGTATGTATATAAAGTCTATTAATTGATTTCTTCTCTTCCCCGATCCACAGGCAGCTATATCGAGAGTGCCGCCGGCTGGGCCACCAAGGTGCACACCGTTCGCGGACAGGGCGCAGTGCTGCGTCCCTCGCTGGATGACCCAGTGACCATTGAGTACGTGAAGGATGTGTGGTCCAAGGTGACCGACATGTCCAAGGCCAAGCACTTGAACGCCATCGCAGAAGCCTCCGGCACCCTGCTTGAAGTGCTTGAGAAGCTCAAGGAAGGCGGCGGCGATGCCGTGGAGGATACATTTGAGTTCAATAGCAAGGAGCTTATCACCTACGCCCTGGGCATTGGGGCATCCATCAAGAACGACAAGGACATGCGCTTCCTGTACGAAAACGATGCCGATTTCGCCGCCATTCCATCTTTCTTCGTTCTGCCCGGTCTTCTGCTGCAAATGTCCACCGACAAGCTGGTCAGCAAGGCTTTGCCCAGCAGCCAGGTGGACTTTACCAACATTCTGCACGGTGAACAGTACCTCGAAATCGTCGACGATCTGCCCACCAGTGGCACTTTGTTGACCAGCGGCAAGGTCTTCGATGTTATGGACAAGGGATCTGGCGCCGTGGTCGTCACCAATTGCGAGTCTTTCGACGAAAATGGTCGCCTGTTGGTGCGCAACCAGAGCAGCACTTTCGTTGTCGGCGCTGGCAAATTCGGCGGCAAAAAGGAGCCCATCGCCGGAGTCGTTCCGCTGCAGCCGGCTCCCAATCGCCAGCCGGACGCATCCGTTCAGTACGCGACGAGCGAGGACCAGGCGGCGCTGTACCGCCTGTCCGGCGACAAGAACCCCCTGCATATCGATCCCCAGATGGCCCTGCTGGCCGGCTTCAAGACACCCATTCTCCATGGACTCTGCACACTGGGCTTCTCGGTGCGCGCCGTGCTCGCTCAGTTTGCGGACAACAACCCTGCTCTGTTCAAGGCTGTGAAAGTTCGTTTCTCCGGACCCGTGATACCGGGCCAGAGCTTGCGCGTGGACATGTGGAAGCAGGGCGCACGCATCAACTTCCGCACCGTGGTGGTGGAGACAGGCAAGGAGGTCATTTCCGGCGCCTACGTCGACCTAAAGAGCTCACAGGCCAAGCTGTAAACTGATCACCAAGAGACATAGTCTGCCTTAAACGCGATGCATCATCATTGACTTTATAATTCGGTTTGCGTCCGTTTACTTTGTACATACAAACAACAAATATGCCTAGACATATGCAATTATTAAACACCCGTGGTGGTAGAAGTATTGTTTTTCTTACACTTTTATAAAACTCCCAATAAAACATAAAATAACTGACAAAGCAATGTGGTTTTCAATCATGGAAATAGATCTGAATAGTTACCAAGATAAAAGTCGATAAATAATGTAAACTTTAGCTTAGCATCCCTATTATCTTTGTCCGATTCTGTGCAATGTAGTAAATCAAATCGCTTTACTTTTATACATATGTCAAATAAGATCTGTGCATTATTCCGATATATATTAATTTATACGCAACCACCTTATTTCGTTTCTGTAGATTTAAAAACCAAAATTAATGTATTCTATAGGATTTAGCACAGCTAAGAAAGGGAGAGAGAATATCGCCTTCTCTTTTCAATCTACGAACATACTTTAAATCTGCAGTTGATAAGCAAACTAGAGTTTCCTTCTGACTCATGGGTGATTCAGATTATTTATATCGAGTCTTGGCTCACCTGACGGTGGTATCATTGCTCCCGGACACCACATATTCTCCGGATGGGTTAAAGTCGAGAGTGCGAACACTCTTCATGTGGCCATTCAACGTGGAGTAGATTTTCTGTGAATTCAGATCCCATCTTCGGATTATGCCGATGTCGTCGGCGGAGTAGACAAAGTTATCCTTATATGCAAAACGCACACAATCGATGGAGCGATTGTGGCCCGTCAGAGACTGAAAGGAAAGGGTCACAGATTAGTTATGTAGAAGATAGTAAGGTAATAACAGGTTGAACTTACCATAAAACACTCATTCTGGCCAATTGCCCAAAGGTTCACATTGCGATCCTCTCCTCCGGTGACCAGCACTCGTCCAGTTTCGCCAAGATCCAGGCTCGTGACCCTGCTATCGTGTGCCTTAATATCATCTGCAATGGATAACCGTAGAGGTTAGATCATTTTGCCCAGTTTTCATAATATAATATGATATGATGATATTCACGTTAAACTACAACAGCCTTTTACTATTTTTTTGGCATAGTAAAGGATTCAATAAATAAATTTATAAATATCTTCTAAATATCTTGTGCGTTATCGACATTTATGAATGACAACGATTACTAACAATTTGAATAACAAACAAAATAGATAACGTTAATCTATGCTCATACATATGTATGTATTTATATGTAAACGTACGCACTTCAAAGAATTTGAAAACATATTCCCTGATTAAAACCTTTCTGAACTTTGTATTATTTGAAACGTTGCAAAAAGTATAACAATTATTTTAAAGTTTGAAGAAGCCGTAAAATGTTTAATTGATATTGATATTGCGTTGTAAAGTGGGATATTAAATTTCCTTAAAACGAACCACTCGCCTGCAGCTGCACTTTATTTACTTATTTATATACAGATATTTGTACATATGGGAATTTTCCTATTGGATACTTGCATTGTTTATGAGAACGCGTGGTAATGTTTTAAAAGTGGCAGAAGTTGCATGCAACAATAGAACTTACGATACTATTTCAAACAAGCACACACACACACACATACGCGCCGTCTTATTTGTATGTTCGTGTGCGTGTCGTTTGTGGGAATATACAACGGTACTTTCGAACATTCGGTTTACTTACAGATCTTCGATATCAGTTTTCTGGGCAGCGCCATAATCAATCAAATTGTTGTTATATAAATACGCTGGCAGCTGCTAAATTCGGCCCGAATGCCAGGTTTTCGAATAATTATTATCTTTTTGTAGCAGGTGTGAACCAAAGTCTCTGTGATCAGCTGTCTGGGCTCCCGTCTTTTTTGGGCAAACAGAAATTCACTTATTTACGAAACGAACAACAAAACGCACTGAAACAAAATCACACGGTGTGTAAAACCTTTACGAGCCGATATCACCGCGATCGCATTGTATAAAAACTTATAGTCTAACTGTTTAATCGGGCGATTCTGATTGACAAAAACAAATGCACATCACATTGTAATTACAGTGACGACGAGGGCTGCAGCAACTATCGATGAACGCCGATTACCAGGGCCGCAAGTGCGAGTGCATTTTGTGCATTCAATGCGATAGTTTTTGTTAATAATTACTAACAGACAATTGAACTATATTTGGCATATAAGAGAACAATTATAACTTTGAGAACTTGAACCTGTAAAACAACTTAGAAACGTATTATATTGAAAATGCATAAGTATTATGATTGAAATAAAAACTATTGAATTGTTACTAAACGATAGTAACGTTATGGCTTTCACACCGAAATGGTATTATTTTGGTAGTTTTCATCGCACCACTGCTGCGGTCACACTGCGGCATTTACTCAAAAAAGCATCATCATTGCCTGCAAATTCGAGAAGCGAAGAGCTATAAGTTTATATTCTGGAAGTACCTCAGCTGTTGAATAAACCAACAAGATGTCCTCACGCTACGATCGAGCTGTAACCATATTCTCCCCCGACGGTCACCTTCTGCAGGTGGAGTACGCCCAAGAGGCCGTCCGCAAGGGATCCACAGCGGTAAGTGCAATGTAATCCCAGTCGCAGTGCCGCAAAACCGAAACAAACCTGGACATGTTCACTTTTTTGTCTCGCAGGTCGGAGTTCGCGGCGCCAACTGCGTGGTTCTTGGCGTGGAAAAGAAGTCGGTGGCCAAGCTGCAGGAGGATCGCACAGTGCGCAAGATTTGTATGCTCGACCACCACGTTGTGATGGCTTTTGCCGGTCTTACGGCCGACGCTCGCATCCTGATAAATCGCGCCCAGGTGGAGTGCCAGAGCCATCGTCTCAACGTCGAGGATCCCGTGACTCTCGAGTACATAACTAGGTAAGTATTTGTGAAATAGTTGCGCGCTAAATTGGTTCCTTTACGGTTTTTGGCCTTTAATTTCAGATACATTGCCCAGCTGAAGCAAAAATACACGCAGAGCAATGGTCGCCGTCCCTTCGGTATATCCTGCCTCATTGGTGGCTTTGATGCCGATGGCTCTGCTCATTTGTTCCAGACCGAACCGTCGGGCATTTTCTACGAGTACAAGGCTAACGCCACCGGGCGCTCGGCAAAGGTTGTGCGAGAGTTCTTCGAGAAGGCTTACGACGAGAAGGAGGTGGCCACCGAGCACGGAGCCGTCAAATTGGCCATCCGTGCCCTGCTCGAGGTGGCGCAGTCGGGCCAGAACAATCTGGAGGTGGCCATCATGGAGAACGGCAAGCCACTGAAAATGCTGGACACCAAAGTCATCGCCGATTACGTTAAGATCATCGAGAAGGAGAAGGAGGAGGAGCTCGAGAAGAAGAAACAGAAAAAGTAACACTCAGCAGCTGGGAAACTTCTTCGATGGAAGGCCTTCGCATTGAACTGTTTTCCAAATGTATCCGGCGAACCAATCTGGTATCGCCGCCCACATTTTGTCTGCTCCTTGTGGCAGGCCTGATTTGACTTGGAAAACGGTTCAAATCCAATTCGGTAAACCGAATGCATACTTTTTTTAAACTTTCTATTCTTCGGAACCCTGTATAATGGTATGAAACTATTTGATTTGTATAAAATACATGCGTCATCATACATTAAGAGAAGCTCCAGTTGGATATTCGAGTTTGGTTCTTGCACCTGGGGTTAAAGACTGTTCAGGGAAGGCTTATGGGCAAGTTATAAAGTAAAGTTTTAAAAAAAACATTGAAAATACTCATGATTTCCGCAAAACAATACCAGTATGACAATGCATATAAAAGACAGCTCATCCGAGACAGTAAAACAAATTATATTGCTGTACATTCCGAATTTAATAGATACTACAAAAGACGAAAAACAGACAAATTCGGCTTGAGAAAAAAAAGGTCCCTTTGCATTCAAATAAAATTTAAAATTGGCGGGCTCTTGTGAATGGCACTTGCATTTGAAAAACGCAACTAGAAATGCAATGACAGTCTGGCAACGCCGTATATACCGGTAGCTCCATGCTTAGGCGATTTTGTGAGAAACCCCTTTATAAAAAGACTGCTCAGATAGAAAGCTTTGAAATATTTCCCTAGTTTGAAAAACTCAAGATCTAGTAATAGAAAACACGCCAATAAAGTGCCGGTTTGACAGTCTGGCAGCACTGTTCTCGCCGAAAAATTTGCCTGCAAAGAAGGGAATTCTATGTTTTCAATCAAAAATCAACTAGTCGGCTAGTTCAGAGTCCCCACTAAATCTATTCATCATAAGAAAACCACTAAAACGCGATAATTTCATTAAAAACTCTTTGCAGTTCAGTGCAGTGTGACCAGTTGGTGGCTAATCGCAAGTGCCCTCGTGCGCGCGCCAGTTCACCAAGGCGTTTTGGTATTCCCGGCAGACGGAGCGACCGGTTGAGGGATCCGATTGTTCCATCGATAGTTCGGCAGCTATATATTCCAAGACGGAACCGAATCGTTTACATCGCCCGCAGTTCGTTCCCCAGTCAAATTTGTGTGTTGTGTGCGCCAATTTCAGCGGGGGCCAAAATCAATAATCTGGTTGTGTGATTTTCGCGGCTTTTTTTTTGTGTTTTCTTTTAAAAAACAATCAATACCCGAAGGTAACGTGTGTAGACAACTAACAATTCACCTCAGTGTGCGTTTGCATTCGTTGACGCTTGACATATTGGTACACATTTTATTATTATTTTACCTTGTTTCTCGTTTTCAAAACTGAAATTGCATGCGAAACACGAATCAAATCGAATCGAAACATTATCTGAATTCAGAACCACCGAATCAGAATCGAAATCGGTATGGGAATCCTTTAAATCAACCAACAAATATCGCACCGGGTTCAAAAAAGGATGCACGGTTTGTGGGAGGGGTCGTCGTGAGGAAGGGGCCGTGGACAGGGGGTTCTTAACCCAGAACGCGCGTAAGGCCCCTTTGCACGACCTAAATTCCGAATGGAATCTTCGATTTTGAAACTCAAAAGACGTATATTAAGTAACTGACAAAGTATATTAGCTTATCTGTATTTTAGTTTTATAAATAACATTTTAGTTTCCGAATTGAAGTAGTATTAAGGGATGTAAAGGTCCTATCGGAAACTTTGCCCGTGCAGGTGGGCCCTAATCCCACCTACTATGCACACACATGCAGTTGTACCCTTGCACGTACATATGTAAATTGCCACTGTATGCGTAAACTATTGGCCTGGCTAAAAAACCAAAATAAAGATGAAAGAATAAAGAAAGTGCGAAACAAAAAACATGTTAATATTAAAGCAAATGTCGCGTGCTAAATTATCC
The DNA here is from genome assembly GCF_016746365.2 of Drosophila yakuba. Classification (NCBI taxonomy): domain Eukaryota; kingdom Metazoa; phylum Arthropoda; class Insecta; order Diptera; family Drosophilidae; genus Drosophila; species Drosophila yakuba. The sequence continues at coordinate 10,682,939 of NC_052526.2, forward strand.
CCGCCCACCTGTCTTATTGGGCACCGGTTTTTCACCTGATTTCCGATCTTACATACGTTTGCATGTACATAATGTACACTTGCATTGCTCAACACATGATTTGCGTGGAGTAGGTACACATGTATGTACATATATGTACATTCACATATTCACAAGATTAGCATTTTACGCCCTAATTATTTGTGCGCGAGTGTGGGTGCATTCCCCTGCTCCAGGAGCGGAGTCAGGGGGGTCATTGGAAGGGGGGTTTTACCCCTAAAGAGCTCTGATTGCAACCAAATTAAGTAGATACAATTGAATTCCGATTTCAAAATGCCTTGGACCAAATTAAAAACGTAGCCACCCCTTCGTTCCGCCCCTGTATTTTAAGACATTGGCTTAGCACTGCGATCTTATTGACTTATTTCGACCCCCTTACCTTATCCCATGCAAATATACGTATGTTGTCTCGTTACCTTCTCCGATTTATAGTCATCGCCTTACGCACCTTCGTGTATTTCGAGTACACACGTCTACGTGTACTTTTCGCCCGGCTGTGCCGAATTCGAATACATTTACAGTGCGGGCCATAATAATAGTACCTTTAGCGTAAATAGTTGGTTTTTGTTCCAGGTGTCAGTATTACCAAAATGATTCTATCACATTACTTCGAGATGTTTTCTTAAGGTTTTCTTAACATCGCAGTTGCTTCTCATAAATGGATAAAAAGTTTATATTTAAATTAGCGTTTCTTGATATAGTCGAAAATGAAGACAAGATGATGGATCTAGTTAGTAGATAATGTCAACGATAAGCTCAAAAAAGAATGGTAATCAAAATGCGCACGTCATACCTACATACATACATCATACACTTGCATGGATATGTAATTAGAACTGCATTATGTATTATTATTAACTATTAACAAGTTATTAGTTTGCAAAACGTATCTTCCATCACATTACTGATTAAAGTGTATCATTAAGGCTGCTTTTATCTATGTATATTGCGAATTTTGGTGTTTAATGAGGGTAAAATAGCATGGTATCTATTACTGGAATAAAGAACTTCCTGTATCAAGTCAAAACCAGTTAACGAAATGACTATCAAAATTTCAAGGTTTCCGTAACCATTTTATATGGACTATATATATTATTTGCTTGACAAATTAGCGGACATTTTCTCGTATAATTGTTAATTGCACATTTGGGACTCTAAAAGTGTGATCGTTATGTAGAATATTTTTATTTGACTTTGTGATGGGATTTTCGTTGCATATTTGGCATAAAACTAGCTTGAAATCATTTTTTTAATTTCCAATGCCGTGTCGAATCCCCAAAAGCTTTAGTTTATTAACTCTCAAATGGCTTATTGAGATTACATTTAATGTTAGCTTTTCAAATACGATTCCACTCAATGAATGAGAGTTTCACTTGAATGAAGTGGAAGTGTTTGGGCTATTTGCCACATGACACGCAGATCCTACTAACTGGGTGCGGTCTTCTCCATCCAAAACTCTGGTTTCGGTGCGCATGAGTGAGAGGACATGGGCGTAGTATACTTACTGGATGCGGCTACTGGTCGAGGCTGGTTTTTGGCTCATTTCGCTGTGGGTCTTTGGGGGTTATCATGCTGGTTTGGTTGGGTTCTCGGTTGGTTTTGCATTCGGATGATTAGCTTTTAACTAACGCTACCTACTCATTTTACATGCTGTTGTTATTGTCGTTCTATGTGTATGACCCGACCTGACACTTTCGTATTTCACATATATAATACAATAGAATGGGCACAGAAACCAAGAGCAACAGTTACACAGGACAGATTTCAACAAGTGGCGGCAACCCCAAAGTGATGAAAGATTCTTTATCCTTAGTTCGTCAGACGGTCAATCAGCAAACGCTATCGCAATCGAACCAGGTCCAGAACCAATTGAATTCACATTCAAATTCCAATTCGTATCCAAATCCAAGCGAGAGCGAAAACAAAAACAAAAACCAAAACGAAAACAACGAGCACGAACAAAATACGCGTGATATTCGAGCAAAACAGGAGGATAAATCCAGAAAAGAGGCGATTGTACCCTTTGTCCCCATATTTGTTGAGGAGGCTGACGTGATTCAAGGGGCCAAGGAACTGTTGAAGGTTATTCGACCGACCTGGGACCTCAGCCACGTCGAGTTTAAGGTAACGTAAACCCCATCAACCTTCGAAATTACCTTACCTTACCCCCACTACAATATCATAATCCCAAACGAATCAAATCAAATGAAATCACAGAACAATGCAAAACACTATACAATGCAAAAAAACGAAACCATCAATGTCATATTCTCTACATTCTCCATCAGATCAGGGTAGTTCGCAGATCGAAGATCGTTATCCGGCCCAAGAAACGATGGTGATGACGACGCTGTATGTTTCCTTATCATTTATTACGATCACTAACTGGTGTGCGGAACGTGGGATATTATATAGTACATACATATGTATATAGAGATATAGAGTCGTAGTAGTTGCTAACATTGTTTGAAACAGGGTTATTGCACAACAACCAACCTTCCAATTGTAATAATTATATAATATATGTACAGTGGCGTGCAAGTATGAGTACATGTTTGCAACTTTTGACTGTTCGCATAAATAAAAAAGGTATTAGTTAAGCAAATGAACCCAAAATTTTACTGTTGATTCTTTGATTATTTATTTACAAATTCGTAAAAAAAAAATAACAATAATGTAATTCTTTTCGTTAGGAAAAAAATAAAATTTAAATTAACTCGCATGTACTCAATTATGCTCAATTTGAAGTTTTCAACAAAAGTTGGACAGCTCATTCAACTGAAAGTTTAATTTTAGAATTTACCGTTTGTTTTTAAGAAAGTTTAATATAAAAGTATAAATATAAAAGCTTTCAACCAAAAAGGTACGAATCTCCACGTGTTTTTGGCTCTTAACTATTAAAACAAATAATATGAAGAAATTGCCAATAAATGTTGAAGATTCAGTGATAAACCTTACTGAAAATGGATTTTCGACGCGTATAATAGCTGGGAAGTTAAATATAAGCCAATCAGCAGCCATTCGTGTTCAAAAAAGGCGAAACGCGGTACCCAAAATTCAAAGAAGAAGTCCACGTCGATTGTTGACCGATGCAGATGCGCGGCTAATGATGCAAAATATTAAAAAGGATAACAATTGTAGACCCAAGGATGCGTCTGCAGCTATAGGCAAGCCTGTCAGCCAGTGGACAGCGTGTCGAGCACTTAAGCGTATTGGATTCGTTTCCGAATTAAAAAAAAAGAAACCGTCCTTGTCCGATAAAAATATAAAAGCACGGCTAAAATTTGCGAAGGCACATAAAAATTGGCAAGTGGACGACTGGAAAAAAGTTATATGGTCTGATGAATCAAAATTCAATCGATACCAGTCGGACGGAAAACAATATTGTTGGAAAAAGCCTGCAGAGTCGCTGCAAAGACGGCACCTACAGGAAACAGTAAAACAAGAAGGAGGAAATGTCATGGTCTGGAGCTGTTTTACCTGGTGGAGCATTGGACCAATAAAGAAAATAGAAGGAACTATGAAAAAAGAGGACTATTTAGATATTCTGCAGACCCATCTTTGCGATTTTGTTGACAAATGCGTTTATAATGAGAGTCATATCACATTCCAGCAAGATGGAAATCCGAAACACACGTCCAAAATCGTGAAGGAATGGATCGGAAATCAAGATATTAAGTTAATGGAGTGGCCAGCTCAGAGTCCTGATCTCAATCCAATCGAAAATTTGTGGTCGATTGTGAAAAGACGATTGGGACAATCCGAATCGGTTGCAGCAAACCAACACGAGTTGTGGCAACGAATCCAGCAAGAATGGAAAGCTATTCCGAAGGAAATTGTTCAAAATCTGGTGGAAAGTATTCCAAATCGAATAAAAAGCGTCATCAGAATTAAGGGTCTTTGGACTAAGTACTAAAAGATAAGCTTTTGTTGAAAAATTCAAATTGAGCATAATTGAGTACATGCGAGTTAATTTAAATTTTATTTTTTTCCTAACGAAAAGAATTACATTATTGTTATTTTTTTTTTACGAATTTGTAAATAAATAATCAAAGAATCAACAATAAAAATTTGGGTTCATTTGCTTAACTAATACCTTTTTTATTTAGGTCAACAGTCAAAAGTTGCAAACATGTACTCATACTTGCACGCCACTGTATATATACAGAACAGCGTACCCGCTGCCGCCTTGATAATTGTAAATAGACATTGTTATATCAATGGAGCGAGACCCATAGGATTGTTATTCGAAATTAACATTAACAATTACGCTGGTGTTGGTGTGTTAGGACTGCGAGAGTTTCTGCGAGTCTCTAAGCAAAACTACAAAGACAGAGACTTCAGACCCCGAGTCGCAGTAGAAACTTGTTTGCTAATCTAGCCCTCGACTCCGGGGGATAAACAATAAGTGTTCCCTGCAAAACGGAGCGGGGTAGAAGGTGTGAGCCAAGAAGTAGGCCTTCGTGCCAATTAGTAGTCGTCGGTTCTAATGAAATCGCACAATACTTTACTTTACTCTATACCTTATATGCTGGCAGAGAAGGTGTCGAAAGCAGGTGCATTGACTCGAGTGTTTTTACAGATAACCATTACCGTCCGTCCGTAATTTACGGATGATCCAAATAACCGATAACCGTACGTTGTACGTTGTACGTTGGTATTTTTCCTTTGCGTTTTAAGGGGCTTGATTTTGTTTGTCCCAATTTGATATTGGTACGCCGTCCAGTTAGAGTTAATGTTGTACAAATGCCTGAGGCTGTTTTAATCACTCCGGTTTCGAAATGGGGCGTTCTTGCCTTATCGGCACCCACTTGTACGCCTTGACCTCGCTATCTGTTGTACACGCCGCACCACAAGCATGACGTCTAATTGGTGTACACAGCTTGTCCGTAACTCACTTATCAGCTTTATGGCAGCTCCAGTCGGAATTGCCAAGTGCTGAGTCTTGCCAAATCGCTGCTGCTGGTGGGCTATAAAACGTGGTTCATCCCTTGATCAGCGACTAGTGCATAGTACATGGTACATAGTCTAAATCATGTCGTGTCCGTTTTTCAGATATGTATATGTAGATACTTTAGTAGCCGCTTTTTGGTCGAGTGAAAAGGACTTAAGTAGGGGAAGCATCCTTGTGGAGGCTCAAAGATTTGGCGCCAGTCAGGCGATTTACATATCGTCAAAGTAGAGATAATAAAAGCTTCATAATGAATACTTGTTGAAAAGGGGAAAACTGAGTTGATTCATGGACCATGGCGTCATAGTTACGGTTTCTCAGCAATAAACAAAATGTTTGAGTTTTACTTAAGTCGCACGGTTATTTATGCCGCACAACTGTCATGGTAGTAATGGGTTAACAAATATATACAATTATTGACATTTTCATAGCTGCTAGAGTTTAAAAGCTATATTTATGAAGTGGAAAATTTACAATATCGCAACGATCTAAAACACACGTGTTTGTACTACTACCACTTTAAACTTAAGTGCATTAAACACTGAGTAAAGGAAATTAAGTGGAAAATATTGATTACTTTATTCAATTAACTTTTCAATCAGTAAAATGACTAAAACTAATAGTTTACGTAGATGGAAGTGATTGAACTGAACTAATTACTATATTCCTACTATTATTTCCTTCGCCCACACATTGTGGGCTTTTCGCTTTGAATATTGTGAATTTAAATTGTTTAGCATTCCATTATCTTATCTGTTTCTGTGTTTTCATTATAAAAAGCACCGTATGCGTATATTTCAAGACGAAGGTGGTCTTTCTGAGACGCTTAGCACGCAAATAGCTGGTGTCACAAAGTTTATCACCCATGTGCTTCACTCTTTTTTATATACGTACATAAGAAGCATGTGGAGACGATAAGGAAGGTGCCTTAAGCCCTTTACTGTAGCTCTTGAGCTGCGGCTTAAAAATCGAATTCCCGAAACCGTTCCATTGAATGCTACTAATGAACATTTCCATATAGCAATTGGTATTAGGTGATGCAATAACTTCACGTACATAATCAAAGCACACAAATCACGTAGCTTCCACTGACTAGTAATTAATTCTAACCCATTCACTTGATCTTGATGTGTATGTACACGATTTAATGATGTTGTTCTCTGGCTTATTTTAGAGTTTTACCGATGGCATCACAAACAAACTGGTCGGATGTTTTCATAAAGAGATCTCCAAATTGAGCGATGAAAACGGCGGACCGTATCTACCTATCAAGACGAAGACTCAGGGTCTGTCGCCGGTTCAGTCCGAGGATCCAGTCATCATCGAGAAGGACGATGATGACTACACAGACGATCGGGCAGCGGACGATGGCTCACCTGTACAGTACTCCGATAACGTAGTGCTGGTCAGGATATACGGCAACAAAACGGACCTACTGATAGATCGCAAGGCGGAGACGCAAAACTTTCTTCTACTGCATACGTATGGGCTAGCGCCATCGCTGTATGCCACGTTCAAGAACGGTCTCGTCTACGAATACGTACCTGGAACCACCCTGAATACGGACAGTGTGCTCTGTCCAGAGATTTGGCCCTTGGTCGCCCGTCGCATGGCCGAAATGCATCGCAAGGTGAGAAAGCACGGGGAAAGTTCGGCGACCAAACCCATGCCGATGATTTGGAAGAAGACGCAGAGCTTTCTTGATTTAGTACCTGAACGTTTTAGTGATGCTGAAAAACACAAAAGGTACGACACTTGATCCTTCGTCTCATATTCTCTTGAAATTCATTCATTCGTTCATTGTTTTATTGCCGGGTTTATCCCTTTGATTGCAGAGTGAAAGAAACGTTTCTACCTATCGGCCGCCTGCGCGAGGAGTTCAATAAGCTATATGAATACCTTGAGGCTCTGGACAGTCCGATTGTCTTCTCCCACAACGACCTTCTGCTGGGAAATGTGATCTACACGCAAAGCCTGAATACGGTGAACTTCATCGACTACGAGTATGCCGATTACAATTTCCAGGCCTTCGACATTGGCAACCACTTTGCGGAGATGTGCGGCGTCGATGAGGTCGACTACTCCCGCTATCCCAAGCGCGAGTTCCAACTGCAGTGGCTGAGGGTCTACCTCGAGGAGTACCTACAGCGCAGCCACATTCAGAACGATGAAGTCGAACTGCTCTATGTCCAGGTCAATCAGTTTGCGCTGGCATCGCATATCTTCTGGACGGTGTGGTCCCTGTTGCAAGCCGAGCATTCCACTATCGATTTCGACTACGTAGGGTGAGTATTGCAAAGTATATAGACTATAGCATAAAATTGGGAATGCAGAATGTATTTAAAAGATATTTCCTTTATACATATATACCATATATGTATCAGTTTTGTAAATGAGAGTAATCAACATCTATTACACATCCATTATGGATTTGTTATAGTGTACCCTGCAATACCTGATTTTCCCCCAATTACCGCCATTACCAATCGATACTAATGACCAATTTCTCTCTTCCCATGTAGCTATGCATTTCTTCGCTATAATGAGTACTTGGCTCGAAAGGTGGAGTTTCTGTCATTGACTGCAGCTAAGAACAATAAGTGATTTCTCTCTCCCGGCCACTCAGCGCATTGGGAGTTACTAAATTATGTGCCCAGTGATATATGTATAAACTAAGGCTGGAACGGCTCTCAATGTTATACATATGTATATATATAACGTGTGTTCAGAAATCAGAAACAAAACCGAAACAAACTTAAATTAGTGTCGTGTTCGTGCCAGCCTTAGTGTATGTACAGTGCTCACTCGAAACAGTGGACTAATGAGAACCAAGGGTGTGCACTGAATCGAATTTGTTCACTATAACGAATCACAACAATACAAAATTTAAAATATTAAAAAAAAACACCTCGTTTTCGAAAACACAAAATTTGATTTTTTTTTTTACTAAGTTAGAAAGTTTCTAAAATTTCATAAAATAATCGTTCACTTTTACTAAAAGTTCACATATTCGAGTGTTCACTCTTAAGGGAGGGCACTGTATATATAAAGAATTTGTATATGTTCTTTAATTTGTATAAATTGATATTTTGTAGTCATAATAAAGCGAAGGTATGTACTTTAAAATAAAAGCACTATCAATCATTTTAATGAGGGGTTTACCGATGGCAGAAGCTTATCGCAAAAAATTGGGGAAATAATATTAAAATGAAAAGTAGGGACTTCCGCTTGGTAAAGCACTCCGCTAATTTTCAGGTTTTCAGTTTTTAGTTAACTATTTTCGATTTATTGAGGTCATTAATAATATACAATACCCGATTTACAAGTTAAGTAAAAGTTGTATCTTCAGACCATTTTTAAGATTCAATTAATTAATGTTTTTTGTTAAAATAAATAAAGCTCAAATTGAGCACATTTCCATAGAGATCCCCATAATAAATTATAAAAGATGAATCATTCGGTTTGATAAACTAGAAGTATTTTGTTTATGAAGGCGGATTTTTACATGGACTTAAATGGGTTTACAAGAATTTGAATTGATTTTATTTACTTTATACAAAAAGTCTTCGCAACATGGTCCACTTTGGAGATGGAATTACACTGTAGTTCGGTTGCCGTCTCCTCCAAGTTTTTGAACAATCTAAAAAAATACAAAAGGGTAAAACGTTAACTAAAAAAACAAATAATTTGAATGCGATGTATCGATAACGCATTGCAGTGTGTCTGTAGAATATTACGAAAATCGATTTGTGCAAACACAACCATAGTGCATGTTGATCGATAACTGGGTGCGATAACTATCGCGAGGCACATCTCCAACGTTCTCATACCTAAAATAAAAAGGTTGGAGGAATATCTCTTTCCCGACTTCTAATTTTACGTAAACCATGTCGAACTATATTGCCAGAAAGGGACCCGCAGTTCTCTGTAAGTATTATGAACGGGTAACAATCGGACACGCGTTGAATGCAACAAATTCCGTAGCGCAATAACCCGGAATATTATGATTACGTAAATATCTAATGCGAATTTTTTCCCCACAGCAAATCTGGGCAGATGGGCCTACAATCTCTCCGGATTCAACCAATACGGTAGGACTACTATATAACCTAGTGATTTCTAACAGCTGAACCTTGGTGTTTACCGATTTCTGCAGGTCTGCATCGGGATGATTGTCTGTATGAGAACGAGGATGTCAAGGAGGCTGTGCGCCGATTGCCCAGGAAGTTGTACGATGAGCGCAACTACCGCATCATGAGGGCCCTCCATCTGTCCATGACCAAGACCATCCTGCCCAAGGAGCAGTGGACCAAGTACGAGGAGGACGTCAAGTATCTGGAACCCTACCTCAAGGAGGTCGTGAAGGAGCGCGAGGAACGTGAGGACTGGGAAAAGATCCACTAAACGCGCCACTAAATCCCTATACTTTGGACTTGTAAATGTTGAAATACATAGCTTAGATAAATACCAAAATTGGCTATGAAATCGAGTCTGCGTGGTCGTTTGGGAATGTGGACCCTTCAGTTTATTCAATGGGCATTCGCGTCAAGGCGAAATGAGCTCGTTAAATGATCATGAGTATGGGCTAGTTGCTATGTTATATTTTTTTTTTATGTGAAGCTCCATGCTACCTTACCTTTTGCATAAATGGCAAATTTAACAGCGATCCTAAAACCGGCACTCGGCCCAGGAAATTAATAGCCACGGGGAAGAAGCCGCTGAAAAGATAAAACAAAAGAACATTTAGAAGAAGTGTCAGGGTGTTTAAATAAACATAGGTCTAAAAGTAAAAGACAAATCCCTAAAAGAAATTACTTCCTCTTGTAATTTGAAGTAAATTTCTTATGATATTCACTTAATATTTGCCGTACTTTGAATAGATTTCCATTGATTATTAAGATATATAAGAAGCTGGTCTTTAACATTCATTAGAACGGTATTTGAATTGATGAAAATACGTAAATATATTCGGGTAATTCTTTAGTTGTTCCATTCGTTGGTCGTAACTTTTTTAAAATCTTGCCATGCACAAGGTAAAAAGAGAGAGATATACATAGGCAAAATATATAAAAACACCGTAGAAACAGCGAATAATTCCTATTTCTGCTTTTTCGAGCATCTATAGCATATGATCGAGCCTACTTCTAACGCCAATCTAAAGAATTAAACTTGTTAGTTGCTCTTTTCTATGAAAGACATGAAATCGAAATCCGTATGACTTGCAGTTTTTCAACTAAAATATAAACGAAACTAAACCCTGATTTGAGAATGGAATATTTAAAGCGGGTAGACCATGTGGACTGTGTAACCGGTTAGCCCCGCTTAAATGACCTCGGACAAATCCGACTGAGCCTTGGCCAGAGAGCTACGAACCTGAAGAGTGCGAAAAATCCATAGGATTCAATAATCATGCCGAAGATGGGGAATCCCAGCAGGACGATGACGATTCCACCGAAGAAGGCCGTTGTGCCTTTGACTTTGTGCCGTTGGAAGAAAAAGCGCAGGGTGCGCTCCACGCCAATGACGCAGCCGAGGCCCGATATGAATAGAATCTGCGGGAAAGAGGCGATTGCTATTATTATAGTGCTCGAAGGGTGTGCTACATGGGGTGCATTATGTGCATGTGACGAACGTACATTGCCAATGGCGAGCAGGCCTTTATCGAACAGCAGCAGCATGCCGAGAAACAGAAAAGAAATACCAAAACCAGCCAAGCCGATGCCAATTTCTGCGGGAAGATTTCAATAAGCGGTTTAGTTGCGCTGATGGCTATCACGTATCAATACTTACTCTGCAGATCTGTAATTTCGATCATTTTGTGTTTGGCTCTGATTTAATTTGATTTCAGAAAAATTAAATCCACGTAAACACCAATTTAATTTCAAAGCACGAACAGCTGATTGCCACTTTCATTCAAAGTTAAGTGCTAACGAATGTAAACAATGTTTGCAGGGCTGCAATCGATTCAGTGTTGTAAAGCGATCAAAGAGTCGATCAATTATGAAATACCTTTTGGGTTCAGTTTATTTGTATCCAAATTTAAATTGTAATATGTTAAATTAGGATACAAATATATGGCATATTTATGTTCCATCCCACACATTCCGCAATATCGATATCTATCTCGATAGGAGCTACGATACACGCATATACCAGCCTCCGTCAACGCACATCCCTAATTAATTTTCACACGCCATTTTACAATTAAATTTGTAACGATCTGACGCTTTATTTTATTCGGGCAGTTTGTGCGCAGCGAGTTATTGAAACTCCTGTGATTCTATTTATTGAAAAGAGACTGCACACATAGTTAATTGGTCATGGAGCGTAAGTAGAGTTTTAAAACGCGCACAAGTCGCACCGTGAATACACTGAAAACACTGAAATATGTGCACTCTAGGTGGCGGTTATGGTGGTGGTGCCGGACAGGGATATAACAATTTCGCTGTCCCCCCACCAAACTACCAACAAATGCCAAATAAAACGGGTAACTACAACGAGCCACCTCCGAACTACGGCAAACAAGGCGGTGGTAAGGCGTGCATGTGAACTCCATGTTGCGAATCACGCACCAATATCAACACATTTATGTTTAAGGTTATGATTCCGGTTCCGGTCATCGTGGTTCTGGTGGAAGCGGCGGCGGTGGCGGCGGCGGCTCATGGAACGACAGAGGAGGCAATTCTTACGGGTATGTTATCCCCTTTTAGTATTTCGGTACCGATCAGTTACAGGATTTTCAAATCATGGGTAGTAGACTTCTACGGGGGTTTTTTAAGTGTTATAAGAGAAGTGTATGCATATATAAACATTTATCAATCAATCCAGCCAAACCGATGAGAAAAAAAGACCGAGCCAATACTTAAAACACAAAGCGTAATGTAAAGATGTTGTAGAAATGCAAGCGATGCACGGTGCTGCATCAAAGTGTGAAAATGCTCATAGCCATTCCTGCAAATAACTTGTTCGTACTGGTTGAAAGCGCAGAAAACATCAAATTACAAAAAATTTTAGCCCACAATTTGGCTATTTATTATTTACCCCCATGACTGTATTTCATGTACGTTTTTTTTTGTCATCGAAAATTTCTCTAAAAATATTTGAAACTGGTATTCAAATAATGATTCAAATGAGTCTAATGGTAAAAAAAAATGACCCCCTGGGGAAGCCAATATTTCTGCAATGAATAAATAATACTGGTGGTTCGACAGCCGTTGAAATTCGAATAATAATGGTCGCCTAATGAAATCTATGATGAATTCCTTGATATTTGCATAGAGAATCGCGCACATTTTATTATTATCGTTTCACATACCTATGTACACTATATCATCCATTCCTGCGTAAATACGATATAGAAACAGCATCAACATGTTCAAAATGAACATTCAAAAAATGTGTGAGTTTATGACATGATGGTAAAAAAAAAAAAAACAAGATCAAACATGACACAAGTGTAATCAAAGATATAATATAAAGCTATGACCTTTGAAAAACTATCATATTACCCAATATCAACCAGCAATCATATAATCTAAAAATAAATAAATGTCGCAAGAGGCAAAAACAACAAGAAATTCAGTAAAATAATTATTAAATGCAAAGTTCGGAGAATTGGTGTGGTTCTAAGACTCTAATCATCTTAAGGTATTTACGTATACTCAAATAATTCAACAATTTCAATTACATACTATATGGTCAATATATATTTATATACATAAGAAAGCAATGATTTCGCGTCTAGGATAGAGCTACCTCTAACAAACTAAATGTAAGATAATTTTAAACACTTTTTTTTTAATCGCATTGACAGATTTAGTTATTAATGTTGTTTTTTTATCACATAATAAACCTGAAACCTCCCCTAATCTAGGTCCTGCCTCGTTTTAAGATAAATTATTATTTTTTTATAGTAGATAAGCAAATAAACAGGTAGTGTTTTTGGTTTGATAGCGATGGTATCTAGGTGTAAGATATTTTCTACCTAAGTGTATTTAAATGGGTCGAACGTCTTTCGTCCCTCTCATTTTTGAGAATTTAGTAAATAGAGTCTGTTTCGGTAGTAGACTAATGCAAACGTTATTAAATTAAGATTATGTGGTTAAGAGTACATGTGCCAACATTACGTTGTCCTCCTTGGCAGTTTGATCAGTGATTGCCGCCGCACTTGGTTCTAATTATTAAGATGGAAAGCAACAAAATGGACATTCGCTGTTTGAACGTCGTCGTCACTGACCGAACTGCGCCGGGTGCTCTATACATGGCATTAGAATGCCATAAAGTCGGACAAGAAATATGTATTGTAAAGGGGTCCTAGGCGTATACCTCACCATACTGCATTAAAACCAAAATCAAAGCATTAAATAAGTTATTCAATATCCTCTTTTAGAAATGGAGGCGCCAGCAAGGACAGCTACAACAAAGGTAAAAATAATGCAAATAATTGCAAACATATCGAGTAATGTATACCAATATTTTTCTACATATTGAACTTGAACCCAAAATCGAAATAGAAGAAAAAAAAAAACCCAACCGGTTAGAACATGAAAAACAGAGTCTAATTCCAAACCAAAAAAGTAAAAAAAAATGAATATGCATAATAACAAACATGTTCCTTTCCTGGCGGCATTCTTGGTGGGGCCCAATTGCCCATTTGAAATTCCGTCGAAAAGTCCACGCGTCGTGGCCTTTAAAGTGTATTTAGCGTACTTATATTCAACTCGTTGATCTCTGTTTGATCAATAATGGTTAACGACCGACTCGGCCTGCTAGGTGTAATTTAATGTTTAATTTCTGTAAAGTGTTGTATACATGTCAAAGCGTTGTCACGAATCAAAATCAAGGTTTCCTGTAAGGTGCATTATTGGTCGGGCTAACTCCTGGCAATTTGGGGTCACCTGTTTGTGTTTTTGTGTGCCAGTCAGTCAGTCTGGCTTTGAAAGCTCAAAAGCCGACCGAAACCTGTTCAAAGTGTTATCATGTTACCATGTTCTCTCCCGGAGTCGTCCACCCACAGAAGGTTTTCGAAATACACCTCAAAATTCTGGTTTCCACATATAAGTATAATCCTGGTTAAAATATCACTGAACAGCCAACTATAGGAGTATCTGTACCATATGCGGGCGTGTACCTTGGCCCTCACCTTCGTTGCGTTTTTGGTGGTTGATGTGAGGGGCTAAATTCTAAAAAGAAAGAAGAAAATACAAAAAATAAAAACAATAAAATAAAGTAGCAGTTCCATTCTAAGCTATACCCTGACTTGCCAGCTCGTCCTAATATCCCATTCGTATTTGTAGGACCCGGAGGATACTCGGGCGGCGGCGGTGGAGGAGGCGGGGGCTCCGGTGGCGGCGGCGACATGATCACCCAGGAGGACACCATCTTTGTCTCTGGCATGGATCCCTCTACCACCGAGCAGGATATTGAAACTCACTTTGGAGCGATTGGAATCATCAAGGCAAGTAGTCATCACATTATCCGTCTGTAGACACGTTTTAACATTTGAATCGTTCTATCCTTTTTCATCTGACTTAACAGAAAGATAAGCGTACAATGAAGCCCAAGATTTGGCTGTACAAGCACAAGGAGACCGGCGCCTTCAAGGGTGAAGCCACTGTCACCTACGATGACACTAATGCCGCACAGTCCGCCATTGAATGGTTCGATGGGCGCGACTTCAACGGCAATGCGATCAAGGTGTCGCTGGCCCAGCGCCAAAACAACTGGAACAAGGGCGGCGGTGGTCGCGGAGGATTTGGCGGACGTCGTGGTGGTGGCGGCGGAGGAGGAGGTGGCGGTGGTGGTGGCGGAGGCGGTGGTGGAGGACGCTTCGATCGAGGAGGCGGCGGTGGCGGTAATGGAGGTGGCGGTGGCGGTGGCGGTGGACGCTTTGATCGTGGAGGAGGCGGTGGAGGTGGTGGCGGCGGCGGCGGCAATGTGCAACCGCGTGATGGCGACTGGAAGTGCAACAGCTGTAATAACACCAACTTCGCCTGGCGCAACGAATGCAATAGGTGAGCAGAGTTTAGACATACACTTCTAGACCAACTTCCATATTCCATCATATCATAATTCTCAAAAAACCACACATGCCTACAACTATGATTGAACTCAAAAAGTAGACGAAACACTAAAAGTGTTTGAGAGGCAATCGTAAAGCAATTTTTCCTGATAAGGGGCACATAATTGCCACATGAGTTTATCTGATGGAGTATGAGAACTAATTTTGCTTTGGGGAATCACAAATTGAGCAATCTTTAGTATGTTACGATAGTAATAATCACTCCCATTTCCAGATGCAAGACTCCCAAGGGCGACGACGAGGGATCGAGCGGTGGTGGCGGCGGCGGATACGGTGGTGGTGGCGGCGGAGGCTACGACCGCGGAAATGATCGCGGATCCGGCGGCGGTGGATATCAGAACAGAGATCGCGGCGGCAACTCGCAAGGAGGAGGCGGCGGTGGCGGCTACTCGCGATTCAATGACAATGGCGGAGGACGGGGTGGCCGAGGAGGAGGTGGTGGCGGCGGCGGCAACCGCCGCGATGGTGGTGGACCCATGAGGAACGATGGCGGCATGCGTTCTAGACCATATTAAGCGCATGGCAGCCGATGGAGGCACCTATTTTTTTCACTTTTACGTATTAATTGTAGCGAGTACCCCTTTAAATGTACTTTTAAATTTACCAGTCAGAGCCAATTATAAATTATAATTGCCAGCACACATCTTCATTTTAACCGATTTTCTAGCCAAACCGGTTATTGCTCGTTTTGACTGAATTATATTATATAATTATGTAATCTAATTTAACAATTGTAACTGTAACATGGTACATACAAATAAATATATATATATTTACATATAGCTCATATATATGTATATGTATATATATAAAAAATCAGAGACCCTGCGGCGACTTTGGGAATTACCATTTAAAGATAACATTCTAGCAATCCAGCTTTTCTGACTAAAGGGATTTCTAAAGAACTCGACAAGTTCGCCTTGCCGAAATATTATTCGTATTCGTTGAAAAGAAATGAGGAACTTTACAAGTCACGCGCACAAGGCGTGTATAAGTGGGCAACTGCTCTCGCAATAACCCAGGTCGATAAATCCAGACTTTTTATTTTTAGAATTGTATTAAACAGAAACGAGGTTGCACCCGCTGTTTACATGCTCGATTGATAGCTGCTCACCTTCATCTGCTCGCGGAGAAGGTTGTTTTGTACATTTTTGTATTATTTTCTTTTATTTTCAATATACATTATTATTATTATATTACAGTTCATCTTTTTCTAGCAGGGTGTAGCGATGCTTGGATGGTCCAAGTTCCTTGAATTTTGACTCTGGAGGCGAAGTACCCTTGCCAGTGTGTGGGTCAGGTTCAATTTCATTTGAGGGATCCGGCCCGTAATGAAATTCCCTGGAAAGCAGAGGAGATCGTTTTTAGTTTTTGTGCCTTGGCTACCACTAGGTTCTGGAGTAATTACCTGTGCAGCTTGCCACTGTAGAGATCCTGCAGGAACTGCTTTAGCTTTCCCGGCGAGTACATGTCGCTGAAGTGGGGGAACAGATACATGTGCTTGAACGAGTCGATGGCAATCAAGGGCAAGTCATCCTCGGATTTACCCAGATGGTGTAGAGGATGCGCAAATCGTTTGCCATCAGCGGTCAAAAAGTTGACGTTCTCTGCAAAGTTTTAAAAATTCATCGTCAAATTAAATGCTCATATGTAAACAGAACACCTGCACATCTTACGTTTCTCATCCAGCAACTGACGCTCAATGATCGACTTGTAATCCTTGATTGAGTTATTATCAGTGGGGTGATGGAAGAGAATTAGGAACGGCAGACCCTCCTCCGTAAGTTCCTCTGCATTCTCGAAGGTAATTTCTCGTACCAGTGGTACACACTTCTCTTGGACCCAAATTTTGAGTTCATCGAAATTTTGTAGGCTTCCAGTGTAGGTCTCATCGTTTTCATGGGAGAGAGCTACATCGGGCCTAAATACTATAATGGGTGTGCCTGAAACAAACCAATCAAAAGTTGGCATCAGTATTGCCTGGCATATCGCAGTGTCTTTGATGGATTTTACCAGGAGGATGCATGGCCTGGGCGGCTTCTCCGAAGCCGACGTGAAACTGGCAGTCTTCCTTTAGGTTTGTCGCCACCTTGCGGAATATGTCGTACTCGGGCTGGTCCCTACGATCGAAGTAGCCCAGGATAAGGCGCTTCTTGGAGTCCAGGTTCTCCAGATCCTTCAGCGATTTAAACTCCTGGATGGGATCCTCCAGCTGCTTCTTAACGAACTCAAGGAAGGCTTCGGCCGAACGCTGTCCTCGATATTCGCGCTTGCTGAGCTGCCCATTGCGGACAATTTTTAAGGTTGGATACTTGTTTATGTGGAACCGGGACGCGATGGCCGTTTCCTTGTCGCAATCCACTTTTCCTAGCACCACCTTTCCAGCCTCTGGGAACTCCTCTTTAATCTGCAAGAGATATCCAATCCAATTGAATGCCACGTATTTGTTCGATATAAATTAACTATAGACATATGTAAGCATCGCATTGTTTGTAAGCTTTTACTGCGCATCCATTTGACTCACCTTATCAGCAGCTTCCGCGAATATAGGTGCTAAAATATTACTAAACCGACACCACTCCGCATAAAAATTAAGGAAAACCAATTCATTAGACGCTGCAAGAAAATAAAGCGTGTTTAATGTAAGCAACAAACTGTGTGTGAAATTGTTGTCTGTGTATTCCAAGTGTGGAAAACAAGCAAATGCATTCAGATAATAATATTAATAATATCGTAGTATAACTTCGAAGACTAACTTCAAAGTTTTGTAATAAATTGATATCGCCACTATTTTTAACAATAATGCAAATTTATATTTAAAAAAATTTAACCAATAGGGCTATGCTAAAATATAGTTTTATTGCAAGATTATATATAGAGCATATCCCAAATAAAATAGCCTTTTAGGCAAGGAACTTTTTCGGGCTAGTGCCCATTTTGGCGGACTATCGAACCGATAGATCACAGTGCAGCATGGAAAATAAACCGCCCTAATTAAGTTGTATCCAAATTTCGCACCTTGTCCTTCGCGAAACCGCATAAAACTTATCTTACCACGTTGGCAGTGCCGAATTGAACGAGCCACTGATTTTGTTTAGTGACACGTCAATGGGGCAGTCGGCTAATTGATTCCCACTCACGCTGGCGGCGGGAATGGCATGGGGAATGGTGGATGATGGGGATGAATGGCTGTGGACATGTCTTACCTAGGGTCATATCGATATTATCACTGGTCATGGGTACGGCTCCGGCGCCATCAGCCGGCTGTGTGTGCTGGAGTAGCTGTAGAATCTGCGAATTCCATAAGATGTCAGTTCTGGTTAGTTAGTTATTTGGTTAGGGGGAGCCAGAAAAGCCGGGGCTGTCTGGCCGGCCCCTCCCCACAATGAGTCCCCGCCCGCTGATTGAGCGGGTTAGCCATTCCAGTGACCAGAAACATGACCAGACAGAACGGAACACGTCGACTCACCGCAACTAGGGCCACACAGGGCCCAAGCTTTCCGATTCCGATTCTGGCTCCAAACATTCTCGTTCGGCTTCCGAATGGCGAGTGCGGCTGGCGAGGAGTGGGCGTGGAATTGCGTGCACCGGCAGAGAGTCCAAGCGATCGGTTCTCTTTTTTTTTTGATTTCAGTTACACATCAGCTGGAATGGAATGCAAACGTACGCACAATTTATAAGTTTTAACAATTTTTGGTTGATTTTATCGGCTGGCCAGTGTTGGTTAGTCTCGAACCGCACACTTCATTGCCAATCGACTATGGCGATAGCTTAGTCACATGACTTGGCCATCGCTAGCAGCAGCGATAAAAGCGATAGCAGCAAACAACGATAACAATTTCAATGGAAATGAAACAAAAAGTGTCTAAATGAATACATATGCACACATATGTATGTGCAACAACATTTGCAAATCTTTGTTTATAATAGCTGACGCTTATGGATTTTATGGTGGTAAATAGAGCGAGAAAATCTAGAAGCCAAGCGCGTTTTCAATTCGGCAATAAGTTTTGAGCTAAATACCCTGAAAGTCTGCTGAGCGAACGGTTTGTGGAATCCAAAAACCAAATGTGTGTGCATACATATGTACGATTGTAATGTGTTATTGTTGCTCCCCAAAATATCGAAACATATACATACCTACATATACGAATATACATATGAGTTTATGTAAACATACACATGCGTAAATGTTTAATTACTTTGTTTATGACAACATATACGGCCATTAGAATACGTTGAGTACGATAATCGGCCATTTTTCGCCTATTGGCTATGGAATCGTGATAATCTAGTCTATTGGTATATATGTGAGTGCGTATGTAATGCAGCAATATACATATATGTGCATACTATGTATTGCGCACCTTGTCGAACTACAACTGTGTGTGCTCACATAAATGTATGTGCATTGTACATTGTACATCCATACGTGCATATATGCAGTGCATTATCTATATTGCCACCACGACACTCAAAAACTCAAATATTAACTTCGATTTGTTCTAAAAGTGTTGATTGTGCCCAAATTATCATCCCAGTGACATTTATTTGGCTTTGTTTGCGCACTGCCTAATGCACATGTCCATAAGTATGTACATAGTATTATTTATTTATTTATGGTAGCCACTATACTATAGGTATCGAATCGCCCCAATAACGTCGCACACACACTGATGTGCGTAATTATGTATTCGGATGGTGGATATATGATATATATGCACCTATAAGCGATAACCGGATTTCCAATGACACCCAAATCGCCTTGCCTAAATATAAGCAAATAAGTAATTTCGAATACGTTACATGCTAAGTATTCTTTTAGCCGATTCACACAATGTCCGATGGATCGCCGCCTCCATCGATTTGCTTTATCCGTGCTGCCGAATCGTATCCAAAATCACAAATGGAGAAGGAAGACTCCCAGCTGCTCGTCCCGTTTCAAGAGTGTAGGTGCTCCCCCATATACTGTAACTTAAAACACCTGCTAATCCATAGTATATATCCCACCAGTGGCCGGCGAATCGATTAAGTACCTGGGACGCACGGATGATGGCATTCTCGCCCTGTCCAATTACCGGATATTCCTCTCCAAGCTGTCAACCGGCTATGAGACCTACGTTCCACTGGGCCTAATCGAAACCGTACAGGTGCGGGATTTGTTCCAGCTGATTGTCAACTGCAAGGATGCCAGCACTGTGCGGTGCTCCTTTCCGTCAGCGGAACAGTGCTCCGACTGGCAACGCCGGATCCATCTTATGATCGGGGTTCCCGAATCACTGGAAACACTCTTTGCCTTTCCATTTTACTCCTGGACCTGCGATGTGATCGGAAGTGGTAATGGAAGCGGAATCGGAAGTGGCCAGGCGAACGGAAACGGCCTAGTGGCCAAGGATCGCGCGCTACACAATGGCTCTGCTAAGCCCGCAGCCACCGTCACAGCGGCCAATCCTTTGCCCGATCCTGCCAGCGATACCATCTCTGCCGCCATGAGCAACCGCCTGCAACGATCCGTGCGCTATGAAAGCGACTTTAAGAACGAGGTTGCCCGCTTGGGATTCGATCTGAAGGGCTCGTGGCGCATCTCAACGGCCAATGCCGATTTCAAGCTCTGTCCCTCGTATCCACCCAAATTGCTTGTGCCCTGCTGCATCACCGATGAAATGCTTCACAACGTGGCCAACTTCCGGGGTTCGCGAAGGCTACCGGCTGTCGTCTGGCGGCACCAAAAGTCGGGTGCCATCTTGGCCCGGTGCAGCCAGCCGGAGGTCGGTTGGCTTGGCTGGCGCAACACACGGGACGAGCAGCTCCTCAAGGCACTCGCCGATGCATGTGCCTTTGACAGGGGCGAACACGCCAGGCATTCCAACAGCGCCAATGCAAAGGCGCAACCAACAAAGGGCTCCAAGGAGACCAACGGCCAGTCGGGTTTATCCGGCAAGAGTTCGCCATCTCTGGACGATTCCTCGCATGAGGAACTCACGCTGGATGAAATCAAGGTACGTTTTGGCGTTTATAACCAGATTAACCGGGTCTCCTTGGTATAAATAATCACGTTTATAAATAAACTACTTAACACAAAGCAGTAAAGAAGTCAAAATGCCAAGTGCTAATTAAATAAATTAATCCTTGTTCTTCAATTGTATTTTCTTTCAGAAAATCCTCATTGTAGATGCTCGCAGCTACACCTCCGCAGTTACAAATCGTGCCAGAGGTGGCGGATGTGAGTGCATCGAGTACTATCCCTGTGCAGAGATAGAGTTTATGAACCTGGGCAATATCCACGCCATTCGAAAAAGTTTTCACGCTGTCCGACAGCTTTGCGCGTCGTCTTCAGATGATCCCAAGTGAGTTTACTAAGGGTAGTTAACTGCTATGTGTACATATGGAATCATTATTTTACAGCTGGTACGGACAGTTGGAGAAAACCATGTGGATGCAGCACCTTTCGGGCCTGTTGGGAGCCACCATGACCGTTGTGCATACCATCGAGAAGAATGGACGTCCCGTCCTTGTGCACTGCTCAGATGGTTGGGATCGCACTCCACAGATCGTGGCCACGGCACAACTGTGTTTGGATCCCTACTACAGAACTGTCGAGGTACAGAACTGTTGATATACATATTTTCTGTTCTATAGTTTAAACTTTACCTACTTGCTTCTATTTGCAGGGGTTCCGCGTTTTGGTCGAGCGTGAATGGCTGAACTTTGGGCACAAATTCGCCGATCGTTCCGGAAATGGTCCCAATTCCGATGAAGTTAACGAGCGATGTCCAGTTTTTCTGCAGTGGCTTGATCTGGTGCATCAAATACACAGGCAGTATCCATGCAGTTTTGAGTTCAGTATAAGCTACTTGGTAAGCGTTGCAATGAAATTTCGTATGGTGTAGTGCCCATTAAGCCTTTTTTTATATATCTTTTAGATCAAACTGGCGCAACATTCGTTGTCCTGTCTGTTCGGCACGTTCCTATGTAATTCGCTCAGAGAACGCATCGAGAATTCAGTTTTCGACCGAACGTTTTCCGTGTGGCCATTTTTAGCGGAAACTATGTATAGAAATCCTCTCTATAAGCATGAGACTGAAAAGGTAAATATCATTTTGGTATGCACTGTCAAATTGAAGGGCGATGCTAATGATTTTTATATTTTTTAGGTTCTTTGGCCGGCGCACAGTGTGCGGTTTTTATATTTTTGGTCTGATGTATACCTTGGTAGTTTAGGGAACAAAAATGGAACTGATCTGCCATTACTAAGTAATGAAAGACAGAGCGGACACAATGGTGAGTAACGATGTACCCCTAATAGAAATGTACTCACTTTCATTTACTTAAATAACCAATAGGCCTCATGGCGAAGACACGATCTTCAGAAGACTTAACAACGAATGAGTTGGGACAGAGCACCATTTCCAGGAGGTCTAGTGATCCTAACCTGACCGTTGAATCCATGTAGGTCAACTAATGATTATTTGATCGGACAGCAAAATGAAATTCGTTTTTTTCCGTTCGATTCAGTGTTACAGATTGCTTCAATGCAAACAGCAACTCAATGTTTGACATACGATCTGAGGCCAACAACAGTGTTAGCGCAAACGTCCAAGAATGTCCAAGTGTTAAAGACTCCAAAGAAGTAGAGCTGGACGTAACGGATGCAACTGAAATAGGTCCATGTGGCCGTTCAAATAATCCCATTCCAGAGTTTCATAACGACCAAAGCACAGCTTCTAACCGTGATATATTGGAAGTGGAAACACAATCGCAAAGGCGAAGTTCCTTGGAGTTCTCACATCAACAGATACCTGGATCCGGGCGACCTGTCTTCATTTTCGGTTCATCCGAAAACGGTAAGTGATATTAGCAAGAAAGAGAACTTAACTTAACTATCGTAATGGTTTCAGATCCAAATCCAGTTCCTTCAAAATCTGAAGACACAAGTGATATTTGTCGCGCCCTATGGCATGGCGCTATTGAAACCAGCACTGATACCCTTATTCCCGCGGAGCCCGTACAAATACCAAACAGCGACAATAGCAGTAGAGACCACATAACACCCCCAATGGAATTGGTTATTGGTGATAAAAAGCTGGAGCCGACTACCACTGTCCAAACCAGTAAAATCAGTCAGAGCTACAATAATTTGCCCAAGGTACACATAAGACCGAATGCCGTGATATGCCCGCAGCGAGTAGACGCTTTTCCACATCACCTGGACCTACAAGTGCCAAGGGAGACGACGGGAAACCCGGACCGTTGCAAGCCGGATAAGTTAGCCAAAGATGCGAATTCCAATGGAGCCCTGCTGGCATCCGATGGCTACCACGCAGAGGAAAGTCTCTTCATGTCTCCCGACCTCCAGCGATTCGTGGGCCAGTCGCCATTCGATGCTCCCTCTACGGGCGGACGAATACGGCGAAATACCTTCGGCTCGAGCTACAGTCGCGACATGAAATTCACAGCAGAAAACGGCAGGTGAGTTGTGTACCGTCTCACCTTATGGCGCTTCTTCAAAAGACAATAAGTGTATACTAAAAATACAAAATCTACTTTCTACAGCGCACACCAATTCCCTTCGTCGGGCATCATATCGTTGCCCCCAACACCATTTCAGGAGAGGGCGCAGTTCACTATATCCTGTCCAGATGGCCTGGCTCATGGACTCAGCGAACAAAATATAAGACTCCACCAAATCGTACAAGAACACAAGGTAAAATCCAATATATCAACTGGTTTCATTACATTATTTAAAATACCAATACTCGTTTTTAGCTACGTGAGGAAATGCTTCTGCGAGAAATTCACGGTATGCGGCTGGCTTTGTTGGAAAAAGGTTGCCCCAGTTGCAACAGCATCGTTTCGACAAATATGGAACATGTAAATAATGATCTATTTTGATACTCGTTTTAGATATAACATGCGTGCATATATTCTTGAGAAGCGTGGTTGATGTTAGATATAGCCCCTCGTAGCAAAGTGTGTGCAAATACGTTTAAAATAGGGGCATATTCTATAAAATAACATATTGTGATGTTTCAATCGAGGGCAATATTGTATTCTAATCATAAGTAACAATGTGCATTTACTTTCAGTCGTCTAATTATTTAACTCTTCTTTAGGAAAATGGATCGGATATCGTTGAAAATGCTTCAACATGTTCCTGGGAAGCCGTCGAAGAACGTAGCGGTCCCCCATCGTATGCACCTTCCTCGATCCAAGAGAAAAAAGCCTCCAGTGTCCTATGGGTACCAGATCATGCCGTTTCACGTTGCTCTAGTTGTCAAACTGAGTTCTGGCTTGGACGAAGAAAACATCATTGTCGGTGCGCATCCAACACTTGAAACCTTACTGTTTTACTCTTAATAGATTTTCAATATGTATGATTTTTAGCTTCAGTTGAATATTTCCATTTTTAGCGATACTAAATTCCTAGACCTTAAAGTCAGTTAATAAGACTCTCGTACCTTCTTTATGACTGTGCAATACTACGATTAAATTGGACTATTCAATTCTTTTGATGCTCATATTCAACTTAAGTTGAATGCGTGTTATAATTTTTGTTATTTTACTGGGATACATGACTATACTAACAGTGTAAACTATGCTAATCAAGAATATATAAAAATCAAATAACAATTCATTTAATTTTTTAAGTTATTTCATTGTAGCTTAAACTATTTCAGCAAAACAACCCAGTCAGTTGATAAGCCACTAACGTATATTATTTAACTATTTTGTCTTATACACAAACGTATTTTTTGAGCAGTTAATAAAGCAAACACTATTTAATTCAATTACAGATCATGTGGAGAAATTTTTTGTGCTGACTGCTCGGAATTTTGGGCGCCGTTGCCAAACGAAAAGCTTTTTAATCCAGTTAGGCTATGTGGATCTTGCTACACGACCGTCACAACAAATGTCCAAGAGTATGCTGCAGTACCTGCAGAATCCGAATCCCAGGTGAAGGACGAGGAGGCGTCTTCTGCGAATTCCTAAGAGCTTTTCCCAATTAACTTAAGTCTCCTCTGTTGTATCAATATGTACATATTATTACTCAAAAATATTTATTGCATATGTGTTAGCACCATAATAGCGAAAAGTTCATCTGTGCGTTTATATAGAACACGAAATTATACAATTTTGTTAGAAATATATATGTGGATATATGGAAACAATTGTAAATTCAAATACAATCTTTAAACAAAAAATCAAATTCATTTATTGAATTACCAATGGGTCGAAATGGAGTATACGATAAAAGGGGTTTTCAAAATTACCAAAAGCCTTTAGAATATCGTAAAAAAGGAATTAAATAGTGTGAAAGGTGTGTTTTCTTAACATTCCGATTAAATAAACTTTAATGCTCCTTGGTGTTTTTTTTTTATATTTCTATACTGAAGACTTATTTTAAACCAGAGTTTTATTTTACATAAAAGGACAGAAAGTCTTTCCTATTTTCTGTACAATTGTTGTTTTATATTTATATTTTATAAAATATCCTAAAAGAATAGTTTATATAAAGTTAAAAAACATTAAAAAAAAACATATAGACGTGGTTATCGTTATCGATACTGAACCGGTGTGAACAGACCATAAAAGCTGCAGGTGAAATCCTCGGCTCAGGTAACATATGTATATCGATAACTATTAACCCATACAGTCGTAGAAGCGCCAAACACGGCGTTGTTTCGAAGTTTTTTTTTTGTATTAGTTTCCTTTCTTAAATTGTTGATATTTGTGTTCGAATTGTGTGCGAAGATGTGTGATGTCCGAAATCTAATTGACTTGTCCGAATGGGATGAGCCCACCAAGGAGCCGTTGCACGAAGAGCCGGAGGACTCTGTGGTGGCCACGAACTTTGAGGTGCCCTACGATCCCTTCGATCTGATGGAGAAGGAAGCTTGCATCAAGGTAAGGTTAGGTTGCATACCACTGGGATCCCCAATGCTTTGGGTATAGATCTTTACTGGTCGTATTTATTCATGCAATTCACTTAAAACTCCTTTTTCCACCAATTTCAGGGCATGACCTTGACGTCGCAGATCAAGGAAAAGGTGTCCAGTGCCGAACGACAGTATCCGGATCTTGAGAGCGAGAGTCCTCCGGTTTGCATGCAGACGGATGCAGCGACTGCGTCCGGACCCGGATCAGGAGAAACAACTCAAAAGCGGCGCTCGAACAGCTCGTTCCAGAAGCAGCTCCTTAAACTTAATGCCTCACGATCCGTGGTGAACACACCAACCCATAGTCGATCCAAAACAGAGTTTGAGAGAACAATTCTGAACGAAAACCTGCAGATGCTGGCGGCAGAGTCGCCATTGAAGCTTATCGAGGACGACGACGTCCTGTCGAACAGTATCAACTTCGAGGAAGACCTAAAAATGCTACGCATTCCGATCCTAGACGCGCTTAACAATGCAGAACCCAATGCAAAAGCCGAAGAAAATCAGGGAAACGTAAACAGAATGGTTGACGTGCGGCAAGAAAGTCAGGAAAGTCCACATACCCCAATCGAAGACCGATCAAATGGCAAGAGTTTGAGCCAACTCCTGGAGCAGCTGAAGATCTTGGCACACGAACACGTCGAGAGGTCCAAGTGGCATCTGTTTGACACGGCAATTGAATCCATTGCAGCGGTCATCTTTGGACCCGGTGGCTCTTGTCCGGAAGGTAAAAAGGGCGAAGCAGCTATATCATCGCCGTACTCATACACCCGCCAAGGAACATTTGATCTCGAACTTCAAGTAAGTACTACATTTAGTCCTTTACTGAAAATAATTGTTAACATTTGAGGTCTAAAGCAGAAGATACATCTTCATTGCTATTTATTATAGGAATACGCATGTTTCCTCTAAGATATTGGATTGTGTGTCGTATAGCTTTTTAACAATAAAGCCTTATTAAATTGTTTTATTTCTCCAATTCAGGGCAAGAAGACAAAACGTTCCTTGGATGCTAACCACATAGAGGAGGAGGAGATCGATCCACCAGGAAGTGACGTTCAAAACTTTCCCGATGCCATGGTCTGCTCAACAGCCACATTTGATGGCGAATCTCGTCTAAATCCATTTGATAGGGACTCGCTTCCATCCCTACCATCGATAACTTCGATACCGTCCGTGTCAGAAGCCAGAAAGGAGCCGTTTATGACGGAGTTGGTTGACGAAACACTCGCCCAGCAGATCAACCAGCTGCTGGAGCGGCACAAACTCGCAAACACTGGCATCAGCGATCACGAACAACAACACGGAGTTGATCCCAGGACAGTCATACTGTTGGTGAACCCCAGCAACTACAGCAGCACTCAGGTAGCATGCAACGTTTCTACCAACAACGTTGCCAAGACCAAACCAATGCCTCTAAGTGAGTCCAACGCGGCGGTCTCCATGCGCCGTCGATCATCGTCACTTTCCATTCAGGACAAGTGCAAGTTGCCCAGGGAAGTCCTGAAGTCCGATCGCCAGGTGGAAAATCTGCCGCCGCCCAGGGAGGTCAAGAACACAGCCACTGTTGGGCCAATGGCTGCAGCAGCTGCCTTCCGCCAGCGGAGCAACTCCTTCTCCACGCCCAGTAATCCGTCCACAAAAGCCTACGAAAGCAGGCGCACACTAATGAGCAGTCGCTTGAGGAATCCATCCATTAACGAATCGATGGGCAAACCTAATGGAATGCTTAAAGTGACGAAGCCCATCAAGCCGGTGGTTCCAATTATGAAAGTGACTGCAAGCAACGAGTCCACCTACCTGAATCCGGTCCATCCACGTATACCTGAGACGCCCATATCAACTAGGACCAAGCCTATCCAAAAGATATCCTGCACGAGCACACCACTGCCACAAATGCGCATCCAGCAGCGCAGATCCCTGAAGCCAATGGCCATGACCGCAGGATCGGGATCCATGTCAAATACCTCCTATTCAACGCCCAGCATTAGGGGGCCTAGTTTCTGCAAGAAAACCGGCTCCGGATAGACAATGCATTGCGTAGACATGGGGAGCACTTTCTTGGCCCGTGGGCGGTGGCGCAATGTCGCCTGAAAGTGAATTAAAATGTGATGTCTGAGGTCAAGTTGGTAACCTTGAAGATAAACCGACAGTGTGAAAACGGCTTGGCTATCTCCCCCCATATTTTTGTTTCTTCCATTTATTTTTTGCCCGACGTCACAAGATAAAGCGAACTGATATGCAGTCTGCACTCAATACTAGACTTTACCAAATTAGTTTGCGTTTCGAAACGGATTAGCAGTGTTGCCTGTCCTGTATATTTACTTTTCACTTGAACTGATCGAACTAATTAGTTAAATTATCTTTGTGAATGCCCACCTATCATCCACTTAGTTACCTATCATCCACTTAGTTACCCTAATCCAAGTCCTTATTGTTTCGGAATCACACTAAAATAGAATTTATCAACCACGTGTTCGCCAGCATATCACAGGACAACAGCGTTTAAGACAGTTTAAGTCGTTTGACCACAAGTATCCTACGTTTTAAGGATTTGTCTTTTATATATTACCTAGAAGTAGCTAGATAAGACGCTTGCAAAGCACACTCTCTATTATTTTCCCATCTCACAGCTGTCTTGAGAAAGCAGTGAGGAATAATTCAATAAAAAGAGATTATCAGTTAAGAAATTTCCGTATATTTAACGTACATATGTGGCGCTAGCATATCACAACAAAAAAAAAAACAGCAAGATAATAATGAGTTACTGGTTGAGCTTGTTCTTGAGAATGCTCAACTGGGTAAGGCAGTTGTCGCGGTAGTTGCGGCGTTGGGCCAACTGATCCAGCGGCACCATCTCGCCCAGCTGCTTGGCCACCTCGACGGCGACGGGGCCCTCCATTTTCGGTGTTGGTCCCATTGTCTCGCTGACGGCATAGATGGTCTTCGAGTAGCGCTCGAAATAGTTGGCCATGCCCTCGGCATTCAGATGGGCCGTCTCCAGGGGACCCAGGAAGGCGTAGCGCGGTCCCAGTCCATTGCTCATCACGCTATCGATGTCCTTGACGTTCAGGATGCCGGCCTCGACCAATCGCCATGTCTCGTTCAGGATGGCATACTGGATGCGGTTCAGGGCGAAGCCCTCGATCTCACGCGACAGCGTAACTGGTTTCTGGCCAATCTCCTCCATCAGGGCACGGGTCTTCTTCACCCATTCCGGTTTGGTCCACGGTGCGGGCACGATCTCGACCAGGGGAACGTAGTACGGTGGGTTGACGGGATGCGAGACCAAAACCTGTTCACGAAATCAAGCGTAATTGGTCTTAGTCATTGCGTTCTCATCGAAACCAAAATCGAAATAAATGCGAATCTAATTGGGCACAAGGACGGCGCAGCTTTAAAGTTATCAGCGGCGGGAATTTATCTCTTTGCTGAATGTGAACTATTCTAAAACATTGCCATAAACGACCATGGCACACTGTTTACCAACCCAAGGTGGAGATACCAATTGGTTTGCTAATCTAAAGAATTCAACTCACATTGGCCTTGTTTTTCAGATCCGCGCTGAAGAGAGAGGGCAGAAAAGTGCTGGTGGAGCTGGACAGGATGGTGTTGGGTCCGACGACGGCATCCAACTGCTTGTAGAGGGCCTTTTTCAGGTCGAGACGCTCGGGGATGCACTCCTGCACGAAGATGGCGCCCTTGACCAGCTCCTTGATGTCGTTGGTGCCCGAAATGCAGGCGAATTGCTGGGCGGCGGTCAGCTTGCCACGGAGCAGTCCCTTGGCCTCCAGATCCAGCAGCTCCTTCTGCGTGGCAGTCAATGCGGTGGACACCTGCTCGGGCAGGATGTCGAACAGCACCACCTGGTAGCCCACCGAGGCGAACAGCATGGACCAGGAGCGACCAATCAGACCGCTGGAAACGAAACACTGCCAGTGAGCACCTGGATATCCTCGCGAATCGCCTTTTCGTTATGTCCCACTTACCTGCCCACAATGCCAATTTTCTCGTTCTTCTGCGACATCTTTGTTTATTTACTTTTCCGATTTACTGCTGCTGCGGAGTTGGAATTGAGGAGCTATGGAGGAGCTATTGCTGTCGACCGCCACTTGGCACAGCGTACATGCGTTTGAGCAATTAGACGGCAGCGCAACCGGTTTAATATTCGGCGATAACAACCGCCAGAGGTGAACCCAAAAACGAGAACGAGAACCCAAGTGCTTGTGGGGTGTTGGGAACGCTTGATGGGTGTCGGTGGAGATTTCCGAGGAGATAGTGGGTCGTGCGATAACAATGCCACCCCGATGGGCAATTGGACGATGCTGCCACGCCCACAGCGGTGTATACACATCTTGGCAGCTGCCTTGCATGTGGTCTACTTGTCTCTTGCTCCCAATTTAGAACCCAAATGTGTGGTACTTCTTGTTACAAGAAATATGTATTAAATGCAGATGGTAAACTTGAAAACCAAGAAATATGCATCTAATTGATTTATAATTCCATTTATAATTAAATGGAAAGAAACTTTGTAATATACTTAAGAAAATTTGATGTAGTTAAGCCCACATGCAAACCATGGTACACTTAATGTTGGTAGCTAAGGAGCTAGGTACAAAGTACGGGTACCTGTACCTCTTGCAAACGGTATTTTCCACGTGGGGGAGATAATCCATCGAGGAGCAACCGATTTCCTAGCGGGTGTCACTCGGCAAAACTGTGCCAAGATGCCCTTAATTTGACTTTTATTAATAATGCCATTTTATA
Organism: Drosophila yakuba; assembly: GCF_016746365.2. Lineage (NCBI taxonomy): Eukaryota > Metazoa > Arthropoda > Insecta > Diptera > Drosophilidae > Drosophila > Drosophila yakuba. The sequence goes on from NC_052526.2 coordinate 10,713,714, forward strand.
ATGTTAGCTACTACGGCGAGTATCTTTGTGATTGTCCATACGCTTATGTACTTGCTACCGGCACAAAAATAACCCCGCAAATTGTTTACTAAGCTTTTTGAGCTTTCGCCGTCTTAAATATAAGGCAATTGAAATTATAAATATGTTTGTAGAGCAATTGGAAAAACTACGTCAAGTATATTAATCTGATTCAAGCTTAATCAGCATTGCAAGTGAATTCGTTTTAAAACTAGTTTTAATGTACGTTTCTTTTTTCGCTACTCTCCTGCTTAAAATGGAAACCATCTGAGAATCTTTTTGGTTGGGCGATGCGGAAAGCCAGTCATAATCTCCACTGACATATTTATCATTTACTTTCATGTGCTACGAGCTATTTCTTACGGTAAAAAAATTTAACATTTAGATTCCTCAATCTTTGTTTTTTTCCACATAATAAATTAAACGCGAGTTCTTAAGATAAGAATGGAAAACATGATCTTTGAGTATATCATACGGTTTCTTCGTGTGTTATTTGTACAAATGGACCACCCATCCCAAAAATATAATAACCTTTTCAAGGGTATACAAAAAGTACTATTCTTCTTTAAGGACTCTTAGTTTTTTTTTCGTTTAATTAACGAATGGAGATGAGTGTATTAAAAGTGCAACTTGTATTCTCATTTTACTGTTTCCAAGTTGTTTAACTATTTTATTTATTTAATGTGCTTTGCTGAAAGCTGCAATATCTAATCGGTAAATGCACATTACTTCTATTACACAAGTGCATATTTACAACTGATTTTGTGGCTTCCTGATAAGATTGCAGCATACCTGATAAGAACAGCCTACATGGCTCTCCCATCTCTTTCCTTTTGACTTCGAAATCTAGCTCATCATTTTAATTGTCTCAAGTGGACCCGCATAATACAAAAGGCTAGCTTTCTCGTGTGGAGTTATATTCAAAAATATATATTTTAAAATTTTGTTCTATGATTTCGATTTTATTTAATTTAAAGTTAGCTAGAATGCTGCTTACAGTGCCATCTTTCGACCCTCTATCGATATCTCAACTGCCCTTCGGCTCTCCTTCAGTCGTTTTGAGTCCAGAAAACGTTTCATATGCTTCTCGTAGCGGTTTGGCTTGCGCTTGGTTGACTGAAATGTCCAATGAGATCAATGATTAAAATAAGGAATCGAAAGCGAGAGCTTAATGCTGGGCAACTAACCGTGGAGATTTCACCCTCGACGGTTGACTTAGGGCGGATGACATAGTCCTTGTTGGAGGGCATGGGAACACGAGCGCGCGCCACCCAGCCGGGATCTCCAGGACGCAGCAGCTTGTCCTCGTTGGAGAAGGTCTGATTCAAGGTAGGTGCTTTGCTGCTGGAGGAAGGCTCTGGATCTGGACTCTTATGCCGATGACGCGACATCTGCGCCAAATCACGCTCCTGACGCTCCTCCTTGCTCATCGCTGAGAAGTTGCAACTGAGGTTGAATATCGGACGGGCCCACTCGGAAATCAGGCGACCAGCGCGATCGCGATTCGTCTTGGTCTCCTGGGGGTGTTTGTACAAATACATTACAGCCTTGCCAATGCCCGACTGTTTCAAAAGTCCCTTTTCAATGGTAGGAAACTAAAGGAAGTGATCACATGAGAATCCATAATACAACAAGACTAGCATGTTACTCACATCTGATAATAGTTTAAGAATACTCTCGCGTATCTGAAGACATGGCAGACTTTTGTTTGGCAGGGGCGCTAGCCAATCTGTAAGTACATTGAGTATATTGTGCTCCAAGAAGGCCAGCTGCAAGTGCTTCTTGATCAGCTGTGACATCACTTGCTTCAGCATTGAAATCTTCTTCGTGGCCGGCTGACCCATCATGTTCAGCTGACGGTCATCGTCCGAGGCGTTCTTCATACTGATGATAAGCTGATCAATCAGATCGTCGTTGTCGTTGATCAGATCAATATCGCGCTTGCGACGACGCACTCGCTTCTCTTCCTTCTTTCTCAAGAGCATAGCATCAAAGTCCGAAATAAAGTTACTGTTTCTGCAATAGACGTAAATGTGGGCTTAAATTATATTAATTTGAAAGAAATAAAGTCTTACTCTGGTTCATTTGAAATTGGTGTGTTCTCATCGTCAGAGCTCTCTGTGATTTTATCTTGTGATTTCTCTTTGCCTAGGCCATTTCCCTGTTCATCCTCCTCTTCATTGTCTGTGTCCGTGATTTTTACGCGCTTCTTTGTCACCTTCGGTCCTTCGTCTACATTGAAATCACACATTAATTACGAGTCTCTAAAAGTTGTAGCCCATATTTACCATCAGAATCGCTGACGGCCAGTCTTTTTCGCCTGGAAGCAGTCTGGGATGTGGCACTACCGGACCGAGACCGAGATCGGGATCCCTTTCGCGAACCACCGCTAATGGAGCGACTGCGGGAACGGGAACCGCTTCTAGAGCGTCTCGATCCACTCCTGGAACGTCTTGATCCGCTTCTGGAACGTCTAGATCCGCTTCTGGAGCGCCTGGATCCGCTCCTAGATCGCCTAGATCCACTTCTTGAGCGCCTGGAACCGCTTCTAGAACGTCGGGATCCACTTCTGGAGCGCCTGGATCCACTTCTGGAGCGCCTCGATCCACTTCTTGAGCGCCTGGATCCGCTGCGGGATCGTCTTGATCCACTTCTAGATCGCCTGGAGCCCGAACCACTGCGCGAACGCCTGGATCCGCTCCTAGAACGCCTGGACCCACTGCGGGAGCGTCTAGAACCACTGCGGGAACGGCGAGATCCGCTACGTGAGCGCGCCGATCCACTGCGAGAGCGCCTGGATCCGCTCCGTGAGCGCCTGGAGCCACTACGGGAGCGTCGAGAGCCACTGCGAGAGCGCCTCGAGCCACTTCGAGAACGCCTTGATCCCGATCCACTGCGAGATCTTCTAGATCCAGAGCCGCTTCGCGAACGTCGAGAACCGCTCCGCGATCTATTTGAGCGTCTAGAACCGGATCTACTGCGAGATCGCTTAGAGCCGCTGCGGGAGCGACGTGATCCACTGCGGGATCGCTTAGATCCACTGCGTGAGCGGTGCGAGCCACTACGTGATCGCTTAGATCCACTGCGGGAACGCCTGGAGCCACTGCGGGATCGTCTAGAGCCGCTGCGCGAACGTCTGGATCCAGCAGGCGAGCCCGGAGCTCCGCCAGAATGCCGGGAGCCGCTGCGGGAGCGAGCGGAACCGCTCCGCGAGCGCCGGGAACCGTTCAGGGATTGCTTAGAGCCACTGCGCGAACGCCGGCCACTGGCTGCCGAGTGTGCGGATCCGCTACGAGACCGATGGGATCCACTTCGCGAGCGGGAGACGCTCTTCCTGGTAGCACTGCGACTACGACTGCGACTACGTGAGCGGTCGGCGATGGCCTCGGCATTATCATCACCATTCTTGGGTGCTGGCGAAGGGGACTTGCTCTTGCCCTTTTCTTGCAATACTGAATCCAAATTGGTTGCGTCGGGATTGGAATCTGGGATTTCCTTGAGCACCGCTTCTGCGGCCGTGTCTGTTGCGGTCTTCTCGAGAGCCTCGGATATGGTCTCGGCTTCGTCTCCGCCGGCCTTTTCTGAAAATGAAGTTTATAAAATGGTTTAACTAGAATTCCAATAAAGAATCAATTTGGTAATCAACCTTTTTCAGACGTTTCCATGCCGCGCTATAAACTATAAAGGAAAAATTTTGAAAAACACGCTTCACAACTAAATTTGCCAAATCAGTTGGGCAAACGGCTTTTGAATTCAAAGATAATACATTAACGCACTAACTAAATATTAATTCTTGCAATGACTTATAAAATACGACGCGATTTGATTGCTCGGCATTTGACAGGGCCAGCGGAACGAATGGAATTGGAACGGTAACGTTTGTGTGTGTACACATACACTCATGCACACACGCTGTTTGGGGCCCTTACACACGGCAAATCTTTATAATCGATAACAAAACTTATATGATAAGAGTTATACAGACATTTGAAATAACTTATTTTATAAAAACATTTAAGTCCATACGTAAAAGATTGAAGAAAAATAAATAAAAGTATAAAATTAAGATAAATGCTTTGAATCCTCGGCAATCGATAACCAACCGAATTCCCTTTGTAAAAATTAATTTTATTAATGCATCAAGATAAAAACTAAATATTGCATGTAATCGTAGTCATTACGACTATGTATTTGTACCTCTATGTCTTAAATCGAATTATATATGCTTTAACTATTATACAATGGTCTAAAGTTAATAAAATATATATATCGATATCGCAATCATTTGCAACTTCTGATGAAAAAACGTAAGGTGTCACTAGCTTGTTGTAACAAAGATATCGAACATTTACCGTTATCGAATCGGAATCCACCCACTTGAAATGCCCCATCCCTAAATTACTAATAAGAAAATCAAAACAATAACATTTTCAAATTTGGCAAACATGAAGGAAGAGCAAAGCTCTATGTGTACGCATGGAACGCCGATGTCAGCTATCTAGTATTATTCTAATCTATATATTTTCCATATCAGCTATGTTTGCCGAGGATATCTTAAGAGATTACGGCTCCTTCATATCGGAGCACGATGGGAAATTGAAATTATTGCGGGATAAAGTGCCTAATTCAGATGTTTTGGAGCCTGCACCGTGTATATCTATGTCGCCAGTTGTCGAGGTGAACTTTATGGGCAATGACTTCAAGGTTCCGGACAGAAGCTTTGAGGAATCGGAGCTTGTGGCCAATAAGCCGCTGACAACTCTGGCAAATCTGTGCAATCAGTGCAAAAATCTGTCCAGAAAGGCGAAACGGTTTCAGCTGGCATTCCTTTTCATCGACTTTCGATTGGATGATTCCCCAACATCCGAGGGTTCCTCCGGCTTGGAGGGATCCTTGGTCCGCATGAGCAGCTCCATGGACTTCTTTTGCCAGGTCTATTTTCTGCTCAAACGCATGATTGTGATACTCCAAAATATTTGGAGACAAATAGCCGCATCTGTTAGCATCCCCATGGACATCAATGAAGTCCACATATTCGTAAGTTAAAGATCTAACTCAAATGAAGTGCATTAACCAGTTTAAGTCGAATCTAACAGGCTGTCTTTGATGCTATGGCTGAGTTACTGGAACACATAGTAGTATTCAATGAACTGGCGAATCAATCAAAGATTTCCACCATGTGGGCGCTGTACAAGAAGTGGCTAATGCACCTGTCCAATAGCCAATCCACAAACTTGGAGCTCAATGGCCTCAGTTCATCTCTAGTGGATATAGAGAATCTGATCACCAAGGATTTCTTTCGAGTAAGTTCAAGGGAATCGAGAATGGTACCGCTTAAATGCATGTTTCTTTAACAGATTCTACTGGACAACCTGATGGAGTTGAAGAAGCAATTTAGCCTGAACAGTGTTAGCCCCATCACCCAGCATTCCAATGCCTACATTCGTAAGAAGCTTCTCGACGTCGATGTGAATCAGAGCAACGAATTTAAGAACTACGAGGATCCCAAGCACATAGTTCGCCTTACCACCTTCGTGGTGGTGGTCCATGAGCTGGGGATCCAGATGGAGGGAAAACTGGTCAAGAATGCTGTCGACTTGGTGGCCAGGCATAAGCAGGTGCCCCTCAATCGAAGCGTTTTCTGGTCGCCTGCCGGATTCCTCTTTCTACATGCCAAAACCCTGATGAAGTCATCAGCCCGATCCCAAGATGGACTTGCCCCAAAAGTGCATAGCACAGTTGTGGAGAAGTTTAGGCTTAGCGATCAGAAGATGTGTCGCCAGTTGGGCGTTCAAATATCGCTGTGGTCCATCAGAATGCAGAGGGTATTCGATGCCGGAGTCTTTGGGCATCTCAAGACTTTCATGCAGTTGATTCTCAATGGTCACTCCTATGCCGATCAAGTTAGCCTGCTGGCTGTCTCGCTGATCAACCGGAATGTGGCTCTGATGACGCCAATGACCAGGAACGATTGGTTCGTCGTTGCTCGGTTGCTGCAGTATCTGAAGGTCATTCAAAAGATCTTTGAGTCAAACCAAATCAATTTCGTGCGCTTTATCAGCTCGCTGATACAGTGGCAAAAACAAAAGATTATTCACCTGCTACACACAACGAAAAAGAAGATAGTTGACCTCAAGTTGCTGCAGCGCAAGATGAACTTTTTGGCCACAATGAAGCTGGCCGAGAGGTCCATCATGGGATTTCCGTGCAAACAACGATTGACTTTCATAAATCTAGCCCTAGGAGAGTTTCTGGATAATCGCCTCCTGCCCGCCGACAATCAAAAGTTGATCAAATCGATCCTGCACCGAGTAAATAACATCAGCGACTTTATGCGGAATATCGGAGGACAACTGAACACGTCGGACTCCTCGAGTCTGGTATATAATCACTGGTTCCTGAACACTTCGGTGCTTAAGGAGTACACCGAACTGCAACGCAACCCCTACTCCTTACAGGTGAGTTTTTAACCCAGTATGTAGCAAAGCAACTTCACATGCTTACCATTCATCTGCAGAACCTAGTATCCGTGAGCCATCACCTGGACAAGATCATGGCTATGTTCAGGGGTTCAAGGTGTCCCAAGCAATCAGCGAATGACTTGATCATCGAGTTTTTGAGCAACCACCTGGAGTTCTTTCTGCGGATGGAGGCTCTTTCGCATCTCTTCCAGAACCAGGATCAACCATTTCAGCAAAGTGCCTTGGACTATCGCCTCTGCATTAATGCAGTTTCGGTTGAAAATCAAGGAGATTACCATGTTATAAGGGGTAAGATAAAACCATGTGTTTCACTGATCAATTTATAATAGCTTGTTTATTTCAGATCACCTAGAGAACTATTTTACTGCCACGTTCTACAATTTAACGACAATCGCTCCGCACGACTGGAAATCGTACGAAAAGATGCGTCATTTGGCCAACAAGGTGCTGCAGCTGCGTCCCATCGATGACCACCTGCCCAACCAGATAATTGACCAGGTAACCGATCAAATCCCTTCTATTAACCATATTAACCTTTCTTGCTTTGAAAGGGCATAGACGTGCTGCAGATCATGCGGAATATACACACTTTCGCCTCTTCCTATGCCTACAATATGAACCTGCAGGTGTTCGTGGAGACGCACAGCAGGAGCAAGCACCTGGACATCATAGGCACCCGGCACGTGGCCAACTCGGTGCAGACGCACGGCACCGGGATTATCAACACCACCGTCAACTTCATATACCAGTTCCTGCGCCAGAAGTTTTACACCTTCTCCACCTTCCTCCACGACGAGCAGATCAAGTCGCGACTGCTCAAGGAGCTGCGTTTTCACTCGGAGCAAAAGTACAGCAAGACCTACCAGTCGTATCCCTACGAGCGCGCCGAGAGCTTTCTTAAAAAGATCAGAAGGCTGGGCTGCTCCAGCAATGGCGAAACTTATATGGATCTGTTCAGGAAGGTAATCACACAAGTCGGTAAGTCTATGGCTTTAATTTAGCGAAATGGTTAAATATATTAATAAATATTGCTTTTAGGTAATGCTGTGGGCTATGTGCGCCTTCTGCAGGCGGGCAGCAAGCATGCCAACTTCCGGAATCGCTCGTATAAGACCAGATTCGACAGCAACTTTAGTTGCGGAGGCTCCAAAGTGCGCGCTGCCACGGAGGGCTCCATTAAGGAGTACGAGAAGAGCCTGGGTCACATGAAGGAATGCTACTCGGATAGCACAAATTACTTCAAGGTACAGTCAACGATCTTACCACATTACTTAGCAGCTCAATCCATGATTTATTTTGCAGCTTCTTTTGCAAGGCTTTCAGCCCTTCCTGTGCAATCCGCATAACCACCATCTGCGAACCTTCTACCTCATCACACCGGCGCTCATCATGAACTACATTGACTACCGGGTCAAGCAGAAGATGAAGATCCACAAAAAGGACCAGACCAAGGTCTCGCTGTTCGAGGATGGCTTCGCCATCGGCCTGGTCTACATCCTCAACATGCTGAACCAGCAGACGGAGTTCCATGAGCTGGGCTGGAGCCAAACGACCACGCAGCACCTGTACGCGGAACGCTGCAAGGTGCGCGACATTTTGGCAGGTCAGCAGCGGTCGGCGCCGGAGCAGCCGGACGAGAAGCTCTTCCAGACGGTGGCGATAACCGAACGACATGTGAACGCCTACGAGCATGAATACAATCTGCTGTACGCCACTCTGAGTAGCTCCGAAATCTTCTTCCAATAAACAAATATCCCATATACCACCAAACCAAAACACAGAATTTAGTAGTTGGTTGCCGTTTATTTAGATTTATTAAGACGAAAATACAATTCCGATTCCGGTACATAGCGTAGAACGTTGTTATATATGCAATTAGATAATCAGCATTACTATTACTATTATTAGTAAGCCAACATCAAAAGATCAAACACTTTTCTAAGTCCCCTGATGTCTCTCGTCTCATTGTTTTTTTTTCTTTCTCAATGGAAATGTGAAAGTTACAGATTCAATGCATATCTTATATAGCCAATTAAACGCTGTCTGACATTGGGAGGCTCTAATTTAATTCAATTTTGGCCCCCACATACAATTGAATGGCCAAAAACAAAAGCCCATTGGGAATATAGTTAAACATGTCTATTGAAAATATGTTGGTTGTATTGTATTTTTCTCGTAATATTACAGTAATTGGTAAAAAAAAAATGTTTTGGAGAAAATGCAAATGGTTTTCGTCTTAACAGATTTTTCTTCTTGTAATGTTGCTTTTGCATCGCACATTCTTAAAGAGAACCAGAGTTAGCCACCATGATCTTCTTGGAGGTCTTGCCGGACTGGGATCCATAAGATTCAATCTTCTTGACCACATCCAGACCCTCGACGACCTCACCGAAGACGACATGCTTGTTGTCCAACCAGGCGGTCTTCACGGTGCAAATGAAGAACTGGGAGCCGTTCGTGTTGGCGCCAGCGTTGGCCATCGACAGGATGCCGGAGCCGGTGTGCTTCAGCTCGAAGTTCTCATCGGGGAACTTGTTGCCGTAGATGGACTTGCCGCCAGTGCCGTTGTGGTTGGTGAAGTCGCCGCCCTGGCACATGAAGTTGGGGATGACGCGGTGGAAAATGGAGCCCTTGTAGCCGAATCCCTTCTCGCCGGTGCACAAGGCGCGGAAGTTCTCGGCGGTCTTAGGCACGACATCGGAGCGCAGCTGCAAAAGGCAAACAATATGCAAAACTGGGTTAGTAAATAAGAAATTAATATTGGCAAAATACACAAACAAAGCACGACTTTCAAATGGGTCAACCATTAAGTTTCTTTTTGTTTGTTTATCCCGAGCCGGACGACCTTGAGACTATTTACATTTATCTTTTTTTTTTTTTTGAAGACTGGACACTTTTTTGTTTAATTCATGTTGAGCGGGAATAAACAATCAGCTGTTTTCTTGACGCCGCAGACGCCGCAGACGCCGCGTTTTTGTCTCGTTTTTCGGCGCCATTTTTAGCCCTTTGATAAAATAGCACGTTTTTGGTATGCTTACACATACACCCATAAATGTGTGCATAACTATACCAATGGAATAAATACATAAATATGATGTACGGAACTTGCAGTGCACTGGAATTTGAGCAATTTTCCAATTCATGCAGTAAGAGAGACAATTGTGTAAATTAGTCAAGATTAGTAAATACTTTTTCTATTGCGGCTTCTCTATAAATTTACAAATTTTTAGTGTAGAGATTTGGCGTAAAGTACAGACTTTTTCTCGCACTGTACACATATACATATGCGTACATATATCCTATTGGAAGAAAAATCCTAGACATGTGGGCTTGGTTTACTTCGCGGGCAATGACTTTATTCCCAGGCCACTAAAAATACACATAAAACATTTGCTTTTCTTTTTCTCTATTTAAACATGATATATACATTACATCATCGGCGGAATTAATAGTGAGTTCATGCTTGGAAACGGGTTTACAGAACTCGCGCATTCACACCCGAATATCTCTGTGTGTACACTGTACATCTGCGCGTACATACCCGCATACACACATGTACATATGCGAGTGACCGCTTGGAGGTTATGTTCGTGTATTGATCTGCATGAGTGTATGGGTATGGGGCTACACACACAATCAACACGCCGGAATGTACATATAGCACACACGCGCATATGCATTTAAAATACCGGTAAAAATTGCACACCATTTCAGCCAAAGTTTGCCGACACGTCAATTAAATTAAGGAAAATTCCATTCTATAAAGATAATGCCACCAATCGGCCGATTTGCGGGGGGTGGTGGTGGTGGCTGCTTGTCTGCCTGCTCGAAATTCCGCGATGTAGATATAATTATAGAGATTTTCCGATTAAACGCGCCTGTCCAATTGGGTTGGAAAATTCAAATTCACCCAGAGCGCATTGTCATGCAATTACTCATGGAAAATAATTGCACTTGTCGCTGGTAAATTAGAGGGCGACTTTGCGCTGTGTGTGTATATATTTTATTTTACAAAGTTCTAATTCCGTAAAAAAAAGGGAAAAACTGTATGTACTTATCACCCGCGGCATATAATGTAAAATACATAGGCTTAATGCGCGAGAAATGGCTTTATAGAAAATCACGTGTTTTTCACTTTCTGCTCAAATTTTACAATAAAAAAAATAAAAAACTCAACTTAAGTTTTAAATTTAAAAAAAGAAAAGCAAATAACTCACCTCCATGATGATCCGACCGAGGGGCTCGTTGTCGGCCGTCATATCAAAAAATACCCTAGGCAAAGTACTCATCTTCGACGCTTTCGAATATTCGCGAACAATCTGAATTCCAAATTGCAACTGACCCCTATTCGCACTGCACGCTGACGAAGCTAGGGTTATAGATTTTTTAGCTAAAATGGCGGACTCCGCAATCTGAAATGCCGCTGCCGACCTGTGCCGAAACTGTCGAATCAGAGTTGCACCGAAAGAGACCATCGTGTATGGCGTGCGGCCGTATGTACGATACTACGATACCGTTCCATGCGTTCTATTCCGCCCGTTCCGCTGCTGCTGCTGCGGTCGCAGCTATTGTTACATCACTTTGCGGCGCCCATAAACGCACTTTTTGCGGTCCATTCCCCGCCCAGCACGCATAAATGGTCGCGTTCATGCGCCTATTAATAATTATTATTATAAAAATATACATTTATTTACACTCATTTGCAACCTTTAATTGAAACAACACATACGCTTTTATTCAAAAAATATCGTGCAAAAAATCACAGCGTCGTGATCAGCGCCTATGAAGACTTTTTATTATTTATAAAGAATTATTAAAATATAAAAACCTATTTTTAAAACTGTGCCATCCTGCATCGGCACATTTGTCACGTTTTGAAAAACAGTTTAAAAATATAGACAATACAGTAGTCAATGAGAAATAACCGAAAACAAAAAAATTGTAAACTCAAAAGTCACAGTGAAATCACGTAATCATTTTAAGCATTTTTTAAAGCATACTAAATGAAAGCCCTATATGTTATTTAATGCATATGTAAACTTAGATGTAATAGTAAATTTAAATTGTTATATTATTTTTTAATATTAATTAATATTCGATAGTTCAATTAAGCGAGTCACATTTTCAACTTTAACATTTAAAAACTATGTTTAGGCCAACACTATTGCTTTTATACATTATTATAAATAAAAATAACTAACGCTGCTAATAAAGTGCAATTATTAGCGATATAAAGAACTAGGTTTTTATAAAATTAATATTAAAATTTCATTTGGAGAAACGATGGAATGATGATGAACAAACTAGATGAGAAAATTGCACGATAAAAAAACAATTGAACTAACAAAACAACGTTTAAAAATACTACGGTCTTTTTTAAGATTATTTTTCGATGATTTTGAATGATTACTCTCAAAAAAACATCAATTATCGAAACTATGTTTTCAAATTTTGTTCAACGTTCTGCCGCGAAATTCAAAAATCGCGCCCGCAGTGAAAACTAGGTGGTGATTCATTACTGAAAACGAAATGAATGGAATTGCATGGTCTCTACTGCTCTGAGTACTTTTCACCACCTAATTGACCTTTAACTCCCAAGTATTAATGAGCTCGTAGTACTATCAAATAAATTTATTTTCAAATTTATCACTTTATTATTACAGTAATGATACGTATATTCATTTACAAAACTTTTCCATTCATTTTTCATACATATATAGCATTTCATTTCCAAAACCCATACCCAATCCACTGTGAAATAGTGAGATTACCATAGCTGCCCTCAGAGAAATACGCGATTTAATACAAACCCAACTCGAATCAGAACCATTAAATTTATATAAAGCATTGAGATGAACGCACGACAAAGGCCAGAAATTCAGAATCAGACTCAGCAGTAGAAGCAGAAGTATAAGCATCGTTTACAAATACTACACATAGAAAAAGGCAATTAATTACATAAATTAGAAGCACCAAACCACAAACGACATAGCTGCCTGTCTGGCCTGTAGTACCTTGACATGCGCATCGACGAAAGCGGTTGAACTATGGACACCTGTTCCACGGCAACATGCATACATATTAATATAAGCGAAGCAAAAGCTTAAAAACAGTGATTATCGCTTTGGAATGGGACTGCCAAAGTCGAAGCATTGAGAAGGCATTTTAAAGATTCGGATTCGAGATATATAGCGGACTAGCCTAGACTTAGAACTAAGGAGACTTTTGAAAAGCGAATCGCAGTATAAGCGAAAAGATGCCCACAAATGATGGCCACATTTGTTGGAATGCCCGACTTCCTCCGCTGGCCGCAGCCGCAACGAGTGGCGATTTCTGATTGTCTCGGCACAGTGTTTGGTTCCTGATGAAGGTGAACATGGACTCGACGAGATTCGCGGGTGATATGTCCGAGCATTGCTCCAGTTTTTTGACCACACAGGCCTGCAGTGTCAGCATTTCGTCGCACTGCTTCTGCCCGACCGTCAGCTTGGGCATGCTCTTGATCCGGTTCTCCTGCAGATCGGAAAGGTTCAGGTACTCGGAGAACGTGTCGTTCACGCACTGCTGGATGTTGTCCTTCTGGGACTCAATGCATTCGGGTCCCTTTTCGGCGATGAAGAGGGCTATCTTATCGCCATCCTTGTGGCAGACAAAGTTGAGCACACTCTGGATGATCTGCTTGATGACATCCTGACCCTCGCGCTCCTCGGGCACCAGACATGGCACCAGTTTGGCCGTAAACACATCCACACACTCCACGGCATTCGAACGCCGGCTGCAGTACTTGTTAAAGACCACATCCAGTTCGCCCTTGGGCGACGCCTCCTGTATCTCCTGCTGCATCGCCGTGTAGTTGACGATGCCATTGAGGCACTCGGTTAGCACCATAAATCCGGATTCGATCTCGCCGAACGCCTCGCCGCCCGCCTCCTCGCCGGCCACCTCGATGCATTTGTTGCGGATTAGCTCCTTGGCGTCGTTAACGCTAAAGTTTGACTTGCTCAGCTGGTCGGGCAGTTGGGTCTGGATCTGGTCCAGGTCCAGCTGGGCCATTATGCCAGCCGCTGCCAGTACCACCAGCCAAATGGCGCATATCGCTTGGCTTACATATGTCCTGTTCATGTTGGCTGTATTTTTTGCTCTCCTCTTTGTGTTTTTGCCTTTTGCTCCTCTTCTATTCTCCTTTGATCTGCTTTTTGCACTTTTCTTTGTGGTTTTATTCGCATCAAACCTTTATATTATTGTTATTATTATATTATTGGTCAATGTCAATCCGTTTGGCAGAATGTGCATTTGGGCAATTGGAAAAACTTAATTTAATTAGGAAATCACTGGATGGAATTCCCAATTGGAGATTCTATCCCACCCGTTAGGCTAGAGATGGCACTTGGGCGATGACCCTATCGATGCACAAACTATGTACCGATAACATCGAACGATCTATATCCAGTTCAAATGAACAAGTTCTTAAAGAATTCAGTCTTTATTCTAATCTTCAATGTTTTAAATCGAAAACCTGACTCAACTCAACAAATTGCAGTGCAGAGTAGTTTGAAGGTCGAGGCCTTGGATATATTGTGGAATAGGGTGTCACATGTGCAATATCTCAGCTGGAAGGAGGAGTTATGGCCTCCGCGGAACAAAGAACCGAGGTGGACGCCCTCAGGATGGAGCCGATCTCAAAACTAAGCATGCTGCTCACTCTGGTGTCCATTCTGTGGCGGTTCGTCTCGATCTGCATCAATTGGAGCCTGGCGTATACGTACTTTATGGAGGAGTCGTACGGCTACTGCGCCTGGACCATTGGCTCCATTCTGGTGCCCATGACAGTCACATCGGTCATATATATACACACGTACGAAATCGATAGCGTGTACTTCCCCCGAAATCTACAGATCACGAACTATGCATTTCAGCTTGAAATACACCCATTCGGGTGAGAAACGCATCGTGGAACGAGGGATATACTCAAATGTTGTGATCTCATATCTCTTTCGCGATGTCTACGCCCTCAACTATGCTCTCAAGTACTCGATGGCCAAGGAGCGGGATGACAAGCAGGAGGAGATCGGGTGAGTACTGAGTGCAATGTCAGCTTGTCGGTCTTGTTTACCCATATATGTAGTATGTATGTCTAATAGTTTTCAGTAGATTTATGCCCTAAATGGGTGTATTGCCGATTTAGTTAGTCGAATGGCCATTTGATCTTTATTGAAAACGAAAATCGAAATTCGTATTTTGCAGATACTACCAAAAACTCATGACGGAGGAGTGCAATGTTAGTTTCGTTCGGCTTTTCGACTCGTTTCTGGAATCAGCGCCGCAGAAAATATTACAACTGGCTATTGTTTTGCAATCGACAACGGAGTTCACATGTAAAACTTAAATAATAATACTACATCAGCAGTTCTGACGTTTACTTTCGGAAATCAAAGTCAATTCGGGCAGTGCATTCGTATTTTACCCTAGCATTTTGATTGTATGCAACGAAAGTGAAACTCGGCGTGGAAAGTCAGTGGATGCAAGTAGCTATTAACCATTCAAATTACTTTCCTCAGACTACCGCCGGATTGCGCTCGTCGTCTACTTTGGCAACATAGCGTGGTGCATCCAGGCGTACAATCACTCCAATCGCCTGGCTCAACTGGACAAGCATGATATCGCGGCAAAGGGACGATTTCTTCAATTTCTCTTCCTGCTCTGTCTCACTGGTAAGTGTAGCACTTGGCAGTGGTGCTTAGCATCGGTAGTAGTATGCCTGTAGTTATTTGATTTTGTTTTGTAGTTTCGAGAACGCTTTGCATCGCATATGTGGCCAGTTTGTTTCCCATCGAAACAGTGATCATCTGTGCGGCACTCGCTTGCTTTTGCGGCACCATTGTATTCCTTGTGGACTCGCCAATGATCGCCGAATCCCGCCTCATGAACTACCTGTACTGCCTGTGCTTCGGCGTAGTCTACCTGTTTATATTTACGCCCGTCAAGGATGCGCCAACCAAATACAAATACGCCTTTTATCTCACATTCTGTTTGTTGCAAAATGCAATCGCCTGCGCCTTGTACATTCCTCTATACCTTGCCACCACCATTATTGCCTTGTATATTGTCGGCATTGCTCTGCTGATATTCTACTACACGTACTGCCATCCAAATACCGTGCGAACTTATTTTTAATGTACTGTAGTACCATTTTGTATAATAAACGTTTGTATGCCACTTTTGTTGCGCCTTTGAAAATAGATTTTTCTATCGATATTTCAGTCTCGATTACAAGTAGTTAGATTTTGAATTTAGTTAGTATCAGTCGTTGTTATTTAACAATGTTCACTAACTTCGATGATTGTCGGGCGAACTAGTGCCCAGATATTGGCCAGCAGTGCATCATTGGCCATTCCAGCTGCGCATGCGCAACAACGAACCCAAGATGGTGGAGTTGTTGGAGTAGCTGGAACCAGTTGGCGGAATCGGAATTAGGAATCTGGAATCGGTGGCTGTGAGTTGAGCTGGGAGCCCAATTAAAACGGTTCCCGCTGATGAACCGAGCGGAACCGGTTCGGGATCGCAGCTAGACTTGGCTAAGCTAGTTGGCATTGTATATTTCATGCAGCTCGTTAACTTTCACTTCGGCTACGAGGGGCGGAGACCAAGGCAAATCGCAATTGAGCACTGGGACTTGGAGTAGCAGCGATCAGGATCGGGTTCACGAAAGCGGGAGTGATGTGAAGGATATCAACGCCCAGAAGATGGCATCCAAATACGAGCGCATACTAAGCGATTGCAGGGCGAAGAACGTGCTGTGGGAAGACCCCGATTTCCCCGCCGTCCAGTCTTCGGTCTTCTACTACCAAACACCGCCGTTCACCTTCCAATGGAAGCGCATCATGGATCTGGCGGATGGTGGCTCCGGTACGGTGGCTGCAACCAGTGCGGGACCAGTGTTCCTTAACGAGACGGCCGAATTCGATGTGGTGCCTGGCAAAATGGGTGATCGCTGGCTGGTCTCCTGCCTGGGACTGTTGAGTTCCCTGAGGAACCTCTTCTATCGCGTGGTGCCCGCCGATCAGACCCTAGCCAGTGCCCATGGCGTCTTTCGTTTCCGGTTGTGGTGGTGCGGCGAGTGGGTGGAGGTGCTCGTCGACGACCGTCTGCCCACCATCAATGGGCGATTGGCGTTCATGCAGCCGCAGGCATCCAATTGCTTCTGGGCCGCCCTGCTGGAGAAGGCAATTGCCAAGCTGCACGGCTCCTATGAGGCGCTCAAGTATGGCACTCGTTCCGACGGACTCACCGATCTCCTGGGCGGCGTGGTGCGGCAAATGCCCATATTGGCGGACAACATTCGGCCGCAGACGCTCAAGGAGCTCCTCACCACCACCTGCATTGTCACCTGCTTGGCGGACAAGAGCGGCACCGTGGCCAAGAAGAATCTCGCCGAGCGCATGCCCAACGGTATCCTGGTGAACGTTAACTACAGGTAAGCCATGGGCAAATCTATATTTTCCCAACTACAACGACCTTTTCTCTTTGATTCTACAGACTTTCCAGCCTGGACAAGGTGAAGACCCTGATGGGTGACTCGGTGCAGCTGGTGTGCCTGAAGGACACGTTCTCCAGCAAGCCCTTTGGCGAGAAGACGCACTTCCTCGGCGACTGGTCACCGATGTCCAAGACGTGGGAGCGAGTGTCGCAGGTGGAGCGGGCGCGTCTCATCCGGCAACTGGGTCCCGGCGAGTTCTGGTTGTCGTTCTGCGACTTTGTGGAGATCTTTAGCACCATGGAAGTGGTGTACCTGGACACGGAGACGTCCAATGACGAGGAGATGCTTAAGAGTCGTCCGCTCCACTGGAAGATGAAGATGCACCAGGGCCAATGGAAGCGTGGCGTCACCGCCGGTGGTTGTCGCAATCACGAGTCCTTCCACATTAATCCGCAGCTGTTGATATCGGTGCAGGATGAGCAGGATCTGGTGATTGCCCTCAATCAGCACACGGCCGTGGAGCCGAAGGTGATTGGCTTTACGATGTACACATGGGATGGCGAGTACATGCTCAGCGAGTGCCTGCAGAAGGACTTCTTCAAGAACCATGTGAGCTACCTGAATTCGGACTACGGGAACACGCGGCACGTTAGCTATCATACGCACCTGGAGGCGGGTCACTATGTCCTCATACCGACCACCTATGAGCCGGCGGAGGAGGCACATTTTACGGTCCGCATCCTGGGCACCGGATCGTTCCGACTCTCCTGCCTGGAGACGCAGACCATGATACTGCTGGATCCGTTTCCGGCACTCAAGAGCACGGATGCCGAGCGATGCGGCGGCCCGAAGGTAAAGAGCGTGTGCCAATATGAGCCCGTGTACATGCAACTGGCCGATGAGAACAAGACCATTAACTGCTTCGAGCTGCACGAACTCCTGGAGGCGTGCCTGCCCAATGATTACATCAAGGGATGCGCCAACATCGACATCTGTCGCCAGGTGATCGCACTGCAGGACAGGACCGGCAGTGGCCGCATCACCTTCCAGCAGTTCAAGACCTTCATGGTCAACCTGAAGTCCTGGCAGGGCGTCTTCAAGATGTACACCAAGGAGAAGGCGGGCATTCTGCGCGCGGAGCGACTGCGCGATGCCCTGTGCGACATCGGTTTTCAGCTGAGCACGGACATCATGAACTGCCTGATCCAGCGGTATATCCGCAAGGATGGCACACTCAGGCTCAGCGACTTCGTTTCGGCCGTCATCCATCTGACCACCGCCTTCAATCAGTTCCATCTGAAGAACTACGGCCAGGTGAACGTGATCGAGGTGCATCTGCACGACTGGATTAAGAGCATACTGAGCTGCTAATCTCAGTGCTGCGGGCGCGGAACCCGCTCCACTAAATTTCCATCAACACTCTCTTTTTTTTTAATCCTAAGATTTATATACTGGTTAAGGATGATGATGATGACGATGCTGCTGGTCAAAAGCCAGTTTCGCTTGAAAGATTTCTTAGTTTCTTCCATTTGAAAATCAAAAGAATGTCTTTCTTAATCATACTCTATACTCTTCTTTAAATCTCCTAATTTATAACTAGTTTCTGGAACTAGAGTTTAAACCCATATCAATATTATTTATATGGAATCGAGCGAAATGGGCAATGCGATCGCAGATGTTTATGTACTACTGAGAATTTTATTATTATTTATTGTTCTTATGGCTAACAATTAAACGAGCGCTGAAGGCGAGACGTGTTCAGAGTATTTTCAAAATCTATGTATGTTTATTTATTCCTGACCCCAAACCGGGTGAGAAGGACTCCAAGTGATAGGTCTATATGCAGATACAATAGTTGGCCTTTCCGATCAGCGTTAGTTGGATTATCTGATATAGTTATAGTTGCGGGTATTATTTATAAAAGACGTGTGTGTAGTGTGTAGTGTGTAGTGTGTAGTGTGTAGTGTGTTTACAAGCGAGTATTTTGTGCACGAGTATTATACATGGTACACCAGCGGATACAATCCATAGTAGGCTTAAAAGATGATCGCATGTGCGTGGTTCTCTACAGTAAAATGGGTAACGATTCCAGCGCAGCTGCAGTCCGGCACTCGGGATGCTCATGCTCCTGGCTCGATAGCTTCATGTGGCCAACATTTGTGTTCCTCGAGAACAGCCCACACTTGTGCCTCACTCTTTAAAATAGTCTAAAATATCAGCGTGTAATCACTACGATCTGCAGTTAGTGATGTGGACGACATGACCGGATCTCTCCTCCATCCCCGAGCTCCGGAATCCCAATCCCAATCCCAATGGACTCCATCCAATGAAAATGTACCATACCCAATTGACAGCACATTTACATGGAGGTGCCATTCTGGGAGGAGGCATCGCTGATGCGACGAGACAGCGTCGTCTTGCGGCTGATGGACTTGGAGTTGCCGATCTGGTTGGCGCTGGAGTGGTAGTTTGAGCTCGATCCTCCACTGGTCGGGGTGTCGTTCAGTGACTCAACAGTGCGCATCGCCGACCGCTTCAGGGAGCCAGTCACCTCGTGCGGCTCCTGGTAGCCCGAGTCCATGTCATCGTGGTAGGAGTCCATCAATGGCGTGGGATCCTCGTAGTCGTAGTCGACAAAGCCATTATTGTCAAAGGACTGCAAATCAATCATAAGTAGGGTTTTTCCAATAAGTTTTTCTTTCACAATCAAAGACGCCCTAAAATAGGCCACGTATTGTGGCCACTATACTATACAATCCCTACCTTGACAAAGGACTGCGAGTGCTTCTCGTAGCCACGGAACACCTGGCTGTGCGACTTGCCGCGATAGTCTACCGATTCGTAGTGCCCGTCCTGGGAGTTCTCGATGATGAAGTGCCGGGTGCCGTGGGGCGTTAGGGTGGCCCACAGGAGACGGCTGTCGTTGACCAGCTGGCTCTGGAGGAGATCCCGACTGTTGGCCGTGGCGCAGGGATACAGAATTCCGCCGGATGTGAAGGCATTGGATTTGGTCGCCTCGCCCAGGGCATTAATAGCCGTCTGCTTGATATTGGCGTCATGGTACGAGAAGAAGGAACTGCTGGAATCCCCAAAATAGCTGTAGAAATACAAGCAACATTTTGGTGCAACCATCAAGACTTACTCTCTGCATCGCATCACAATGAGGGCCAGGAAGCAGCCGAACACGAAGATCCCGATGCAGGAGGAGACGAACAGCCAGACGCTCTCCAGACTCTTGGAATCACTCCTGACCAGCTCCATCAGCGCGTTCCCGCTCTCGTTGTGCTGCATCCCATGGCCGCACATGAAGGCGGCGAAGCACGGCTGCGACTCATTGGAGGGCACCAGGATGTCCACCGTCGCCGGCTTGGAGATTAGGAAGGACGGCAGCGGTGGCGGCGGCATCGATAGTATAAAGTCCGGCGGTGGACCGGCCAGCTGGTCACAGCTGCCGACACAATTTCCAAAGAGCATGTTCATCATGAAGCTTAAAATGCGTCCAGAGCACACAAATATGTAATTACCATCGAATCAATGGCGCATACCCCAATCTAAACCCGCCGTATAATCATGTGTATCTGTGTTGTGTTCTTGGATTCACAACATCGTTTTTGGGGGTAGGTTTTCAACTACTAACTAGCAAACGACTAATCGCAACCATAAACCCGTAATGAAATAGTTTTTATCATTTCAGACCAGACTCTCTAGTAGGTGCTACTAAAAAAAAAGGTGCTACCAATAAGTTTGGTTCGAATACACAAGTACAAACAAAGCCATTAGCTGGAAAATTCCTTTGCATCCCCACGGGTGTTTTAAAATCCTTTTTTGGCCCCTCGATTGCACCAGAGACTTTCGGATTTTGATGACAGCAAGAATGTAGGAGCCCTTTGGGGAACCCATTAACAGGAAATTAACTATACTGCAACATTTGAGACTGAAAACACTTTCGTACCTTTCAACACAATGCCCTGACTTGTGTCAAGGAAATCCCAGTCAGAACTGAGTGGTAGTAACTATCCCAAATACTTGGCTCTCCTCTCCAGCTCCGTCAGAGGTGCGCGCGCATCTCCCCCGCAGAATGGGAAATGCCAGTAACTCGACGATACCTTCGAGTCCGGGACACTTACCCCCGTGCCTTTGGACACACCCAGGTATGCTCCTGTATATGCATGCACAACTCTAAGGACCTTTCAACATTAAACCATAGATCATTAAGTGAACTAAAAAATCACTAAACATCTCTAAACTCATAATTTACATGATATGTATTATTTATTTGAATCTATTGTTTCATCACAGCTAAAACTATCACATAAATAGTAGCCCCTTAAGATTTTTGGTTTCCCACATTTCAGTACAACAAATTGAGACATTATAAAATTATCATCTATAGGTATCTTTTAGATACTATCTATATACAAGTTAACGTATATTTAAACATTTATATAAGTTTGCTGTCGTAGGTGGTAGCTTTTTGTAACATGGGACTCAAAAAAAAAAAAACAGAATACAACTGAATGAAAAAATTCAGCCTATATATTTAGAATCATAATAATATTGTTATAGTTATTTTTTATCAGTGTATGTCATGACAACGCCGACAACTAGGGCCATAACGGTAAATCCCTGAGCAGCAATACGAGTTCGCATCATCAGCTGCGACATCTTCCGATTGCCAGTGCGAAAGTTGTATAAGCCAGCTGTAAGCGCCGCCGTCGTAGCCAAACATCCTGAATGCAAAAATAATAAACAATTGCAGCAATAAATGGATGTGTACATTGTTTGTTTACATAACCCGGCAAACACACTCACCCAACGGAACCAGCGGATTCTCCTTGATCTTGCGCTGCAGCTTCTCCTTAGTCGTTTCCACCTCGGCAACGGGTCCCAGATCCTGGCGTAATTGTATCCAATCCAGTTCCTCCTCCGGAAGCGAGACTTGAATTTTGTTTGACATATCGCGTTTAGTTCCGGGAAATATTAGGAAAACGGCATCAAACAAGTCAAATTCTATTATTCATTTGGAGATGACACCGACGCATATGATGTGCGTGCGTTCACACTATTTAGCCGATAGTTTTCGCACGGCGATTATATGAAAATGAAACCAGCAATACAAAAACGTTATTTTTAAATTACCAGAGATCTTTCCTACTTCGCATTATTAAAATGAGATACCTTAAAAAGGATTATATTTGTCATTATGTAGCCATATTTAAAAAAAATTTTTTGATTTAAAGAAGCAAGAAAATGGATGGTATATTAAAGGAGCCTTTCTTGGGAGTCTATAAAAATATAAATCAAAAAAATATAACGGGTGTTTTTTTTAGAGGTATAGAACTTTAAGTTGGCATTACTGTTCAAGATGGCGACCGATTTAATAGCTGTCAAGTGATTTATTCTCAGTTTGGTTTGGCAATTCGTCATGAATAGACTCACGCCTGAACAACGCTTGCAAATAGTGCAATTTTATTTCGAAAATAATGGTTCTGTGCGGAATACGTATCGCGCACTACGTCCATTTTATCGTCGACAAAATCGTCCATCAGAGCAGTTAATTCGATTAACCATGGACCGTTTTCGCACCGCGTTTACTCTTATTGATAACTCGCATCCCCAGAGACGCCGTACGGTGCGTACAGAAGAAGCTATTGCTGCTGTAGAGCGTAGCATTGAGGAAGACCCGAATGAGTCCATCCGCCATCGAGCACAGGAATTGGATCTGTGTCCATCCACTTTATGGAAGATTTTGCGGAAGGATCTTGGTTTGCGTGCTTACAAAATCCAACTCGTGCAAGAATTGAAACCAAACGATCATCAAGCAAGGCGTAGATTCGTCGAATGGGCCCAAAACGAGATTGCTGTTGTTCCCGATTTTCATAAGCGAATTTTGTTTAGCGATGAAGCGCACTTCTGGTTGAATGGCTACGTCAACAAACAAAACTGCCGCATTTGCAGTGAAGCTAATCCTCAAGTGTATGTCGAAACACCGTTACATCCAGAAAAACTGACTGTTTGGTGCGCTGTATGGGCTGGTGGAATCATTGGTCCGTACTTCTTCAAAAACGATGATGGCCAGAACGTTACAGTCAATGGTGATCGGTATAGAGCCATGATTACTAACTTTTTCATTCCTGAATTGAACGACCATAATGTCCAGGAGCTGTGGTTCCAACAAGACGGCGCAACGTGTCACACAGCTCGTGACACAATCGATTTATTGAAAGACACGTTTGGTGACCGCCTAATTTCACGTTTTGGACCTGTGAATTGGCCTCCAAGATCTTGTGATTTAACACCGCTAGACTACTTTTTGTGGGGCTATGTAAAGTCATTGGTCTATGCGGATAAGCCACAAACGCTAAACCATTTGGAAGACAACATTCGCCGTGTTATTGCCGATATACGGCCAAATATGTTGGAAAAAGTCATTGCAAATTGGACGTCCAGATTGGACTACATCCGAGCCAGCCGTGGCGGTCATACGCCAGAAATCATATTTAAAATGTAATGCCACAAGATTATCTTTCATGTCAATAAAATTCATGTCAATCGAATAATCCATCGTTGTTTTATTGCAATTTAAAGTTCTATACCTCTAAAAAAAACACCCGTTTTTTTAATCGTTTTAATCGTTTTAAGCAAATCTTTTACAAAAACTAAATACATTTCTGAAGTTTGCGTATACGTATAATAAAAATCAAATTAAAAAAAAAGAAAATATTTAAATGGCCAATATAATTGAGAATTTTGTTTTTTGGGTTTTTGTGACCTCATACATTACATTTGTACATACACATACATATGCATTATTGGCTCTCTCTGTAAAACTAAACTCACGAGAGCAAAAGAGAGAGCGAAGTACAGTCACACAAAATGAAAATGTGTATGTAGCGGGTCGCTGCGATGTACATATGTTTGTGTGTTCCACACGTATGTACATACAGCTGCGTTCGTGGGAATAGTAGTGCGAGAGCATCAAACGGTTTTTTCGTATTCCCTTTTGTTAATTAATCCTTTGCTTTGTCTTCTGTGTCGCAAAAGGCGCAATGCAGTTATACTACATATTATATTTTAATCTTTCAGTTTCTACTGTACTTAATTCTTTTTAAGAGAACATCTAATTTTCAGTCGATCATATGAACTAATCATTAAAAAAAAAGAAGCATTTTTATGATGGAATATTTATATGAAACAATCAATTTAGAAAGTAGCGGTCATCTGCACTGCTATTAGCATGAACACAGTTGTATATGCTTGGTTATGTATCAATGTGTTTGCATTGATGCATATCGGTTTTGTAGAATTCGTACAGCCAGGCGTACATGCATACGTCGCATTAACGAATGTAGCTGGCAGTTAAAAATAAGATATGTATGTTTAAAATAAATTTTGGCCCTAAGAACTGTATAATGTACATATGCATACATACAGTTCTGTATTTTTCCCACACTCCACACGCTCCATAGTTTGTATGTTTGGCACGCAAGCGTTTATGTACATACCCGTGTTCGTATGTATGTACGAAAGTAACAGGCCAAAATGTTTTATAAGGCCTTTTCCCTCCACCACGTGTATGTACATATGTATGTATGTATGTATTGGCTCTCTTCGTGCTCTCACTCTCCCGCACACAAGCACAGAATTGCGCACACAGTCCAACGCAACGCAACGCATACACATTTATCCGCCCGTTTGAATTTGGAAGCACAGTAAGAAGGTAAGGCAGAGACGGCAATTCAATTCATTCGTTGTTGGTACGAGCGGCGCGCGAACGAACATCATATATTGTATTTTCCGCATTCGCATTGATACGATACCATACTGTGTGCTGTGTACTGTGTACTGTATAGCATATATACCATACCACACCAACAAAACACAAGCGATACGATACGATACAATAAAGTCAGCGTATGCAGCGCTGTTTGTTTATTTTTTACAAGCTAAAAACAAACGACAAAACAAATCCGCAAAGCCGCCCGCGTTCCGCGTTTTGCCAACTAAAAAACAAATAAAATCAAACAACAAAAAAGGCAAAAAGGCCTAGACGCAAATAAAAAAGAAGTACAAAAAACAACGTGCACTGTGAATTTTTTAAATTTTCAAAGTTTTGGCTTGTGCTGTGTTCCTTTTTTCCTGCTAACGTGCATCGCACATACATTCGCATTCGTATCCGTACATACATACGTGCAATAATCAATACAATACGACGTACAACAAACTGCGTAGAACAGTATTAAAAAAAGGAAACAGAAAAAAAATCTGGCTTAAGACTCGACTCCAATTTGCGTTGGTGTGCTTATTACATACATACGTATTTGTGCTAAAAGTAAATATATATGCTTTAACCATTTAGGACTAAAAGTGAAGGATATATTACGGAAATCCCAGTATAAAGCCAATCCACGATTAAAACATTCGGACTAGATCCGAAAACTCACAGTTATGGAACACTTTCATCAAATACAGGTAAGCTTGTGTGCAGGTATACGGCGTTTTATTTAAAACACACATGCACACATTTATTTACACTCATGGCACAACACACATACAATCATGGCCGCGTTTTTTGTATAGGTTGCCGCGTTTTAATCATTTTCCCGCCAAACGACAATGTATAATTAATAAAAAGCCAGACGCTTATTTATTAATTATTTATTTGGATATTTCCGAACCTTTTTGCCTTTACTCAGCCACAGTGGAAACTTTTTGTGAATATATATGCTGCATACATACTTACATACGTACGTATGTACATGCAAGCGTATGTACATCCATTGCGTCTCGCTTTTGTTTTTAGTTATTAAATAAATAGGCATGTAACTAAATGCTACAAGAGTACGCCTTTGTATGTGCAAGTATGCATACAAACAAAAAAAACGACGCTGTACAATCAAAATTGTATTTTGCGTGCGCATCCAAGTCCGCCATTTTTCTTATTAGTTTGTATAAATACACAAATATATTTATACCAAGAATCGTGAATGCGTGCATGTAAACGGTAAACCGCATTGCATTTCGTTTCTTTTAAAATATGCTGCCTTAATGCGATGTACGCACGTTTGTTTGCATGCATAGGTACATATAATATGCAAAAAATAAGGAGAATATGATGTACATAAAATAAAAATACATACACATATGAAAACCTGTACGTGAAACGGCCCAAATCGCAGCTTGCGTAATCCGAAATTGGCTATATTTTTACCCATGTGTGCATAAAATACAAATGTATGTATGTATGTGCAAATACTTGTCTATGCAAATATTTATGCGCACATGTATATCTCTGTACTCACATATGTATCTACGTAAAATGGCTCTCTAAAATACAATTATTATTATTTTTTGGCAGTGGTAGGAAAGTGTATTATGCTTTTTTGCACAATTGGCAAGCAGAAAGGGGCTTTTTTCGGCAAAAAGAATAATGAGTTCATTCATGTTTTGTAACTCTGACGCCCTGGTTTTGCACTTTAAGCCCTGGAATCGGAATCGAAATAAAGACAATCAAATCCGATTCACAAAACGGAACCGGTGCTACTCGCTCTGCTTCTTCTTCCCCCAACAATAGTTCCATTGCCTTGCCCGATTCATGTAAAAGCTTTCTATCTATGGGCTCAACAGCTGGTGCGATAATTACTATTAATTTGTAAACAAAACAAGCTAGATTATTGACATTGAAATTACGCTTTCAATGGAAAATAAGAGACTATCTTTTGGTCAGGATTTGGTATTATATTCTGGTATTGACATCAATTTATCGGTATCTGTAGATAACGAGTATCTACACGTTTATTTACATGGAAAGTAAATGAAAAGGATAACGCCCCAATTCCGACAGATACTTTTTATATCTTTTGATGATTGCTATTTAGATTTTTGGCTTTAAGTAAGACTAAGACTCTTCAGACTTAATAATTATTAAAAATTAGTAAAAAAAAAACTAGCTAAACTTTGATAAAGTTAAAGAACTGTTAAATATTTTCACAAATCAGCAAAATATTCTAAATGTAGAGATACGATTGTTAAGAAATATCCAATTTTCTGCACCTTCGATTCTTGGCGCTCATTAAACCGCAGAACTCACAATAAAAAAACGCACAGTTTTCACTATCGCTAGTATTAAGGACTATCTTAGTGGTTAGTGCGATGCCAGACATCGAGAATCAAGCCAAATGATTGTAGTGTATTGTTGTAGCCCAATCGACTGGCATCGCACTAATAATGCTAATAAACATCATCAACCAACTATTGATCAGCAAACAATTCAACACTATCAGCAGCAATTGGCTGCTCAGCAACAACAACAAGTACAACAGCAACAGTTGCAACAACACCAGGTGGTGGTGCAGCAGAATCAACAGCAGGCGCACCAGAACAGCTCCAATACCACAGCCGGCGTGGGCACCCAACAGCTGTTCACATACAAAATGGCCAGCAGTTTTCCGAATCCGGCCACGACGATGGCCCAGGTGGTGGCCACATCGAACGCAGCCGGCACCACGGGCTATGACTATCGTCTAAATATGGCACAGGCAGCCGCTGCAGCAGCCGTACCCGGCTCCCAGTGGTGGTATTCGGCCGCAAATCAGGGCCAGGTCGATGCCAATACAGCGGCGCAACTGCAGCACCAGCAGCAGCAACAGCAGCAGCAACAACAACAGCAGCAGCAACAGCACCAGCAGCAACAACAGATGCAACAGCAGCAGCAGCAACAGAATGTCATCAATTCGGCGGTAAGTTTGAATACGAGAATATGCCATTTTCATTCCCTTCAGCCAGCTAACCTTGTTCCCATTTCCGTTCCTCCAATCCACAGAGCCCCATGATCAGAGGCGGCAAGGCCGATGCCAAGCCCAGAGGCCGAATGACCGCCTACGCATACTTTGTACAAACTTGCAGAGAGGAGCACAAAAAGAAGCATCCCGATGAGACGGTGATATTCGCCGAATTCTCACGGAAGTGCGCCGAAAGGTGGAAGGTAAGTAATGAGAATATTAATTGCCCTAAGGACTCCTTGTTTTAAAGTGGTTTGCCATCTATCCCATCCGTCTAGACAATGGTGGACAAGGAGAAGAAGCGCTTCCACGAAATGGCCGAGAAGGACAAGCAGCGATACGAGGCGGAAATGCAGAACTATGTGCCGCCCAAGGGAGCGGTCGTGGGACGTGGCAAGAAGAGGAAACAAATCAAGGACCCCAATGCTCCAAAACGTTCATTGTGAGTTCGTAGCAAAGTCAATTATCATATTATGCTATATTGTATACACAATTGTGACTGCAAGATAATGAAGCGAATCAGATCAATAATGATTTACTCTGCCTTATTCCATCCCCTTTTTTTCCGCCTAGGTCTGCGTTCTTCTGGTTCTGCAATGACGAGAGAAATAAGGTGAAGGCACTTAATCCCGAGTTCGGAGTGGGCGACATTGCCAAAGAGCTGGGACGAAAGTGGTCCGATGTGGATCCAGAGGTCAAGCAGAAGTACGAGTCGATGGCCGAGCGGGACAAGGCTCGATATGAACGCGTAGGTTTTTTGATATGCATAACCACTTGGATATCCGATTAACATGTGAATTTTTGCCTTTAACAGGAGATGACCGAGTACAAGACGAGCGGGAAAATCGCCATGTCCGCACCGTCGATGCAGGCGTCGATGCAGGCGCAGGCACAGAAAGCTGCGTTACTTGCCGCCGCTGCCCAGCAGCAACACCAGCAGCTGGAAGAGCAGCATGACGATGACGACGGCGATGGAGATGATGACGAGAACCAATAGGTTTAGCAGTAAATACTCTTCACTATTTATACACACGATCGTTGTCGCGATGGAGGAACAAACATGATAACGTTGGTCGATCTATTATCAGGTTGGCCAATGTGTGTTGAATATATATTTATATATATAAGGGTGTGCCCTTTTAGAGGTTTCGCTTTCCGGTAACAGAACACTGTCACAATTTGTTCAGGATCATCTGGCAAAGCTATTATCAATCGTGTTTTGATTAAAGACAGGCTAACATTCATGGTGGAAAGGTTCTTTTTTTTTTGTTTTGTTTATTTTTTAAGCAGCAAGGATGTGCATAGAGCTCTTGTGAATCTCTTTCCCTTTTTTTTTCCATTTGTAGCACCCCCGAATGAGCGGTGTAAGTCCTTTTCAGAAATATTAGAAATATAGAACCAATGTCAAACTAAAAATCCAACTATCACAGAAATCTCTCGAACTTTCAGAGAAGGTTTTCATAGTTGACCGAAGGGGAGACCATTGTTCCTAGTGTATTTCGAAACAATACGAAATCTCGTGAGATTCTGTGAAATTTAGGGATTTTTCAAGCGATTTCCATGCCAGGCGTGGGCAAAATGTCTGCAGAAGATTTCTGTGATTGGCAAACCAAAGCACAAATTGTTTTGTTTCATTTTTCTGTGACAATTTGATGGTTATCGGGAAGTGGAATCTCTAAAGAAAGCACCTATTATATATATGTAAATGCATATATATAAATAATATATAATTTTTTTTTTTAACATAAGTAATCAAATTTCCATGAATTATGAAGATAAATCACAAAGAAACCTTTTATAAGTTCTATGTTAAGATGATTAAGATGAATACGATTAAGTATGGTTAGATTAAAATGACACTCATCTGTCTGCAAACCTTATTTGTGCTTCAGTGCTAAGTTTCTCCTAAAGTAATAAGAAGAATTATTTTATAAATTGAAGAAATTCATCATGATGTCATTCGTTCTCAGCAACTATGAAGGTTACCACTACATTTATAAATATTGGTACATATTTCCCATTTATTAAAGTTAGATTCACCATAATGAAACTATAATTAATGCGTTCGAGTTTATATGTTCCCCACACGAAACAAACTCAATGAAACGTGATAATGTGAAATACTTAACTCAGTGGCGGGTGATATCTCGATCTATTTATTTTTGCCGCTCTCACAACATATATATCCTCCAAATTCCATTTCATTCAACACATGTTTACTTAGTTCATTTACCAGTTTACCAGTTTAGTTTGCGATTCGTGAATCAAAAGATCCTTGGAGATAATTGGGTTTGTCCTCATTTGTAAATAGATACACATCAACTATAATAGTCACGATCATAAGATACGGAAAGTTGGTCTTCGGTTGTTCGGCGATTCGAGAGGAGGAGCAACCAAAACGATATCGGACATTGCAACAATTGTTGTTGACTTGGCCATGTACATACTATTTGAAGTATTATTTAGATGAGACTACGTAGAAATTAACGAGAATCGAGAGCAAATTACAACATACAAGCCTAATATTAGAGTAGATTTCAGCGGGACTGCAAAGTAATGTAAAAACTAGTTTTTGCGTCGGCCTTAAAAACGCCCAAATGTTCCAGGCACAGAAACAAATCAGAAACAAAAACAGAAACAGAAAAAGAAACAGAATGAAAATGATAATGAGAAAGTGTTTATGCAGATGTAAAGGGAGACGTTCCTCCGGCCTTTGATAGATGGGTATGCATGAAAAGAGATCACCACCCGTTGGCCACAACGGCTGGAAGGATGTTTTCCTTTAGATCGCCTGTATAAGCCAAGTAGTGGTTAGATTATAACGTGATAAGAGAGGAGCTGAAATTATTACCATGGATGCGTCGATGGTCAGTTAACCAGGACGCCTCTAGCTGTACGCCTAACTTCGCTCTCGCCACGTTATGAGTGCGAGATATGCGTGTATATGCATGTAATTATATATATATACATATAAATAAACATATATATTTTTTAGCATGATTTTGATAGAGAATAACTCGCCACCGAGATTATATTCATAGAAGTGTGTCTAGGTTAAACCTTTAATTCCTAATTTTCTACAATTTGACGGTAATCCATCCCCTACATAATAAATTACTATGAAAATTCCAGTTCCCTGTGCGCTTTGTTATAAGAACTAAACTATTATAAAATAAACTTTTAGAAATGAGATTCCCTTTTTTTTTTGTTCTTAAGATGGAATGATGATGTTTTCTTCAGAACCATTTGTCTTTATCTTTATTTTTAATTAATGCTTGGTATACGTAATAGATGAAGAAGAACTTTTATGTTAAAAATCCCAATAATGAACAGCTTTAGCTTTTATATTTGATAGACACAACACTCGGTTGGAACCACGACCGAGTTCCTAAACTTAAAATGTGTGAATTACATTAGCAATACTATAGTAGCCACTAAGTATTTGTTTTTTTTTCCTAAGAATTTACACAATACTGTAAAAATAGTTTGAAATAAATTTAATTTAGCTAGATGTACGCTTGTAAAGGCAAATCAGAGAAAATTTCTTATGAGTTGTTTTGCGTATGTGCGAGTACTACGAGTGGTACTGCTGTGTGCCAAAATGGTTTTGCAGGGGCAGATATATGCATGTACATATTATTATCGATGGTTCAGATGATTTCGTCCAAATAATATCCAAATGTTTTTCCCAGGGCCACGCAGAGCTTCCTTATTCAAATGTGCGGTTTTCAAAAGAACAGACCTAATTCACTACTGAAATTTAAACTGAAATATTGCGCACTTATATCTAGGGAAGATGAAAAAGCTAGAATGAATATATCCGATATGGAGCTACGTAAAGCAATCAATTGCCTAAGCTTATTAATTTGTAAACATATTTTAAATACAATAACAAGAAAACTTACGTTTGTTTTGGTTTCGAGAACTTTATCCACGAAAGGTAAGTTATAAATGCTTTTAGCTTCTTCCATCTGGTTAGTATGAATAATTTCCCTCTTTAGATAAGCAAACCAACTTTTAGAAACATTTTTTCAAATGAAAAAATCGTTGTATTTTGACACTTCCAAATACACCGCAGTGTGTAAAGCCCATTTGCGTGGATTTGGTAGATTTTTTACTACACTGCAGTCTGGCAACACTGGCGGTTTCCTCAACAGCTGGCTTATCTTATCTGCCTCTGTGGTATTTTTTGGGTACATTTTAGTTATTGCATTGTTAAACTCGGGTTTTTGAGTCCAGTGGCCGTGATTTGTGCATCAAATCACAATCAAAGAGAGGGAGCAGTTAACCTGCGAATAGTTCCACGCGCTGGAACCCATAGTTTGCATGCATTGCATTTAGTCTGGCGATCGGTTGGCGAGGCGTGGAACAACCTGTGGCAGCCAGCGGAATTCGAAAGGAACTGGATTCGAATAGGAATCAAGACGTTTGGACGTTTGCACGTTTGGATCGGACAGGATGAGCTGCTTTAGTGCGATGAGTGCCCCGCTGCTGGGCGAGATGGAGCAAACCATTGGGATGCTGGAGCGCGGCACCATTGTGACCAAGTTGTATGGGAAACAGCGTCGTCCAGATCGTCGACACCTGATGCTCATCCGAGAGACCCGACAGCTGCTGTGGGCCACGGTGGCCACCCAAACGCCACGCACCGACTACGAGGGTGCCATACAGCTGCGTGAGATTCGCGAGATACGGGTGGGCAAGCACTCCAAGGAGTTCCGCCTGTTTGCCGACGACTGCCAGCGCTTCGAGTCCAGCAAATGCTTTGTCATTCTGCACGGCAATCACTTCAAGCTGAAGAGCTTCTCTGTGGTGGCTCTGTCGGAGATCGAAGCCGATAACTGGGTGCGGGGATTGCGTTACATGGTTAAGGACACTCTGGGAGCACCCTATCCCTTGCAAATTGACCGCTGGCTGCGTCGCGAGTACTACCAAATCGAGAATGTGAACTCGCATTCTGCCAAGGCCACGGAACAGTCGCCAGCCCAGGTGACTATCAAGGACTTTAAGCTCTTTTTGGCCGGAGTTAGCTGTAAGATGACCACCGGCAAGTTCATGGAGCACTTTACCGAGGATGTGAGGCGCAAGCACGATCTCAAGTTTGACGACTTCTCGCGGTTCTATCAGAAGTTGCTGCTGCCTAACGGATTTGCCAGCGTCTTGTCGGGATCGGGAGTGGCCAACTTTCCCTATTCGGAGGACCAACAGGTGGTGCGACCGTCTGAGCTAAAGCAGTTCCTGGAGACGGAACAACGCGATGTGAGCGCCAGTGAGATCAGTAACGCAGCCATTGCCTCCTTCATTCGGGACTTTGTTCAGGATGTGGAACGGGACGTCCAGGAACCGTATCTCACCATTTCCGAGTTTGTTGACTTTCTCTTCTCGAAGCAGAACGACCTGTGGAACAGCAAATACGACCAAGTGTTCATGGACATGAACTTGCCGTTGTCCTCCTACTGGATCGCATCGTCGCACAATACCTACCTGACGGGGGATCAGTTCTCTAGCGAATCCTCCTGCGAGGCCTACGCCCGCGCCCTTCGCATGGGATGCCGCTGCATCGAGCTAGACTGCTGGAATGGGCCCGACAACCTGCCCTACATATTTCACGGCCACACCATCACCTCCAAGATCAAGTTCATGGACGTCATCAAGACGATCAAGGACCACGCCTTCACCAGCTCCGAGTATCCGGTGATACTGTCCATAGAGCAGAACTGCTCCCTGGAGCAGCAGCGGAATATGGCGCAGGCCTTGATCGAGGTTAGTTGACCTAATCGAATCTATTAATAACAACAATTTATATATGCCATACAAACAGGAGCTCTGCATGATTGCATTTTGATTAATTCGCTGTAATAACGAGTTCTTTTATAGCTTTCTTTGTGAATGCTTTTCATTGCCAAATTCAATAGATGATTGAAATAGGTTTAGTAGATTGGGACAGTTGCTAATATGTATATGTATTTCCTTTGAATCTAACTTTAAATATATCGGAGCAATACTTTAAGTTATTAAAGCCTATTGACCTTTACCTCCTATACCACATTACAGGTTTTCGGCGATATGCTTCTTACGCAACCTTGTGACCGGAACGAGCAGCACTTGCCATCGCCGTACCAGTTGCGTCGCAAGATAATCCTGAAGCACAAGAAGTTGCCGCAGTTTGACGACATCACCAATGGGATTTCTGGCACGGGTTCACTGGGCCATAGATCTTCGCTGGGAGGAGCGGGCGGTGGGGAGAACGATGGCGAGAATGTGCGCAAGGTGTTCAAGGAGGGATTGCTGTACTTCAAGGATCCGGTCGATAAGTCCTGGAATCTGTACCAGTTCGTTCTGACCCATCAGGAGCTGATCTACTCCTCTGAAATCAACGAGTCGCGCAATGGAAACTCTGAGGATGACGACTTTGGGCTTTCTTCGTCGTGTTCCCTAAACAGCAACATGCAGCAAAAGCAGAAGGATACCTCGGCCAACGATGAGCTGCACTTCGGCGAGAATTGGTTCCATGGCAAACTGGAAGGTGCGTTTATTGATTGAATATTTAATGATTTACTTTCTCTAATTATTTACTTTTTAGGTGGCAGGAAGGAGGCGGATGATTTGCTGAAGAAGTATAAACATTTTGGCGATGGAACTTTTTTAGTTCGAGAATCGGCCACGTTTGTGGGTGACTATAGTCTCTCGTTTTGGCGACGAAATCGCCCGAATCACTGCCGCATTAAGTTAAAGCATGAAAATGGATCAATCAAATACTATCTAGTGGAGAATTTTGTGTTCGATTCACTGTACTCACTGATCGTTTACTACCGCAAGAATATGCTGCGTAGCTCAGAGTTTTCGATTATACTAAAGGAGCCTGTTCCGCAGCCGAAAAAGCACGAGGATCAGGAGTGGTTCCATCCAAACACCACAAAGGAGCAGGCCGAACAGGGACTGTTTAGGCTGGAAATCGGTTCGTTTCTGGTGCGGCCATCGGTGCAGAGCATTAACGCTTTCGTCATTTCGTTTACAATCAATCGGAAGATCAAGCACTGCCGAATTATGCAGGAGGGACGTTTGTACGGCATCGATACGATGAATTTCGAGTCTCTGGTCTCGCTGATCAACTACTATACCCGAAACCCACTCTATCGCAATGTTAAGCTCAGCCATCCGGTCTCTCAGGAGCTGCTGCGTCAGGCGCTAGCGGAGGCCGCCCAGGGCGATCACAGTGGCAGCCACGACGACAACGGTGCCTCCAACTACATGGGCTCCAACTTAGAAGAGCACGTCACCTGCAAGGCGCTCTACAGCTACAAGGCGAACAAGCCAGATGAGCTCTCGTTTCCCAAGCACGCCATCATAACGAATGTGCAGAGGGACAACTCGATGTGGTGGATTGGGGATTACGGTGGCATGATAAAGAAGCACCTGCCGGCAAACTACGTTAAGGTATGATGCGAATCTTTATTTTAAATAATATTATAATTGAATATTTCAAAATCTAGGTTATCGATTCGACCACGGAGGACTACAACTCGTTGAACGAAGAGGGTACAGATGGACGCACCGACTCCATTGAGATTTTCGGAGCTGTTGCCTCGCTCTTCGAGTCCAACGATCCGGGCATTATCTTCAAGCTGCAGATACAAACGCCAACGATGCAGAATCCGTTTGTGATTGGCTTCGACAACCAGGAGACGGCGTACGAGTGGATAAAGGCAATCCAGGAGGCAGCCCTCATCGCCAGTCAACTGGCATCGGAGAGACGGAAAAAGGAGCGCACTGCCCGTGTGGCCAAGGAGATGTCCGACCTGATCATCTACTTCCGCAGTGTGCCGTTCCGCGAACACTCGTGGATATTTCAGGAAATGTCAAGTTTCCCAGAAACAAAGGCGGAGAAGCAGTTCTTCCAGCAGAACACACAACTGTTTCTCTCCTACCATCGCAATCAGATTAGCAGAGTGTACCCGAAGGGTCAGCGCTTGGACTCGTCAAACTTTAACCCCATGCCATTCTGGAATATAGGATCACAGATGATCGCACTGAACTATCAGACAGGCGATAAGGCCATGCAGCTTAATCAGGCCAAGTTCCGAAACAATGGGCAATGTGGCTATATCCTAAAGCCGTCGTTCATGAAGTCAGATAGCTTCAATCCGAACAATCCGCTGTGCGATGGCCTAAGCGAAGTGAAAGTTAGCATACGGCTGATAGCCGCACGTCATCTATTTCGGGGCGGCAAATCGAACAATCCGCAGATCGTGGTCGAAATAGTTGGCGCTAGCTATGATACAGGCGTTAAGTACCGCACCAAAGTCAACGAAAATGGTTTCAATCCGGTGTGGAATGAATCGTGCGAGTTTAACGTGCGCAACCCACAATTCGCGATTCTTCGCTTCGAAGTGCAGGACGAGGATATGTTCGCCGAGACGCACTTCATCGCCCAGGCGTGCTATCCGCTGACCTGTATTCGCCAAGGTTATCGCAGCGTCATCCTACGAAATAAGTTCAGCGAAGAGCTGGAACTATCGTCCCTGCTGATTAACATCAAGGTTGCAAATGCCACTTCCCCGTAGGAGGATTGTGAAGTTGGATCATTAATATGCTTAGAGTGCAAACTATGATTCCAAATCTATATGTACATGTGAATAGGTGTCGTCGAGTGTTTATGAAATCAATTGCTAGAATTGAAGCAAAGCGCAGCTATTTCACAAAAGCAATTTATCGAACACTGTACATACCATTTCACTAAACTATGACCTGATTCTCCCACTCATAATAATCTTAAAACTTAAGATCTGGTAGTTCATGACAATGAGTATTCAAATAGTAACTGAAAGCATAATTCGGAACTCCTGGAACTGAAATCAAGTTTTTGTAATCCCTGCGAACTCTAACGTAGAAGTTTTATTTATACGTGACATTGATTCAGGACAAGAAAATATTACGGATAAGGTTTAACTATCCGTCACCTCATTTAATAATAAGCAAAAGTTTTACATTAAGTTGATTCCAAAATAAGAAACAATCCGAAAACAGCTCAAAGGGAATCAACTGAATGGACATTAGATATTTGGTTTCAGGACTTCTTTAGTCCTTTTACAACAACTGATCAGCTTTTTATAAGTATTATAATACATTCTTCTCTTGAAAGTCTTGATTCAAATGAAGAAAATAGAGCACTTAAGCATGTTAATTGGCTATCATTTGTGACCACTCTTTCCAAATATTATCCAAAAAACTATTTTCGACCCATTTCTTAGCACAAATACTCAAAAAGCATTTTAATCATTCACCTTTGCTTTCCTTCTGATGCTTAAAATAATTATACAATTAATGAAAAGCAACCATTTCTGCTAAAGGATCTGGTCTAACAAAACTTAAACCTCTTTGATTACACAAGTCTTCCAGTTGTTTAACAATTACGATATCCCACGAATTTGTGTCTTTGTTGTTTTATCACGATTGTTGTAGTTGATGTTAAACTCCATTAGAAAAACTAAAAGTTTGGAAACAATATTAAAACAAAATTAATACAAAATGTAATTGTACCTGTGATTCAATTACATTTATTTGGAAGTGCCTAAAAATTCTAAATTATCAAAATTTTAAACAATAATTAGTTTTAAATCGTGTTCTATGTGTGTCACTCTAGAGAAATTTTTAAACGTCGAATTATACCTGTTGTAACTTAAAGATATATATTTTTACAAAATCCAAGTTTTAAAACATATCGTGAAATGCAACTTACCTTTTTCTCTCTACTAAACTGCGAAATCTAAATATTAAAACACTAAGTTCAGTAGGCGTATTTATTATTGAATGCATAATGTAATTTATATATTAAATATCCATAAAATGCAGTAGTCGATTTAAGAAGTGGAAAATGAGTTCTCTATGCGTATCAATAGATTTTGAATCTGAAACTGATTGCATTCCATTTGAATGCCCACTGAAATGATCGATACGTATCTACAGAAGTCATTTGTCATGCATTTGCATTTAATTATTTAATTAACATTCTGCGGTTTCCATTCGCACAATAGATCGCTTTTTGAGCATTAGCAAATCATGCTTAGTTTATGTACCCAAAATGTATTTAATTTGTACGTTCCGTTTTTAAGTGATTTGTATGTACGTCTAATAGATATTTGCAACTCTTTTGTAATTGCCTTATATTCAGTAAACACACAATACGTATACATTCATAATTATTTAATGCCAAATAAATGTTTACCGGCGTTAGCTGTCTATATACAAACTTGTTTTTATGTTCTATTTTTGAGGATTAATTTATGATTTTATATTCCCGAAAAACGCGCGTACAGTTCCACCCCATTACAAGCATTTTGAGTTTAGTTTCGTACTCGGACTGCTCACATCGATATAATCGACTATCCCTTTCTATTTCATGGTATTTTCGTAGTCAAATCGGAAATTGTTACTTTTATTGTGATATTTATTGGACAATCGGTGAATGTGAGAAATATGATTTACTTGTATTTAGAATTCGCGTCTATGGTACTTGTCAGGATCGAAATATGATGTGACCACAACGCGGTCGCTAAATTTGCGTCCGGTAAGTGCTTGCTGCGCCTTCTGACAGTCGAGAACCGAGTTAAATTCGACAAAGACCTTGCCGCATCCCGGAACTTCTACGCCCTCGATGGGACGCGGGATTTCCACGCTCCGCACAACTCCGTATTTCGTGCACTCCTCCTTGATATCCTCCAAGATATCCTCGTACTCCTCCTCGTCCCGCAGTTCATCGGGCGTTACCATGTTGAGCAAGCAGAGAACCTCGGTCGGTGGTCCAGAGGTCACCACATTTGACAGGCCCGGCACTTGTAGCATTACCGACTGCGTGGTGTTGGCTGCGTTCTGGGCATTCTTGGCGCCCACACTGGCTCGTTGAACAATCAGTTTCTTGTCACCCAGCTGCATTCCGTTCAGGCCAGCAATTGACTAAAAATTGTATTGCGAATTAAAGAGAGAGAGTTAATATTGTATTTGTTTGCAATTTAAAATAGTTTCATACCTGATCTGTGATGCTAAGATCCACATATTCACAGAAAGCATAGCCTTTGCTTAACCCAGTAGCAGCATCCTTAACAAGGTTAAAAGCTCGTAGCTTGCCAAACGACAAAAGCAGTTCCTTAACCTAAAAGAGAATACATGTTTTTAAGAATACAAATAGAAACCCTTAATAAGTTGAACCAACCTGATCGTCGTTTAGATAGTTCGGTAGACCTCCAATGAAGATTTTGTGAGGCGAGTCCGGGACCACTGTCGAAATAACACCACTGGAAACTGTTGTGGGATGGATTTGATTAGACCTTGTAACAACAAAGTGAAAAATAGGGATCTTGGTTACTTACCAACAGCGGGCTTTATTGCCGGGGTGTCTGTAATACCCGGCATGGGCTGGTAATCATGCGGACGCCTAATCTTTAAGCTCTGCCCCTTTAAATTGATGCCATCGAATGCCATTGCCTGGGTGGTTTCATCAATCGAACGGAATTCGAGGAAAGCAAAGTTTTTGTCCAAGTTGATCTGGCAGGCCAAGACGGGACTGCCGGCCGCCTGAGCGAGGCCAACTAAATGCATCTGTTGGTTGAAGAACTCCATCATTTCCTCCTCGGTGACGCCAAACGGAATGTTGCCGACATACAAGCGGCGCGCCTGTCGGGTAATCGTCGATCCGACAACGGGCACCGCCGTCTGTGGCGTATCCGGCACAACGCTGGCCGGGATCTGTCCGGACGCCTGCATGGCTTTGTACTGCATTGGGGTGATGTGCTCGAATCCCGGCGGCGGCACATCCCAATAAAGCGAGGGCTTGCGCCTCGAGTTCCGGTGGTGGCGACGATCCCTGGAGCGTTCGCGATGGCGGTCACGGGAGCGGGAACGATGGCGGCGTCTTTCGCGATCACGTTCACGGTCTGCGAAAATGATATGCAAGCATTAAACAAATTGATTCTCCAATCGCGATTTTCGCAAATGTGTCCCCTAAAGTGCACGCAAATGTTACCAGCTGCATACACACTGATTCACGTACACACACATGTAAGACTTATACATGAATATATTTTGGTGTATGTTTTCTGTGCTTAAATGCGTTTATGGTCATAAAAACTTCACTTTATTGTTTGTATGCAAATATTTATGGTTGAAATTTATTCTAATCTCAAAATGCACTGTATTTCATTAAAAATAGACACAAAAATCGACGTTTGTACATATGTATGTACATATGTATGAATGAACAAACCGCCGAAGCAGAAAATAAAAAACAACCGGTCTAGAATGAACGCGAATATTATTAAAAACCTAATCCAACAGACCTTTTTAACATATAAAGTAATGTAAGAAGGAGGAGACTCTAATGCCGTGATAAACAAATTCAGTTGCACATTTTTCCCTTTGCATAAATTTATAGTTGTATGTATGTATACACATACATCTATTTATGCACACTTGGGCACCAAATACAGTGCGACCATTTACTGCACTGTTAATTGAACTCACCATCATAGCCCATTGTTGTTGCTGAATCAAATGTAAATCTCTTTTAACGAAAACAATTTTTACTATATAAAATGCTGATGAAAATTTTATTCCTCTATTGCGTATATTAACACAGATACCAGTGAAACGACTTAAAACAGAACACGTGAAAACTGAAGAACAATGGAATGGACCACCGATGGCAGAGTGCTTGCAGCTTATCGAACTGTGGCATTTTCGGAAGTATCGCGAAACGACTTATCGACATGACCTTAAATTGTAAGGTGTAAAACTTTGGATTAAAATGGATTACTAACACATAAATTATTTTTGTAAATTGTTACACAGAAAAATACGTTTAAACAATAACATAGAAAAATCTGTAACTATTTTTATCCCGAAATTCTCGTAATGAAATAGAAAACTGTGACGTCACGCTCAATTGTACACCACCTTCTCAAGCATGCTGCAATTGTTTTGTTTTGATTGAGAGCAGAAATACCGGTGTTTTTGTCATTGAATAGATTATATTATGAGCATTAAGATATATCTACCGTGCAACCATTATTACCTTAAGAAGCCCACCAATTTGTATGGACAAGTGCAGATAAATGAGGATAATGTTGTATCGTATTACGTTCTGGAAGCATCCGATTTGGAGTTCAGTGATAAGGCCATACATCATGAATCGGGCAATATGCGTTTCCTGGGCTCCATTCTCAACGAGGATTTCAATGCAGATCAAAACCAATATCTGAAGTTCAATATGCGACTGTGCTTTACATACAATAGCAGTCAGGCAAATATAACCCTGGTTTACCTCGGCATTACACCCGAATATCTGAAGCACATTAAAGTAATCCTGTACGATAAGCAAATGGTACGAAATCTGTTCGTATCTGGGGAATCTGTGAAAAGCCGATCCTTAGAATACAATGATAATGATAGCATTGATTGCGACTTTCTGGAGCTCTCTAGACTGAATCAACCCACTGTTGAGACCCCAAACTATCCAAAGAATAATGCCAAAAAGAGTATCCAGTATGGGTTCACATTCATTACCGATTCTCCCATTAAGATTTTTGAATATATTGCTGAAAATGTATTTGTTAACAGCATTATGGTTCATACAACTATTTATAAGCATTTTAAGGAATGGCAGGCAGCATGTGATAAAGGGTAATTAAACTAAATCGATGGTACTACATTTCATATTACTATTACTAGTTTTCTATCACGCAGATCTCGACCGGCTAATATAGCACTTGATAGAATACTGGGGATTATATTGATGTTAATACTATTTTCACTTGCCACACAGCCAGGTGATTTTCTAATACAAATATCTCATGTAAGTCCGCCTTCCAAATTCGTTTGTATTTGACATTTATTTGCTGATTTATTCTAGTATGTCATTGACGAATTGTACAGCCTGTTGAAAGTATTAGAGGGCAGCCCCATTGGCCTCAAGCTAAATATACATTTAAATAATTTCTTTCTCGACTGCTTTAAATATCATATTGAGCTGTGGTCAACATTTTTGGGTAAGCGTTCCGTCTACTTCAAATCAAGATGAGATGGTTAA
Organism: Drosophila yakuba; assembly: GCF_016746365.2. Lineage (NCBI taxonomy): Eukaryota > Metazoa > Arthropoda > Insecta > Diptera > Drosophilidae > Drosophila > Drosophila yakuba. The sequence goes on from NC_052526.2 coordinate 10,755,552, forward strand.
CATTGTTATTTTACTACAGATTTCATCGAACCTTTAGTGCGACAAGTTTTCTTGGCCATCGGAGTGATTGGGTGCTTGGGTTTCACATTCCAGATAGCATTACTAGTGGATTTAATATCCATTATTGGGTTACATTCGCATTGCTTTTATATTTATACCAAAGTGTAAGCTTGTGTAACATATACCGGCCTCTTTTAACCATTCTTATTTTAACAGCCTTTACAATGTGGAAAGAAGAGGTCTTTCTGTTCTATGGCAAGTGGTTCGAGGCAACCGTTACAACATTTTAAAAGGCATGTTTGCTGATATAAGCACTAGGTTCAGTTTAACAAATTGATATACCTTTCAGGCCGCACAGAGTCCCACAACTATATGAATCGGCAATTATATCTAGCAACAATATTTTTCTCGGCCATTCTGTTTTTGTTTCCGACTACCCTTGTCTACTACATAGTTTTTGCTGCTGTAAGTTTGATAGAATCTTGTTTAATTTGATTATAATACAAGTCTCTTTATAGCTAAAGGCACTCACATTTGCCACTCTTAGTATATTTGATTTTTTGCGAAGAAAACTAATGTATCTCCCGATTGAAGTCTATATAAAACGGGTTTTAAGAGGGTGTAATGATTTAGGTAATTGTAAGAAGAATGTGGATGGATGCATAAATAGATATTTATATCATGATTTCTCCATTGACTTTCAGATTCTATTCAAATCAAAGATGTTTCACACCACGAAAACGCTTTTCTGTTGCACAAACAACAGAAAACCAACGTGACAGTGTATAAAATTACAACTTCTTAATCGTAGCAATAAATAAACTATAATATAAGATGATTTTAAAATACATGTAAATATTATATATTGTGACTTTATTTGCTCAAGACATAAAAATAGCCTATAAATCACTATGGTACATTAACATTTTTAATAAAAACAACGAAATTAGCAACTATAGTTTTGTTTCGCATTTTTAACAGCAAGCTGTACTCGACATCTTTGTTTTTATTATTTATTTATCGATATCATTATTGTTCCATTTCACACAGACCAAAATCGGCATTGTGCCACCACCTTTGCTGTATACGTCTAATCGTTTCAAGTGCTTTGTTCCTTTACATTCAGTTTTTCAATTTTGAGGACAGTTGTCAAAGAGTTGTAGCAAGCACTGTTTTAATACAAAAAAAGGATATAATATTAATAAAATGGAAAGTGCGGGGAAACAGGACAATAACGCCACACAACCGTTGCCCCAACGCCAGCAGCGGGGAAATCAGCAGGCCAACAAAAATCTCGGAAAGCACAATGCTCAAAAACAAAATGATTCCGTGGATGGATGCCCGGCTGAAAAGAAGTCGAGATTCGGTGGTCCAAATGCCCAGAATCAGAACCAGAACCAAAATCAAAATGGTGGTGGTGGTGCAGCTGGTGGCCCCAATCAAAATAAGAACTTTGGAAACAACAAGGGTGGGTTCGCTGGAAACCGCAATCGCAACAACAACAACAATCGGGCTGGAAATCAAAACCGGACTTTTCCAGGCACTAACAATGCCAATGTAAGTTATCTTAATTTAATATATTTGATTAGATTGCCGGGAACTTAGTTGTATACAAATATTAGGTATTATTCACTTTTTTCGGGTGTACTTGCCACATACATATTGAAACAAACGTATACATACATGCATATTATTGCCGTTACTGATAATTGTTGCAAATTTATTTATGTACAAATGTGCAATTATTTAGCGATCATATGTGTGTGTATTTGTATCGAATACATACAAAATGAACATTTGTAGCCAAATATGCAGGTGAATGTAAATACATAAGTTCATATATGTATATGTGCGACTTTTCTAAATAAAAAAAAGTGACATATTTTATAATGGTTTGCTTAATGGTTTGCTTATTGAAAAATTGATTAACCACAACCAATTTTGACTCGTATAGTAGACTTTGCTAGGATCCAAAACTATCGCGTGCTTATTGAACTACAAATAGTAAAATTGCGCAAATTGCTTACCTTAGTCTATAACCTGTTTACCCTGGCAGTTAAAGCATAAAATCAATCGGATAATTGGTGCTAGATAGTTTTTATAACAACCAGCAAGAGATTGTGAATTGTATACATTATAATCTAGCATCTGTTGACCTCTATCCCTTAGCTGCTAGGGCTTGTAAGCTTATCACATATTAATGCTGTATCTGCTGTACATGTATAAAAAAAAACTGCATTTATATGGGGGGATAGTAAATACCTCTACGTTTTAGTGGCCCGTCTGTAGCACCAATTCAATCGATGTTACATCAGTTCGTATCCAAATTGTGTAACTTGCACGTCTTTGGCTAGATTGAATTGACGGTACTCCAGATGTGGCTCACATACCAATCTCATTTTGTACTTATTCAACTGTATAACACAAATATAGCAAAAACCCAATAACGAAACGTCAAAGGCGGTCGGTGCTAATGCACCTGCTAAGAACAATGAACCGCAAACTGCAGCTGCTGGCCAAAATCAAGCGAATCAGAACGCCAACAAGGGCCAAAATCAACGGCAAGGGCAAAACCAAAATCAAGTCCATGGTCAAGGAAATCAAGGAGGACCTGGCAATCAAGGAAATCAAGGAGGAGCAGGCAATCAAGGAGGCCAAGGAAATCAAGGAGGCCAAGGAAATCAAGGAGGACCAGGAAATCAGGGAAATGGTCAAGGATTTAGAGGTCGCAACGTTGGTAACAATCAAGGTGGCGGTTTCTCCGGAGGTCCGCAGAACCAGCAGCGTGACAACAGAAACCGTGGTGGTCCACGGCCTAGCGGAGGTCCTGGTGGTATGATGAACAACACCAATATGGGTGGTGGAGGTGGTGGTGGTCCGCGCGGCGGTGAGGACTTCTTCATTACCCAGCGGTCGCGCGGCCTGTCTGGACCAACCTTTGAGCTGGAACCGGTAGAAGTGCCCACGGAGACCAAGTTCTCTGGACGAAATCGTCTCTATGTGGGCAACCTGACCAATGACATCACCGACGATGAGCTGCGCGAGATGTTCAAGCCATATGGCGAGATCAGCGAGATATTCTCGAACCTGGATAAGAACTTTACATTCCTAAAGGTCGACTATCATCCCAATGCCGAGAAGGCCAAACGCGCCCTGGACGGATCGATGCGAAAAGGTCGCCAGTTGCGGGTACGATTCGCACCCAATGCCACCATTTTGCGGGTGAGCAATCTCACACCGTTTGTGTCCAACGAGCTGCTGTACAAGTCCTTCGAAATCTTCGGTCCGATCGAGAGGGCTAGCATCACCGTCGACGATCGTGGCAAGCATATGGGCGAGGGTATAGTTGAGTTTGCCAAGAAGTCATCCGCCAGCGCCTGCCTGCGATTGTGCAATGAGAAATGCTTCTTTCTGACTGCCTCCCTACGGCCGTGCCTGGTGGACCCGATGGAGGTGAACGACGACACCGACGGACTGCCGGAGAAGGCGTTCAACAAGAAGATGCCCGACTTTAACCAGGAGCGGAGCATTGGTCCCCGCTTCGCCGATCCCAATTCGTTTGAGCACGAGTACGGATCGCGCTGGAAGCAGCTCCACAATTTGTTCAAAACCAAGCAGGACGCACTCAAACGCGAGCTGAAAATGGAGGAGGACAAGTTGGAGGCTCAGATGGAGTACGCTCGCTATGAACAAGAAACTGAACTGTTGCGTCAAGGTTAGTATATGCCACGATTTAATCAGATTTTCCAAAGACCAATGCTATTTTAACAATTTGCCCATAGTAATAATACAAATAAAGTGTTAAAATGGTTAGCGCAACATATTTAAATTGCTGCTTAAATGTCAGCTATCAGAAATCTTCGGGCGATCTAAAATGAATTTCTTCTCTATTAAATACATACATTTATCTTCCAGAGCTACGAAAACGCGAAGTGGACAACGAGCGCAAGAAATTGGAGTGGGAGTTGCGCGAGAAGCAGGCCGAGGAGATGCGCAAGCGCGAGGAGGAGACAATGCGACGCCATCAGACCGAGATGCAGAGCCATATGAATCGGCAGGAGGAGGACATACTCCGTCGGCAGCAGGAAACACTGTTTATGAAGGCGCAGCAGCTTAACTCGTTGCTGGATCAGCAGGAGGGATTTGGAGGCGGCGGCAACAACTCCAGTTTTGACAACTTCGGCGGAAACAGCAATTCGCCATTTGAAGTTTTTAGAGGTATGCGATTTAATATCTATTTTTCAATGATCCTCTTTTAATATAACCGATATTTGCTTTTGCAATAGGCAATAACAACAACAATTCCACAATGATTGGAAACAATTCTGGCCCCAACACACAGGTATGTCCAAGTCCAAAATACTATACAACGAAATATTCAGTGCCACCAGATTTGTGGTTGAACGACTGTCTATAACCCAATACATAATATACTTTATGAAAATTCATATAAATTACATACTTCTCGGGCAATTCTCCAGATCGGGTCAATTTCGAAAAGTTATAACCGTTTTTCGGGGAGAATGTAGAGATTCTAATAACATTATAAAAGGGGCGGGTAGCAACTTTATTAAATGTAACACAGGAGGATTATTCTTTAAATGCGCTGATGCTTTTGCAATTATTTCTGTAAATCAAACTTCAAAACTGGGATTCGCATACTTATCTTCTCTTATAAACTCTATATGTTTTGGGTGGCTGAAAAATAATGAAAAGTCAAAAGATGTCGCTATTCGCCGCGAAATAATTCACCATCTTTATTCTTAAAGCTAGGGATCATCGAAATGCAAGTTTAACTCTTGGGTTTGTGAATTGTGGTAGCACTTCTCATTCTTAACTAGAGGTTAAGTATTAAAACCTCAGATCAAAGTTGTGTTATCATCTAATAAGTAAATCTGTCGAAATCGTTGGAGTGTTTCGTATGACAGCAGTTATAGCTTCTTCGTCTAAGGTCCATCTGCTCAAAGGTGAATCTTGAAACCATATAAAACTATGCGAGTTGCTTAAATAGAAAAGAGTTATAAATAATCTCTGATAGCTGCTTTCATCAGCCATTTCGTTTATATCTGCAGGTTGGGAAAAATATAAATTATATATATTGTGGGATACATTTAGGATTTTTATATGTATTTTATTTTGCGTTGTGATTAACATGTTTAATCATAAAACTCATTAATTTATTGTGCTTAAAGTGCTTGTAAACAAAGTCAACTCCTTGTGCATACGAATCAGAAGTTGGGAATCGTGATTTGATCGGTATATTCGTTTTGGGAATTTGCGGTTAGTTATTTAATAATGGGATTGGGTGTGGTGGGGCCACAGACACAAATATAACATAATTCCCCTCTTTTTGAATTGGGCTCCACATGGCTAATGCAACACTCAATTGAACACTTGTATTTCCTTGCTTGAATAGGACTCCTTCGCTTTTGAATTTGGGGTTAACAATATGAACCAAGGCGGCAATCAACGTGGAAATAATGGCGGAGGAAATAATGTCCCATGGGGACGACGACGTTTTTAGACACTGGATCAATCAAACATATGAGGATGAGATTTGACGTACTCTCAAATATTAATAACATTTCACATTTTAACTTTGTTCGCTTGCGAGCAAACAGAACGAACTTGCTTAAAAGGATCGTCTTGTCGAATGCACCCAAATATGATTTGATTTAATATTTAGTCAAATATTATCAATCGTCTATCGGTCATACATTTTAGAGGCAACTAACAAACTATGAGTAATGACACGCAAAGGATGAACCTTACAAAATATTATACAATTTGAATCCCAAAATGATTGCTTATAGGTGCAACGCTGCACCAAAAAACGAAATCATTACGTACATATGCTTATTCATATCTATAATTTAAGATTATGTATGTGTCGACTACATTCTCCAGTAATTTAATTCTTTTTTGTCCATCATTCAAATGAAATATATATAAAGATATATTGCTAATCGACTTATTTGATCATAAAACAAAATATAAAATAATTCAAAAACGTAAAAAAATACTTCGAGAATCTGGTGAGTATTCCGGATGAGCGCATGGACTTGATCTGGTCTGGATCCTTCATCTCATTCGATGTCCACTAATGGATCTTTAGGTTGTGCAGAAATATTTTAAGCATTCCCAGTATTTTGTTGATCCCTTCATTAATTTATGATTAACAACTTTGTTTCTGGAAGTAGTCAATTACAAGACTAAAAATTTCTTCAGTCTAAATTACATATAATTTTCTGTACATTTTTGTCAATTTTAACTATTGATCTGGAAAATAAGAACTTTTTCCGCATTTCTAACATTAAGTTTGGTAATCATTTTATTTTGCTTTTTGTTACATTTTTTTATATGTTTATTTATGTTAATTTTTGTCTCCTACCCTTTTTTTTTTTGTAAACTATCCTTGCTATTCTACCAAATAGGTAGAAATATTTATCAAAGCTGAGTATTTTAGTAAATGGAATTTTCGGGAAATGATTTTCGTGATTGGGGAAAATGTAAGGGAAAAACATTCAATGGATACATTTCTCGCCGATTTTGGATGCTACTGGAAAACACTTCATTCCTAGACCTAGATTTTGGTCATCTACGCCGTTTTCTTGCAAAATCCCAGACCGCTATGAAAAATTGCTGATTTCTATGTTAACACAAACACTGTGTTTGTGTTTTATATCCTTTAACCTTTCATGTTGCTTAAAAATACATAGGCAGACCCACACAGCAGCAAATTAAATGTAGATGTTATTAATTGTCATACAAATCATTTTAATATATATATATTAGAATATGGAAAAGACTACTTTTTAATCAAACAAACACTGATCTTTGAAATCAAACATGAAATATTTACATTTTGATTAATTCTGGGTGTTGGCACAGAAAATTAATAATTTTAATAAATTAATAAACAATGCCGTGTATAGCATCTCTTTCATTTTTTTAATTTTGCCGGGATGAAAAATAAACCGAAATGGACTTCCAAAGTTCCCATGCGAACGTTACAATGTCATATTGGAATGAAGATGTCAACTTATGTTATTCGGGATTTACCTGTACTTATCATATTAATATTCTTATACCCTTACAGAAAGTATTTTTGTCACAAGTTGCAACGCATCAATGGAAAGAATTCTTAGACAGCATCTCACCATAGCAATTTAACTTAACGATTGTTATTTCAACAATTTATTCGGGCCAGTATTTTTTTTTTAGTTTTAACGAACGCTGTATTCGAGTACCTCGACTATAAAACACCCTGTATATTTAGGGGTTTTATGGTATACAAGCAGCAGGGACTATTTCCGCGCTGCTCAGCCATCTGGAATCTGTCTGCTTAATCTAAATTTTAATCTATAGTTTCGCTCAAGATACGGACAGACAGTCGAGTCGACAAGAAATCCCCATCTCAATTAATTACAGATATCAACAAATCTAGTATACTCTGTTACTCCGCAAGTAACAAGTATATAGACTTCCAAGATAAAACTAAACTATCGGATGGGTTGCTGGTTTTGACTACCAATTGACCAACAAGTTGGGCACAGTATTGTTAACATTTGAGAAATGTTTTACTCTCGCATCGTAATATTTATTTGGCTGAAAATCGGTTATGAAGAACAAGGCATTGCATATGGTTTTTAGCAATCAAAGGCGATAAATTTGTGTAGTTATTGTGGTTTATGGGAAAAAAGGGGGGTATTGTGAAATGAGGAATGTGGGTTAATAAAACAACGTCTCGCGATTTCCCATGAAAAATGCTCTCTGAGAAGGATGAATATTTCAATGCCATGGCGATTGGGAAAAGGTAATGCCTGCCCTTGTGAAATTTTTATTAATTTACCTCCATACAGCTTAAATAATTTAATTATTTTCATATTCAAGTTCTTTTACAGGTTTATTTAATGAATGTATGATGACTTGCATCGTATTGCATGTACAATGACATTGGAATCTTTTTAGACGGAACGTCGCTCTATTGCACTTGGTGTAATATTGTGAACACGATTAATATTTGCACTTTTGGGATAATGTCTTTTATGGCACAACTATACATTTGGGGATCAAAATCGATTTCTTCTCACAATGAGCAGCTTTGCTGTACTCTTACACAATTTATTTTGAAGAGGCCTGAACTTCGGGTGCATTTTGCTGAAATGTAGGGTATACTACCTTTCGACCTTAGGGAGTAGTAGCTTTTCCCTCGCTTATTTCTCATTTGTCTCCTCCTTCCAATCTTTCAAAACAATACTGGTTTCAATAAACTATACGTTTATAAAACATCTAACCGCTACTGCTTCTCGCCTATTGTATAATTTTATCACAAAAAAAAACATCAATGAATGATTATTAAATGTTTTAAAGCAATATGTTGTGGCCATTCATATTGATTGAAACATGAAACTTTCAGCCAAGTTCATTATCATACGCCTAAATTATGCAAAATAATGCACATCAGCACATTAGTGGGCGAATGTCAAGAGTAATCTATGTTTATAACGAAAATAATGGTTAAATGGATAAAACACGTCCAAATTGAAGTAGGAATTGGCAACGGATATCTGTTAAGTTACTAATCTTTTCTTCTAACTTCCTAAAAACAAAACAGTGATTCAGACTTACTTCAAAGGTTTAAAACTACAAAACTGGATGGTTTCCGTCTCAAAAAGTAAATTGGTAAAGCATTTTATTTGTGATTTTTTTTTATAATAAATGGTGGGTAGTCGGTTTTGAATTTTTTTTAATATGGAATGACTGCTTCTATAAGCTCACAAATGAAAAGTTTATCTGAATTGGTGCGAACTTGTTCTTTGACGCATTTAAATCGATATATTTATATATCAAATCATAGATTAATGTTCTTAAATCAGTTGGATAACTCACAACTAAATGTATTGCATTTAAATATGCATTATATGTATATTAATATACAGAAATACTTTGGTTATGTAGTACTGTAATAAAATGCGTTCGGCGATCAATCAAACATACGATAATCAAGTACGAGTATGTTTATTTATTTTAATGCATTCAATCGAAAATAGATTATTGCCTAAGACTGGCTATATAAAATATCTACTAAATTGTAGCGACTGAAATATAAATTAAAATGTTTGTTTTGTGGATGAGATTCTTTCTAAAATATTTGCGTGTGGATTTTTGGGTTCGAGCCAGCGATTAGCTGTTTTTTCGATGAAACTCTTCAGCTTTGGCCGAAGATGATATATTTTCAAGATCGCAATACGGTGTCTTTGCTCGCAAATGAAGTCCAAATCGACTGGCAGCAAAGCGCTAACTTAAATCAGGTAATCTATGTTAAAAAGCCTCCAGCACTTTTAAGCTATAAAGTGTTTCTTAAAGAAAATTAGCATTGTTCGATCAACGTTGCTTGGTTCTAAGAGACCCTGCAACGTGGGCCTGTTGTCGATTTTCCGTTTATTTTTTTTTTGTATTTATTATGCAGCACTTCCTTAACTGAGCTGCATTATCAAAATACTCAAACCAGAATTGTTGACTAATCCAGTTTATGTTTGCAGGAGATCAAACGTCTTGACGATCCTATAAATGGCACTACCTCAAACATCACCCTACCAGATTTGGATTCGCATATAATGGCTTTCATATTGGAACAGTTCTCGTCTGATGTGCTTTATACAAAAATTGTACAAATTGTTGGTGGCAACTTTAAAAACCACACTCAGCTGGATAAAATATTATTAAAAAATGCATATACAATTTCATTTGGCCAATTGTTTTATAATTATTTGGGACGGACCTGCGATGGGCTGAAATGAAGAGCTGATTTAAAAAGTATCAAAACAAATTAATTAAAATAAATAACATCACTTAATTTGTCTACCTACTGCTTTAATTTAACGTGTAAATAATATTATTTAACGGTATTAATCACCGGCTGTTTACTTATGATACCAATCTGGCAACACTGCAAAACTGATCTAAAAATATATTTCAACTGCATTTTACGCAGGATAACTGGCATTTAAAACTATAAAGAGCAAGCAAAAAGAAAGCTTATAATTTAATATAGCTGAATAACAGGCAAGCTATTAATTTTTTTATTTATTTTATGGCGAAACCAGCTTGACTTAATGGCTTGCCATATTTCCGGCAACATAAAATAATGCGCCGATAAGCCTAAATTAAATAGGACTTCATTATAATGTTATTTCCAGTGCGGTTTTATTACAGTGTACCTTCAATTTGCGTCTGCTTAAGGTTTGTGTATTACTTCCCATTGGAAACAACCATAACCTGTCCTAACTGCTAATAATTGTTTAATGGCGAAGCAGCAGATATTAAAAAGTAGCGCGTTGCCTTCGCATCTATTTGTATTTGCGTGTGTGTGTGAATACCGGGGCTTAAAATGCATATATACATACATTTCGGATTTGCCAAAATCTCAGGCTTATATACATACATGCAAACATATTTACGGGGGATTTTGTACGACTGGATTCATTTGTTTTTCGGGTCATAAAAAAAGCGGAAAATGGAAACGCTAATCTCGGCTAACCAATAACAACGAAAACCTTGCGCTGCCGCTAAATGTTATCTCTTGTTTGAATGTCAGCGCTTAGAGAGCGTCTTCGCACGTATGTATGTACGTTACATACATACGTATGTATGGATGGATGGACAAGCTTCCAGCGGTTTGTGTGTATGTATGTACTTGGCTTGCACGAAAGTTTCAGTTTCCTATCGAAACACGTCTTAAATGTGTATTTATCATCGGCTGTGGTACGAAATGCACGTCGGTGTATGCGTGCGTACGTAATAGTTGATATTTCTCTTTTTTTTATTGTTACAGCACGGTTGCGTGTTATGTTTTGCATTTTGTTTTGAAAGCTCCAAAAGCTGTGCTTTATGTAAAAACATACATACATACGTACTCTTGCCAATGTACGAATGTTTGATTGCACGATTGTATGTATGTTTGTACGTGTGTTAATACTTGGCGTGTGTTTGTGTATGCGGTTAGCACAAATCCAGCGAGAAAGAAACAACCAACGTTGGCTATATGTATTAACTTCAAAATAAAGTTCAGTTTAAGCTGGAGCGCAGTCGAGGTTGCGTCGCTTGTTCGTTCGGTCGGCTTTTTGGTCTTTCGGCTTTCGGCTAGTTCCTATATTGTATGTACGCATGGTAAGCACGCGTTCTCTTTCGCTTTTCAAGTCTCAGTTTCCGTTTTCAGTCTGTTCGATTGCGCTTGCATTGCATTGCATTGATTTAACAATAAATAAATAAAGCTTAAAGAGTGTATCTGTGATTTATTTCTAAATGTGACTACTTTGAGCCAACATATGCATAAATATGTATGTACATATAATGCTTGGGATTACATGAATCGCTGTTGCCATTTCTGATGCACAATGATGTATGTATGAACGCAAAGAGCATACAAATGCATGCTTGCATTACGTGATTTTATACATCTGTGATGTATCTATGTATGTATGTATGCACCATCGAAATGGCAACTCTTACGCATAAAAATTGCAAATGTGTATAAAGCCCCACGGACACACACAGCCACACAAACATTATCAGACCCAAATGTATACATACAAAAATAAGTTGGCTTGGTGGCTTAATTGTTGTTGTTTTTTTGTTGATAGTGTGCACACAGTGCGAAATTAGTGTGATTAAATATGGAGATGTGTGATTAAATAAGTGTGTGGGAATCACAGCGAGAGTGAGTGAGGTGGAAAATGGGAGATGTACAAGCTGAACTTGCCCAGAAACATACAAAAGTACATACAAACATGTTTGTAGGATTATGTTCGGCAAAGTGAAGTATTTCCTTACAAGCAAACACATCCATATACGTTTTTAGACGAATGGCACAGTAAAACAGAAACCGGAATCGATGTTGTATGTACATATGATACTGTTGATATGATAGTGTAGCCATAATTTTATAGCCTTCTTATGTTGCACTTGCGTCTAGCTATGCAATCACTGGCATGCATAACTACATATCCTATGTATGTTCATCGGAAAATGGGATAAACGTATGCATTCATACATACATGCGTATGCACCCATAAAAATTTAAAGAAGCGTGCACAAATTTAAACATCGATAATATGAATTTACATACAGCGCCGTGTGCAGGCATACATACATTATTTTCTTATTGGCAACGCATTGGGAATGTCCAATTGGTTTGATTATAAAACTAAATTTCTTCGTTAATTTGCGTTTTTGGGCTATGCCTCTGATTTAATAGTGTTTTTATATAAAGAAACAGTTTTTGAAGGGCTAGTAACTACTATCTAGTTTTCCCTTTATTTATTCGTAACTTTTTAGTTTCATTGTGATTTTAATTGCTATATGGTTCACTAAAAGTTCGGGTTTCTTAATGTGTTAGTTGGATATATGATTAGAAGGGTTCTTGCATAATGCACATTTGGCAGACCAATTGCATCTTACATTTTGGGAAACTTTCCGGCAGAAAACAATAGAATCAAACGATATGTGGATATATGTACATAGATATACATATACCTCATGTACAGAGATATATGGCTTACTCATTGTTAACACTTACCTGTAGTTCCCCCCAGATGATTCTGTTGTGTCATCCCACGAACAATGGAACATCGCAAATAGGCACCTCATTAATAAGTAAGCACAAACCATTTCGGCCAGAAATATCTGTGATATATGAATCATTTTGGCATCTCTGGTTATAAAACAGCCCACGTTTAACCGGTCCAAGGTTTTAATTTGGGTCTCTCACCCAACTCGAATTCAATCTACAATTGAAGTGCTTTTTCGTGTTCTCTTTTGCAGATACTAGATCGTGAGATACGATATCAAAAAAATAGATTCATGAGTACGACAACAGGAAAGGGAAACGTCGCAAAAGGACTCTTCGGGAGAATCAAACTACCTTAATACCATTAGCTAAACTTAGTTAAATATGTCAAATACGGGTTCCAGCCGAGTTACCATCGGTAGAATTGGATCCACCTCACAGATCACAGATCCATGGTCGTCCGGCTTGGAGAAGAAGCGACCTTCCCGCTGTGGGGGTCCCAAATCTCTCGGAGAGCCAACGTACCGAAAGATCGGACGGCGGAAGATACTCCAAATGCGAGTCCATGACCCTGGAACGACTGCAACACATAGAGCAACAGAAACGGCAACGGCAAAACTCAATAGAATCTATTTATGTACAATTAACCGAATGGCACAGAGCTGTATATATTTTGTATTATTTTTAGTAATCCTAAGCCCAAATACTAGTTGTGCTCTGCGGAGTAGTGCGGGTGAGACTCAGAATTATGCCGGAATACTCAGCAACGATAGTGCATCGACCACCACATATGATGTGTCGTCGCTGCACAGCAGTAGAAGAACAAACTCCCCATCATCACCTGCTAATGATGATGCTTATGTTGATTATCATAATGATACAGAGCTCCACAAGGTCGACTCAGGCCTTACGGGAGGTGATAGAGCGGGTCAAGCACAAGCCATTAGCGGCGGCAAATATGATTATAACTATAAAAATACTCACACACATGCCAGTGCGAAAGATGAAATTGTCGACCCGCTTGAACAGCAGTCGAATAGCCTCGACTTCGACGGGGTCGATATGTTTGGCGCCTTCAGCATTCCCGAGGAGGCGATATACACAAATGAGTTCGCCGTCAACATTCCAGCTGGCAAGCAAATGGCGGATGTTATAGCTTCCAAACATGGATTTATCAACAGAGGACAGGTAAGTAAACATCCTCAATCATTCAGCTCCTAAATGGCATTAGGACTCACACTTTTTCTTCATTTTAGATCGGATCCCTGGACAACTACTACCTGTTTCAGCACCATCATGTATCGAAGCGTTCGCTGCGCTCCAGTCGCAAGCATCAGGGCGCTCTTAAATCAGAGAACGAGGTGTGTACTATTCAACAGTTATCCAGTTGGAGCAGACATGCAAGTCTTGATTGCCTTACAGGTGAAATGGATGCAACAGCAGCACGAGAAGGTGCGCCGAAAGAGGGACGGCCCCTACCAGGACTTACCCACCTACAGTCCGTATAATCTTTTACGCCAACACGGCGGCTACGTTGTCGATCCGAATCCGCATCTTTCATTCTCCCCAGAATCGATTTCGTTAGCCTCGCACTCACAGCGCATGGAGTACCGGGATGTCAGCTCGCATTTTATCTTTCCGGATCCGTTGTTTAAGGAACAGTGGTATCTGGTGAGTAAAGTATGTAATCATCTCTCATTTAAATGCATGCTTCATGAATCCATATATTTTATAGTCCATTAGTTCGATTGTCTTTCCCATCTGCGTAGTTTCTGTTGAAACATTCAATTATGTGCTACTAACCGTGCGATATGTTGATTTCCAATACTTTATCATTGTATAGTCTTTTTTAACATGCCTAATTTGTAAATGTTTGGATTTTTTTGTTGAGTGATTGCCTGTTTTTGCATATGTTTATTTTCTTACTTTTTACTCATCGCCAATCAATCTATTAAATCCCACGATAATCGCTTTCTAGAATGGCGGCGCCAAGGATGGCTTGGACATGAACGTGGGCCCCGCCTGGCAAAAGGGTTACACCGGCAAGGGCGTGGTTGTGTCCATTCTGGACGACGGCATTCAGACAAACCATCCCGACTTGGCCCAAAACTATGTAAGTATCACTCAACAAAAAAGTCAATTAATTGTTAAAAAACTATTTAAACACAGGACCCCGAAGCCTCTTTCGACATAAATGGCAACGATTCGGATCCCACGCCACAGGACAATGGTGACAACAAACACGGAACCAGATGCGCTGGCGAAGTGGCCGCGGTGGCATTCAACAATTATTGCGGAGTGGGAGTGGCCTACAATGCCAGCATTGGTGGTAAGTGATCATGGTTAGTATCAACTTTACTCTATTAAACTGTCCGCTATTAGGAGTACGAATGCTGGACGGAAAGGTCAATGATGTGGTTGAGGCACAGGCATTGAGTCTCAATCCCTCCCACATCGATATATACAGCGCTTCCTGGGGACCGGAGGATGATGGCTCCACCGTTGATGGTCCTGGTCCGTTGGCCCGCCGTGCTTTCATCTACGGAGTGACCAGCGGTCGACAGGGCAAGGGCTCGATTTTCGTTTGGGCCTCTGGCAACGGTGGGCGCTACACCGACTCCTGCAACTGCGATGGCTACACCAATTCGATCTTTACCCTATCCATTTCGAGTGCCACTCAAGCCGGGTACAAACCCTGGTACCTGGAGGAGTGCTCCTCCACGCTGGCTACCACCTACAGCTCCGGAACGCCGGGACATGACAAGAGCGTTGCCACCGTCGACATGGACGGCAGCCTGAGGCCCGATCATATCTGTACCGTGGAACATACGGGCACTTCGGCTTCGGCACCACTGGCAGCCGGCATCTGCGCCCTGGCGCTAGAGGCCAATCCGGAATTGACTTGGCGCGACATGCAGTACTTGGTGGTGTACACCTCAAGACCGGCGCCACTGGAAAGGGAGAACGGATGGACGCTGAACGGTGTGAAGCGAAAGTACAGCCATAAGTTTGGGTACGGATTAATGGATGCTGGAGCAATGGTGTCGCTGGCGGAGCAGTGGACATCGGTGCCGCCGCAGCATATCTGCAAATCGCGAGAAAACAATGAGGATCGCAAGATAGATGGTGCATATGGATACACTTTAGCCACGCATATGGACGTTAATGGTTGTGCGGGCACCATCAACGAAGTGCGTTACCTAGAGCATGTGCAATGTCGGATTACGCTACGGTTTTTCCCGCGAGGAAATCTCCGCATCCTGCTCACCTCGCCGATGGGCACCACCAGTACCCTGTTGTTGGAAAGGCCGCGCGACATTGTCAAGTCCAATTTCGATGACTGGCCCTTCCTGAGTGTTCACTTTTGGGGCGAGAAGGCGGAGGGCCGCTGGACCCTGCAGGTGATCAACGGCGGCCGCCGGCGCGTCAATCAACCGGGCATCCTGTCCAAGTGGCAATTGATATTCTATGGCACTTCCACACAGCCCATGCGGCTCAAGTCTGAGCTGCTCAACAGCAGTCCCCAGCTACGCAGCCCCAGCAGCTCCAATCCATTCCTCTTCCCATCGGCCTCAAACATTGGCCAGCCTGCCAACGAGGGTGGCAACTTCAACACAGATAGCTTTGCCAGTTACCTTAACTACCAGAACATCTTTAGCAGCGCTGGCTCTGATCCGGAACCGGCCACAGCTACGCTTGACGGCCAGAATGTGACCGCTTCGATTGCTTCCGGTTCATCCGCTGATACCCTTGGTTTTACCGCCTCTTCTGCCCAACTGGTGGTGGCGCCCGAAACGAGGGACGGCGACAAAAAGATCCTGCACTCCTGCGATGCCGAGTGCGACTCCTCCGGCTGCTATGGCCGTGGACCCACACAGTGCGTTGCATGCAGTCACTACCGCCTGGACAAGTAAGTTGTGCACCATGCAATGGGGAAGCTGTGGCCTAATGGTTTTCTTTTTTCACAGTACTTGTGTAAGTCGCTGCCCCCCGCGCTCCTTCCCAAACCAGGTGGGAATCTGCTGGCCCTGTCACGATACCTGCGAAACGTGCGCTGGCGCCGGACCCGACAGCTGCCTCACCTGTGCTCCGGCCCACCTGCACGTCATCGATCTCGCCGTCTGCCTGCAATTCTGCCCGGACGGATATTTTGAAAGTAATACGCGCTGTTCTGCAAATATCATAAATTCTGTTGTTAAACCAATATTTCTTTGTAATCTCCATTGCAGACAGCAGGAACCGAACCTGCGTTCCCTGCGAGCCCAACTGTGCCTCATGCCAGGACCATCCCGAGTACTGCACTAGCTGTGATCACCATTTGGTCATGCATGAGCACAAATGCTACTCGGCCTGTCCCTTGGATACGTACGAAACGGAGGATAACAAGTGAGTATAAATGGCAACTGGAATAAATATATTGTTGATCCCACAACCTTAAATAGATGTGCCTTCTGCCACTCGACTTGCGCCACCTGCAATGGCCCCACGGACCAGGACTGCATCACGTGCCGCTCGAGTCGATATGCCTGGCAAAACAAATGCCTTATTAGCTGTCCGGACGGATTCTATGCCGACAAGAAACGGCTGGAGTGCATGCCCTGCCAGGAGGGATGTAAGACCTGTACCAGCAACGGAGTTTGCTCCGAGTGCCTTCAAAACTGGACGCTGACCAAGAGGGACAAGTGCATCGTGAGCGGCAGTGAAGGCTGCAGTGAATGTAAGCGCTAAGCTGCAGTTAATATCCTTGCTGATTAACCAGTACTATATTTGCTTAGCATCGTAAGCTTCCCTTATTTATAATTAATGGCGTTTATGTATATTTTGTCCTATTACTCTCCCATCTACAGCGGAGTTCTTTAGCTTAAGTGAGGGACAGTGCCGCCCGTGCCACGCATCCTGCGGCAGCTGCAACGGACCGGCGGATACGAACTGCATGTCCTGCCCCCCGAATCGACTGCTGGAACAGAGTCGCTGTGTGAGCGGCTGTAGGGAGGGCTTTTTCATGGAAGCGGGCTCCCTTTGCTCACCATGTCTGCACACATGCAGCCAGTGCGTCTCGCGGACGAACTGCAGCAACTGCTCCAAGGGTCTGGAGCTGCAAAACGGCGAATGCCGCACCACCTGTGCCGATGGGTAAGCTCTACAAGTTCCACCAGCGTCCTGGAGCTGCAGCTCAATGTATGCCGTTGATTTGTGTCATTATAGTTACTACAGCGATCGTGGCATTTGTGCCAAGTGCTATTTGAGCTGCCACACCTGCAGCGGGCCGAGGCGCAACCAGTGCGTCCAGTGCCCGGCTGGATGGCAACTGGCTGCCGGCGAATGCCATCCCGAGTGCCCTGAGGGCTTCTACAAGTCTGACTTTGGATGCCAGAAGTGTCACCATTACTGCAAGACGTGCAACGGTATGATATGCTTATCTAATTGGCGATTTTCTTGTTTATGTGTTTGCTCCTATTTCGTTTCCAGATGCTGGACCATTGGCCTGCACTTCGTGTCCCCCGCACTCGATGCTCGATGGCGGCCTGTGCATGGAGTGCCTGAGCTCACAATATTACGATACCACGTCGGCAACCTGCAAAACGTGCCACGATTCGTGCCGCTCCTGCTTTGGACCCGGCCAGTTCTCCTGCAAGGCCTGTGTTCCGCCGCTCCACTTGGACCAGCTGAACAGCCAGTGCGTGTCCTGCTGCCAAAACCAAACGTTGGCCGAAAAGACTTCGTCAGCGGCGTGCTGCAATTGCGACGGAGTAACCGGTAAGGACGCAATTCAATTTGTGTTAGTAGCATATAGTGTTATTTAAATCGAAACTCATTTCAGGCGAGTGCAAGGCCAC
Source organism: Drosophila yakuba (assembly GCF_016746365.2). Taxonomy (NCBI): domain Eukaryota; kingdom Metazoa; phylum Arthropoda; class Insecta; order Diptera; family Drosophilidae; genus Drosophila; species Drosophila yakuba. The sequence continues at coordinate 10,773,960 of NC_052526.2, forward strand.
GTCGACGGGTGGCAAGAGGCGCACGGTTGTTGGCAGCGGGAGTGCGTACAAAAGCAGCGAATCCAAGCACGGATCCTTTGAGAGCGATGGCAATGCCAGGGAGTTCGTCCTGCGACTGGACTCTCCGCTGACGGCGATCACAGCCATTGCTGTGGCCATATGCCTGCTAATAATAACAATATTCTCCATAATTTTTGCTGTTCTACAGGTAAGCGAGAAGCAGAGGTAATTGAATGGCATTATAACGAAATGTTTCGTACTTTTTGAGCAGCGCAATAGCAACCATGTGTCCAGAAATTCAGTGCGATATAGGAAAATAGCGAACACGTCGTCGGGAAGGCGAAAGAACTTGTCAGCTAAGCCCACTAGCGATGCAAGATTCATTTTTAACATTGGCGAAGACGAAGATACAGATGGTGATAATTCCGATGACGAGATCGACGGCAACGTGGGCACGGATATAAACAGGATCGTCTACGACCGCAAAGGCAATGAACATGGACACGAATTTTACATTGAGAGTACAAATGATATTGATGCGATCGAGTTTCACTGCAAAGGAGCCCAGAAAGTAGAGACCCAACCACGTAGGTGCAATGCGAACGGAGATGATGATATTCTTCAATACGATAGGAATACGAATACGAATGCGGACAGAAATCCGTCAACCACAAGCCGTACAAACATCCGTAGCTGATTGATTGATCAATGGACAACGCGACAGCGAACGTAATTGTACCAACCAACCAACCAACCAACCATCAAGAACTTTGATCTTGGCTTTCTTGCTCTGGACTAGTAAATTGTAACCTTGCTTTGAGGAATATAGCGAATCGAAATATTTAACATCTGAAAATGATAAAAATTTATATGTGATTGTGAATTGTTTTTATATATATATTTGTAAATTTAATGTTTGTATTAAATTTTTATGAAAAATGTTATGTCAAGTTGAATAATGACAGTGTCTTTTTTATTGTTCCAGCCATATCTTTTCTATTATAGGGAAGATCAAATGGTTTTGAGAGAAAACGGCAAAATAAATTTTGATCGATTTATTGGCAATCCGAGAACAAACAAAAAAATCGCTTTTGATACAACAAAATTAGTCTTAGGATTTATTGTTTTTAGTTTAATAAATTTTGTAATAAATGTAAACAATTTTAAGGATCTGAACCGATTATTTTGTTATTTATCGTTATTTAATATCAAATATTTCTTGGACGCACGTAAATGAAAGAGAAGGCAATATGGTTTTTATTTTTTCCTTTTAGTTATGTTTTCAGGTTATAAGTTAACAGCTTTGTTACCACAACTCCAAAGATGGCCCAACCTTCCCAGTGAAATAGAGCTTTTGTTGGTAGAAAATGTTTTATTTACAAAAATAGAAAATATCTACATATTTAAATATACATATGCTTCGATCACTTATTCAAAATCAAGCCAAGAGTGCACTACAAATAGTTGTAGCAATGTAGTTTTGGATTTCGACACATTTATTCGAATGTTCATAATGTTAGTTCCATGTAAATCATTATAAATTCGTTAATACTTCTGTTTTCTTCTGTCTTATGCAGATGCGTACGCTAAGTATACAAAATCGAATATATATTTTTACATAGTTCCTTGAGAGGTATTTTACATGGACGCGGATCCGTATTAGCGATCCATTTAAGATATAGTACAGTCGCAGCACATCAGTGAGTAGTACAAACATTTAACGACTTTCTCATCGTTGTCGTCGGCTTCCTTGCATTTCAATTTAGCCTTGTCATTGTCGTAGCCAAAGGATTTGGCATCCAATTGGTCGGCGTCCAGGCCCTCCACCTTCTTAGACTTCTTTCGCTTATTCTTATGCATCAGTTCGTTGCAATTGCGCTGTTGCACCATCTCGTCGATCCAATCGAAGTCAATGGCGTTTCCCTGAAACCTTGGGAAACTCGAAATGCTTTCAATCGAATTGATATCCTCCTGATTGTACAATAAAAAGATTTATAGTTTAAAGAACATTATAGTTTACAACAAATATATACCTGATTGTTGTTGTGGTTCTTATATCTACTTTTCTGTGGCGTAGTTTGCTGGGAATGGGATGCGGGCGGCGACGAGCCCGGCTTATGGTTGGCCAGTGGCGAAGAAGTGGTTGCTATCGATGCTGTGGTTCCCGCAGAGCTATTTAGCACCACTTCTGTGTCCTGTGCTGCCGGCACACTTGGCACTTTGGGCAAGTCCTCAGGGCTTACAAAGTTGTGCTGCACCAGGACAATGGTTAGAATTCATTGAATTAAGCGGACACAACATAACGTAACATACCAAGTCCTGTATTACAACGGTGGTAATCACGTTGGGCGAAGTCATGGCTCGGGTGGATGCTGTTGCAGTCTCGGAAGTAGGACTATCTGGGATCGGTGAGTTGGGACTCACAGGCGTGGTTGGCAATGTGGCAGTCTCCGAAACGATGACCAAGTCATCAGACGACGCTCTCTCGCTGCTTGTACATCCTTGAACCATCGAGCAGGTGGCCACAATGCTCAGCGACGATGATGGTGAGTTGCCAGACAAATCGGGGGAGGGACTGAAAAGTGGTTAATAATTAGATTTCTTATCAATACAACAAATTAGGTTGGGTAATGCCGTTTTATAAATGTTTTGTTAATACAACTAAATCTACTTTAGTGACATATTACGAATCTCCACCGTACTTACAGGTCAATTAACTCGGCCTGAGCCTTGCTGCCGCCCAAGGACCATACTTCGCTCTTTTTCTGAGGACCCGAGTACGAGATCTGCTTGTTGGTGGTATTAAACCGACCCTTGGAATGGGACTTTCGACCCGGTATCCACAATATGCGCATACCGCTGGATTTGCTTTTCTTCGTTGAATTGGAAGCCATCTGAAAATCGTATACTGAATTCAGAAATTGAATGGTTATAATAACCTGTCTTTTGTTTATGTTCTTGTGTTGCTATCAATTCTTTGGTCAAGTGTCATTTCAAAGTTTTGATAAAAATATTGGCCAACTACGCTTGAAAGTAAGTCTGAATACTCAAAATACTCTATACATAATTATATTTAAATTTTAATATAAAAACTAATAATTGCTAAATATTTTCTAAATCTATCTCTAAACACTTGAAACAGTCGTTGAGTTCGTAATTAAATTTCAAATTGTTTTCCAATTTTTGACCATGATTTTTGATGTTTGCCGAAAATCGTGTTTCTGCGACTATAAATATCAGTATTTTGATCAGAACTTTTGAAATATTGGTCCAATCATGGAATGCATACCTCGTTGAGTTCGTAATTAAATTTAAAATCGAATTTTTTGTTCATTTTTTTGTTCTTGTGTTGCTGTCAATTCTTTGGTCAAGTGTCATTTTGAAGTTTTGATATAGATATTGTCTTTAGACATAATTATATTTAAATTTGAATATATATACTAATAATTACTAAATATTTTCTAAAACGGTCTCGAAACACTATAAACAGGCTTTAAAAAGTAGGAAAATTAATACAAATATTTTTAATTTTTTTCCAATTCGCTAATAGGATTCTAATCAGATCAAGTTTATGAATACTATACATACATAGATACATCATTCCTCAACATATCACAACATTGAGGGTGAGGGAATTGCGAAAATTACTTGCTAAATGAAGTAAATATTTATTTTTCTAAAAGTTAAGATCCTTAATGGGGTTCTTTTAGAATGAAAACATTGATTAAAATATACTCAATGCAAAGATACGTCTATTCATGAACACAGTATAACAAAGAAGAAGTAAATATTTATCGTGGTAAACAGCATGATATTGTTTGCTTACTATTTAGAAGAAATAACTGTTTACTTTAATTTCTTGTCAAATTGGCACTATGAACGAAGACATTGTACGGCATAAAATACGTCAACAAACGCTTGAAAAGGTATTTTCCCAATTGGAATTTGTTTTTGGGATTACGTTATCGTCTGTATGTACGAACATACATATATATGTACGATGCGAATCGCGAAGACGTGAATAAAATTGAAAAAAGCGGTTTACCAAATAAACACATACAAATGTACAAAAGTCGAGATTCACAACACCACGCACATTTACTCCGCTATTAACATATACAACCACACATATATTTACTGCCTACACATATGTACATATTTTTGGGTGACAAATAAGTAGCAGAAGCACAAAAGCGAAATAATGTTAGTGGTTTAAACAGAAATTAGTCTATTCCTTTAAAATTACAAAAGAACTTGGAATGCACTCACCTTTTCTCCTCAGATATTGACCTCAATATCACAAGGTTTTGTGCAAATAAAGCATTTGTGTAAGCCAAGTATATACATACGTATATATACTATCGTATGTGGGCTTCAATATATGCACATATAAACCGTGATGTGGTTTGAGATTCACAGTTAGAAAGTCACCGAATTTCTTTGAACAATGCCGTTGTTATGTTTATACCATGGGAACTTTTTGCAGCAATTGGAAGGGGGTCATTAAATTCTAATGATTACAAACTTCGCGTTACATTATTTTATTTGTTTAAGGACCCGAGCGCATGTATATATCGAATAAACAAAACTCCGAATTGCTAGTGTTGGAAAAAACAGTGAACTCGTCAATAGCTTTCTCTTTTTCTATCGCTAATCGTAAAATGCGTTATTCACACCGCAAACAGTAAGCTATCGATATTGTAGTCGGAGGCAACCATTTGAAGAAGTGGAATATCAATGGCAATTAAACTAAATTACAAATAAAATTAGTTGTTGCCGCCTTTGTCCCAGCTATGCATAATTTATTTTTATAATAATTCAGTTGTGAGCCCTAAACATCGATTGACTCCATAAGCGGAAAAATATCATTTAAACATTTTAAAATATACTTTAGGGTCTATGTATGGGGTAATAGTATCAGGTAATATACCATTTGAATTATCGCATTAATTATATTAATATTAACACAAAATTAAAAGTAGTGGATGAGAAGCATTCTTGAGTGCCCCTCCATGAGATTTATGAACGCGAACGGTCACATTTAACACGAATTGTTTAGCTTCGCGGAGCTTTTATCTGTTTGTTTACGTTTAGCCGCAATCAAATTATTTATGTAAGCAGCCAACGAGCGTAAACAGTAGTTTCCCCAATAATAACTCCAAATGATGAGCATAAGCCACAGGAGTTTATCCCATTTTATTTTTACTTAGTCTGTAAATCGGTGGATAAATAAGTGCCACATAGTGCGGACAATCAATTTCCGTTGAGTTTGAAAGAGCCGTCAGATTTCAATAATAGCAATCTGCTCGCGAGAGTTTCGGTTCTCTAGAAAGTCGGACATTCTAATAATATATCAGGTTCTCGAGAGCAGCCCCCATACAATATAGTATAATATCTGGCCCAGTCTCCCAGTGTTCGTGCTGCACTCTGCTATCCATTATCCGTTTGCTCGCGTGTTAGACGTAGGTAATTTCCTGCTTAACTTGATTATTACTTACAAATATTTTCATTTTTCCTCACCGCGTGTGTGTGCCCGGATTGTAAGAGTGGCAGATAACTCCACTCACCTTAACCAGCCAACTATATAGATATAGATTTGTACCATCTTGTACATACATTATGTGCCTGCCGCCGACAAATCTCTTCCAACTTACGCCGCTCAAAAATAGCCAGGAGGCAGGCAATATATAGTATATGTACATAATAAATACAGCTGTGGCTAAAATATTAGCACTTCTAGCGAGACCCATCCCATACATGTGTACATAAATATTTGCCAACTGCCAGGCATTACAAACTGAAACTTCGGTCATTAGCCCTCGTCAATTTTGCAATATTTCGCTTGGACTACTTTAAAGTTTAGTACGATTAGATAAGATTAGGTGCCACTAGTCGGTATATGAATCAAATGGTACTAAGTGCCTTTTCTAAATGAAAACTCAATATGCCGATTAGAAACATGCATATCCTTTGAGGACATTTGTTTTGACATTCAAGATTGGAAACTTGTAAACTTTTTTCCAAGTGCCAAATACTCAATTTCCAAATAGTCTTACTCTTGCGAACGACTATTTTTGAGTTCTTGCTGGGCAGCAATCAATCTTCTCAAAGCTGAAATCCTAAGAAACCATCCTAAAGGTGCTATTATCTTGGCCCCCATTGTCGGTATAAACAATCGTACGTTTGTATATATGTACCTATATGTCAGGCCCGACCCGGCGCGCTTCTTTTAACAGCCCTCATGGTGAAATTTATTTTTGGAGGTGCGGCAAAAACAGCGCAATTTTAATTCGAATTTTTTCTATGTTTCGTCTGCATGAACACACAATCTGACAACTTCTACAACACATCCCCTGTGCATCCGTGCACCGATTGCGCTGCAGTTAGAAAACCGCTTGAATTGCATTTGAAAAACAGCCCGCCAATACGTCGATATTATTGGGAATGTAAGGAAACACTAGTTGAGTGAATTGGGAACCGGTTATGAGCATGGACTCATGGGTATTTTTTGGCCATTATCCCCAGAATTACAGAGAATTTTCGAAAATATTGAAACACGAGTTTCTACTTTTCAGTTATGTAACGTTTTACGAAGCATTCATAGGCTGCGAAAGCATTATTAGGTTTTGTGGAACAGCGTTTATTTGCACAAAATAATTTTATTCATTATTAAAGTAAGCGAAGTTCGGTAGACTACATTTTATGATTATTATGAGGTGTGAAAAAAATCTAGGTGTCTAAAAACTTAATGGCTAGATGCATGTTTCTGCAATATTTGTGAATATTTTGTTGGATAAGTTTGAAACATAATGGAACTGCCGCTTTCAGATTATCATCCGTGAAGGCAGGACACAAGATCGGCTGTGATCATGGACCCGGAAGCATTTTTGGACGTGGCCAACCAGGTCATCAAGCTGAAAATGTTTCCGTTCTTCGACATCGCTCACAGTCTACTTGCCGCGCTGGCCGTGCGTGAGGACTTGGGCGCCAATGCTCAGGCGTTTTCGCGGAAGCATCCGCTCGCCTGCTGGCTCTCCACCATGCTGGTGATCTTCGCCGGCGGTATGGTGGCCAACGGACTGCTGGGCGAGCCGATATTGGCTCCCCTCAAGAACACGGGGCAGCTCCTCGTGGGAACTGCTGTGTGGTAAGTTAATACGATGTTTGGTCATTCAAGATCTGAGTTAAATGTCGCGCAGGTACGTCGTCTTCTACACGCCATTCGACATCGGTTACAAGGTAGCCAAGTTCCTGCCCGTTAAGATCGTTGCCAGTGCCATGAAGGAGATCTATCGGGCAAAAAAGGTGTACGATGGTGTGGGACATGCGGCCAAGCTGTATCCGAATGCCTGGATAATCATGATCATCATCGGCACCCTGAAGGGCAACGGAGCGGGATTCACCAAGCTGATCGAGCGACTCATCCGTGGAGCATGGACTCCAACGGCCATGGAATTCATGCAGCCCAGCTTGTGAGTACTTCGCTTGCTTCTTTTTTTTTAACTTGGAATCCGAAATGTTGACACTTTTTGTAATACAGCTACACCAAGGCTTCCCTGCTGGCCTCGATCATATTTGTGCTGGACAAGAAGACCGACTGGATCTCAGCGCCACATGCACTCGTTTACTTTGGCATCGTCATATTCCTGGTCTACTTTAAGCTGTCTTCCATCCTGCTGGGCATCCACGATCCCTTCCTGCCGCTGGAGAACCTTTGCTGTGCCATCTTTTTCGGCGGCATTTGGGACAGCCTGGCCAAGATCCTGGGCCGCGGGCAGGCCAAGGACGGCGATAGCAAAGATGTTAAGAAGAGCAACTAAACTATTTGTAGTCAGCCCTTCCCACGACAAATAGTACTTAACGCTGCCAACCAAAGCTAACGCCTAAACCGCACACAATTTATACATAATTAGCAATTTATACATAACGAACGAGATCTTCCCATGTGATTCGATTCAGAAGCGCAAGCCAAAGACATTTTTTGTGAGGCGTGAAAGTTTGCTCTTGAGGATCAGCACTTGGTTGGGTGTGCCAGCTGTTCCTCGACTCCGATTTCACGCCGAGTGTAAGCCCTCGAAAAATTTGTATTGTTTTACGATTGGTAGGTTTTTTTTTGTTGTTTGTGAAAAAGCAGCTGCAGAAAGCACAGACTTATTAAGATGCCATGCTTAAGCGCTTTAAACATGGCCCATACAGCTCATCTACTACTAAGACGACAGCCAATAATGATTTTAGACAAGGAGCACGCCGAGTCTTGTGACTTTTGCTGCAAAAGCGCGTGCTCAACGAACGAAATGTGTAAATATTGAAGTCGTTTCCATTGTAACCTTTTTTTTTTTTTGTATACATTTTAAGAGATTTTTTTGCCGACGACCCATTCGAAAACTGAATGATAGATCATTGCTTCAAGATTGTGAACACGTATTCAAGCTGAATTTAAGGCAATTGTATGAGGTGTGAATGTTTATTGTTTGCAATAAAATTAAACTACGATTTGGGTTGACTTTCTTGTTATCTTGTGCAACGAAATGGGATTTTATGGGATTTATCCTGCTGCCAACATTGTTGTCAAATTTGTATTTTGCAATATATTTTGTTATAACGTACCATATCAGTAGCTTTATTATGTTTGTCCTTAACAACTAAATGTTTATACAATTAATTTTTTCTAAGATCTATACAATTTTTATGGATTCGAAAATATTGTTTTTGGAAGCATAATAATGTAGGTATGTTAGTTCAAAATGTTGAATTAAATGCGTTTTTTATAAATGTTAAAACAATTAAAAAGCACAGGCAATGGGCTTTTGAGCATAATATAAAAAAAGGACGAAAAGTTTTTAAAGCCTAGTGAAAGTTTACCAGTATAGATGTTATGTTTATAATTAAATTTAGATAGATACATTGTAAATTTGTTTCATTTTTTAGCTTAGTAGAAAAATTGCGTACTTCTCTTTGAAAGACTCTTCTTAAAAAAATGTGTATTTTAAAAAAATGTACTTGAAAATTGGGCTTTTAGGGGTGTTTGAACAAAAGTCGCCTGTAAAGCACGTTCTATTGTCACTATCTATACAGTCGTGTAATGCGCCTTGCAGTGAACTGAAAAGGAGGAAAAACGTGGGTAAGCAGGTGGTGTGGCAAGAAGTGGACTTCCAATAACATACCAATAAACTCGGACACGGGATCGTTGTCGCCCTCGCCGCGCATTGTGCCGGTGATCTCTTCGTTCTCCACCATCGGCAGGAACAATTGCACGAATTCCGGCGAGTACGGATGTGTAATGGTCTCTAGCACTTCGGTGACAAAGTATCGGATTAGCGAAATGTCTGTGTCCTCGATGGCGCAGCACTGCTTTATGTATCTGAGAACAGGTACAACGCAGCCGCGTGTCAGCAGGTTAACCATCCGGTCCAGGATCATTTTCTTCATTTCCAGTTGAACGAGAATCTCCAACTCATCCTGCTTTGACTCAAACAAACGGATGAGCAGGAACAGGATCTGCTGCTGCAGGGTGGGATGGACAGCGGCCACTTCATCGAGAACCGCCAAATGCGTGGGACAGCTGTCGGTGGAAAGCTTAAAATACGAAGGCTCCATGACCACGTTTTCGATCCACCGAATGACGCCAACGCCCACCACAGGATATCTTCATTCAAAAGAGACATCCTAATGTTAGAGAAACCAATCATTTTCAGTCATATCGGTCTACTTACTTGATGCAATTGTACAGCGTCTGCAATTCGGCGATTAGCTCGGTGGATCCCTGGTCAACATTACAAATGGTATGTGCCTTTTCAATTGCCTGAATGGTGCTCTTAAGCTCCTCCTTGTTTAGCATGCGCTCAGTCATTGGTCGCTTTTTAGCCGGCTGGTCGATAACCGCGGACGCGTAGGCGAGCAGAAACATATACTTCGGCTTGTGCTCGGGATTAATCTTTACACCGGAACGAAAGAGGGCGTCTACCAGCAGCTCCAGAAACTGGGGGTTTCGTATCAAGTCAATGGGCGGTGGATCGGATCCGGAGTAGTTGCGAAACAGCACGGTGATATCGGCGGGATTTAGTGTATTGCGGGTGAGCATGGATGTTAGGGCTTGACATGCCTGCGGGTAGACCGCCGAACCATTCAGGGCCATTGTAATAGGCGTCACATTTTGATTGCTAAACAAACAAGGAGAAAAGGTTTTATGTTACGTATAAAATCATTAGATTTTTCCTTACTTCTGCAAGGCGTATTTAATAATTTCCTGGGAGAGACGCTTCATGTTGAATCCACCCTTCTGCTCCTGGCTGAGGACCTGGATGAGCACCTGGGAATAGACGTAGGTGTGCTGCCCATGGCAGACCATGCGAGCGCACTCCTGAATGGCGCCATGCACGTCATCCGGATTGTTCAGAAACTTAACGATCGAGGTCTTCAGCACCCGCGAGAAAACCTCAATCTGCTGTGCCGCCGTCGAAATGGAAGTGATCTCGCTCTGGAAGCCCGCGTCCGAGATCAACTTGATTGTAAAGTTGAGCATCAGGCAGTCGGGATACTCTTCGGCCAGTCGGTAGATTAGCGAGCGCCACGTATAGTGGTCGATCATCTCGGTAAGCCAGTCGGGCGTCTCACCCTCCTCCGTGAAGATGGTGTCCGCCTTCTTGGGATCGAAGGACTTAAGGATCATTTCCTTTAGATGATTCTCCACCATGGCCTGCACCTCGGTCACCTTGACGCCCGCCAAGATTAGCCACTCCGCAAGCAGGTTTGCCATCTGGGCCACCGCCTTGTAGTTCTCCGATAGCATCGATATAACCTCCTCCGGTGATCCGCCCGACTGGAAGTAGCGCTTCAGCTGCGTAAATATACCCGGCTCCATGATGTAGTCCGGTGTGAGGAACTTCTCCAGGCATTCCTGTATCGTCTTCTGCGGATTGTCCTCGAGCATTTCCTTTGATTGGTATAGGAAAACATTGTCTTTAGTTGTTATCTTTTATGGTTTATCTAGTAGCGTCATCAAATTGCCGGGATTGCCTGCCACGCCGTACACGCTTTATACTCAATTACCTCCGGATTGGTTTGTCCTTTGGCGCGGCCCTGCCAACCAGAGTCGTCATATTCCACTTCCATATTTTCTTAAAAACTTATTTACAATAACATAAAAATATTTCTCTTATTTTGATTAATTCTGCATTTTTAGTGTGACTGTATATTGTAAACGCAAAAATGACGCCCACAATTGAGCGGGTTATGCGCCGCTTACACTTGACAAACGCTTCAGTTAATTTGCTAGTAGCTTCTCTTTTTATTCACTACTATATTATTCCATTTATTTATATTTATATATATTCCTTTATTTATATTATATATATTATTATAAGTTATATTTGTAAATATATATATTTGTATATATATGTAAATGCGTAGTTGGAATGTGGCTATTATTCAAGAAGAAGAAGCGCACCAAAACATATCGATAATCACAATTGCCGCGAATGCCGGTTTTCGTAAACAAAGGTCGTGTTTTTGCGGGTTTTTAATAAACTTGGAAAAATGTCGACCCAACGGAAGGATATGTGGAAGTTGCTCTACAACCACGTGAATCGGAACGTAAGCAACTTTTCCGGGGTGTACAGCGTTATCGAAGACATATTGTGCCAGGAGCCGAGCCTGATAAGCTGTTCGTTGGTGCGGGAGCTGCACAACAAATTCCAGGACACGTTCCTCCTGTGGCTGCTCAACAAGCTGGCCAAGTGCCTCAGTGAGTCTCCAGATAGCAGGTAAGATTGGCCACAAGCATTGGGCGCCAAACTTATGACCCATTTTATTTTTTGTTACAGCGAGTGCATCAATCTGCAAAGGAAAATACTCAGCTCGTGCTGTTCCAATCATCCAAAGCTTTATGAACGCCTTGTACTGGCCTATGTGGAAGCCATCGAGGAGACGCACCTGCAGCTGAGTTCCCTGGACTTTGGCAAATTGTCTAATGAGCCAAAACCCACCATAACTGTCAGGATTTTCCGATGCGATGTGGAATGCCTGCAAGAGTTCGATCCGAACTGCGCCATCGAGGACATCAAGGTACTCCTTGAGCAAGCCGACATGTATGCCAAAAGCCTACTGGAGGTCCTCCAGCACGCCCATCACATTGGATACGCCACGCACGGCGACATCTTCTCGGGCAGCCTTCATCAGGCCCTGCTAATCCTCAAGGAGTGCGACATGGACACAAAACTGGCCAGCTTGAATTACTGCCACAGTGTCTTACGATCACAGTCGGCCAGCAGCTGGATAACAAATCCGGATGTTGAACATTATGCACACTTAACGCTAGAGGCGACGGCAATCATGTGGTCTGCGGTGGTCAAGTGGCTGGAGATGGGCTGTATGACGCGCCAGGAGTTGAAGCGTCTTAATATAACCACCAAGCTACTACTGGAAGTTATGCAGATGCGTGCTCGTCCAGCCCACCATCTTGGCTACCTGCTCTTGAACGAGATTCTTAGTTTGCCGACTTCCATTGAACTAGACGTTGGATTGCTGGAGACCTTAAGTTCCTATATTCAAGGCCAGCTAGAGCATTCGGTTGTACCATTGGAGCAACTGGTGCACTTGCAGCAGCTTTTGTTAAGCCATTGGCACTGCCACCCCACACATTTAGTGCCCTTATTGGCGCTAATGGGCTTGAAACAGGCTGAGATGCGCTCAGAAGTGGTGCAAGTCCTGACTCAAAGCCTCGTTCAAATCATGCAGAAGGAGGAGATATTGACGAAGGATTGGCAGAAACTGATTGCTATTTTACGTGGCTTTAGGCACTTGGAGCAACTCGTCCTGTCACAGAGTCAGCATAAAATAGCTGAACACGAGGGTCACATCGATTTCTCAGTTCTGGCCATGTTACCGCTGCAGTGTGAAATCATAAAGGTGGCGGATACCAACTGGAATAGCTTTTCAATGCAGTTGGTTGAGTTGGAATCAAGGTGCCCCTCAGACAAAAGGCACATATACCTGGAAATCTGCTCTCTTTTGATGCAAATCACATTTATTCGGCACTTTCTCAAGACTCAAACGCAACACCAGCTGCTGGCCATTCTTCAGCGTCATTTGGAGCTGTCCCACCTTTGCGCCATTCGCTTGGAGCCACCTTCTAGTGTACATACCCAAATGCAAGGCTTCTATGGCCAGCAGTACATGAGTCTTATTCAATCCGAGGAGACACAGGAGACGTTTTGTAACAACCTTTCTCTGCTGTACGTATCGGGTTTTATAAAGCCGGAGCAACTGATGAAAGCTCTGCCCACCATTATCAATCCAAGTGGACGTGCTCAAGTTATTCGACTATTGCTCTGCTCACAGCCAGGTACTTTAAGTGTCTTTAAAGTCCAAGATCGCATTGAGCTATACTGCCCGAAATGCATGCCACTGCCAAAGAAACTGCCTGGTACTTACCTCGGAAAATGCAAGCAACAGCTGCCATGTCCAGACTTTTCAAGCACCTCCCTCGAAATGATAGCAAAGGATTTTTTATTTCATCCCGATTTTTCATACATTGCCCAGCACCTGGATCTTCTCAGCCTTGAACCCAATGTGATTCTTGGTCTGCTGAGTGAAACGGAGGCACTGCAAAAGGTTAACATTAAGATCGTCGGCCTGCTGGTCTCTGCGATGCGTGTGCGTTCGTCAGAGTTCTTGGAAAAATTGGCCAACCTTGTCCTAGCTGCTATTAAAGCAATGCTAGAGAAGCCGCTAGCAGAGCAAAACGTACTGCAGCAAAGACATATGCTCAACGTACTGACCGCCATTGCTCACATGGAGGACGATGAAATCTGGCTCTTTCACTGGTTCAAAATGACGTTCTTCTTTTTGGTGCACACTCGCTCACTGGTGGCACAAGAAGCTGTGCTGGCGGCCACCGAGATGTGTGCCAGCCAGGGTCTGCAGACGATTCATCTATGGAACTGGTACAAGCGAGATGCTCTCGACCTCGCCGTTCGCCTGGCATTGAACGTTTATCTTTCGGATGGCGTACGCTTCACCCGATCCCTCAGAGCGGTGAGTAATTATATGAACTTTTTAGCACCAAATTTGACCGGTCTGTTTGCAGCTTACGAAAATGTTGGGATTCACGTGCGTTCAGGAGTTCACCTGCAAGTACCATCGCCTTTTGACGACCATGGTCCTGCCGCATTGCATTGTGAATCCGCGTTGCAAGGGTGTTTTGGTATTGATAGCCAAGCAAATGCAGAAACACATTGGCACCCTGTTCTCCATCTCGTTCTTGCGGATCTACACGCACGTCTTCCTGACCGAGGAACCGGAGCTGGCCAACAGTTGCATTGAGCTGGTGGTCAGTTGCACACAATCCAGCCTGCAACAGCTAATGAATGCAGATGTCAAGGTTGGCAGCAGTTTATTTATATTGTTTTTATTATTTTCTTATTATTTTATTTGGTTATCTTTTGTAGCAAACGGTGGCCGAGCTGCTTATTTATTTCAACCGGAACCCCACATTCGTTATGCGATCCTTCCAAAGCCTCCTGCAGTTATCAATCGGTTCCGTGGAGGAGTTGTCAAGTCAAACCGCCAATGCAGAGTTTGCGAATTTCATTGCTGAGCGTTTCCTTGGTGTGATCACCTACTTCGAGAGCTGCCTGAGCGAACCATCTTTTGAAAAGCCATTGAAGGAGGAGACTTTGTACAGTTTGGGCCAGATTATGCGATTCGTGGGCTCCCAGCATGTCACCCAGTTTCGATTCAAAATCATTGCCATGCTGAGTTTCGTTCACACCCTGCAGGAGCCACGGCTCCAGCGAATTTGTCTAAAGATCTGGCACATATTTCTGCATGTTGTAAATGTGCAGGAGCTGGGACCCTCGCTGGGCAGAATTGTGGCCACCTTGCAGCCGCTGCTGGCGGACAGCGAGAGCGTGAAGCAGGTCAACGATCTGTATGAATTTATAATCCTGCGCAATGCCTCCATGCTGGGCACCTTTATAACAGATCTGTACTTCCTAGATCGCATGGAGAATGTTTCGCCCTCCATTCAAAAATGCATCAGAAGGCATACATCACACCTAGACCTGAAGGGATTGGCGGAGGAGGAGGAGGGTCAACCGCCACCGTTGGTGGAGCAGTTACGTTTCCTACAAAAACACATAACCGATGAATGCCTCCAGGTGCGCGTCTATGCCCTTCAACATCTTGGCGAACTCTTCGGTAGGCGACGATCCCAGCTAAACAGTACGATTCTTAGTGAACTTCCGCTGGAGCCACTGCTTGAGCAGATTGTGAATGTTCTAATGGCCGGCTGCCAGCACGATGACAGCCAACTGCAAATGGCATCGGCCAAGTGCCTCGGAGAACTGGGAGCCATCGATGCAAGCTACCTGCCATCGAACTATAATTTTGCTAGTCCGCAGCAGTTGCCGCTCAACATTTTATCGGATGATTTTGCGGTTTTGGCGCTGAATTCGCTGTGCCGCGGCTATCAGTTCCAGCAGAAGACAAAGCATGTGGATAGCTTTTCGCTGGCCATCCAGGAGACGCTAGCCATTTGCGGCATCTCGCCCAAGGAACAGAAGAAGGTGCAGCTATGGCAATCGCTGCCTGCACGAATGCGCCAGGTCATGGAACCGATGCTTCATTCCTGTTACACCTGCGTTCATCGACCCAGCACCTGTTTGCAGCAGCCGCTCTTTGGGAGCCACTACTCTCACAACTTTTATGAGGAATGGGCGTTTCTCTGGGCAAGCCGATTGATTGACTACATCCCATCCTCGGATACGCGCCATCTGCTCAGCTCCTACAAGCCGTGCATCAAGCGGGATAGTAATATGCTAAGCACATTCTATCCGTACATTCTGTTGCACGCACTGATTGAGTGCACGCCGGAGCAGAGGAATCACATCCAGGAGGAGTTCATGGCGGTGCTGCAGGCAAACGAGGAAAGCTCGAGCTCAGTCAGGGGCCGCCAGGAACTTGGAGCCATTAAGGAAAACGCCTTCAAGCAATTCGAGTCTAAAAAGTACGCCGCGGGAATCAAGCCACTGGCAAGCAATTTGGTTTCGGAGCGAAAGGAAGATTCCAGTCGTGTTCCACGCTTGGCTGGCAAGCTGTGCGCTGAACTCTTGGATTTCCTGCAGCGCTGGCTGAGGGAGTGGCAGCGAATTCACGGCCGGAGCACCGGCGGAAAGCCACCAGAAACGATAGATCCTAACTACCGAAAGATCCATGAGTTTGTCAATCTGATACCCAAGCTATTGGTATCTCGCGCCAGCTACAATTGCGGCGAATATGCTCGTTCGCTTAGCTACCTGGAAAGCTATCTGGAGGAAGGCGAGGACAAGTCGAAAAGGCTGTTGGAACAATTTACATTCCTCGTTGAAGTGTACGGCTCACTCAGAGATCCCGATTCTGTGGAGGGAGCCGTGCAGGTTCGCAGCTACGACATGAGTGTGACGCAAGACATTCTCGTCAATCGGCTGGTGGAGCGGCAGCAGGACATGATCACCTCCTACGAGCAGCTGCTCTCCAGCACGGACCAGATGCAGCCGGATCACGTGCGCGCCATGATCGATGCCTACTTGAGGGACACCCCGAAAACAGCACAGCTAATCGCCGATGGTCTGTGGCAGCGACTATCCGATCAGTACTCCGATCAATGCTTTGCCGAGTGCAAATCAGAGTTACTCTGGCGCCTGGGCAGCTATGATGAGCTGGAGGAGCTGCAGTCCAACTGGCCAGCTCAGTGTTCGCAAGGCTGTCTTAAGCTGCGCAAGCCACTTACCACGCGCACCGAGTTCGACTCGTTGCTGGACGAGATGCGCGAATCGGTGCTGGAGGAGCTGCGTAGCTGCTCGGCTGTTCAGCAGCATTCATATGCTAATGCATACGATGCCGTGCTGAAACTTCACTTGGTTCATGAACTCCACTGCAGCCTGGAGCTCGTGGAGAAGCTCGAACAGGATCAGGATCGCGACAAGCAGGAGAAGCTAATGAAAACATACTTCGAGGACTGGCAGCATCGCCTCCAGGTTATACAACCGCAAGTACGCGTCCAGGAGTCTATATACAGCTTTCGGCGAAATATACTCGCCGAGCTACAACGCCGCCTGACACCACAGCGCACCCATTTGCTGCCCCATCTCAAGACGGAGCTGGCCAGAATCTGGCTGAACAGTGCCCAAATCAATCGCAACGCCGGTCAACTGCAGCGTGCCCAGCTTTACATACTCAAGGCGGCGGAGTACCAGCCCACGGGGCTCTTCATCGAGCGAGCCAAACTGCTGTGGCAAAAGGGGGATCAAGTGATGGCCATGAACTATCTGGAGGAGCAGCTGTCCATCATGCGATCGGGCTGCCAGGGCAACGTAAAGCAACTGGCACCGGAGCAACGGCATCTCTTCTTTCGCGGAAAGTACTTGCAGGCGGTGTATAGCGCCGAGTCCATGCACCTGTGCGCGGATGCAGTGCTGAAGTACTTCCAAGAGGCCATTGCTGTCCATCGGCAATCGGAGAGCTGTCACGTACAGATGGCGCAATTCTTGGAGAAGATACTCGAGGCCAGGCAGAGTGGCAAATCGGAGCACACTGGCGAGCGCGACGATATGCTGATCAATGTGATGGTCAACTATGCCAAGTCGCTGCGCTATGGCAGCGAGCATGTCTACCAGTCGATGCCACGACTGATCAGCCTCTGGCTGGACACCACCGAAACCTCCACCAACACAGAGCAGGTGAAGAAGATGAACGATTTGCTGACAAACTGCTGCACCGCACTGCCCACGGCTGTGTTCTACACGGTGTACTCCCAGATGCTGAGTCGCCTCTGTCATCCAGTTAACGATGTGTTCACCGTTCTACGTAATGTGATAATCAAACTGGTGGAGGCGTATCCGCAGCAGTCGCTGTGGATGCTCTTGCCGCATTTCAAGTCGGCCAAGGCGCACAGGATCAAGCGCTGCAAGCTAGTGCTCACCGACAGCCGCCTGCAGAATTCCACGTTCCAAAAACTGCTGCAGGACTTTAACTCGCTCACAGAGCGTCTCATGGATCTCACCAACAAGGAGGTGGCCCTGGATCGCACGTACAAGTTGAGTGACCTGGACACACGCCTCTCCAAACTATGCAAACAGCCAGAATTTTCCAACATACTGCTGCCGTTTGAGAAGTACATGCAGCCAACACTGCCACTAAATTCCGATTCCAATTCATCTGCGGTGCCGCATCTTTCGGCAAGCACATCGACTGCCAACTGGTTTCCCTACCAGCAGATCTACATCAGTGGCTTCCAGGAGTCTGTGCTGATCCTGCGCTCGGCTGCCAAACCCAAGAAGCTGACCATACGCTGCAGCGATGGCAAGGACTACGATGTGCTGGTGAAGCCCAAAGATGATTTGCGCCGCGATGCTCGCATGATGGAGTTCAATGGCCTGGTCAAACGATATCTGCACCAGGACGCACCGGCCAGGCAGCGGCGCCTCCACATCCGCACATATGCCGTGCTGCCGTTCAACGAGGAGTGCGGCCTGGTCGAGTGGCTGCCCAATCTGGCGTCGTATCGAAGTATATGTATGAGTCTGTATGCTCAGCGCAGGCAGGTGATGTCCACCCGAGTCCTGCAGAGTCTGGCTGTGCCGCTGCACGAATCGATAGAGCGCAAGCGAGAGGTCTTCACCAAGCAGCTGATACCTGCCCATCCGCCGGTCTTCCAGGAGTGGCTGCGTCAACGCTTCGCCACACCGCACAGTTGGTACGAGGCGAGAAATACCTACATTCGTACCGTGGCCGTCATGTCCATGGTGGGATATATACTCGGGCTGGGCGATCGCCACGGGGAGAACATCCTGTTCGCCGAGGGCAACGGCGACGCTGTTCACGTCGACTTCAATTGCCTGTTCAATCAGGGCGAGCTGCTGACCTATCCGGAGGTGGTGCCCTTCCGTCTCACACAGAACATGATCGTTGCCATGGGTCCGCTGGGCGTGGAGGGCAGCTATCGCAAGTGCTGCGAGATTACGCTGCGTCTGCTCAAGCAGGAGACCAAGACCCTGATGTCCATCCTGCGGCCCTTTGTCTACGATGTGGGTGCACAGACGCGGAATGGCGCCGCCACTGCCAAAATCACAAAGGATGTGCAGCGCATCGCCGATCGCCTGCAAGGACACGTAAGTACAGTGCCTCAGCTATGTTGTTTCAAGCTAATGAATGCTTTACTTCTTGCAGGTTAAACGCCAGCAGGCGAACAGCATTCCTCTCTCGACCGAAGGACAGGTGAACTTCCTCATTAACGAGGCCACCAAGGTGGACAACTTGGCTGTCATGTACATTGGCTGGGGAGCGTTTCTTTGAAGCGTTTCTCTGTTGTTTTTATACATATGTATAAATGATTCATGTTGAATTTATATAAGTCAGGGAAAGTAGATATGCACAATTATTGCCTCGACTGTTAATTGTTACATATACATGCTGTTGCATTTGACAATAATTCGTTCTGTTACACAAGTTAAAAAGCACATACTTAATTAAATACACCTCTGTTAACTGTTTTGTACAAAGCACTAGTATTAGGAAATATTCACAAACTGTCCATCGAATTCATTGCCTGCTTTATTAAAATCATTTGTAAGTGTCTTAGACTACTGGCCCACTCTTGGGTGGCACCTTCCTGTACATATCATTAACGACCTTGATAACAAAGTCGGGCAGCAGGCAAGCTGCCGAGCAAATGATGGTGAACAGCCAGATGGGAAGCGAGCTGAGGAACTGGTTGTAGACATCGTACAGCTCGCCACTGGCGTACAGGTTGTAGAGGTACGTGGTCAGCATGAAGGCGGCAATGGAGGCGAGGATCATGGCAAAGTTGCGATAGGTCATGTAGCGGGCAACCAGCAGCAGTTTCAGGTTGCCCACAATCACGATGATGGTGATGAGCATGGTGCCAAAGGTCTGGAAACTGGCCGTCTGTCCGCCATTGAAGAGGACATTCGCATCGTTGAGCATCGCGTAGGTGAAGTAGAAGATTATAAAGCACTGGACAAATCCGTTGAGTATCCACAAACTGAAAACTCCCATCGAGGCTTGCCTGTTGTGCGCTAGTGGCTTGTATAGCTCCGGATGACTGTAATGGCAATGGAACTGGGTAAGATGATGCACTTGTGTTATAAGCAATATTCCCATCCTTACCTGAGCAGTGTCTCCTCGCTGTAATCCTTATCGGAAATGGCCAGAACCGTGAAACTGAACGAGATATAGACGATGTCGAAGAGCCAAAGATACAGCGAATTGTAGACATTGGTGGCGGAGTATAGATCGTACACCTGGTAGAGAGCCATGCACCCGGTGATGATTATGTTCTTGTAGCAGTAGAAGAGCACCAGGAAGGCCAGGCGCTGTGAGTTGTAGTGCCCATGGACGAGCAGCAGGCGGCGCAGCATTTCAAAGCGGGCAATCGCAAAGTCAGCACATCGGGCGGCTTGTTTTCCCTCGCGACCCGTGATCCCAATGCCAATGTGCGCCTCCTGGATCATGGACACATCGTTGGCGCCGTCGCCAATGGCAGCCGTAATGTGCTTCTTGCGCCGCTTGATCAGCGTAACAATCTCGCACTTTTGCAGCGGACTTAGGCGGCAACAGAGTACCGCGCGGCAGCGCAGGGCAAGATCGGCAAACTGACGTGGTGTGTGCGCCAGCAGGGCGGCTATAGTGGTTCCATCTATAATCAGCACCTCCGGATCGTCAACGCCAATCATTTCCAGTCGTGCCAGGAGCTCTGCTGGCTCCGTCATATTGATGATAAAGTGTTGCTTCGATCCCGGCGGAATGTGGCGACAGGCGAGTCCAATGTTGTAGGCCGTTTCCACTTTGTCGCCGGTGAGCACCCAGATCTTTAGGCCAGCCGCTTGCAGCGCCTCTAGGGTCTCGCCCACGTCCTCCTGCAGTGCGTCTTCCAGGGCAGTGGCGCCCAGCAGGTCCAGCTCTGTGGAGAGTTAAGAATTCTTACTGCTGAAAGTGGACCATATTTGCTCCTGCTTACCATTCTCGACTGCTTCATAGCACTCTGATATTAGTTCGTTCCTGTTGCTCAGCTGGGTGTTGGCATTCCGGTAGAGCTCCTCGAAATGGGTTAACTCTGCATCGGTCAGTGTGCGTCGTGCCACTGCCATGGTGCGCAGCCCATTCTGGGCGTACTTCGTTATTTGGGCGTCCGTTTGCTCCACGAGAGGATTCGGCTTGCAACGTGGAAAGATGGCGCTCTCCGCTCCTTTTGAGTACAGCCAGATTGTGCCGCTCTGATCCCTGACAATGACGCTCATCCGCTGGCGCTCCGAACTGAACTCCAGAATGTGCAGTCTTTGGAACTGCAGCTTCTCTGCGCTCGGATACCGGCAGATGTGGAGGACATCATTCCGCTGACCCTCATACACTAGACCCAGACTGGCACAGCCCTCGAGGAGAGCCTTCTCATCGGGACTGGACGCCTGGTAGCGTTCAACAATGTTCCTGCTCATCAAGCGACTGCGTTCCGACACGGATTCCGACGACTCCAGAGTCTTCTCTCCCACTTCCTGGAGCACTTCTACCGTGTGGCACACGGCCAGTGCCTCGAAAAGCACTGCTGCATCAGCCTTAAAAGGAAGGCGAAGTAAAAGGATATTCTCTTCGATAGTAAAAGGATATTTGCTTCGATAGAAGAAATGCGGCACTTACATCGAGATTTTGCAGTTCAAACGTTTCACCGTTGCCCTCTGCAATAAGTTGGGTATTTTGGAGCTGATAGTTGATATTGGACACATAGCAATTGACGAACTTCATGAGGTTCTTGGTGAGTGTGCCTGTTTTGTCGGAGAATAGAATATTGACCTGACCCAGTTCCTCGTTCAGATTGGACGCGTTGACGCGACATGGCTGATCGGTATCCTCATCGTACAGATGCAGATCATTGTGCATGAAGTGCATACCGAATATGCGATACACTTCGATGTTCATGTACGCGGAAATGGGCACCATGTAATTGAAGAGCAGCAGAAATGAGAGGAAGTCCTCGAAGATTTGCCACGCAGAATTGAAGTTTGTGGGTGGCCCCATATACGGCATGGTGGGCACAATCTTCGCCTCCTTATGACTGCAAAATAAAAACAAGATTTAAAAACAAGATCTCTCATTCTAGATATACACCCACCGTTCGATGAGATACAAAACCACCACCACCACGATCATTCCCACGATGAGGGCCACCATGAACCGGTTGATGTACTTCTCGCTGGATGCCGACTTGTTGCCGGTGTAGCGGCTATTCAGCTGCAACTTGGTGTGCATGCCGGTGTAGATGGCACAGCCCACCACCCGCTCGGTGCTCTTAACTCGGACACCGCGCAGGAGCAGATTATCAATGGTCAGGGGCAGGGCGTCGGCAGGGTCATTCGTCCCTGTCCTCAACTCCAGACGGCCATTGAAGCTGTAGAGATCAGCGGTGGAGGGTTCGCACACAATGTTATCCCTGCCCTGCAGTTCCTGATGCACATAGTTTGTCGGCACGCAGATGGTCTTCAAATTTGTCTCTCCATCCAAATTGGCCGTGGTCACGTAGCACTTGCGATCCGCACTGGACGATTGAAGCAGTACCAGATCACAGGGCACATCCCCGTCGTTTCGCACCACCACAAGATCGCCTGGCACGATGTACTGCGAATCTATGACTTCCTCCTTGCCGTTCCTTATGACAGTTACTAGATATGGAGAGAGCAGTGTTTATTAATCAATACCCAAGCTAAATAGATTTCCTTACCTCTCGCTGTATTGACAAGTTTATCGCTTTTCGCTCGCGAATAGTCCTCCAATCCCTCTTTTAGAGCCGTAATGATCATGACAAAGAGCAGCGGCAGCAGGGAAACCAGTGGCGATATTGTTTCATCTAGTTGTTAAAATTATTGTTAAATAATTGCCCCATTGCCGAACCGCAAACCGTACTTACTTACGAAAAACGATACAATTGTGATGATCAGAAAGTAAAAGTAAACGGCGCGCCTAAACTGCTCATAGAAGTTGAGGGGCAGGAAAGTGAACCATGTGTATTTGGTGGTTGTCACCCGGTTGAGTGGCTTCACTTGGCGACTCTCGATGCCGCCAATCCTAATCCGCAGCGGATCTGCGGACTTCTTCTTGCCAGCTGCCATTTTTACCAGTGTTTAATGAGCTAATGCTGCCTTTCGGAGCAGAAGTTAGACTGAACTGTAGTTGGCCCACTGAATTAGCCACATAAATTGGCCAATGATAAAGATAATGTTCCATTCCCGGCCACTTATATAAAACCCATTTTGGCTTCCAAGTGGCCCTGTCACAATGGGTGTCCCATTGAAAAGTAAGGAACTCTTGTTTCCGTCGTTTTCGCCGATGACAGATTAGTTCAACCCAAGTTGTGGCTATAAGATTAGACGCAATCGTATCATGTCAGATTAATAATAAAATTGAATTTTAATATTGGCTGGCATGTCTTTGATTTGGCCATTTCCTTTAAACACGTCCCACTGCTGTAAGCATTCAAGATTACTTCACAGCAATTGTGATAGCGCTTTTCCTTTACTGATTATTTCTATCGCCTGCCTAAAATTCGCATATCTAATCCAGCTGATATCGGTTTACATACTACGCTAATCACCGCTCTAATCAGCGAAGCACTTCGATTATGGCACTGCCACTTGGCCACTTTTAATAATAAATGGAGATCTTTGAGCTCTGGACTCCCTGCTCCTGTGCATTTCTAACAAACCATAGACCCGACTAGACGATATCCTCTAATAACTTATTGTTTGTTAACAGCTTAAAAGCTAACAACTTAAAGCTTTTGCTCAAGTTGAAATGGTTTACCTCCTCTGGCAAAACTAAAATACTTATAAACAATTTGCATTTTTCGTTTATTGCAATTATATTCAAAATTAACAGTTCGTCAATAAATTTGAAATACACTTAAATTTAACATTAATAGTAGGATTTACCTGCAATGACAAGTGTTAAATTGGCAAAATATTAAACATGTTTGTAGCTTTAGATATGTTTCAAATATTACTCATCCGCCATGTTGGCTCATTCTTAAGATCGTTGCCTCTATACTATACCCATATACCTTTGTTTACAATATAAAACATACTGTTTTCTAAGGTGTGATTGCAGCAAGGCCTTAATAACTCCTTAGAAATCCAGCTTAAATCGAAATCGAAGCGTAGAAAGGACTCTTATGGTCTTGATACACAATGCTAGTTCCATTTGCATATAGCTTACCTTTGACTCATCGCGTGGCCAGTGATAAGGTGATAAGGTGATAGGGTCATGGGACATTCGCATTTGCATAGACAATGCAGACTTGTTGGGCGGGATGAGTGAGTGAGTCAAGGTGGAAGTTGGAAGTTGCACGGTTTCAGATAGGCTTGTCCGTAAGCCCCGAGGGATATGTGTTCGTTTGTGGAGTCCGCTCAATGCCGAGCGATAAGATATTGCTATCGACATTATCTCTTCGACGGATGGCAAACCCGCGGGCTTATTCGCTCGCGAGAGCGCCATGTGAAAGGGGCTACCAATAAAACAAAAAAAAAAACAAAAATACAAATAAAAACAGCTAAGAGAGCAGCTCTGAGGATCGTAGGAGCCATCATGGCGTTACCAACTATTGGAGAGTGCAATGCACTGGCTGCGAACTGGCTGGAAAGGGATATCTGAAAGTTGGTAAGACCCCGGTGCGATATGGGTACGGTATGGGTTTGGCTATGAGAATAAATAAATACATTGTATGTGTATATGAATATGAATATGAATATACATGAACATGCATGGAAAGGTCCGTCAGGCTGTGAATATATGTACATATGTATGTATGGCGACTTTGTTAGTGGTATCGGTATCAACAATTCTTCGACAGTTTGCCGATTGATCAGTTTGCGCGTGGAAGGTCTCTCTTTCCTTTCGTTTCGGTCTACAATAATCTATATATATATATACAGTAGTCTATATATACGATATCTGTGATCCCTAGCGATCTTATATATACTATTTCGCCCACTAAGCTCGCCGTTTGTTTACTCGTTTGTTTGGCTCGAGGACCTCGGAGCACTTCAAACTCTTCAAACTTATTTAAGTCACCAGAAACATGGTAGGTTTGCCCATCGCAGAGATATCACAAAAAAACACACATCCTGGCATTCGTTTATTTTTACAATTTGCACAGTTTCATATGAATTTGGGTAACGTGTGTGTGGATGATGAAGTTTTAAAAAAATTCAAAACCAAGTTATTAAGTTTACAAAACTATTTGCAATACTTAAGACCTAATGCGCTAATTAAATTGTGAAATACGAGGTGGTAAAGCCATCTTTCTCCAGTGCATGTGGCCTTTGAAGTGATAAAGCTTTGTGATAAAATTACTCCCCCTCGAAATCCGTATCTCTTATCGAAATTTATGGACCCTAAAATGACGAGAAGATGTTGAGTTTGGCTAGAAATTTACCTCGATCATGGTGACGAAATTCTGCATTGTATATCCAACATACATACGAGTATGTGCATATATATCTATTGCTCGGCGCTACAGTGAACCCAACCCAAGTGGGAAACATGCCATCCAAATGCCGCTCAAATGTACCCCGATTAGTCAGCTGAGGTGCTCGGCAGCCCAGATATACCCATAATCTTATCAGTTATTTTTTTGGCAGTCTACACATAGGCGGTTAGATATGGGTGCGTTTCGCTGCTCCAGAGAGCTTCATACTGGCTGTATTCTCAAGAAGAGAACACTATCGCCATATACTACTGGCTGAGGATATGGATATGGGATGATGGACCCGCTACTCCGGCACGGATATCAGTTTGCCACACGGAGGCTCTATGCACGTGCACGTTGCTCGTTTGTGAACCTAACAACCAAAAGACTCGAATGCCAATGCATTCAGCCATCTGATAACTTAACTAGCTAAACAATCATATAGTAACAATGCAACAATCATGGTAACTCGATGGAACAATACTAGGCCCACCTCGGAGAGGATTGGTCTATCCTGAAGGCGAGAGTGTGCGAGGTTCGGCTTTTACAGAAACGAAACTGATCGGAAATACCTTACTCATCGGAATCTAGCAAAGAGATTACCTGGCTAGTCGGCTATTGGTTTCAAATAAAAAAAAAAAAAGAAAAAAGCAAAAAAAAAAAAAACTGTTATTACCGATAAGCAATACGACGAATTCGTGGTAACGAAGTATTTTAGAGAGATACAGAAATCGGTCAGTTTTAGTCAGTTATGCTATTGTTTCGCGTCGGTGTCACATTGTCCCCAA
Organism: Drosophila yakuba; assembly: GCF_016746365.2. NCBI lineage: Eukaryota > Metazoa > Arthropoda > Insecta > Diptera > Drosophilidae > Drosophila > Drosophila yakuba. Next base: position 10,800,258 of record NC_052526.2, read on the forward strand.
ATTGCCAACGTTTGTATATGAACCTCGTGAGGATTTAGGCCCCAATCGCAGTGGATAAAATCAAGGCAACATCATGGGCAAGTTCTTCGAGAGACTTTTTCAGAAAAGGGTGAGTCCTCCGGCACTTTGGCCACTCCATGTTGTGTAATATCGACAGGGAGAAACAGAGTGAACATTGTTAAGGTTTTCTTGTGTGTCAGTTATGTGAGTGTGTCGCCATATCCATCAACGAATTTCTATATATTAGATAAGCGGCTATAAAGCAACGTCGTTTGTCGATATGCGAGTGAAAATGAGATAGCGTCGCTTAGATAAAGTGGATTGCAACTTTATTAAACTTAGAACTCTAAGTGTGTTGAAAATCCAGCGTCTTTCAAATTGCTTTTTAATCTACCCCAATGGTTGGTTTTTCAAAATATATTTGGGTTATACCCTTTTTTAAGCCAGCTGATCGAGTTTTATGGTCATCGTGTGAGTCATTCTTCAGTGCACAGAAATTACGTATACGACGTGTTGGCTTTGCGCTGTTATATTATTTAAACAATTTATGGGAAAGCTTACGCTCTTTGGAATAAGAATCTCAGAAAATGCCCATTTTTAATTGCTCAAGGGAGTATTTAAAAACTGTTTGGCAAAACTTAATGGAAAACTTCCATGTTTAGCAGGGTAATACGTAAAAGTGAGGTGTTTGTGAATTAAAATGGGGTTTGTTTTGAAATAAAAAGACTTTATCAGTGCTTACGTACTACATTAACTCATTTTGTAATCTATCAACATTACGCTTTTCAATAGAACTCATTTTTATTAGCTCTAAAGATAAACAATGGCTTTCGAGTACCTAACAAGCACATAAAGCTATGTTTTCTAAATATGAACTTCCTTCTGTAATAATGCACAAGTTGAGTAAAAGTTGTTTAATGAGAAAGTCAGTGCAAGATCTTAAGCAATTGAATTTGATGAGATTTGATTTGAGTGGGACGTCATCGAATTGACAATACGCCAAATTAACTATGCACTTTGAACCTATTAGTTGCCGAATGTGTGAATGTCTGAATGCCTGAGTGCCTGAATTTCATCGTGTGTCGGTACATGGCAAACTTGAACTGGCGACGTCAATAAGTTTTCGAGCTTTTTATTGGATGCCCGAAGCTGAATGTGAAACTGAATGTGAAGCTGCGCCAGTACGACCGATTTTTGAAGCTGTGAATGGGGAAATGGAATGGGAATCGGAATGGGAATGACTATGGCTATGGGTATGGGTATGGGTTATGGGTATAGGTATAGGTATGGCATCCGAATAGCCATAGAAATGCAGATCGAATTCTCAGTGTGAGAACGGCTTTGCACTGGCGCACATCAAGCGGCTCTCTCGCGATCCACTAGTTTTTAAACTACACATAGAATGTATCTCGGAAGGACATTGAATGTTGTGATATAGTGAATAGATACGCAGTGTGTGTGTGTGAAGTACAAGTGGAGTGGATATTCTAGATATTATCTATGTAAATTCGTATGCAAATACGCACTGATATAAAGTACAAAGCTATCAAATACAAAATCAATGTGTATAACTACATGTGTGGATTCAATGGTCGTGGATGTGCACCATAGAACTGTTCAATTGAAGTGTTAAAATTGCCCACTTAACATCGTTTTAAGGTTATACACTTAAGTGTGCTGAGAAAAAGTCGATAAATATACAAATGGGTGTATGTGCATTAGGGTGGACCGTAACGTTATTGGCTACTTGGCACAGTGCTTAGACTCCACTTCGTTTTCAACATTCTAACATATCTAGTTAGATAGTTAGATTTGTGAACAAAAAAGCACCCATAGATACGTACATCATAGAGGTCCGCTCCATTGTGCATACAAGAGCTATGTGCGATCGAATGTCGATGAATAAACAATAATTAACAATAGCCAAATAGCAGGTGTTTGAAAATGTGATTGCCCCAAAACGCGAGAATTGTCGTATGCAATAAAAAACAAAATAAAAAAACAAGAGAAAACAAGAAAAAGGAACAACTATTTTCCCTCATCCGGAAAAATCAGAGCTACCGGCGTGAGTCTGAGGCAAAAGCTTGGTGAGCGATGATCGGGCGCGTCAGTGGTCACACCGCTGCCAAGTGCGCCAATCCTAGAATGAGGAACCATGAATCTCTTTGGCCATGACCATCTGAGCGGATTTCGACGCATTGATCGGCTAGGAGACCACCACCGCCAGACACCGTGGGCCGATCAGGAATCCTTTCATCTCAAGGACGCCTTCCTTTGGAATTGGCATAAGGTGTGTGTGTGTGGTTAATGAAACGAATACTCCCCAAAATGGCACTTTCCCATTACTTATTGGTCACTACTTGGAATTATCAGTTTTGAGTTTAATGTAGCGATTCTTTGCTATAAGATTACATCTGGCTTATGTGGCGTATGCGTGATATTTACTTAAGTTGCTAGGCGATTGCGCAAGCTCTTCACCAACAAAGTACATAGTATAGTGCTGTCATTTTTTGCTCTTTTGTTGCTAAAGTCGTTAAAGTTTATCCCTGAAAGAATTGATATTCTGAGCATCTCTTCAAATTACAATTTAATAGAATATTCGGTTAGTTAGCCGCTTTTCTATCGATCTTTTTAACTGTAGCTTGCTGCATAAACAACTTTTTCTGCCGGAATAAGTTAATTAATCTTAATAATAAACATTTTAAGGAATTCGACAATCAATGCCATCAGGCAGTGGCCAAAAATGGACGCTGATTCACTAGCAAAACTCATAAATACTTCGATAATTCGAGTTCTTATCTCTAGAGGTCTACCATTTGTTGTTCCTTGTCATTTATTTATTATCAATTATATTCCAGGGCTCCAGAGTTAGTACAGCAAATGATTGGCTGCAAATACAAATCGGTGGCCCGCAGGATGTCAAAAAGAAAAGGCCAAAGGGCCAGAATCGCATCAAGTCCACCAAATACACACTTATCACATTCCTGCCACAAAATCTACTGGAGCAATTTCGCCGCATTGCGAATTTCTACTTCCTGGTGATGACAATTATATCACTTTTAATTGGTAAATAATACAACAAGTTTATATTACACTATTTCTTATATATATATATATATATCTATTTCATTTTTATTTCATTTCAGATAGTCCAGTGTCGCCGATGACCTCACTTTTACCTCTAGTATTTGTAATTGCTGTGACCGCTGCTAAGCAAGGATATGAAGATATCCTGCGATACAGAACTGATAATGTGGTCAATTCTTCGCCAGGTGGGTGAACAAATAAACTATGATAATACCAATTAATTAATATATTTCTTAACACTTTAGTTACTGTCATCCGCGATGGCAAGGAGGCGATAATCAAGTCGCAGGACGTGATACCCGGCGAACTGATCGTCGTGGAGCGAGACTGTGATGTGCCGTGCGATCTGGTGCTGCTGCGTTCCACCGATCCGCATGGCAAGTGCTTCATCACCACGGCGAACCTGGATGGGGAGTCCAATCTAAAGACGCTGATGGTGCCGCGTGATCTGCCCACCGTCGATCTGCCGGAGATGCACAAGCTGGGCATGATCGAGTGCGAGAGTCCCACCACCGATTTGTATAGCTTCAATGGCAAGATCGAGCTGAAGGGCGGCGATGGCCGTGTGCTGCCCCTCTCCGCCGAGAATGTCCTGCTCCGCGGATCGCGGGTGAAGAACACGGAGTGCGTCATCGGTTGCGCCGTCTACACGGGCATGATCTCCAAGCTGCAGCTGAACAGCCGGCTCACCCGGAACAAGAACGCCTCCAGCGAGACGTACATCAATCGCTTCCTGATCGTCATTCTACTCGCCCTGATCGCCATCGTCACCCTGCTGTACTTCCTCAAGAGGTTAGTTCATACTCCTAAATTCATAATCGTAAATTGATTAAATAAACAATCTATTTCATATACAGGTACAACGAACTATTTGTGATACCCAAGCTGACCTATCTGGGGGATGCGACGGATAGCTACAGTGTGAAGCAGTTCCTGCAGGACTACCTGTCATTCCTCATCCTCTTCAACTACCTGATACCCATCTCCCTCTACGTGACCATCGAGCTGCAGCGCGTCATCGGCAGCTGGTTTATGGAGTGGGACCTTGAGCTCTACGAGAATGAGACCGATCAGCCGTGCGTGGTCAACACCTCCAATCTGAACGAGGAACTGGGCCAAATCAATATACTGTTCTCGGATAAGACGGGCACGCTGACCAAGAACGAGATGAACTTTCAGCAGTGCTCCATAAATGGCAGCAAGTTCCACTTCAAGAAGACGCGGCTGGAGGATGAGGAGACCAAGGCGCTTCTGGACATCAATAGGTTTAACGTAAGTCTCTTGTTACACCCTATAACTTCGATGCCTTTTCTAAATGTGACCAATGACATCCTGCAGGCCAGTCAGCGTGTCTTCTTCCAGGCGTTGTCCATATGCCACACTGTTCAGGTGGCCTCCGGATCTCTGGAGGAGGCGGATGCGGGCACGGCCAAGCGGGAGCCGGTGACGGCCATCAAGTCGGGTCCGCCGGAGATGTACTCCATTTCGGACATCACCGAGGAGAGCCACAACGCTAGTCAGCAGAGCGAGCTAAATGTGAGCCACACCATCGATAATTCGGTGTCGGCGCATCCCAATGGCGTCAGTTCCACGACCACTTCATCCGATGTTAATCCACTCTTGGTTTCCGACGACGGCTATGGCGTGGAGCGTCGCAAGCGTCCGGTGGTGGTCAAGAGGAGTCCCAACTTTGCGCGCTCCAATCGGATGCACAATGCTGCCGCCAGCGACCAGAATGTCAGCCAAACGGACCTGAATGTGGCCACCAACGGTGTGGCGGATGCCACACCCAACTTTCGACCCATTTCGCTGCAATTCCGACGCTCCACCTCGGAGAAGGATCTGCAGCAGTCGTGGGAGGCGCCCAATGGCCAGGCGCCGGGTCACCGAAGGGCCCACTCCTATGGCGCACCCAATGCCTACCTCACCAGCCCGGTCACCGCCAGCACTCCGCCCGCCAGCGTGCTCTTCCGCTCACCGAGCACCACCTCCCGGGAATCCTACGCGGCGCCCACCTTCACCCGACAGCCCACCATTCTGGTGCGGGCTGAATCCCAGCGCCGGAAGAACGAAATCCGTGACTTTATCTTGTAAGTGAATCTTAGCTAATCATTGGAGAAGCATCCTAATCCCTCACCATCCCTTTCCGCAGCACCTTGGACTATCAGGCGTCCAGTCCGGATGAGAAGGCCTTGGTGGAGGCGTGTGCCAACTTGGGCATGGTCTACACCGGCGACGATGACGAGACACTCCGTGTGCGCATTGTACCGCCGCACATGGACTACAAGCGACCGTTTGCGAAGCCCAGGGAAGAGACCTTCCAGCGGCTCCATGTGCTGGAGTTCACGTCGGATCGCAAGCGCATGAGCGTGATTGTCCGGGATACGGAGGGCAGGCGATGGATCTACACCAAGGGTGCCGAGAGCTATGTCTTTCCACTGTGCGCCAACAGCTCAGCGGATCTGGTCACGAAGACGGATGCGCACATCAGTGATTTCGCTCGACTGGGATTGCGTACACTGGCCATTGCCAGGCGGCTGATTGGCGAGGAGGAGTACCAGGACTTCCTCGTGGAGCTGGCACAGGCGAACAGCTCCCTCGAGAATCGAAAGCAGCTCAGCGAGGAGTGTTATGCCAAAATCGAAAGCAGTGAGTATTAGTGCTTAGCTTTCAAAGGCCACGTTATTTAATTTGTGTTTCTTGCAAAGATCTGGATTTGCTGGGTGCGACAGCGGTGGAGGATGCCCTGCAGGACGACGTGGCCGATACGTTGGTGTCCCTGCAGGCGGCTGGCATTAAAATCTGGGTGCTAACGGGCGACAAGGTGGAGACGGCTCTGAATATAGCCCTATCCTGTGGGCACATACCACCCGATGCCAAGAAGTACTTCATTGTGGACTGCAAGAACAGGGAGGAGATGCTGCTCCACCTGAACGCCCTGGACCGTGAGATCATCTTCGGGATTGGCCAGCAGTGCGCCCTCCTCATCGACGGCAAGAGTTTGGGCGTGGCCTTGGCCGAGGCCAGCTCGGAATTCCGGGATGTGGCTGTCAAGTGCACGGCGGTGCTGTGCTGCCGCCTCAGTCCGCTGCAGAAGAGCGAGGTGGTGTCACTGATCAAGTCCTCCAATGAGAACTACAATACGGCCTCCATTGGCGATGGCGCCAATGATGTGTCCATGATCCAGGAGGCCCATGTGGGCATTGGCATCATGGGACGCGAGGGCAGACAGGCGGCGAGATGTGCGGACTTTGCCTTTGCCAAGTTTTGCATGCTCAAGCGACTGCTCCTCGTCCATGGACACTATCACAGTGTCCGATTGTCGCTGCTGGTGCTGTACTTCTTCTACAAGAACATCGTCTTCATGGGCATCATGTTCCTGTTCCAGTTCCACACACTGTTCTCCTCGTCCTCCGTCTACGATTCGCTGTTCCTCACCCTGTACAATGTGATATACACCTCGCTGCCCATTCTGTTCATCGCCATCTCCGAGAAGCCATACACCGAGGAGAAGTTGATGAGGTAACCATGGCTCTGCTATATATCTTAAACTAAAACTAAACTAGAACAACTTGATTATAGAACACCACAGCTGTACAAGAAGAACACGGACAACAAGCAACTCCACTGGCCGTACTTCCTCATGTGGGTGCTGTTTGCCATCTACCACAGCGTCATCATATTCTACTTCGCCTTCTGCCTCTTCTCCTACAACAACGTGATCCTGAACTATGGCCAGACGGTGGCCTTCTCCTGCTTCGGCACCCTGCTCATGTGGACGGTGGTGGTGGTCGTCAATCTTAAGCTGTGGCTCGAGTCCATGTACCTGTCCTTCTGGTACATCTTCACCATTATCATATCCATTGTGGGCTTCATAGTGACAACGGTTATCTACAACGTAATCAATCTGTAAGTGCAAATGTTCCCATTTCACTTTTAATATAATATGGAATATTTAATATTCCAGGGACTATGACACGGACATCTACTGGGCGTACAACAATCTGTTGGCCTCACTGCCCGTCTGGCTGTGGATCACATTGACCTGTGTGGCCTGCCTGGTGCCCGACTATACCATCCGAATGCTCCAGCGGGCGCTCAACATCAAGAGTTTCAGCATATTTCCCGGAAAACAACGACAACTTAAGATGCGCCAAAAGTTCGAGTCCACATACTTGTAATCGACCAAGCGATAGGCTATAGTTTTTATACCCCTAATTTATTTATTTCCCTATGTATACACTCTTTTTTTTTTGTTAGATAAACAAATTTTTTGTTGAATCTTGCTTATTGTTTGATTTCTGGCCACCTCAGAGGCAGGAAACTATCTCAATTTTCCTAAAAACAGAACCTTGAAATCGTATGCTATCAACTGGAAGTACAACATGTTATGCTGATAACATTTTTATCATAATCTCGGCGACTTATTGAGGGCAAGTGCAACTACACTGGGAAAAAATAGTTAGTTTTCAAGTATGCAATCGATAAATACGATTGTGGCATGTGGTTATACCTAACTTTTGTAATATTGCCCCAGTTTTGATGCCATAAAGTAGGGCGAGCCCAATCTACTCGTACGTAGGGCACCTGTTGGTTCGACCATACCCAGTGCCACGCCCACGGCCAGTCCCGCCCATCTCATGGTTATGTGGCTGATGGCGTCGTTACCATTTTCATAGCTGCTGCAATACCGAAACTTTTGATTGTGTGTCCGTTTTTCATTGATAATGATATCTGCCTCGCATTCCGAATATGTTTGCACAATGGGAGATATGAGCGTTTCGCAGGTACATATACGCATATAGGCATATAGTCGCATTCGCTGCGAGATCTGGTGACGGTTGAGCGATTTCAGTGGACAGTGGATCCTCTGGTGGTGCGCCAAGTTAGTAGTGGTCAATAGGAGTGCTGGTCGGTGGCTCTCGCATTTCGAAATAGAAGTAATCACACCAAATGGCAGTGCTATCAGCTCGAGGTTGTCGTATAGATTCCATGGACGCCCTAATGCTAACACATGTGCAAAGCTATATCTAAGCCACGTCTGTGTGTGCTCTGTGTGTGCTGTGTGTGTGCTGTGTGTGTGATGTGTGCTGTGTGTGCCGCGTATGACTATGCCGCAGGAAATTCTTAATCATTTTCGGCTGAGTTTAGTGTGCATAGAGGGCGGAACTTGTAGCGCCAGAAAATTCGCTGATCCAAAGTTGGATATTTCTACCTTCTGGCCCGATTTCGTTTTCCATTCAATACAATGTCACTGACCAAGTCGTCGTCGAGAAGAGACCTAAGTGAGCAGAATCAGAACGGAAGTCAGCCCAAGTCGACGACCATAGTCAAGTATGAGAAGTCCTCGTGCCTCTTCTGCAACGAATGGTTCGATGCCCAGACATTCACGGTTATAATCGCCCAACTTATCAGTTCACCTTTGATTACTATTACATTACTCCCCTTTGGATGCGACTGCAGGAACACCTGATCCACTGCGGCCAGGTGCTGGAGGAGTGTCCCAACGGCTGTCAGGCCTTCATCCCACGCATACGGATGCGATCCCATCTGAAGGAGTGTCCCCGCAACCAGCACAATTTGAGCAGCCAGCAGCGGATGAGTGTCAGCATGGATCGCCTGGATCGGCAGTCGGATCAGCGTCTCCTGGTCATCGAACAGGACGTGGGCACCATTCGTTCCGTTCTCAATGAGGAGATACGACAGCGTCTGCACCTCATCACCGATGTGGGCAACATACGGAAGCAGAACCAGGTCGTCGAGGATTGGACTCGGGAAACCGAGAAGGCGATGGACGAACTGCGTCGCCAGATGGAGGAGGAAACCAGCCGCAAGGCCTTTGCCATCGAACAGAACCAGCTGGATGTCCAGTACTGCTGTGATATCACACAGGTGAGCTAATGCTACTTACATTTTCATATATCTACACTTTAACATACATATGTATATGCATCGTAGTCGTTGAAGGAGCAAGTGGAGTCCAGGCTGGATGAGGCCACCAAGCTGGTGAACCAACTCTCGGCGGACGTGACCTATCACCAGAATCAGCTGAACGACAACATCCTGAAACTGGAGGAGCTGATCTTTGAAAACGAGCGGCTCAATCGGTAAGTGCCTGCTACTCAAATATAACTATGAAATTCTAAATCCTTCAAATCCATAGGGAAAAGTTCTTTCAGATCGAGGAATTTCTGCAGCAGATCAATGAGGACATCAAAACCAAACTGGGCAATAGTGACTATGTGACTTCCAAGCAGGCCACACTGGACTACGAGGTGAAGAACGTGAAGAACATTGTGTGCGAAACGGAGGAGCGTTGCGATAAATTGGATAGAGCTCTGCATCAGACCATGCAGAATATATCCGATTTGGAGACCCAAATGGCCATGCAGCAGCGGATTGCCAGTGTCCAGAATATAAGGGGTATGTTTCGATTTAATATACATAGTAATTGAAATATAATGCCACGCTTTGCAGGACACTTGATTTGGCGCATCAAGGACTACTCGAAGAAACTGGAAGAGTCCAAGCAGTACGACACCATACTCCACAGCGCCATGTTCTCCAACAAAGCCTTTGGCTACGCTCTACGGGTGAGTTGAGATCGCATCTTGATTGGACACACGATTTATACATATGCCTCAACAGCTGGACATCTACTTGAATGGCAAGGGCACGTGGAAGGGCAGGAACATGATCGCCTGCTTGAACGTTCTATCGGGGGAGTACGATCCACTTTTGGCCTGGCCCTGCCGCCTCCAGGCCGAGATCATCATTCGGGATCAGTGCTCGAATGCGGCAGATGCCGAGGATTATGTGAAGACCATCTTTGTGCGCAAGAAGAGCGATGATTTTATCCAGAGCAACCAGTACTTCCATATACCCCACAAGGTGATCACCAGTCGCAACTATCTTCGCAACGATTCCATGTTCATCGAGGTACGAGTTCTCAAATAAAACCCAGAATCGATCGAAAAGGAAAAATGCCATTGATGATTGCCACAAACATGTATCATAATTTATTCCATTGAGAGCGAACTAGAAGTTAAAAACCCGCTTACAAGCACGAGTATGTGTATATAGTGTATAAGTGAATACAAAACGATTCATCGATTCAATATGCGTATATTGTAGTGTATGTCATTGCAGTTTTAAATGCTTTTTTTTCGAAGTAGGCAATATAGTCACATTGAGGCACTGTCGAGACGAAGTCGGTAGGTAGAAAGCATAGCTTTAATTGCAACATTTCCGGGTTCACTTGGTAAAATATAAGCTACTCTTTTGGTTCTTTCGATTTAACATAATTAACAAGTGTTTTCCGCGAGGAACTTCCATAATATTTGTCTTTGCGAACGCGTTTAAATACAAAGGTCTTTTAATAAACCACGTTAGGTATCCATGTTCATTTCGTTTAAGAGGTATCAAATGTCTGATCCCGTTCAGGTATTACTTGTGAGCACTTATAGTCTACGTTGTGGGTCATAATTGTCTGGCTCCGTTGGCGTGTGTGTTGTATGTATGTGAATGAACGAATACATAAAAGAGATAATACATATTCGAATAATTGATTTCACGTCGGATTTGGTTTGAATAATACATATATATATGCGGAGATTCTTAAGAGGAGCGCTGTTCACCCACCAGGGCGTAAAGGGCGTGCTTGTAGTGGCCCGAAGTATCGCCCTGCAAGAAAGGTTTCAAATGATTATAGACATCTGGAAAGGAATGGCATACACCTTACCTTGATCCAGCTCTTGAGGGACTTGCCGTACAGACGTTCAAAGGCCGCCTTAATGTCCGTCATGTCAATCTGAAAGAAGTTGCAACAACTTAGCGACGTTCAACTTGAATAATAGTTATATAGATGTGCCTACCTCGCTGCGCGTGATGATCACACGGATCAACTGGGTGTCATTGGTGCCGATTCCGGCCATCGCCTTGTGCAGACGCGAAGCAAAGTATTCGGCCTTGTTGGTGACGCACTTGTAGATGGCAATCAGGCCCTCCATCACATCGCCGGAGAACTCCTTCTTGATGGCCTTCTCCAGCGAGTGGCCAGTCATTCCCTCGTACTCTTGGAATATCTGCGAATTGTTAGGATTAAATTGGCGTTTCAATTACTTAAGTAGCGAGCAGCATACCAGTTTCAATTGTTGGTAGTTCCTCTGGCAGAGGATCATGTTGAACATGCTCTCATCGGTGCCGACGCGCAGTTCTCCGGCTTTCAGCAGCTCCCTGGCATCGTTCTTGGCCGCCACGGGATCCACGCGACCACTCTCATCCCGCGCCGCCGTGCACAACGAGGTGAGCAGCCGCTTGAAGTTGCCCGACGTCTCCGACTTCAGTTCAGACTCCAAATGGGCGCCGTACACTGTGCACAAAGTTGGCAAATCAAAATCTCCATTAGTACAGTGAAAAAAGGATATGCCAAATGGGTGAACTTACATCGTAAGTACTGGTTTTTGATCGTATTGATCTCCATGTTGGACAGCGTGCAGAGGATCTCGATGAGGACCTCCTCGTCGGTGCCCAGGCCAGCCATGGCATCGTTTAGCTCGGCGCAATAGTAGTCCACAATGGGACGCAGCAGGCCGACGAGGAGCTTTTCAAAGTTGCCGCTCGTCTCCGACTTGATGTCCTCGATGAGGTCCTTGCCGAAGTGGGTCTTGAACTGGCGCTGGATCTCCTGGCGCTGCTCGTTCGTTCGCCGACAGATGATGTTAATCAGGGCATCCTCGTCCGTACCAAAGCCCTTCATTGCCTTGCGCAAGTCGTGAGCATCCTTGACGGCATCGAAGCCGGCGGCCGGCACCACAGTGGGAGTTCCCTGGAAAGAACAATCAAAGATCATTCAATATAAGCTCAAATCTCATGGTTATAATGAACATGTTATTTTTAGACCCGCCCCAAAACAAATTCTACTGAGGATGTGTGGGAGTGTGGTTGGTGTGGACATGAGTCCAAATATTTGATGACCAACCTCTCTGTGAGCTGGGAGTGACCGATGCGCGTACAACTGACCATTCCCATGTCCCTGTCCATGCCCATAGCCCTGCCCATGTCCATGCCCATATCCATGCCCATGTTCATGTCCATGTCCTGGCCCATGTCCGTGCCCATGTCCATGTCCATGTCCTGGCCCATGTCCATGTTCATGTCCATGTCCATGTCCTTGTACTTGTCCGTTTCCGTAGCCATAGCCCGCATCATATCCACGATCCGTGGGATAGGCACTGTTCGCAACCGGTGGCTGCTGGTAATGATTGTGCGATGGAGGAGCGTATTGTGCCGGGTAAGGATTCGAGGTGGGATAGGGTGGATAGGATGGGGCGGCGGACGGGTACGGTGCCGACATGGGTGGATACGGAGCAGGAGCTCCGCCTGGATATTGCTGATGCTGCTGAGGATGCATATGGGGCGATGGCTGTGAGTGCGGGTGTGGGTGTGGCTGGGAGGGTGGTGGGTATGGCGAGTTCTGCTGCGTCGGTGGCACCCAACCAGCTCCAAAGGGCGCCCGTGGTGGCTCGTGGTGGTTAGTGGAGGTAGGGGGGTGCGATGGCATTCCAGAACCCTACAAAAGTCAGAAAATGTACATTTCAAGTTGCCTCCATGGAGCTGTTTAAACACAGAAGTCACACAAATGACATCTATCGCCAAGAAAAATGAATCAGACTAAAAGCGAACTCATGCAAAATAATCATTACAATTTTGTAACAAAAGGGATGTTAAACAAAATTTTTATAAAATATATGGTGAATATAATATGATATTAAATAAAAAGAAGCACTTATTAATATTATGGGTGTTGCTTTCATAACTAAAATCTACAGGATGTGTTTCAAAACTTACGAAGGGATACATTTTGATGGGAGATTCTATTCTGTGGATAATTTCCGGTGTTTGAGATTCAGTACTGGAAAAGAATAAAACAGGAATAATGGGTTTCATTAAATTGAAAATATTTACACACATGCACATGTACATGTATAGTTTTAATATTTAATCAGCTGTCATGATCAACACGCTTATGTGGATACCATACACATGGGAATATGCAAAAGATTGGGGCTCACATAAAATGTACCGAAACTTTAGATTACACTGCGCAACACAACGTGTTAATGAACAAACCAAACTTCAAGTTCTACTTTTCTAACTTTCATACATATGGTGTATACTTTGAAATCCCATCAAATGGGTTCGACTTATCGAGAGTTATTTGTTGATTGCTTTTGTGGATAAGAACAGTTTTATAATTTGAGCGGGAACTTTGAAACTAATATACTGATATCAATGGCCATGTGAGGCCTCTCTGAAATATGCAAATGCGATCCAATGGAAAATTTAACTTCATCAAGTTTCTGCCCATCCAATAAACTTATTAAACTCAGCGATAATAAACCGTCCCTAAAGACCTCATAATGGTCCCAATGAAATGTCGCCAAAGTAGACTTTCGCCACATGTACATATGTATGTATGTAGGTATGCTACACCCATTTCTGGCTCACAACTCACTGCATACATTCATATATATAAAGTTTGGGTTTTCCCTTTTACCTACACATATTATATATGCACAATATAGCTGCGGGTCATGCGTGTTACTTGTAATTCGTAATTTTTTGCTTCAGACAGTGGGACGCCGCCTGACTTAATGGGAACGAGAACAAATGTTGGGCCTGAATATATTATATAAATACGAGTTTATTTGCACAATGCTCTTTGTAAAACCTTTTTTGAAAACTTTTTAATTGGTAAATACAAACAATTCATATACGATGTGTTCAGGAATGCTACGTAAGTCTACCACTTGGTAAATATTCAACCAAAAAGCTCGATTTGTTTGGACAAAATTTCACAATGGCTCCTCGCAGCGCAAATAATCAGAACAATGATTTCTGCGGTCCATTATCAACGAAAAGGGCTTTTTCCATGGCAACAGAACATTTTTGCTCACTTCGAGATGATTCATCTTACACTCAAACCCACGTCAACAAAGTTTACCCCTGCGCATATATAAAGGCATATCTATGTATAATAATTGAGTCATGCTTTAACAAATGGATCAGGCGAAAAGTTTCCTGCGAATTTTCGATTCATAGTTACATCGTGCCGAAAAGCTTAACATTCATGAAATAGAAAAGCCTTCTTTTTCTATTTATTGTTGTACATTTCAACTTAAACTTTCTTTCTTTTTTATCCTTTTTGCACCTTAAATTCAAGGTAAATTAATTTAAATTTAGAAAATGCCTCTCTGACTCGAAAATGCCTTTGCAATGATCAAGATTCCGGGAAAACTATGAGTTTGATCGCTTTCACTTTAGTACAACCTATTAAAAGCGCACATGAAGATTGGCATTTTGGCATAAAAATTGACCTTATGTGCACACTCCTACATAATTAGATACATGTGTGTGTAAGTGGGTTTCCTATTGTGTATCATAATTTATTAGATGGTAATTATTTACTAGCAAGGTCGCAATCAACAGATGGGTAAAACGCACACAAGTGCAGCACATCAACACGTGTCAGTGCCGGTTTGCGTGTGTGTGCGTGTGCATGTGTGGGTAGTTGCATTTTGAGATACAATTGTATCTTAGTATCTGAAGATACCAAACGAATGTTTCTATTGCTGGTTACCCCGCTGTCAGTCGTACGATATATATATTTTTGCTCGGTAGATACACACACACAGGCACACAAATACGTTTGTCTTGGAGAATATTTGGGAACAGAGTCTTAAAGTTAAGATTTCACAAGTCTACGTCCCACTTAATGACAATAAGAACACGCATGTTGCGAGGTAAACGAATACACACAAAAAAAAATATAATGCTTTTAATTACTTTAAGTATCTGAAAACGCGATGTTAGCACTCTGCGGGTATTTTGTAATGCCGAGGCGAATTTATCAACTGACTTACCGCCAGGGCGGGACAACTACCTGTTGTTACTTTGATTACTCGATTTTAGTCGATAGGCGTGCCCTTTTGAAATCGGAATATCGGTCGTTATCGAATAGCCGGTGTAGTCACATCTTTATTGACCTGTGCTGCTTTACGTTATGTGTAACGCTTAGTTTATTACTTAGTTTAGCACTCACACTTTAAGCTTAATGAATTCAGATTCAAATATAATAGTAACAATTGATTAAATTATTAATTACATCTTGAGAAGAGGTTAACCTGATATCATAGTTTTTGTACGACTTTTACAAAAGTACTTAATTTTCCAATAATAAAACTAAAGAAATTTAACGGTTCACACTAAGGTATATAACTTGCGTAGTAAAGAACTTGTTTATAACTTTTAAGCACAGGTTTTTATAATTTTATTTTGAAAAACTTTATCGCCGCGAAGCAAAAAGTCGAAAACATCGAATAATCGAATGGAAAATACCTTTTTCGATGCCTATTTCCCAGTGTGACCAGACCCTCGGCCGCTAAGAAACACCGTCCTACATGGACGAGAGTGACCGCATCTGCGTGCGCCACAAACGACAGCGATAGTATCGCCAAACATCGGCAGGCGTGCTCATCTCCAGTCAAAAGCGACTTCTATCGCCAGAAACCGTTTTACCGTTTTGCAGCCCGGCGGAGCACGTCGCAGATACGCAACCGCAATCCGCAGTCCAGTGTAGCGTTCATTTTTTTTCCAGTGCGACTCCTCCACTCGTTCCAAACAAAAGCGAAGCGGAAAAGGAGGCGAAGATAAGGGAAAGCCGAAAGCTAAACTCCAAATCCCGAATCAGCGCACAGGATCATTGGAGGCAACAAAATAAGTAAAAAGAACCAGTGCGAACAATGTGCGAAAAGTGGGTGACGCGAGCGGCGTGGTCGATTCCGTCGGAGAGCGGATAATATAGCAGTATAGTTGTATATTGTAGTAGTGGATGGTGTGGAACGATTGCGAACGGACGCAGACCGAAACAAAAGTGAAAACGTGCAAAAAACAAAACCCAAAAACAAATTCAACCAAGAAGTAGAAGCAAGCGGCAAAGAAGAGAGCGAGAGGCGACGAATACAAAAGCGACAAAATGTGCGACGCTGCGGCGGCAACAGCAACAACAACATCATCAGCAGCAGCAGCAGCAGCAGCAGTAGTCGCAACAACAACATCAACGGTAACAGTGGAGGCCATAGCGACACAGCCTGGAACGACGACGGTAGCCACTGCGTCAGCGGGAACCACATCCCCTGAAGCAGCCATTCCAACAACAGCATCGGCCAGAAACAGCGAATGGTCGGCGCGACAAAACTGCTGTCGCCTGTGCATCGCCCCACAAACCGAATGCATCTCGATCATCAATAGCTATGCGGCGGACAAGGAGCCGCTGTCCACCAAGATCCACAACTGCGTCGGCATCAAGGTGAGTGGCTATTGGGTATGGGTATGGGTATGGGTATAGGTGTGGGTATGGCTATGGCAATGGCTTGTGGGCACGGGCACGGGTAACGGGTGCGGGTATATACATAATCCGGCTGTCGCCATCGCCATCGCCATTGCTGCCGTCGGTGTCGTCATCCCGGGTCTCCGAATCCGATTCCGAGTCCGAGTCCGGCGCTCTCACTGAATGCTCTCTTGGGTGCTCTGGCACTCCCGGTGCTCTGGTGGTTGGACACCATTAACAGTTATACACACAGATCCCAAATGGCCAGTGGAAGGATGAGGCGGTGGCCACACCCGTTCGCTGGACAGTATGGAAAAGTGAGGTTACGGATGATGCCGAGTAGCTATTGGGCATTGGGGCATTCGGCCCCGGGGTTCAAGACCCATCGAAGTGGGATTGTGCAAGCACCAAAGATGATGGCCACATCCAAAAACGAAAGACCAAGCAAACAGAAAATAAAGCGAACGAACCGAAAACCAGCCATACTCCGCCTCCTCCACCTCCTCCTCCTCTGCTTTGGTATGGGTGTGTGGCTAGCCGCATGGTCCGCTTTTTGGGTTTCCAATGTTTCCACTGGCAAGTCACGATGCATTGGGAATGGAAGAGAATGGGTATGGGTATAGGAGGAAGAGGAGGAGGAGGAGTAGATGTGGAGCTCCATTCTGCCTGAAATCCAATCACGACCACAATCTTTAGCTCATAATCAAACTTGAACTCTACACTTTTGCTACTCCTCCTCCATCCATTCCATTCCATTCCTTCCATTGCCTACCCGCTTTGAGGTTAGAACTGATCCTGCTTCCTTTCCAAAAATCTACAGCCTGCTCCGCTTGCTCCTCTTCTTCCTCCTGCGGTTCATCCGTTTCCTCCTTCTCCTATTCATCCTCCTCATCCTCCACTTCTCGATTGCCTCTTCCCAGCGGGCGAGAGCAGCTGCGAATGGCCAGCACAAAGCATAGAGCCCGATGAGCGCGCCGTCGTCGCCGCCGCCGCCGCCGTTGTTGCCTTGGTATTTGTGTGCCTGGCTGCGTCTGTGTCCCCTGGCTGTTTGTGTGTTGGTGTGTATGTGTGTGCGGCGGACACACAGAGATTCAGAGATTCCAGGCCAGAAAACCGAAAAACCAAAAACCCAAAAACCCAGGCCAATTACATATAATTTTGCGCTGTGCTGCCTGCTGCGTACCTTTTTCAAGGAATTTCGCTTGGAGGGCAGCAGTTGCTCTCTGCTCCGCCGCCGCTCTCTCTTTGCGCGCGCGCATCCTTGCGAGGAAATGGAAGTGGCGGAGACGGAACAGGCGGAACAGGAGGAGGACTTGGACTGCGGCTTCGCTAGCTTCGTTTATTGATTCTTTATACGGGCTCTTGCATGCTTGCTTTTCCTGTTTTTCCGCTGGGTTCCCCCGGCATTCCATTTAGTATGTGTATCCCCAATATTCCATATCCGTTTGGTCTGCTTGGTGCCCCCAATGGATGGATGGGTCCAATGGTGCTCGGTTCTCCGCGATTCTCTGTTCTTTTCCCTGGGCTTCGATTCGATTTCATGGCAATTGCTCTTCACACAGACACGGGAACATGGCCACATGGACACACGCACACCATGGCACGCCAGTTGGCTCCGACAGAGGTGGTGTATATGTACATATATAAGTTGGCGTCATCGTCGTCATCGTCGCTAGCTCGACTGCTTCTCTTGCTGTTGCTCTTGGCTCTTCCTCTTCCACTGGCACTGGCACTGGCTCTGGCTGTGCTGGCTCTTGCTCTTGCTCCGTTCTCGTTATCTGGAGGCGGACCACATGCTCGCCATGGCATACACACGCACACAGCACCACAGGCACACGAAACAAAGACACTGGCAAAAGAGACCGGGAAACGGGAATGGGTATATGGGTATGGGAATGGGAATGGGTAGGCATGGACTTGGGTATGGGCTCGGGCTTGGGCATGGGCATGGGCTTGGGCTTGGGCTTCAGCATGGGTATGGGCATGGACATATGGGCACGGTTATGGAGAAAGAGCAGGGGTTGGCGGTAAGCGGACAACGGTCAGCGGCGGAGACCCAAAACCGGGCACACAATTTCGTCGAGTGGTTTCACCTTGGGCACACCAGATTACCTGGCGGGATGTTGATATATTTCTGCTTTATGCCTTCTTCTGCTGCTTCTTTAACTGGCTGGATGAGCTCCTCCTGCGGCCCGCATCGAATTTCCAACAACAAAAGCAACAACAAACAGAAGCAGCGGGCAGGCAGTTGAGCGGCGTCTCCATTTTGTGGCTCTTGGTCCCCAGGTGGACCAACTTTCTCCCCTTGGCCAAAAAATGCGACGACGACGACGATGAAGATGAAGCGACGTGACGAGATGACAAGCCGATAAAAGAGGGATTCCGAGGGGTGCGGAGGGCTTGGGGATTGGATTGGATTGAATTGGAGAGGAAGCCAACAAGGGCACACAGCGAAGCAGTCGAGGCATCCGCACATTTCCTTCCATTCCCTCATCCAAGATGGCGGGTAAGGGCGGACTGGTTGGAATAGGTAGCCGGGAATCCGTGAATCAAGGATACACACTTGACGGATACACAAATGTCCAAGGATGTGGCCCTGCTTACCCAGAAGAGGAAAAATGGCTTGCGATGAAGCGATGTTCCAAGATAAAATTAAACGACATTCTAAAATTAGGAGCTAGAAACGTTGTGCTTAAGGGAAGTAGTTAAGAGAGATAATATAAAAATTATAAAAAAATTTAACGGAAGTGCAAAGATTGTTGAAATACCATTAGGGTTTCTTTGAGAACATGTACACATTTAAAGAATGTAATTAAATGTTTTATATTATATTTTTTCATAAATCATACGTCACCATAACGAAATCTTTTGTCTCCAAAATGGTAAACTTTGAAACGCTTTGAATTTGGAGATAAATGTGTGGTTTTTAGTTCCTAGAATCCATTGCTATTTGCTCTTCCCCCTCGCCCCCCTTGCAACTACGCCGAAGGTTCAAGTCCGTCGTCTTTATCGATAACTCATTCGCATTGATCTCCGCAAGAACGATAACAGCTGTTCGGAAGCCCTAGGGTGGACCCTGTTGCACTTGCGTTCTTATTTGTATTTTGTTTTGCGTCTTGCGTTTGCCTTTGCTTTTGCCTGCGACGAAATTCAATATGCCCGAAATGAACCCTGATTCCGAATCCGACTCCTCATCGTCCTGCTCCTGCGTTCTTGTTGTTGTTGTTGCTATGTTGCTGCCCTCAAGATCTCCGGTCTGCTAAATATGAGGGTTACTTTTTGGTTATTTCTACGTCTTGTTGTGCGTGGAACGGACAGGACAGGATGCTCTCTTTCTCTTGCCCACAGGCACACATACACACCAGTGTAGACATATATAGAGATATCCATATAGATATAAACAGCATGGGTTTGGAACGAATAAGGACACAAAAAGGAGAAGAACTTGTTCCACGACGAAGGAGCTAAGGAGGCGGGGAATGGAATGGCATGGCATGGCTTGGATGGATGGTCCATGCTCCGTGGCTGGTGATTATTGCACCTGGTGGCCAGCAGAAAACGAAGGCGGCAGCTGGTGGAATCGCATCTGCAGCTGCCACAAGTCTTTCTGCATTATATATGTACATACATACATACGTACACCATGACCACTATGTATTTATATGTACATACTATGTATATGTACATAACTCCTGCCCTTTTGTGACTTTCTAAAATCTCACCTTATTGCGTAGCATATCGCCACAATGTGGATAAACTCAAACCCAAATAGGTTTCCAATGTTGTCTCATTAAAGTGCAGTCCGCGGAACATGGGAATCCTTGCATCCTGTATCCAATTGCATTGGGAAACATGGCGGCAATAAAGGAAACGCTGGTTTGGGCGAGGTGAATGAACACAACATATTATCGAAACGGAATGGAGTTGGAGCGCAGCTTGAAACGGAGATGGAGCAGCTCACTCGAAATCCCCTGCTGGTAGTGTGGGATAATTGTACATAAGGATGCAGTAGATATTTACTACTATAATACATATACATGCATATGTATGTAGGCCCAAAATTGGAGGCGGGTGCCAGTGTATGCGTGTGTGTGTGTGTGTGTGTGAGCATGTGAGTGTGTTTAAAGGACCCTCTGGACTTTAATATCCTGAGGTTTCAATTACACTGGCACAACAATACGAGCAGCAACAACAACAGGCATTCGATTATTAAATTAAACACACCAACACAAACAAACGCATGTGCACACATAGCTAAAGTCGAAAAGACAAATGCAAAACAAAACATTTCCATCGTTTGTTTTGATCACTTTCATTCGCCTTTCCGATAGCTAATTATTGTTGTATTGCTATCGATATTTAAGTGAGGAAAGTGGAAAGGGGGAACATAGCTGATAATTAGGCGTTTTTCAAGCCAGGTATTTCAAGCTACTGATCGGATTAAGTTTAATAAAGTAAACAGATTTTATTCGACGTAATTATTGGTCAATTAAATTAGTTACTAATATATAAATATTTAGTTTTGAAAATAAACTCATACATTCAAAATTCGTAACTTATTTTGCTATTAGAAATTCTTTTTAAGTATTTCGATAGGATTAAAAAAAAATTATCAAATATGTGCATGGCACTGCTTTAAACGAGAGATTAAAATAGCTAAACCGTTATAAATTTTTTATATTACATATGTAATATGGTATTTTGGCATACTGTCTTGTCATCACTGAGAAACTGAAACTGCTGCTTCGATAAGCGATTACGATAAAAGACGGCTAACCGCGGACTTAGATAATTGAGATTTAATAGATTTTGCGGAGGGGGCGACCAAGATGTTTTCAGCCTGGTTTCCCGGCGAAATCGACCCATGTGCTGTGTGTTTGTGCTTTGCGGCAGGACGGGCGTACATAGTTATGTATGTATATAAGGGCGGACATGGACTTACATACATAGGCTTGCAATTCAAGCGATACACACAGTCGTACACGCACACAAACAAACATGCGCACACACTGTTATCAGCCAGCAGGACATTTGATATGATTTGCGCAGTGTTCTGTGTTCTGTGTGTTTGTATTGGTGGAAGTGGTGAGAGGTGGGTGGGGGTCTAAGGGGGTGGTGTGGGATGCTGTCGCAGTATTGCATATAATTATAAGCAGGTCATTGACATTAATAGGATAGTTGGTAGCCGGGGACTGCTGCCACTGCTACCTGCCTGCATTCTCCGCATCGCTGGACACACACAGAAATCTCCACTGTTGTCTCCCTTCCCCCAAAAGTCCGAAGGAAATGACCATAAACCGAAAGTGTGGGTTATCTATACTTTAAATAACGCACTTTGCATCTTATAAAGGTTATTGTCTTGTAAACTTGTATACAACTGAGCTTTATTTGCCTTGTGAGTTATACTGGTAATATCTACAAGCTCACTTTATGTACATTGAATTGCAATTGTCATGTTATTGATTTGGTATTATAAGTTGTGTGTTTACTGCTGTTACCTTACATTTCTTTGTTCGAAAGCAAACCATTTAATTAACGATCCACAATTTTTTGAAAACTATTTTCAGGTTACACCGCAGGATCGGCTGTCGCAGCAAATTTGCCACGCCTGCATCAGTTACCTGAACTCATGGCAGAGCTTCAAGAACCGGTGCTTCAGCTCGCAGGCGAAGCAGCGCCAGTGGCTGGATGCCAACAAGAGCAAGCTCCTCAACTACCTGGACCTGAACAGCGCCGAGAATGGGGGAGGAGGTTCCTTCGATCAGCAGCTGCATCAACAACAGCAATCGGAGAATGAGCTCGAAGCGGAGAAGGCGACGCCAACGGCCGCATCGACCGCGGCCAACATTTTGGACGGCATACACTCGCTGAAGAAACGCAAATCCCTAACAGTCTATGTGAGTCCTAAACCGCAGCAGATGCCACAGCATCAATTGCAGCAGTTGCAGCTGCAGCCACCGGCCCGAATGACCGCGACGATCAGCAGCGCACAGCAATCGCTGCAGACCCTTCTCTTGCAGGTACCAGCATCGGCAACGTCGGCGGCTAGCTGCTCATCCACATCCACGTCCACCACATCCGCATCCCAGCAGCGGGAACAGCAGCAGCATCAGCAGCGCCAGCAATCTCACCAGTATCGCAGATACCACCATCATCATCATCATCAGCAGCAGCAGCAGCAGCAACATCAGCAGCGTGGCAAGCAAATGTTGCCACATCATCAGCAACAGCAGCACAGACGCCAGCGACAATTTCGCCCACAGCGTCCAGCTCCAGTTCCGGTGGTCAATCCGGCTCCAACATTGCGCAAATTTAAACCAAAGCTGTATTTGCCATTGGACATAACAGTTCCTCCGCTGCCACCGCTGCCATCGATACCAACGATACCAACTTTGCCCCCAGTGGCCCCTGGATCCATTGCTCCGCCTCCTGTTGGTGCTGCTGCTGAACTGCTGCCAGGGATTTCGGGTGTGGCTGGAATGGAGAGCCTGTCGCTGTCGCTGCCGCTTGATTTCAGCCAGAGCTGCAGCAGCAGTGGTCACGTCCAACATCAGCAGGCTGGTGGTCTGGCCACGTCGACGACTACGTCCAATCCGCCGGTCAGCGTCGTTTCCGCCACGCCTTCTGCATCTGTATCTGCTTCTGCTTCTGCTTCCGCATCCGTGTCAACGGCTCCGCTGCTAATGCCGGTGACGCTCCAGAGCGCCGCCCAGCAGCTGCGCTTTTTCAGACGCTACTCCTATAATGTAATTGTATCGTGCATTCGAAGCGTGAACCAATCCCCTGACCCAATCCTGTACAGCGCTCTTCTACCTGTTATCCCGAATGCGAAATTGTGCAAAATCATCAATGTCCGTCTGGATTTAGTCTTGCTTTTGCCGGTTTTCTTTGGAATGCATCAATTTATAATACCAACTCGGCCATAGCTCTCTGGCTAACGGGTATCAATGGACGTACTGCAGCGTCCATGATCGATGTTATTAATTTATCTCACTATGCCATTTACGAACTTGCAAATGTTGTATATTCGATATAAACTAATTTCCGTTTCGTTCGGCACTGTTTGCTCTTTCATTTTTGGTTGAATGTTGGATTCCCTGCAGCCACTGCCTGCGATTCCAATCAAAGATGAGCCAATTGACACGGATGACGACTACCAGATGAAGTCCATAGACGAATCCGATGACATGGTCGATCCCACAATGTTCCTAGAGCGCTCCGAGCACGAGGGCGATGTCCCGCTGACGGTGAGTCACCATCTATACTATTAAATGTATTTAGGTATCTTTAATATCCATATTACTGATTAAATCATTTTAATTAAACAAAATGGAAGACTTACATAAAGCAAGATTTCCCTGTCAGGCAGACAATAATTTATATTTCATTTGTACACCCGCAGGCCTCGGACTACGACTACACTGCACAGCATGGCGTGAATGCCTCGTCGGTGGCTGCCGCGCTGCCGCCGAATGCGGTGGCCAATGTGGCAGCCGCCGGGGACTCCAAGGTGGCCAGCTGCAGGGCCTGCAGCCTGCAGTTCTCCACCCGGGCCAACGCCCGTCGCCACGAAAGGAATCTGCACCCAAACCTGTTCCAGTTGTCCACAGACTCTCCCCACAACACACCCATCACGAAGCCAACGCCCGCCCTGGCTGCCGCCTTGGAAATCCAACGGGCAGCGGCAGCGGCGGCCACCGCGGAGGCAAATCGGGCAGCGGGCGCTGCTGGCGGGAATATCTCCACGCAAAAGTACCGCCAGGTGGTGATGAATGCGTTTATTAAGTGCGAGGGCGGCGGCTACGACTACGATAATCCCGAACAGTACCGACCACTGCTCACCCGCGACAAAGTGGAGTTTATTGAGCAAAACGACGAGTTCCTTGAGCAATACCAGACGATGACCTGCCGATGTTGCAACAAGTACTTCAGCACGTACAAGAACTTCATGGCGCACGTGCGCAAGAAGTATCCGCAGCTGCCGCGCAACCTTTGCTTCAATTGCCTCAAGATGAACGACTCCAAAGCGCTGTTCATCTCGCATCTGAAGAAGCGAAATTGCATAAATCTCTTTAGAGTGTTGAATGCGCTGCGTGGTAAAACAACGACAGTGATAATGCCCACTACCGAGGATATGACAGACGATGGTGCAACAGGAGTTGTTGCGGTTGCCGATGCCGGAGCTGGAGCGGTGGCCATGAATAGTCCCACAGTGACAGCGAGCGGTGAAGTTGTTACACCCGGCGGTGGCTCCGAGCGGCCAGAGAAACTGCGCGCCAAGGAACTTCTGGTCAACAAGCTGTACGAGTGCAAGCTCTGTCCCAAGGGATTCCGCACCAAGCACGAGTTCCGAACGCATGTCTACGACAAGCACGCGGATGTTCAGCGCAAGGATAACAACTCGATACAGTGCAGCTTCTGTGGGCTGGATTTTGCTGATCCCGTGGACAGACGGCGGCACTACAACAACATGGACTGCATTGTCCGGCTGCGCTGCATGACGTGCGATGCCAAGCTGGAAACGCACCAGCGGTTCCTCGATCACGTCTATCAGGATCACTTGGGCGGCGTGGGTGGTGGGGCGGTCAGCGACAATGCCTCCACCACTGGCAGCGGCATGGCCAGAAGCAACAGCATGGAACATTCGCCGGGCAAGAGGAGCCTGCTCGGCGCCTTAGGTATTGGTGTTGGTTCCTCGGCGGAGGAGTCGCGTAGCAGCAGTGCGGCTCCGCCACTGACCTCCACACCAAAGCCGGCGGGGGCTACTCAGGTGGGTGGCGGTGGATCCACCAGCGCCTCTGCCGCCGCAGCCGCTCAGAACTCAGCGAATCGGGATGCATCCGCACCCAAATCCCAGTACTTCTCCCGTATGCCGCAGGTATGCCCCATTTGCGGCCAGCAGTACAACAACTACAACAATGTGCTGCGCCACATGGAATCAAAGCATCCGAACAAACTGCCAGAGACATACAAGTGCGTGCGATGCGGACTGGGTTATCCACGGATCTCCTACCTACGCGAGCATATGATCAATGTGCACGGCGTGGACAAGAACCGACACTCTGGCGGCTTCGAATACATCGTGAACGCGGATGCCGTGAAGTTGGCGGACGGAAGCACGCCGAACGTCTACACGGGTCGCTACGACTACGTGATGAAGGACCTGATGTCGATAACAAATGGTGGGACACTCGGTAATTAGGCTTAGATTGTAGACGTCCCCCCGCTGTGCCTGTTTCACGTTGCCTCTGTCTCTGCCACCGTTTCATCTCCATGTCCATATTTATTCAGATATTGTCCTTTGAATATAAATGAAACTTAGCAAATTAAATTCACGACTAAACAGTTCGGTCACAGATATACGGCCTCTTAAGATAGGTTTTGATTAAAAGTATCTCAACATTCGAGTCAAGCAGATGTAGTCCTTCTGAAGTCGATGTGATCTTAAAGTAAAATGTACTATATTTTCATCGATTGGTCTTTAATGTTGCAAATTTTCTAACCACATATGTTGTCATGTTAGCAATTCTATTTGTTGTTCCCCCCGAGCTCTCATCTAAATTTTTGGTGAATGGTAAAGCACCTCGTTCAACTTAAATGAGATAAAAGCTCTACCCACATTGCAAATTCATATATCAAAGGCTTCAACATGCTGGTATGTCTCGCGTTGCCTATAGCTTAATTTTTGTTCTTATTTCCGAGTATGATAACACTAGAAGTGTCACATTAACGCGCTCTACCGTCAATTCCAGATGATGAAGAGGAGGAGCCTGGCAGCGTGGCCAAGAAGATGCGCCTGGATGACAGCAGCAACAACAGCAGCCTGGTGGGCGTGGCTAGCCAGCAGAAGGAGTGCCCCATCTGCAATGCGGTGTTCAGCAACAACATTGGCCTGTCCAATCATATGCGTTCCCACTATACGGCATCGAATGCAGTGAATGCAGCTTTGGCGGCTGCCAATCGGATGACACCCAAATCGCTAACGATTACCGCAACACCAGCAGCGGATTCGGAGCTGGGATTTGGAGGAACAATATCAGAGTCGGCTCCAGCAACACCTGCTGCCAATGTGCCACCGGCAATGGCCAACCAAACGCCCCAGGAGCAGGCAGTTTTTCGACGTAGCCTTGACCAGGCAGCCGATCGACGCTTTCGGCGAATGCGCTGCCGCATCTGCCAGCGTCGTTTCAGTTCGAAGAAGTCCTATCGCTACCACATGCTCACCGATCATCAGGTCCAGAATGTGCAGTTCATCAAATGCAAGCTGTGCAACGCTGAGTTTGCCTACGAGAAGGGCCTGAAGGTGCATCTGTTCAAGGTGCACGGAAGGGCCATTAAGGATGAAATGATTATCAAGCAGTTCGAATGTGAGGTTTGCTCGATCGTCTATAGTTCAGAGACGGAGCTACAGCAGCACAAACGCAGCGTTCACAAGCTTACTTCCACATCGGCGTCCACGTCCTCTAAGATTGACGATGACTCTCTAATGGACGAGGTTAAGCCTACAGCAGCGGATCTAGCTGATCTCTCCACCCTCGCGACCGGTGCATCCACCGCATCTGCTCCACTGTACTGGTACCAGTGCAAGTACTGTCCATCAAACTTTAACACCAACAAGAAGCTGGCCATCCACATCAACTCGCACGACGAGTTTGACTCGAACGATTATTCCTGCAAAGATTGCGGAAACGTCTACAGCGGACGCAAGAGTCTATGGGTAAGTCTGGCTGGGATTAACCAGTTTATTCGGTTCAATACAACTACTATTTTGATATTCGTCCACAGGTTCATCGCTATAAGAAGCATCCGCAAGTGCCCAATCCAGCTGAGTGCTCGCTGTGCCGCAAGGTCTTCTTCGACCGCCAGATGCATGACAACCACACGCCCACCTGCAACCGCAAGCCGATCACCTCGACAGGTGCCCACCAGCAGCAGGATGCACAGCTGCAGCAACAGCAGGCGCTCCAGCCGGCCAGAAGAACAGTTTTCCGGCATAAGACCGGCGATGACGATGACGAGGATGATGACGATGAGCAGCAGCAACTGGAGGAGAGGGGAAACAGCGATGGCAATGGCACAACAGCCGGAGTGGCGTCGGGCAGTACTGTAACTGCGGGCACGTCACTAAAGATCCGCATTCCGGAGGTGGCGTGCACCATTTGCGGTGCTCGTTTCACCGACCAGGAGCACTTTAGCAAGCACATCCAGAAGCACGAACAAGAGCTGTACGTGGACAATCCACTGGCGGCGATGTTCGACGATGGGCCGGCGGATGCCGGTCAGTTCCAGGTGGAACGACAAAACGAGAACGGGGAATACGCGTGCGATTTGTGCGCCAAGACGTTCCCCCAGGTGATCGCACTCAAGGTGCATCGCAAGTGGCATTTCAGAGGTGATAGCAAGCAGGTGAGCGTTTTTGGGCTTGTGCAGCGAGGAGGACAAGCGACGGACGATGGCGAGGATCGTCGTCTGTCGCGCCACCAACAACTTTTGATGTGCTGATGATGATGATGATGCCTCCGCACCAGTCGCAAAAAACAGATATCAACATCTCGTCATTGCCAATTGAATTTGTACTAATCTTTATTTTCTCTTTTTTCTTCCCCACCAACCCAATTCCCGCTGTATCCTGCTATTTCCCGGGCATATTAATCCTTGCAGAACCCCATCGACGGCGAAGCGACACAGTTGACCAACAACAATCACACAACCAACAACAACAACAACTCGATGCTGCACCTCCGCGAGCTGCATGCGGTGGGCCTGATGCCCAACCAGCAGCAGCAGAGCCTCAACAACTCGTGCAACAGCAGCATGAACCACAACAACAGCAGCAGCAACCGCAGCAAATCAATGAAGCGGAAACGTGAGCTGAAATGCGAATACTGCGCCTCCACCTTCATCAGCAATAACAATCTGCGTCGCCACATGTACGAGCTGCACAAACACGAGGTAAGCAATCTGCCCGAGCCGCCGGTGATTGTGGTGGACGATCACCTCACCTGCCGTCGCTGTCAGTTAACGTTCGACACAAAGGAGCTGTGGATCGAGCACAAGCTGGCCGATGCTAAGGTGGTGCGACCCTTCTGCCCCTTCCAGTGGGGCTGCGATCTGTGCGGCGAGTATCTGTCGCGCAAGGAGAAGCTGATGAACCACATTAATAACCATTTAAAGGAGGAGGTCATAGTGCCAGTGGCCACTAAGGCGGCCATGGAGAGAACAGCGGCCATGGAAGCAGCGGCAGGAGATGCAAACACATCGGCGCCACTATCAACATTAGGCGAAGGAGCAGAATCTGAAGATAATTTTGTAGAGAAAGGTGAGGCTGCAGGAGCAACAACATCAGAAAAGATGTCGAATCCCGACGAGGATGATAGCGATGATTTGGACGAGGATAGCTCCGGCGACGAGGATGAGAGTTCAGGCACCGGAGATGATGACGATGACGACACGGACGATGAGGATGGCGAGGGTGAAGATGAGGACGAGGAGGGAGATGGTGGCGAAGGCGAGGACGAAGAGGGTGTGCAGCCTCCCGCTCAACTTTTGACACAGAAGCAACACAAAGCGAATCTTAACCAGGACGACGATGATCTTGTCGAGGAGGTCATAAGCTCCGAAGAAGACGAGGACGATGATGGAGAAGTGGAAAGCGACGATGACGATGATGATGATGACGATGAGGAGGACGATGTGGAGGAGCCGGAGCCAATGGCATTGCCGGTGCGACCGCTAATGAATGGCAAATCAAAGATGCCGCCGCTGATAGTGGCCAGTTCGGAGGATGAGGACGATGGTGTGATGCCCATAGAGGACATCATCGAAGAGGAGTTCGATGAGGATGCCGATCCAGATCCCGATCCGGAGGATGCCATTGAGGAGGTAGACGACGATGATTTAGATGAGGGGGATGTGGAGGACGAGCCGAATGTGGTGTCGAGGGCCTCCTTTTCGGAGAGCGAGTCCACCACAACGACCA
Source organism: Drosophila yakuba (assembly GCF_016746365.2). Lineage (NCBI taxonomy): Eukaryota > Metazoa > Arthropoda > Insecta > Diptera > Drosophilidae > Drosophila > Drosophila yakuba. Next base: position 10,829,714 of record NC_052526.2, read on the forward strand.
CGTCCAATTCGCATTCGCATTCAACGGGTGAGCGGCGTAAGAAGGCCGACGATCAGTTGAATGATCCCGGCTTTACCTGTGATCTATGTCAACTTTGTTTCGATTCTCAGGAGCTTCTCCAGAGCCACATCAAAAGTCATATCCTCAATGGGCCAAAGCTCTCAACAGCGCCAGCAGCAGCGGCAACAACAGCAAGCAGCACGGCAACCGCATTAGTAACGGCAGCCAAGACGAAGCCTGACTCCAAGTCAGCGGTGCTGGCCAACAATAACAATAGCAAGACAAGCAGTAAGACTGTTGCTGCCACGGCGGCAGCTGCAGCAACTGCGACAAATTGAGTGATCATACTACCACCACTCCCACTACCACACCTCATCATCTCAATCCAAAATCACTTGAAATGTACAAAGTCAATCCACTCAGACACCGCCATCATCATCTCATCATAATCATTCGAACAATGAATACATCAGCAACCACATAAACATCAGCAACGCATTCCATCAACAAATCAGCCACGTTTATGTATAGCACGAGATGCGTGTGTGTGCGTGTGTGTTATATAAACCTTTTTTTCTTGCTTCTAGTCTTAAGAACCTAACTAACATATATGTACATCATATATAAGACTTTTTTTTTTAAATGTTAACCTAGTATGTACCGCGCACACACCCAAACACAAAGCAAAATATGGGATTTATATACACATCCCCTTAGTGGTAAGTTTCGCTATTAAACTATATATATATATATACATACATTGATATAGTAGGCTTAAGCATAAAGAAAACTACGTCTTAATATGTTATACAACAATTAACAAGCAAACAGTTTACGACGCACCAAAGCAAGCGACAGAAAACGCAAGGGAAACCGCTCAGTTAGAGTTAGTAAAAAACCATCAGGATTTTCAAGTATTTCACACAACACCATGACACTCCCAACCACACAAACACAACGCGGCAGTTGTTGAGGCGTTTTTTTTTTTTTCAGATTTAAGCCTTGGTCTTCCAAAAATTTTGAATTCAATTTAAAACTTTCATGAGGACCTTCAAATTATAACACTTTAATTTCCTTACCAGTAATTTTTTATAGAAGTCTGAATACTGAAATTCTATGACAGGGCCACAATGACTACCCTTCTTACCAAAATGAAGAAAATGTAACTAGTTTTTTTTTCTCCCGATACGTATTTTTAATCCATTGAGAAAGTTTTGTTTTGTTTCACATTTTTTACCACGTTTATTAGAGCAGAAAATAAGTTCTTGGTCGGAAGTATTGGAAATGTATACACCGTCTACGCATTCGAAATCAAGTTGATGTGCACGGAAGACCAAGGTCAATAGTGGATCCATACTTAGAACCGTATTTACATAGATTGAGATTCATTCATATGGCTTATATAAAGATTCAGCATAATATGTACATTACTTATATTTCACACCATACACCCACACGCATGCGCACACAACTTAAACATTTATAGACAGGACTAATAATGGCGGCATTATAAGTAAAACTAGCTTAAGCAAACTTCTAAACTGTAACTGGAAATGTAGTCTAAAACGTACAAAATAAATTAAAACAAATGCAGAATCATATAAGCAAACTTTTGTCCCTCACGCGTTGAAGAATCGAAAAGAAAGTAATAAAAGAAATGTAAACCTAAAAATATATATAGGAATTGAAAAGTATTTCTTCTTTGGTGGGGTTTGCAGATTCCGATACCACACTTTTAAAGGTCTTATCTGAAATCAAGCAGGAAATACTTAAATAGCGCTGATAACCACGTGATTACGAGTTCAACTCGTTCATACTGTCATTCAATTGTATTCATGCAACATGAATACGGTTGTACCTTTGCCAAGAACATCACAAATATCTTAACGACTATTTAGAAAAATGTAAACAGAATCCTAAACCTAAATATTACAGTCCCATATAAGCAAGGAATCTGGAATAATTTGAAGTTGGCCCCATTTACTTGCCAATAAAACAAGGGAGCTATGCCATTAACAATGTTTATTTGCGCGTATAAACGTAGTAAAAGGCAATACAGATTGGGTCAGGCACAAAGTATTACTTTGCAGTTTGTAAAGCAATGGTGGAAATTCGTGTGGATGTTGCGAAGGGCGCCACTTTTGCTGGGTGTGATGTGCGGAATAAGTTATACAAAAAATCACAATTTGGGTGCACACATATAGAGTCAAAGACGAATAGAATCAACAAAAGGCACTTGGCCAGCACATTGCATGGCCAAGAACACACAGTTAAACATAAAGAATAGAGCAGTCGAGAACACGGTGCCATTTGGTTAATAGAAACTATTTTATGCTGATAGGGCTTAAACAGATGGATCTACTAAAGCTAAGTGAAGCAGCCCGGAATACTGACGGTGCTCGGTCTAGGAGTACTGCGTGTGCGGATTCACGTTGATCATCTCCATGTTGCTGCGGGGAAACCAGAAATAAAACCATGATTAGTTCAAGAGCCCTTCGAAGGTGTCAATCATTTTGGTCAGTGCCCGATAAGGTATAAAGCTACTATCAAACGCTACTTGATTGTCAATACTTATCGCGCACCGAGCAAAGCTAATTTGGCCATGAGAAACGATTCGGCTTCAATGGGATATGAAATACTCGACTCTTAGCTGACCTAATGGACTATAATGCTGCGGGAGTAGGAATAAGGGCAGGATGGATGACGGTACAATGAGGATGAATTAATTTATGATGTGCGAGAGCAACTCACCTGCGACTGCATCGCATATGGATAAACAGCAGGGCCAGACCCAGGGTGATGCATATTGCGCCGACCACAATGTACGCAATGCCCAGGAACGGATTCTTGCCACCGAGCACGGATGTGGTGGAGAGGATCATTCGCTTAGTGCCGTCAAACGACACCACCGGGTATTCTGAAAGGCAAAGCGAAAACACATTAGACCCAGCATTCGGGATATCCTAGCCATTGGTACTTACGGTACGTAATGTTAAGCGTATAATTGCCAGCCTTGAGGCCGTTGGCATAGTTGGTGTTCGTCTGGTTAAGCCGGCGATAAAGCTTCCGGAAGCTGGGCAGAGCGGCTGTGCGCATCCACACGATCAGATCCTCGTTCTGGAAGCCGTTGTTTTCCGGATTCTCTGGGTCTAGGTCGGCCAGACCATTCTTCCAGAATATTGGCTTTGAGAATCCCTTAAGGGAGACGTTCAAGTTACCCTCTGGGTTGCGGAACTTGACGCGCTTGTCCGATGGCCAGGCTATGCCCGTCTTCAGCAGGTTGATCTCGGAGCCACCCTGCAACAGGGTCAACGTGTCTGGAAGGGATTAAGGTTAGTTGCCGTGCAATTGAGGTAGTTTGTGTACCGCACCATTGAACAGCGAGTTGGCAATGGCACCGCACGGCGCGATGGGCTTTCCAGAATCGGGATCATAGGCGAAGGGGGCACAGTCTGTGCTGGGCGTTTGCGACAGGTGACCCAGCAGCTGCTCGTCGTCCCGTGATTTCACATAGCGCCGATGGTTCTGATAGTAGTTGGTCAGTCCGTAGTACATGTATACGACACCCTTAAAAAAAAATTAACGAAATACCTCAATGAAATTCACTGTTTAGTTTGTTAACATTTTAAGTATTTAAAAATCCAAATCCACTAGTATTTACTATCAAAAATTATCAATATTCCGTTCAAACCAATCTGCTTGATAAATACTTTTTAGATTATAAAGGCCACATATAGCTTTTTATGTGAACTACTTAACTCTCAATTGATTACTTAAGCTGGGCATTTACTTATGCTCTGGATCTCTTTAACTCACATTAAAGTCCGAGGGCAGGACGAAGGGCACCTCGCAGTTGCACTGACTGCCGGGGTTGGCCTCCAGATACTCCGCACAGGTGGCATTTCCGCCCGAGGGTCTGCACTTGGTGTAGTCGATGATCAGCTCGTTTGCGGTGTTGCTCAGGTGCAGCAGGACCACGCCGATGGGTATGAAAAGAACTCCGATCACAAAGAAGGTGGGCAGTACGGTGCGGGCGGTTAGGACTGGCTGCCAGGCGGGCAGGCGCTGCTGCTTGAAGGCCGAATCTGTGGGTGAAGAGGAGTGGAAAGTGGTAAACGTGAGCGACTAGGCGTGACCTCATGCTTAATGCAGGGCAACCAGGATGGGCCCCGAAAATCGATTTGTGATTGGACATTAGTCATTCTCCTCCTTATCACTTGTTACGCGTGTAAGTGTAGGTGAGTTTGTTTTTGGGGTTTGGAAGTTTGAAGGGGGGGGTGGCTCTCAAAAAACTGGGCTTTTACCTGAAGGTCGCTTGGACTTCGCCGCTGCACTCTCCTCATTCTCCGCTGGCTGTGTGGACATGGTGGCTTATCTGGTTTCTCACTAGGCACCTCGAAAAGCTCCTTGGTGTCCAAACGCTGCAAGTGACTCCAATTGAATAAAGTAAATACAATAAATTTTCGATGACAGCACATGAGTCATCGATAAGTATCGCTATAGTTTACTGATAGTGGGTGGCAGATATCGAAGAACTTATAATTATTTATTTTTCAAATGTGTAATATTTTTGTATTCTTTTGGAAACACAATTTCTATAATTAAAAAAAGTGCCTTTCAACGAGTAAGTACAGAGTCCAACGTTCATAATTAAGACATTTTACTTCTTTTTTTAGGACCTAGGGTCTGCTTTGGGTAACATGTCAAACATAGGTAAATCAAAAATCATTAGTCCCTCCAAATTTGTCGTAATACCTTCATAAAAGTAATGGTCTAAACATCCCATTCAACCATCGATAGGCAAACCGCGAATAGTATCGATAAGGCGCCGCATGCAACTGCGTGGAGGCGGCGTTTTCGTTGTTGTGTCAAAACAATACGCGAGCAGCAGAATATCAGCACACCACCCAACCAGCCAGCAAAGATAAAGGCGAAAAAGGCTAGGCCAGCAGAGATTGGGATTTACCTTGCCACTCGCCAGTGCAATACACACCCGCGCCCACTCATCCGATCCCCCGAACCCACGCAAACAACAACAACAAAAACGCTAACACACACACACACATACAGCACACATCGGCTATGAAAATCACAGTGACGACCAGCGATGACAAGGTCTTCTGCTTGGACGTGGCCCAGGATCTGGAGCTGGAGAATCTCAAGGCTCTCTGCGCGATGGAGATCGGTGCAGAAGTGGCCCAAATAGCGGTCATATTCAACGGGCGGGAGCTTTCCAGCGACAAACAGACGCTGCAACAGTGCGGCGTCGGCGATGGCGACTTCATCATGTTGGAACGACGCAGGAGCGCCAATCGCTCAGGTGAGAGGGAGTTGGAAGTAGGCCTGGAACATCAACGGGAAGGGGAGGGAAAGGGGTAGTGGTCGAAGAGGAGTGAATGAGCGAGAGGAGAGCCAATAATCCTTATGTGGGTCACGTCTTGTGGGAGTGGGGGCGGGGACGGATCTTGAGTAGGGGTTTGGGGAGTTTGGTGAGGGTGAAAGGGGTTCATTGGTCAGATAACGCGAATTCACACAATAAAAATTCGAATTTGTATATTGATTATAATAATGATACCTAAACACGTAAATATTTAAAGGCTGTAGCAACATTCTATTTGGGACGGGGGAAACCCCAGTTACGTAGTACGTAAGGGGGAAAAAATCATGTATGCATTAAAAGCTAACAACACTTTTGCAACGTGAAATTTGAACTCTGCACACTTTTTTTTTTTGCAAATGCTTGCGTTTTTTAGTTTCTGTATTTTTATGGAAAAGCACAGACCGAGCACAGCTCATCTTTTTGCGGCGCAATTGGTGTTAAAAATAAACGCCTTGCTTCGTCTGACTTTCTTTTTGCGAATTCCAAAATAACAGCGGCACACAGACACGGGAACACTGGAAGTGGCTTATCTGTTTCCACTGCAGCGCAAGTGGCAGAGGAGCGGGAGGGGAATTCCAATGGAAGAAGAGAAGCAGCAGCTGGTGCGTTGCCTCTGCCTCTACCTCTGCCTCTGCCACCGCCTCCGCCTCATGGATCCACCCACTTGGGCCGCCCACTGTGGCCCACTGTTTTGTTGACCCCTGAATGCGCATTTGGCCTTGTCAGTTTGTCCATTGAAATGGGATCGTAGCATATATAAATGTTTTGCTATATATTTACATATTCATGGTATTTCTGCACACATGTATCGTACATACACACTTTTTTTGCCACTGCAGACAGGTGTGGGCGGTGAACAATTTTCGATTTCATTTACCATTGCACAGCGCTTTGGACTCCATGATTCGCATAACAGCAATCACATTTTTGAGTATAAATCCAAATTTCAGTATAAATGAACCCGACTATATATCATCTATTTATAAATATGTATTAACTAGTTAACGCAGCTGCACTTGCATGTTTTTTTTTTCGCTTGCCTAATATTTTTAATTCACAATTAAGCCATATTTTTTAGGTATTGCTTGCTCTTTCTTTCTCAAGTTTTCCCTATTTTACATGCTTATGGGGAATTAATTCTTATTTACTAATATACATACATAGTTCAATTTGAAAAAATATGGACAAAGTAATCCTGGAAACCACCTCATACGTCGGATCCCTCTAACCAGATTGCTTTCTTTCAATAAATTCAGGTGGCGGAAATCCAGCAATCAGCACGCTGGACTTCAGCAGCATCGCCGTGCCGGGCACGAGTTCCGGCGGCAGTCCACCCTCGAGGAGTGTGCAGCAGCAGGGAGTGCAGCAGGCGCAGTTCAACAACCTCACAGACATCCCCATGACCGATGAGTTCAATGTGAACTTCGACGACGACCCAGAGACAGTGCGACAGATGTTCCTGTCCAGTCCCGAGACGCTCTCGCTCCTCCGGCAGTACAATCCCAGCCTGGCGGAGGCCATCGATTCCGGCGACAGGGAAACCTTCGCCCGGCTGCTCCGCGAACATATTACGGAGCGGAAGAGGAGGAACGAGCACCGCATGCGCATGCTAAATGCCGATCCGTTTGATGAGGAGACGCAACGTCTGATTGCCGAGGAGATCAAGCAGAAAAATATCCAGGATAACATGGCGGCAGCCATTGAATACAATCCGGAGATCTTCGGTACGGTTACAATGCTGTAAGTTATTGAACAAATTATTCATATTTTGGGAATGAGTCACTTTTTGTGCATCATTAGGTATATTAACTGCAAAGTGAATGGAATTCCTGTGAAGGCCTTTGTGGACTCTGGCGCCCAGACGACGATCATGAGCAAGGACTGCGCCGAACGGTGCCACGTCAACCGGTTAATTGACACGCGCTGGAACGGTGTGGCCAAGGGTGTTGGCACACAGCCCATTCTGGGTAGAATACACATGGTCCAGTTGCAGATAGAGAACGATCACCTAACGTCCAGCTTTACTGTTCTGGGCCAGCAGCCTATGGACATGTTGCTGGGTTTGGACATGCTAAAGCGACATCAGGTAAAGCAGTCAAGATTAAATCAGGATCAAATCATTTAGTTGGCTAATTAATTGGTTGTTCCAGTGCCTGATTGACTTGCAGCGAAATTTGTTGATTATCGGCACCACGGGAACAACGACACCCTTTCTGCCGGAAAGTGAGCTGCCGGTCAGCGCCCGACTCACAGGACACTCGGAGGAATCGATGGAACAGGAGGCAATTGCCAATGCAATCGAGCAAAGTAAACGGGAGAGCGGTGGCGGCGGAAGTGGCGCCGGTGGCGGGCCCAACACGATTAATCCGCAAGACCGATTTACCGAACAGGACGTCACCGATCTCATGGCCCTGGGCTATCCTCGCAGCGATGTGCTTACCGTGCTGCGGCTGTGTGGCGGTAATAAGCAGGCGGCCAGCTCCGTGCTGCTCCACCGCAACGATGCCGCCTCGGGAGGCGAACTTAGCTGAACGCGGCTAGACCCACAGCTCACACCACCTAAAGCCGAACTCCCCACAGCCAGAAACAGGATTGCAACAGGATGATGAACAGACTTGGCCCCACTAACTGGTTGCCGTTCCAACGAAATACTCCGAGCAATACCAAAAAGTACGCAATACCACGCCGCATATAAAGTCAAATAAGAAATAGTAAGGACTACACACAACCACAAAGCAATGAAAACAGAAACGAAAACCTTTCTAATTTAGTGAAATTTTTATAAACTGAAGTCACTTCTTTTATACGAATCGTTTGTTACGATGTACAATATCTAATTATGGTGCTCTCCAGCACCGGATCATTTTTAAAGCAGAGCAGGGTTGGTTTTTTCTAGAGAATATTGAGAGATGGAACAGAAAGCGATATAATCTAAAATTTAAGACAAAAGTAACAAAGTATAATGGATGGAAATCTGGACGGTGATGGAACCAAGCCGCATCAACGAAATATTAAACAAGTAATTACAAAACAAAAACAAAAATAAGAACGCCTGACTATTAAATAATAATACAATTATACACATATAAAGATTATACACAATTTGAACTAGTATTAAGGGTCTGTCAAGCAAAACTGAATTGGGTTCAATAATAAATGGTCGATAGTATTGTTTTGGATTTGAAAAGGAAAGATGAACAAGCGCATTTTGATTTGTCTTCTTGGGCATCTCGCTGTTTTCACTTTTATAAATCTTTAATAGCATTCGTTATATGTTATGTATATAAATTATAAAATTACAACTTCTGATTTTTGCAAAACTCGTTTAATCGTTTGTTACAGTTGCTATAGTTGTGTCTGATGCTGTTGCTACGCTAATCCTCTTCCTCTTCCTCATCATCCTCCTCGTTCGCACGACCCGCCCCCGATCCCTTGTGATTAAACTCCTTCTCTGGATCGAACTGCATGCCCTCCTGGTCGGCACCATCCTCCTCGTCATCGTCGCCAGCCACTTGGGCGTTCTCGGCCTCAGCACGCTCCAGGCGTCGTGCTAGATCCGCTTCGTCGATGGCCGTAACGAGTTTGGGCGCCATGATCACCTTGAACTCTCCCTCGTACTCGATGATCTTGGCCCGAATGTGCTCTATGGCAACCTCCAGAGCCTTTAAACCGTCTGTCTTCTTGGTAGTGGATGTGGTCATTACATAGCTAAAAGGATTAGGGTGGACGACGATTACTTTTACGCCCCAATACACTAATTTTTATAGTCAAATATTTTAACATTTTTGTTTTTTCTATTTCACAAGAAGTTGTGAAACAGCTACAATATCTTTAGGTTATCGTATTCAACTTACAGTGGCGGTGCTATCAGGTTGATGCGGATGGGCAGCTCCTCGGTGCTCAGCTCCAAACCCTTGGTAAGCGATGCCTTGACAGCGTCGATGCCCTCGTAACCGTAGCAGGAACACTCAATGTCCGCACGGATCTTGACAGTAGGCGAGACCAGCTTGCGCTTGATGTTGCTCAGTAGGACCTCCTTGGTCTCCGCGTCCAGGTTGCACTCATCGAAGACAGACGGATCGGTGACCGATTGCTTAAAGATGTCGTAGGCGACCGTCTTGCTATTGTACTTCTTCTCGAAATGCCAGGCGGTTTTCTGGTAGAGCTCCTCCAGCTTCTCGTTGCCCTCGTAGCCGAGTATGTCGGCGACATGGCGGAGCAATGAGTTGATGGCCTTGGCCTTAGCGAAGCGCTCCGTGCACTTCTCGACATCTTCGGGCGAAACACGACGCTTCGACAGATCGATGTAGCCCTTCTCCTTGTCCACACGGATGACCACCACCGGCTCGGTCTTGCCGACACGGATCAGCTTGTTGATGGAGCGGATGCGACGGCGGGACAGCTCCGACAGGAGAATCATGCCCTCGATGTTGTTGTACTCCAGCAGATGAACGTAGGCGCCCATCTCGGCGATGGACAGTACGTTCACCATAACGACATCCTCGATCTCCGGATACCGCTCGTTGTAGAAGCGCGACGTGAGGGCCATGTTCAAATCCGTGGACTCTGGCCAAAAAAATAGGGAATTCGCACTTTTCGAAATGAAAAACGTGTACAATTTCTGCCGAGCGGGCGTAAGAAGAAGAAGCGTAAGGTATGAGAGTGGTGATATCGATAATTGATTGCTGCAGCCGGCAATACATCGGTAGACGCTTGCAGCTGGTCACACTGAAAAGGTGGGGTAGTGGAGGGCTATCGATTGTTTTAGCCATTACTAAAATGTTCAAAATAATCAAAAAATTATTTTTTTTTTGTTGATTTTAGGATTAAAAATAATCATTTTTTTTCGATAGCAACAAAAATAGTTGTCCAAAAGTGGAATGCCATACCTCGTTGAATTCGTAACCAAATTCCCTATCCAAATATGTTTACAAAAGGAAATTCTAATTTTTTGCCATTTTTTGCAAATTTTGATGATGGTACCCCTTATCGAAAATGCGAAAATTTGTTAAATTTTTTTTGTGTTAATTTAAAAAAGGAGGGATACACATAGTTAGATATGTTTATAAGCGGCACAAAACAGTCTTTATTTAAGCTGTGCGGCCATTTTTGGCCAAGTTATGGCAAAAAGGCCTATTGAAAATATCCGATTTTTTTAAAACATTTCTTTTTTCCATTTTTTGATAAAAAATAATTAGTTTTTTGTCGATAGCACTAAAAATAGTTGTCCAAATGTGGAATGCCATACATCGTTGAATTCGTAACAAAATTCCCTATCGATCCATGTACATACTTTGAAATGCTAATTTTTTGCCAATTTTCGCAAATTTTGATGATGGTACCCCTTATCGAAAATGCAAAAAATTGGCAAATTTTTTTTTTCAAATATCGAAAAAGGAGGGATGGACATAGTTAGCTATGTTTAATAGCAGCACAAAACAGTCTTAATTTTAGCTGTGCGCCAAATTTTGGCCAAGTTATGGCGAAAACGCCTATTAAAAATATCAGACTCCCCTGATTTTTTTAAATCCATTTTTCAATATTTTGCCAATTTAATTAATTTCATTATAAATTACACTTTATAATAGTTATCAGTATTAGTTGGCTCCGTTTATTAGTTATGTATACATACATATGTAGTAAATCTAACAATTGTCTATAATAGTCCCGATCTATTCCTTCTCAGAAATGTAAGAACGCGCCTCGTCCGCCTATAATTGAATAGATTAGATTAACTGCAGTGGAGCGGTAATGTAATCAAAATCAGTATAGCCAAATACGTACGGTTTTGAACCAAACGGAGGGTCTAAAGATCAATCTCGATAGGAAGGTCATTTGGGTTCGAGGGGCAATGGCGTGCATGTGAAGGTGCTTCACCGTGATGAACGGCGGCAGATGGAATCCGAAGAGGGCATCATCGATAGGAATCCCCTTGCCCGCCAGGAACTCCTTCAGGGCGCTCTCCATGCGCTGCACTGCAAGGTATCCAAGGATATTAGGTATGTGCATGGCCTGATTGGCGCAAATTCAAATCTTACCCAGTTGGTCATGCGTTTTGTTTAGATCCTTGAGGCTGGCATAGTGTTTTTTGGTCACTGCTAAGTAATGGTGCTCGGAAGCGGGTTTAATATCCTGGAAAATGACAAACTCATCGGTTTCCACTTCCAAAACACTATTGGGGTCCTGCCCGTCGGATATTTGGCAGAAAATGCAGTTGTCGTCCGCCATGACTTAATTTTAAGTTTAATCTATATTAAATATAGCAGTTTGTACTTTCACAGCTGATTAGGTGCACTGTCGATAACGATAAAAACTAGCCTAAGGCCCAAAAATAAATACCGCTAAATGCAGTTTCAGTATTAAAGGAAAACCTATTTGTGTCCCAAAATTAGAATTTCTTAATACTACTACTTATATATTCCATTTTATTTCAGCTTAAACTATGTTTTATTATAAAAAGAACAATAACACTATGTTAAAGCTAGCAATCGATATCTAAAAATCGGTTGCAATTGAGCACGAGTCGCTGCTAACGCATTAGGGTGTATCGCCAACGACAAAAATACCAAAATTGCGGCAATCGGTGAGTTGGTGTGGTGACACTGCCGGCCCAAATTCGCCGCGATAGTATTTTTCGCCCGTGTGTTCACACTGCGGTTTGCAGCGAATTCGCTCATTTGAAAAAAATAAAACATGGCTGGAAGAGGTGGTTATGAACACGCTAGGTAAATATTATTAATTATTTTTGCAATCGCGTACGCTCCGCGTTGACCGCGACGCGCCGGTGCCTGTGAAAGTGGACGCGATGCGATCGAATTGCGCGAGTGCCAACAATTTGCTCAAAATGTGTAATAATGCACGCGGTTTTTGGGGTTTGGGCAAAAAAAAAAGGCAACACCAGCCCACCAACACACGCGCACGCTCTCGCCTCGCCGCTCGCACACCTATACACCCATATGTGCATGTGTATTGTACGTGTCGGTCGTTGGTCGCCGCCGCCTTTGTACGTGCGTGCGTGTGCGTCTGTGTGTGTGTGTGTGCGGGGCAGTGTGCGTGTATTTTTTTTCTTAACATTCTTTTTCGGTTTTTATTTTGTCGATTCTTTTCATCGCCTGCGTTGTTTTTCTTGGAAAATTCTGCTACAGCCGGCGTCTGCGTCAACGTCGACTGCGGCGCAAACAGCACACCGGCAGATTTCAAATTAAATTCCCCCTTCCCCGGACAAAAAAAGAAAAGGAGAAAAGAATATGAACCCAAAAATAGTTGCAAATTCCGTGTAAAATGCAGTTTTCGCCAAAAAGCGCGCGCGATTTTTTTCCCCCTCACCATTTGACACCTGTCCCATTGCATTTGTTGTTCTTCGGTTTTGTTATTTGTGCCTGCATCTCTGTTGACTGTTCGCCGGGAATCCGAGCCAGCGTTACCCGCCCACACAGATAAACGGCAACCATGTGCGTTTTGCCCCAAGGGGTGGCGCCACACACACACCCTTTCCCCTCCCCCTCCCCCGCAAGAAGGAGGAGAAAGAAGCGGAAGAAGCAGAGACAGACACACCCCCATTAATTGGATTCGGTGTCAAGGTTCCCAGGCCACGGAGTACTCCGGCAAACAAAGGGGCATAGGAGATACCAGGAGCACAGAATCGTGTCCACGATTTAGATGGTTTGGTTGGCCAAATCTCTACATATAGGGGGATCTGAAATCGAACTTAAGACGCCTTCTTCAGAACGCTTATTTCCAGGATTCTTTAGCTTTAAGGGTATTACCTACTCCCGAGAAGTTTCGGAACATATTTTGTACAAGAAACCAAAGATGTGCACTACTAACTATCCATTTCTGTTCCTTCATTTCAGAGGCGGATTCGGTGGGGATCGGGCATCCAAGCAGTTGCCCACGGAACCACCTTTCATCGCATTTGTCGGCAATCTGCCACAAGGCCTTGTGCAGGGCGATGTGATCAAAATATTCCAGGACTTTGAGGTGAAGTACGTGAGGCTGGTGAAGGACCGGGAAACGGATCAGTTCAAAGGCTTCTGCTACGTGGAGTTCGAGACGCTGGACAATCTGGAGCGGGCGCTAGAGTGCGATGGTCGGATCAAACTGGACGATCTGTCGGCGCCGCTGAGGATCGATATTGCCGATCGGCGGAAAAATGATCGGTGAGTTGAGGCTAGATAATGTATTCTTTAGATTGGATCGATTGGAACTCACTTAATTATGCAGTGACGATTCCCCCAATCGATCCACACCCACTACCATACCCATTTACCATTTGACTAACCATATTTCTGTACTCTGTACTTTCTTACAGCCCTGGTGGCGGTGTTGGCGGCGGCAACGGCGGCATGACCCGCGGCGATGGCGGCAGAGACGGTTTCCAGAAGCGCGGCCCACCTCGCCAGGGCGGCAGCAGTCAGTCCTACAGCCGGGGAGGTCCTGGCACTGGCGGCGGCGGTCGGGAGGGCGGCGGCGGTTCGGGTAATCGCGGCGATAGTAGAGGTTCGTACAATGATAGTTATGGTGGTCACAATGATAGAAGTCGCGGCGGCGGCGGCAGCGGCGCGGGCTCCGGCGGTGGCATGAATAGAGGATACAATGGTAAAGCATTTTTATCTGCCGTCCAACCAACCAACCAACCAACCAAACAACCAACCAACCAACCAACACGTAGCTGCATCCCTCGTAGTGCCGCCAAAAACCAATTGATTCTGATTACTTATAACGATTACGATTCAGGCGCATGGCTGGAAGACACATCCATGCTGCAATCCTCGAAAGTGATCCTAGAATCTCCCCTTCTGTTCTGTTTCGATTTTCGTTTCTGCTCCTCCTTTGGAATCCTCCTGCGGTTCTACATCCTGATCTTGAGTTGGTTTTGCTTTATGTTTCTTTGGTGTGCTCCACAAAGAGTTTCCACAAGACAAACTATACAATTCATTGTCCATTTGTAAGAGTAGTATATATCCTTAGGAAAGGTGTAAAAGGCAGCGGTGTTTTCATTTCCATTTATTTAGTAGTAGTATTCATATATTTGTTTTCTATGCATAGATGCGCATAGAATAATTTATGTCTTTTGTTTGGGAACTTGGTTATTTGAGAAATTGATTAATAGGAATCACAAAATTACTTTTGAAGTGGATTTGCTGCATACTGACTACTCCTGGACTGCTAGCTGTTACCTCTTATTTCCCACCTTCTTTTGAGCTTAGTTTGCGTCCATTGAAACGTCCTCCCCGTATAGCTCCCTTGTAGCAGTAGCCTAAGCACACACACATTGATAGACTTGAAACGACTTTCCACCCGCACGCTTTTTTACCTTCAACTGCATTTAGCTAGCATGCTGAGCCTAATCGTAAGCAGGTTTCATCATGACCAACAGACACTAATCCAGTTGCTTCCGTTGCAGATCGGCCGGCAAATCGTGGTCGGTACGGCAATTTCAACAACGACGATCGACCATTCGATCGTAACCAGGATCGGGATCGTGGCCAGCGGGAAGGCAGCTATGGCAATCAGTCGCGCGACGGCGATCGCTACAACAACTTCAGCCGGCACCGCGACCGCGAGCGCACCCACTACAACCCCAACCAGCAGAGCGAACGTCCCAGTGGCGGCATGAGCGGCCTCGGCGGCGGCTCCGGCGGATCGGGAGGCCTGGGCGTTGGCGGTGGTTCCTCAATGGGCGCCATTGGTGAGTTGCATAGATAAGAACTACATAGATGGAACTAGGGAAGTTAGACAAACAAATATAACATTAGTAGCATTTTATGTTATGTAAATGTTTAATAATTTATTTACCCTTGCCCACAGACGTTGTAAATTGTTTCAAGATACCGATTTCAAGATAATTGTCCAATGTTTGAATATCAAGAATATCAAGAATACAAAATTGAGTATTTGTCAGTTCAAAATCAAAGAAGATGCAGGATTTGGAAGTATTTGATTGCATTTAATTGAGTTTTAAGAGTATTAAGTTTGCCCAACCGTTCACCTACTTTAACATTAACCTATCCGTTCCTTTCCCGCAGACGATAATGAGCGGCCACGTCTGCAGCTGAAGCCACGGACCATTGCCGCGCCCATCAACGCGGTGGCAGAGACCAAGCAATCGGCCTCGATCTTTGGCAACGCCAAGCCGCGCGAGGAGAAGCTGAAGGAACTGCAGCAAAATGTCAATCACAACGGCGATAACTAGAGGGCAGGAGTCGGTCCGCAATACAATATGCCTGATATGATATTTTGGTGTGCGAGAACGAGGGAAACCGAGATAGAGCGAGAGAAGGAGAGAATATGGAGGAGTAAGAGGAGGAGGAGAAGGAGAACAAGAAGGAGAAGGAGGATGAGGATGATGACAAGAAGGAGCATCAGCAGCATGCATATATAAACACATACATTAATTAATAACACTACGCTACATACCTATTATATACGAAAGATATGTACTACATTACAAGATCGAAGATGAAACAACAGGCTGGCCTCTGTGTCTCTGTGTCAGTGTCCAGTGTCAGTCAGCAAGCAAGCAAGCAACTTAACAGCAGAAAGAGCAACAGCAGTAACATCAGCACAGCAACAATCAACATGCAATATGCAAAATGCACCATGCAACATGCAACATCAGCAACAAAGCCAAGCAGCAATTATGCAACCATTCTAACTCTTTGCAACCACAAAAAAACATCCGCAACAGCAATGGAAAGTCTATAAATGTTAGTCCTTAAGCAGCGATAAACTTTAGTCTCGTGCATATGGCCTATATATAGTATATATACGGTTATGTGCGATTCATGTACAGCAGCTGTATGCACGCTGCTATTTGTTAGTTAAGTGATGCATATAAACCAACAAAACAAAACAAAAGAAAAGTTCTACCATTAAGGTATAAATAGTAAACAAAAAACAAGTAAAACAAAACAAAAAAATGAAAAGAATACAAAACAAAAAAAGCAAAAAACTCGAAAAACAAAGCAAAAATCGAAAACAAAAACTTTTTGACAAAACGTTCAGCGTAGCAGGCAGGCAATTTATACAGTTTATATAGCAAAAAAAAAAGAAGAAAAAAAAAACGAAAAACCCAAAAAAACATAACGAAAACAATTATTGAACATATATACCTTATGAAATTTAAAACACCAACAACAGATCTTACAAAACAAATCGCAGAGAAGCAAAACATCAACTACGTACGTAAAATACAAAAAAAAAAGAAAAGAACGGAAAAGTAATCGTTGAAGATTCACTAAAAGAAATGCGCAGAAACTTTATATAGCTACCAAGAATGCAATCAACTACATAGGTCTTATGTAGCTGAAGATAAAGTTAAAGTCTAAGCAGACCAAACTATGCAAATATTATTTTGATATCCACCCATTATACACTTTAACCATTTATGTCAGTTTCATTTACAAACTACCTTCGGTTAAAATATTTCTTTGCCTATATTTGTACATTTACTTTTCTAATATTGAATTGTCGTACACATAGGATCTGATTTCTTTGTAGATACCCTTGATATAAGTTGAAAAAATTATGGAAAGCAATGTATACATTTTATTGTTGTTTGTGTGTTTCAATTATTATTTGCATAAGTAAAAAGCGTTTTTCCCTTCTTAACGACCTCTTCTTTGTTTCCTCACCAGTTTTTTTAAACAATTTTTTTGATACCTTGCAAGAGCTGATTAATCGCGAAAGTTGTAAATTAATTTGAAAATAAAGCGAAAAAAATTAAATAAGAATGTACCGTATCGGTTTGGTGTTTTCCTTCGGACATTTCGGAATTCGATTTTTTCGGAGTGCGGCTCAAAAGTTAAAGGCTCAGCACTTTGTATATACAAAATAATCAAATCTTAGCCCGTTGCCGCAAGTAAACCACTGTTGTGTAGTCCAGTCCGAATCGGCCATGTCCTGCTCCGGATTCCGATACCAAGCCCTGCCCAATCCAATCCAATTTAATCTAATCTAATCTAATCTAATGCAGTGCAGTCCAATTCAATATCCCAGAAACACAGGAACACAAAAGCCGAATTGACCGACTTAACCGACTTGACCAGCAGGCGCAGCAAAGAAGCAAATAGGAATACAGATCAGAGTGTGTGTAGCAGTTAAAGTAAAGTAAATTACGTTTAATATACCTTTAAAGCTAAAGATAAACTTAAAATATATAATTTTTAGCACCAATACCGTAAGCAGTCAATGATTTACACTAACGAAAGCGGACAAACAATATTTGTAACTCCTCAAAAAAAAAAATAAATAACAAAACAAAACAAAACGAAAACAAAAACAAAAATAATTGAAAGTAAATGAATGAATAACTTGATCGAGTTGACAACTTAATTAATTGCTGCTCTATACCTAATTAAGAACTTTGATATGCATTTTAAAACGCCCATAAAGACAAAGACAAAGAATTGTTTAAATTATTAATTAAACCAAAAGCAAAGTAACACTAAAACGAGAATTTATACAAAGCAAGAGTTAGACATTAACGTACATCATAAAACATCTATATATACACAGATTATAAATAAATATACGATTGTGCTATGATTAATGACGAAACTGATCGAGTAAGCCAGGATTAACTAGCAATTCTACTCTTAGCAACCGCAATAAATTAAAACAAAATACACAAATGGAAAACTAACCGAAATTAGCAAGCAGTTAGAGGAAACAATCGTAGACGTGAACGAATTATATACATTTTTACCAATTACCAACATCAGCAGAGATCGCAAAATGCTAACTTCATGTAACTTACATAACAAGAAATAAATATAAACAAATCAACAAAGTCAAATCTACAGACAACAACATGTTTAATTAAGTGAATAATGAACGAACGCTAAACAAATAATTCACACACAACATTATAACGAAATATATAAATATATATATTTTTTGTTGTTTGAACATTTTGTACGATACGTATATATACAACATATATATACACATAACTAAATAAATAAATAAAACAAAGTATAATAAAAAACTCACCTCGTTTTGATTATTTCCAAGGGAATTATTCGAGTATTCAGCTAGCAAATAAAACACGAACAGATTTTCATTTGCATAACAAATTCAATTAAATCTCATTTTATTTCAGTTTTGTTTGTTTGTTTTTTTGTATTTTTTACAATTTATTAAGCTAAAGTGTGAAAAAATTTCGCTTTTAATTTATATATATATCCTTTTGTTTTTGTATTGTTTTTTTTTTTGTTTTAATTTATTAAATTACAATATTTTTAGGTTGCCCCTTTATTAATTTGATTTATTTTGGTTTGCATTATTTTAAATGTTCGGTTTTTTTTTTATAAATTATACATAAATTATGCAACTTGTTTAAGAACTAAAAAAGCGTTAATTATTTATATATAATGAAAATAAAAATCGTTTACTTTTATCTCATTTTCTTTGGGCTTTCCTTTGTATTTGCTTTCTTTTAGTTCATATTTTTACATTTAGATGTTATTGTGCAGTTTTGGTTTCCTTTTTTGTTTTTTTGGGTATGGTTGCTTTTTTTTTGTTTTATTTTATTTGGAATTAACTAATTATAATTCTTTTCTTTTGCGTAATAAACTAATTCAGGCGTTTGTTTTGTTTTGTTTTCTTTTCTTTTTTTACTTTATTTTAAATATATTAATCGAATATATCTTTATAAAAACAATTTTCGTCTGTCCGTGTGTTTTACGAGTGTTCTTTGTTTTCTTTTGGTTTCCGGTTTGTATTTTCCCTTTTGGTTTTCCCTCTTTTCTTTTTAATAAAAATGAATACATACAAAATTTGTTGTTGTGTTTCATTTGTCCCATACAGATTTCCCATATGTTGTTATAAAAAAAATATATATGCAGGTATATTTATATTAATATGTGTGTTTCTGGGCAAACTTAATGGATTATCATCTGTGGTTGGTAGTAAATACACGTATTCTATCGACAAAAATTGATAACAAGAGGCTGGCTTCAATCGAAAATCGAAGGTTGTGCCGGCGAAAACATTACAATGTATGACAGCGATGTCCCTATTCGTATTATTTTGCAAGATTTAGTTATTAAGAGTATCGCTAGTACAAGTTAATGTCCCTTTAAAAAACTAGAAAACAAAATGCAGATCGTGTGCCTGTCTGTCTGTGTGTGTGTGTGTGTGTGTGTGTGTGTGTGGTGTGTGTGGTGTCTGTGTGTATGGTTCTGTTTGTCAAGCAAATGGACAAAGTGTTATACTACACATACTGTTATACTGCTACATAAATATACTCATATTATCATATATATATATTTGTATATATATATACAGTCGATTTCTTTTTAGTAGAAAAGTGGCGGGTGTCATTAATTTTTAGCAATTTCTTATTTGGTTTTTCGGTACTTTTTCTAGCTGCTTTTACTTGATCGCACATATATATTCTATACATATACATATTCATATGTATATATCTTTATCATCTTTAAGGGGAGAGAATTTCAGTGTCTGTGTGGGCGTGTGTGTGTGCTTGTTTATATGTATGTATGTATGTACGTGTGTCCGGTTGTCCTATAGCCATCTGAACCACTAAGAATTTGTAGCCGGGGAAGTTGCTATCAAATAGAGTTGCTCAACAACGGCTCTGGCTCGGGTTTGGGGGATCTAGGAGGTCGAGGGGAGCCAACGACACAACGCAGGCTCCCCCCCCAAAAATAAAAACTGGCTAAGAAATCAGGGTGGGCTAATGAAGTACAAAGCATACAAGGGCAAGAAGAAGCCTGAACACTTTCTTCGGCCGGTACGTGCAACCGCTGCATCGTTTACAACCAGTCCATAGTGCGCCTCTCTCCGCGCTTCTCATCGAGGGCAAGTCGGCCCTTGTTCCGGATGATGTGAATGCACTTACTCAGGAGTTTGTCTGTCTGTCTGTGTGTGTGTCTTGTCTGCACAAGCGAGAGCGAGAGAGAGAGAGAGAGTGGGAGAAAGTAGGGGAGGGAGAAAGTGTCGAGTTCGTGTCTCAGTGTTTGTGTTAGAGTCAGACAGCTAGGCAGATGTAGGCATATGGCAGGCATATATAAAGTCTTTACAAAGACATCATCAGTTGCTTCGGTTTCTCACTAATAAATTACTTCAATTTGTTGATTTTCGTATTCGTTTGCTTAAATTGTATTTGTATAAAAAAAATATGCTAACTGTGCCTGTGTCTCCTCCTCGCAAACGTTTTCATTGTAATCTCGCTAATATTTGCTTTTGTCAGTTTCTGCTGTTGCTTTAGTTTAAGACGTCCTTTAATATGTATATTTAACTTATGCTTCTCATTAGTATCATGTATCCATTTTTTGCTAACTTGCTGGTGTATAAATATAAATACATATTTCCCTCACATCTCAATCTATTCATGAGCTACTCAATCGCCAGTGTGTGTGTGTGTGTCCGTGTATCTGTGTGTCGTGGGTGGGCGGTCTTGTGGGGCGTGGCAGGATATCCGGCCCCCTGTGTGTGTGTGTGTGTGTGTGCGAGTGAGTGGATGGGGCTCAGCTCTGGATGCATGTAAAAGCAGCTTGGCAATTTGTGATTCTGTTCATATAGCTTGGATGCACTTGTCTCTATTGGCTATCATTACATATATATAAATTTTCTTGTTAAATAATTCTCATTTTCTTCAGTCTGTTTTTGGTTTTCTTCTCTTCACTTTTTTTTTTTCGTTTTGTTTTCGTGTTCAACGGGCTTTATATAAACGGCTATTAACTCTTGCTCTCAATATAAATTGCAAATACTTCGCTGGATGGCAACTTTCGTAATTGTGTGTTCTTGTGTTCTGTTTGGATTGGTTTCGGTTTCGGTATCGGTATCGGTATCGTATAGGCTTGGATTGGTATCTTAATCTCTGCTGCTTGGCGTGGTTTTCCTCTTATCCGGGGTCTGTCTGGTAATGTGTCTCGTGTGGGTCCTTAATGGCGTCTGTCTATGTGGCTGAATGGCTGGGTTGGCAACTGATAGCACTCGAAATCAGGATAACGACCTATATTCACAGGTCGCCGGAAATCAAATTGTACTTACATACGGATGTATTCGGGAATGCGCATGTGTGTGTGTGTGTGTTTTGCTTGTGTGTGGTTGCATATGCAACCTATGTTTTACTAAAGATCTCGAATTTTTTATGTAGAATATCTAATTGCAATAATTGTTCTTATTTCCTGCTCCTGCTCTGTATTTTGAATTTTATTAGCTATGCATAATAACTGGCTGTTTTACATTTAAATGTTTTCTCTTTTTTTACAGTTCGTTTTGGGGTTTCTTCATTTTTTTTTTTATGTTTTGTTTCGATTTTTGTACGCTATTTATGAATTTACTTTGAATTTCATTTGCTATGCTTCGTTTGATTTGGTTTTTTATTGATTTTTTTTTTGCGTTTTTTTTATTTGTAAAATTTTTTTCGGTTTTGCTTTTGTATAATTATAATTTATAATATATTTTCTATTTTTCCTTTGTTTTTATGTAATTATCTAGACTTATGTAATATATTACAAATGTACGAGTATAAAGCTAAAGTTTTTGTCCATCTTTGTTTTCATTTTAATATAGTGAGTTAACAAAAAAGGAATTTATTATTAACTAATATAGAAATTTCCACGCTTTGATTTTTGAAGTGTATCTAAAAATGTTTAATCGCTTTCTGTATCCGCAACATCTCCTAGCATTTGCCATTCCACTTGCATTTGTTATTGGTATTCGAGAATGCTGCTGTCAGTTTCCTGGTTGCATACTTTGCGACGCCACTGTGCGAAGTGTGCGAGAGCAGTGAGGAGCGCTGTTCGGCCCCATCTCGCTCTCTTTCGCTTACAGTGGCGGTGCAAATATTCGCCAAACTTCTGTGATGAGCGTATGTGTGTGTGTGTCTGGGTGGGGGTATGTGTGTGTGAGTGTGGTTTTATTGCTCAAAAATTGTTAGAAATTTATATATGTTTTATTGTTATCATGTTTTTTGTTGCGTTGTGACTTTCTTCAGCAGCACAAAATATGCAGTTGTTTTGTTTTGTTTTCTTTTTATAATTATTAGTGGTAGTTTTGTTCTTGTTTTTGTTTTTGTTTTTTTTGTATTATTTTTAGGCATATTGTATATATAATTAATTTTATTTTGTCTAATGGCAATGATGCGCGTGTTGCTTCGAACGTAACTTCGGCACAAAAAATATGTTTACACGTATGCTAAAAATATGAAATAGATTTCCTTATCAACATCGTTATCATCCATTCACGACGTCGTCGTCGTCCTTTTCGTCATCGAGTTCTCATATATAATTTTCAACTTTTCGATTTCGATTTGCGTTTCGGTTTCGTTTTGAATTTACCGCTTGCTAAAATTCATATCCCTCTCTCGGCATTTATTATTGTAAATTTACACGTATATTATAGTATAGTATCTCTTTCTCGACTTCTTGCTAAGTTTTTTTTGTTGCTTTTCATCGGTTTGCTTGTCGCATAAGCTTCATGTGTGGCTGTTGTTTTGCATATGATGTTATTCACACATTGATAGTATAATATCTTGAAGTATATACCATTATAATGTTTTGTTTTTGTTTTTCTTTTTCGTTTGATTCGTTTTTGTTGTTGTTGTTGTTGTTCTTGTTGTTTATTTAATCTCGCCCCGCCCCTCGTTTATAACAGTGCACTCAGTATAAGTAGATATATTATGCGTTAAGTTCTCTCAGTATTATATGCTTTTTTCGTTAAACTTATGCATTTTGTACGGAATTTTCAAACTTAATTTTCTGTTATTAGTTTATAGCATGTTTCGTTTATTATTCTCGACTAAGCGATTTATCGTTTTGCGTTATTTCCATGTGATCTATTATTCATCAAAGTGGGTACTCGTATTATTTGTCAAACAGCCAACAAAATGTATATAATAATGAAGCTACATTCAAGTCGTTACAAAATTGGCAATCGGCAAGCGTTAAATCAATGTGGGATTAAAATACAAATACGTAATACGATGATTGTAAGACGAACCAAATCGGAGTCTGTTCGAGTCGGGTTGCGTTGCGTCTAGGTTCAGGTTTGGTAAGGGGTTAAGCGGTCACGGGGTCAAGGGGTCACGGGGTCAATCTGATCTAAACGACAAAGCTCTTTGGTAAAAGCGTGCGCAAATAAATAAACACTTAATTTTTGGGCTTTAAGGCAACGCTTAAACTGGTCCCCA
Organism: Drosophila yakuba; assembly: GCF_016746365.2. Taxonomy (NCBI): domain Eukaryota; kingdom Metazoa; phylum Arthropoda; class Insecta; order Diptera; family Drosophilidae; genus Drosophila; species Drosophila yakuba. Next base: position 10,853,257 of record NC_052526.2, read on the forward strand.
TAATATACACAAGTTATTACTCTACAATTTTTGTTGTTTGCGTTACTTTTTTGTGTTGGCTAGGATAAATAGTGATTGATCGCGTTGTGAATTGGGAACGGTCTAGTATTGGGAAGCTATTGCGGAATACTTTCTATATGTTTTCTATATTACTTGTTTTTGCGAACAAATTAAGACAGCTGATCGATGTTAAGTTGCCAAATGTAACTGGACTTAAAAAATGGTCAAATATGTTATACAGCTGCCAAACCGTTATACAAATGCCTTACGATTGACTTATCAGCTCAGTATGACAGAGATTAAACTGTTATAAGCGTGTTAAGCTTCTAATGTAGGACTGTCATGTAACGGTTATAATACTGTTATACATTTACTACAGGTATCCAACACAGAAAGTAAATATAAACACTCTGGCCACTAAATGAAGAGAACTGTGAACCGGAAATTGGCATCTACTAAGAAACAAAACTTAATGGAACAGAATTTCATATGTCCAAAGGGTCCAAATCAAAGCATTGGTTGGCCGAGGGTCATTTGTCAATTTCCCAATGTTGATTAATTTTGTACGATGCTGTTTACCTTTTAGTGGGTAGATGTGGATGTGCTTAGAACAAGTTCCGCATTTGTATTTGATTTAACAGATAGTTAGAAGTCAAGCGGTGTGTGAAAGCATGTTTCGTATAACAGTTTCAATTCGTGTTGTGTTGGAGAACGAGTGAGAGCAAGTCAGCGAGAAGAGGATCGTTTCGTCACTGAAAGAAGTTTCTCCTTTCAATGCCCAAGTCTGTAATTGTGTATGTTTTCTCAAAAACGTGAGTAGTGTCAGTGGGTGAATTGGTAGTTGTTTTATTGTTAAAACTAAAAAACGCATTGATCCCAAAGTATTCGTTTCTCATTCACCTCCCTACGATTGCAGCAATTTCAAAGCAAAAGCAAAGCATTTACATGTATCTGAGAGTCTATATGTTGGGTGAGTGTGAGTTCGGGCAATGTGGCGAGTGTGTACTGTACTGTGTACTGTGTGCGCAGTGGAACCTCACATATAATTATCACTCTGGTTGAACTACTCCACAACCATCAGTGTAGCGGGGCCATTCGATGGAGTTTTATTGAACGTTATCGTAATCGGTATCAGTTATCGTTTGTTTGTCGATACATAACTGAACAGCGGCGAAAAAGGCATTGCTAGCTAGTAAATCATACGACAGAGAAACCAAAGAAATCAAATGCAGTAAAGCTGTTTCAAACAAAGCTTAGCTTGGCAAAATTGGGCACAACTGATCGAAATACTTTCTTTTTTTGTTTTGTTTTTTTTTTTCTCTTCATATTTTGGTAGTTTATCAGTTATCGATTTTCGGTTTGCTTACATCTCCATCGTCTATCGTTATAACGCGATTGCGGCGGATACGGAAATGAAAGCGAATGCGAAGGCGACTGGCGCTGAAAAGTATGCTACGCTTTTAAGCGGTCGGGCTAAAACTTTGTTTGAATTCAATTCAGTATTAATATCGTATTTTAGTTAAATTAGTTATGTTATAATTATGTGTAATATATATTCGTTTGGTATTTACTCTCCTTGCTCATTGTGTAATTAACCATTTATCTCGGTCTTTGCTCGATTCTACTTGTAGGTTAAAGATAAAAAAAGAAGTATGTGAAAATAGAGCACTTTGAAAACAAAAACTTGTTCAAATTTGTTCACTCGTTTTCGTATCTCTATTTGCAATATATTTTTTTTTTAATTCCGTGCTATGCACAAACGCTTCTTCTGCTATTTTCCGAATTGTTTTTATTTTCTCGTCTTTTAGCACTTGTTTCGCCTCGCTTTAAACTTGTTTCGTTACTGGGTTCTCTTTCACTTCACATTCTCGGCATTGTTCGTTTCATTTATTCACTTCTTGCGCGTTTTCTACGTTCTTCGTTCGTCATTCTTCGTTCAGCGTTCTTTGTTAATTGTTTTTGTTAATTGGGTTTTGACTGATCGAATTCAAATTTGAATTGCTAAGGTCTTCGTTGAAGGTTTCACTCGTCTTCGTCTCACTTTCCGCGGCTCCATGCGCCCCAACTCCAAGGATTTGTTCGGTACTGTTGTCGCATTGTGTCCGTGTTTTGGGTGTGTGCGTGTGTGTGTGGGGGTGTGTATGTAGTTGAGGACATAACCTCAAAGTGAGAACATAACCTCAAGGCGAGGACATAACCTCAAAATGAGACATAACCTCAAATATGCGATCGCTATGGTTAGAATGTTAAAATGTTTGCTTTGAACTCTCTTGCTGACCCATTGGAATGGGATGTTATCGCCTGAATCGAAACTGCAAAGGGAATGTCCGATTATTTAGTTCGATCGTATCTGAGAATGTGAAATAACTCTGTCTGCTTATTACTCTCCTGGTGACCTTTTCCCCTCCTTCTGTGTGTGTGTGTGCCTGAGTGTGTGTTTGTGTGCGTGTGAGCGGGTGTTGGTGTGAGTGGATGGTGTGTGGATGTGGTGTGTTTATACTTTGACATCTAGCAGCTTTCGCTATTGTTTGCCTCTCTTGGTTGTTCTCATTTGTTTTTGGTTCGTATTGCTTTCAATGGCAGTTCAGGCGGTATTTGTTTATTTATTGGTGTCGCTTTAGTTTCTAGTTGTTTTGGGTCCGCTTTTGATTTCAACCATTTGGCTTTTCATTATTTAGCTGGATAAATGTACATACAATACAAACTATGCAAATTGGTGTTGTTCTCATCTCGTTTAGAATAAGTTATAGAATGTTGCTTTTGGGGTATTGATTATTTTGTTCTTCTGGATTTGCTTCTGCTTCCTAACCATTACCATTATTTGGTCGCCATTCTCCTCTTTTGTTATTTAGTATTTTGTTATTAAGTTTTGCAAGTAGGTAATTAAATAAAGCGTGTTTTTTTTGGGTTCTCTCACTACTGGCAAATACAATTTGTAGAGCTTGTTCGTCGTTCTTCAATTTTGTTATCAGTGTTGGTTTTCTTTTTGGTTTTTGGGTTTATAATTGTTTATGGTCCTGTTGATGTGGGAGTGGGTGTGTGTGTTTGTGAGATGCGGTGTGTTTGTGTGTGATGTGCTGTATTTGTGTGTATTTATGTGTATTTATGGGTTTATTCATCCACCTGCCTAGGCAAATAGTTGTTTGGACATAACGCCTATATGGATTGGACTACGAGCTGCTTACAAATTAATTAGACATTTCGGTTTAGCTTAAGTATGATTGTTGTTGGTTGCTGACTCGTTAACTGAATAATGCGGGTATACAAATATGTATGTTTCAAATCAAAGACGTTACTCTGGTGTTCTTGTTGTTGTTGTTGTTCATCTTCTTCGTTATATCATCGGGTTTGTTGTTGTTTTTACTTGTTCTTCTGATGTTGTTTGTTTGTTTGTTTGTTTCTGTTATTGTTGTTGTATTTGTTTTGTATGGTGTTCTTTCATTATATAGCAGAAAATTATGCTTGTTGTTCGCCTTGTTGCTGTTGTTGTTAGCTCACTGTTGTTGTAGCTGCAACGCTGCAACGCTGCTGCATACGCTGCTGCATGTGCTGATGCAACGTGCAACATCCAACACGTACTCATGCTAATACTCGCGTGCATCTTGGAGGGGGGGGCGAGGCCTGGCTCAGACATCCGCCGTGCGCGACGTGATGCTCGGCGATCGCGAGTGGATGACCACCTTGTGGCCGTTCTTCGTCACGAACCCGTCGCTCTCCACGAGAACGGCGGTCTGTCTTCCGGCGCTACCCGCTCCGGGACTTCCCGCCGTCGTTGTACCCGCCGCCGCCGCTGCTGCTGCTGCTGCTGCTGCCGCTGCTGCATCCTCTCCCGGACTATTTACATTATTCTCGTCGGCATCGGCAGCTCCATCTGCAGTACCGTTAACACTACCATCTCCACCAGCGGGCGCATCGCCGTCCGTTTGGTCATCGGGCGCCGGTTCACCGGCATCCGGATCACCGCCATCGCCCTGATCCGCATCCGGCTCGAAGGAGCCACCACCCTCGCCGCGCGCCTTGTGCTTTCGCCAGGCGTGCTGGATGAGCCGGGCACAGTACTCCTCACGCTGACGCCACAGCGTTGATGAGACGGGCTCGTAGCCCTCCGTATCCGGCCGGGCCGCTATCTCACCGATCTCACCCGTCTCCTCAATCGGATTGCCCTTGCGCGCAAAGAAGTCTTTCGTAAGGGCGTCGAGGATGTCGACGCAGTACATGAGGTCGCCGCGACAGATGGGTATGTCCATCGATATGATCTTGTACTTGTTCGGTTTGTGGATCTGCAGCGGGGGCTCCAGTACGTCCAGGAATTCGGACAGCTGATCATAGCGTATATACTGTGTGCCCTCCGGATCGAATTGCTGCCAGATCTCATAGTACATGTCGTAGTCGTCGTCGGTCAGACCCTCTTGCACGTCCTCGGTGGCCTGACTATAGTTCTCGAGAATGACAGCAATGTACATATTAATAACTATCAAAAAGCTTATAACTAGGTATGAGAGGAGAAACGTTATTCCAACGGTCGCTGAACCACAATTGCCCGGATAGCCTTTGTCGTTGTCGGGTGGATCGCATGCTTCCTCATTGATAATGGCGTCCAGTACACCATCCCAACCGGCTGACGTCGACATCTGCCAGTTTTGAAAGGATTTCGATTGGGGATACATAAGGATTATTGGGAAGTGGGATTTTGGTATTATCGAATCGGTTTGGGGTTTGGATTTGCGTTCAACCATTTAAATGGGATAATAGTTTTCGAGTCGCAATGCGAGCGTTATCGATTCGCAATCGAATACAAATTTAGTGGATAGGTTTGGCAGTTGTGCGATCGGTTGGGCATGGTTCGATGCATCGATATTTATAGATCGATATTTATCGATGCATGTCAGGTCGTTCGTTCGTGGTGTGTTTTTTTATCGGAGTGTTCGTATGTGGGCGGTGGGAGAGAGAGAGAGAAGTTTAAGACAGAAGATACAATAACAAGAAGAGTCATTATTAGTCAAACGTTCGGCACCGGGATCACTGGACTAAGCAAACTAGTTATGGCATACGGTAGGTGGTTAGTACAGTTACGGCTATAGTTAGTAGTTAGTTATACATTGAGTGTGTAATCGGTTTTGCGGTTACTAAACGGATAGTTGGCTGCTTTGCTTTGATCCAGCCCCGAAAACGAGGCAAGCTGGTGGCAAGCCATATGAAATCCCCTCTGCCCAGTCGAAGGGGCGATCAGGGGCGTGGCTGAAGGGGGGGCAGAGTTGCGGGCGACTCTAGCCCCAAAACTAATGGGATTCAAAGCGGTAAGCGTGGCAAGCATTTTGTAGCAGCTCGGGAAGTCGGTAGACTCCCTATACACCCAATGGGGTTAGATTGAAGGAGTTGGATATGTTACTTAAAGCAGTTGCAATAGTATGATAGTTAAAAAGAGAGATAGAAATAGAGAGCGCGGAATAAAGATATATAGAGATAGGTGTGGGGCTGTGTAGCCTGGATCTTAAGATCGAATCTATTGTTTCGGTTTGCCTTTAGTTTTATTTTGCATATATGTAAGTAGCTACGTATGTATATATAGTAGGTGGCGAGACTTTGGGGGGTGGTATTGTTGTTTTCTGGACAGGAAGGGGGTGTCTTGAGGAAACTTAACATTTCATTTGGTGTTTGTTGAAAGAGCTGAATTAGATTTGTTTTTTGTACAATTTACTAAAATTATTAAATACAGAGAAGCGTATACGTTACGTACAAGACGATTGAAAGAAAAATAAGCGCAAAACGATAATTGAAAGCCGTTTTTACATGACTCCGGCGTGGGACCAAATCACTTTTGGCCCTTAAGTTGGGTCATGGTGCAAAGTAAGTAGGTAAATAGGTGAATCGTTTAGATCTTTAGTTGGCGTACTTTGTACAGAGAACGTAAAAGAGTAAGTTGGTTAAACGATGATAGGCAGACAGATAGACAAAGGATTTAAACAAATTGATAAATGAAATCGTAGGTTTATCAAAAAATCGCACTAATTTAGCTTTTACCAACAACTACCGCAGCTTTAATCAACATTGTGATGTTGCCACTAGACTGAACGCATAATGGCCGCCACAAATGGCGGCCCCCCACTTCCGTTTCCGGCCATCGATCGACGCCCAAACTCCAGCGATAGAGCGTCGCCGATCGATGGTCAGAGTGGTATGGGTTTTGCTATTCGCTTCTCGTAGTTCTTCTCGATTCTAGTAGTTTTTTTTAGCAGTGGGTTGTGGCAACATCACCCAACGACAACAACAATAGACAACATAAACCGTCAACGGAATTGTGGCTGGGCCTCTTACCTGAAAGAGCAGGATCATGCTCTGGCCAAAGGTCTTGAAGTTGTAGACGTCGTTGATGCCGCTCTTCTCCTTCACGTGCATGAAGAACGACATGCCGAAGATGGCAAAGATGAACATGACCAGAAACAGCAGCAGGCAGATGTTGAACAGGGCCGGCAGCGACATGGCCAACGCGAAGAGCAGTGTCCGAATGCCCTTGGCTCCCTTCACCAGTCGAAGGACACGGCCCACTTTCGCCACACGCACCACTCGGAGCAGGGTCGGCGACACGAAGTACTTCTCGATAATATCGCTAAGTACGAGACCTGCGGCGAACATTTGGCAGCGGATTGGGGATTGAGTTTGTGAAGAGAAATCAGTTGAGTAATGATCACAGAGTCAAAGTGGGGATCGTGGTTGGGAATCTTTGGGGATCTTTGGGAATCTTTGGTGGGATAATGCGGATTGGGTTTCTTGTTTCTTTTGCTGGCGACTAAAGCTCCTGGAGCTCGAGACATAAACACTTGACATAGCTGAAATATGGAAAGCATTAGGTTGTCGGGCACGCTCCGCTCCTTCATTTTCTCCAACGTCAGTATACATTTACAGACAGACATACATAACATATACGCACACACTCAGTTGGGTTGGGAAATACATAAATGAACGCAAAAATCGTATATGTACAGTTGGGACAAAAGAAACAGGTACAGTTGACACAAAACATAAACTGGCCGAACGGATATGGGAAATAATAACAGGGCAACCGAACAATTGAAGAGCAACTTCAATCGTCATGGAGCGAAGAATATATTACAATTAGTTTTACAATTACATATACAACATAAACATGTACATATACAGTTCAAGGTACAGTTACTTGTTACGTATACGAATTAGCAGTACAGTTACAGTTAACACAAAGTATTTAAACGACTTTACAGCTGGCCTAGAACAAATAAGAGAGAGAGAGAGAGAGAGATTGCTGCGCAAAAATCAAAACGTAGAGAGAGAAAGAGTAAAACGATTAAAAAACGAAACAATAAACAATAAAAGATTCAAACAAAAGAAGTTACGGTTAGAGTAAACGGTGAAACGCTGAACGCTTAACGCTTAGCAGCAAACGGTTAACGGTTAACAGTAAACGGTTAAGCAGCTTTGGTAGCTTGGTAGTCGATATCCTTCGGCTGTTAGCGAGCAGCTGGCGCAGGAGCAGGCGATCTTTGGCGTTGGTTTAAGCAGCGACAGCGAAATTTTGAATTAGCATGAAAACAAAATCTTGGAGCCCGGCATACGTCTCCCAGTATACCGTTATCGATATTACAAAATTAATTAAATTTGTTTTTGTTTGGTTTTGAATGCGTGGTTACGTTTTCTTTAGCGATAATCCGCAGCATATTTTATATGTGCCAAATACTATACTCGTACACTGCAAAGTTCGTTCGCTGCCCGGTCGATCAAAATGTTCATTGGTTCTAATTTTGTTTTGTTTTGTTTTCTTTATCTCCGTTTGATGGCGCTAGCAATGGCATAAAGGGGGCTTGGAAGGGGGCGTGGCGGAACGAACTATTTGCAGGACTTTTCTGAATTTAGATTGATTGAGCTGAGAGCGAAATTACAGCGATCTCGAAAAAGGATTAAGAAAAAAGTTAAGAGCAGTAAGTAGGGAAAAGCTTCTTATAACTAGGGACAAAAAGAGTTGTAGAAAGTAAGAATAGGGTATTGGATGGGGGGGGGGGGGTTTAATTAATATATGTGGGGGATATTGGCAGGGTCGTTTGGTTATTCAAGTCTCGCACTAGAAGGGAATGGCTTGGGAACCATTTGGAGGGGTACTCATCTATAGAATATACAAAGTTATATGCTTTTTACTACGTTCATAGTAAAGTACATAATCTCCATCGTAGATTGGACCAAAACCATTAAGAAGATTCAGGCTATTGCTACGGTTATCCATCCATTTGCTTTGCTTTCTCATTTTTTTGGAAAACGTTTCGAAAATCGAATCGAAATCGAAAATTTGCCGAAATCTTGGGCCAAATTGTGGGCGGAACCCTCCGGCATGGGCGGCTACAAACTACATATGCATGTATGTATAACAACGGGGCTCGGAATACGGGTGTTCTTTGTGGGGATGCTCGATTCGGGCTGGGTTGAATTGCCGTTGGGTCCGGTCCGATCCAGTTCAACGGCCTTGCAGGATCTGCGCGCTAAGACAGTCCGCATGGCCGTTGTCCTGGCTGGGGCCCCGCCCTCAGAGCCAGTGGCTCTTGGATTGCTGGGGGATTGAATCCGCTTGGAAAGAAGATACCCAGCTGGAATGCGGTATGGATACCATATGCAGTAGCTAACAGAGTTATGCAACCGACAATCGCACAGAGTGGAATGCTTGTGGAATGCCCATTGACACCTAACTCTGAATGAATCTTGTGTGATTGGATTGAGTTTATCTTGATATTCACTTTCATTTCATTTTGTTTCTTTTTTTTTTATACTTTTTTATGCGTTCTTTTTGTGCAAGCCATTTAACGTGTTCAAGTAGTGGTGTAGGTGTGTGTGTGTGTGTGTGTGTAAAAGTGTGTTAGCAATTGCTTTCGTTTATATGATTTTTTATTGTTATTCATGTTATTTTGTTATTTAAAGAATTTGCATTTACAAAAGCTCGTACGTCGTTTTCTGTTTTTTGTTTTATTCTTCTTTTTTTTTGTGGATTGTTTTCGTTTGCCTTAAGCGTGTATTAATATATTCGTCTATAAGGATATCACTTTGCGTCTGTCGCAACATCGAAGCCAAATAATGAAGCATACTTTAGAGCGTTCGAAAAAGTTGTAAGCATTAAAGTATCGTTTTGTTTTTTTTTTTCTTTTTGGTTCTTGGAAAGTGCGCTTGAGAACAAGTTTGGGGCGCGTGAATCTCTTGCGAGTAGTAGTAAACAAATACAGATATAGATACATATGAGATAAAGGAAGCGTAAGCAACATTTAAAGTTTGGCAGCTCTTAAATAGTAAGGGTTTACTTGAAGCCTCCCTCGCACAAACTATACGTATTTCTTAAAGTGAAACGAAAAGCTTGTAGATGTAGGGAGTAAAACACAATACGTTCGGTTTGTTTAGGTTCCGATTTTGTTCATTGGGGGAATAACTTGGTTAGTGGTTTTGGTTCGGTTCTGGCTTGGAGTTGGATAGAGGTTTGGGGTATTGGGTTTTCTGGTTTTCTGGTTTTCTGGGGGGTATATTTCAGGACTTTCGCTAGACAAAATATTTTTTTGGGCGCATTTCGAATCGGGGTAACACTTTCGACAGCAACAGATCGTTTGAAAGCATCCTTTTCAACGCACTCGGGCACTAAAAAGGAAGCTCCCTGTTGCATTGGTCAATGTAGTAAAGCATATTTTAAGCCATCTTTTGTATAGTTTATCGTGCTCGTTTCTCGTTTTATCCAAAAGCCAATACCTATTTGATGTTCAGAATATAATTGGACCCATTTTCAGTGGGTAATCATTAGCCTTAGCTCTTCCATTTGTTCGTTCTTTTTTGTGCTTACGTATACGCAACTTTTCGGGCTATTAATTGTAGTTTAATGTTAAATAAAATTCAAATAAAAATAATAATAATATAAATAAAATACATATTCGGGAACGGGTAATCGTACCCTTAAAGCTTTAAAAAAAATATAAATATTTTTTCGACAAACTTCAGAGGAAATCTGCCAATTCGTAGTATTTTTAGATTGACAACGAAAAAATGTATCAAGTTTATGGTCAAATACAAATATTTAGAATTTAACGCCAGCTACAAACGACAACAAGTACTTGAAAAATACAATCAAAATAACACCAATATTACGTTTACGTTTAAACTTAGGCTTAAATAAAAATTCAACATTAATTTACTTATTTTATACATACAAATTTGGCAATAACAACAACAACAATTAAAGTATTTATCACATAAATTGATCGATTACGCATTTGCCATATTAGCTGAGATTCTGTAAAGCTTTTAAGCGGCAAAGCCAAACAAAAATATTGCAAAATACATTTAAGCATGTATAACAGTTTTGAAACCTTTATAAATTATGCCATTGGAGTTAAATGACAGCTCTAAAAAAACTGTTACTTTAGAACGGTTACACACCATTATTTAATTGATTAGAAAAATCGTAGCTTGTATAGTACTTTTCAGCTCGTATAGCAAACGATTTGTATAACAGTCTTGAGGGTTAACAAGCTTAGAAGTTTTTCTTTTGAAAGTAAATTTATAAAGCATTATTCTTCTCAAGCTAATTATGCAAATGGCAAGTGCGTCGAAAGCAAAAACGAAAATATTATTTGGAATACGTTAAGCACAACAACATGGAGCTGCTCATAAAGTGAATTTGATACCGTCATAAGCATTATTAGTATGTATAACAGTTGAAATCACATCTCAATATGAACACTCGCGATACAACAAGTTTTTGTACACAACAAATCGGTAAGGAGGGATAATTACATTGCTTTTTTCTATAGCTGGGACTGGGGAAGTTCAATACGAATCAACATCGAACAATGGAAATACGCATTATAAATACGACAACAAATTAGCAACAGTTATTAGAAAGTACAATACGTAAAGAGAGAGGAGCGTACTGCAGCAAAGACAGACAGGATTTTACATCAAATAAATGCATATAGATAGAGGTGGGGGAGTGAGTTTGCGACTCAAGGATCACAGAACTGATCCTGAATTCAAGAAGTGTTTTTCTTAAGGATTTCAGAGCATTGGGTTCGATTTGCATACTTTGGCTATTTGGTTTGGCGGTTGGGTGGTGGTTGGTTGGGTTAATTTGGAAATTGATTTTCGGTTTTACTTACCTAAGATGGATAAAATGACAACTACTACATCAAATAAATTCCATGGCTCAATAAAATAGTGATATCGTAAAGCGAATATTTTTAATAGACATTCGGAACTGAAAATAACTACGAATATCGCATTGAGATAGTCTAGGACCGCGTTATACGTGTCCGACGCATCGTAACGATCGAGGGTCATGGTGAACATGTTCAGACCAATGAATAACATAATGATTATATCGAATTTCTTATCGGTTACTATTTCAAAGACTATTGCTTGTGGTCGCCACTGGAATGGTAAAAGAAGTCAACCAAAGATCAACACGGAAATCAAAAGGGAAATGATAAGGAAAGGTAAGAACAAAAAAAGGTTCATCAATCGTTGGACACCGACATAACACATTGGAGAGAAGAGAGAAAAGGAATAGAAGAGTTTTGTATAAGTACATTTGTTTAAATACGTCGCATTTGCTTATTAGTTATATTAGTTATATGTATGTATATAGCTATAAGAGTTTTCAGCTCAGTTGATCGCTTTATATATGTTATTCGGTTATGGCGTTTATATGTTGGTTATTTTCAGTATGTATTACATAACGGTTGTAGATCTGTGCCAATTGCAAACTTTTTTCCATGATGTGATCTTCTGTGGATCGTAGACCGCACCTGCAGACGTACAGAGTTGGCGTATAACAGTAGAACAGTTGGGTAAGGTAACATTGTTAAACAGTGACTCAGTGTGCTAGTAACATTCATTCAATGCATCGGTTAAAAGTTAATAGTTAACGCTTATGTTATGGCCAGAGCACACTACGCGAGACAGAGACGGATACATTTACAGAGCTATGATCAGAGAGAAAGAGAGAGAGAGATGGCAGAAACGTGCAGTCAGTCAGTCCGTCTCTATTCTCCGTCAGCATGCTAGACTCTAGCCGTTGCCTCGCCCTTCTAATTTGTTCTTCTTCGATTGTGATACAACTTTCGATTTAGTTTTTGATTTAGTTTTCTGTTATCGATTATCGGCTATTTGTTATCGTTCTGTGACTATCACTAAACATGCCCAGAGTATTGTAGAGTAGAGATAAAAGAGAGACGTGCCAAGATGTATGCTATGTACACATCCAGATTAGGAGTAGTAAGTAGTAGTTGCACGAGAGTAGTAAAGAAACATGCATTGGTTGCCATATCTAAGTTAGGAGTGTTGCGAGTGGGGTATCATAGATAGGTTGGTATATACATATATAGATAGATTGTAGTTTTGCTTTGCTTTTGGAATTTTAAATTTGATAGAACGAACGTCCAGCTGATAAATGGCAGACATAAAAATGTTTAAGTACAGACGAACCAAACGGACACAATACTTAAATACAGCTAGTGGAAATTAAGTATTAGAGTAGAAAAGAAAACGGTATGTTGCGACCATATCGTCGTCGCACTCGCACTCGCAGTCGCACACAGGAGTCGCTCAATGGCAACAGTGGCGTTGTCTCTCTCTAGCACCACGGCAGCCATTCCAGAGACTCGACTTGGTGCGCTGCCTTCATCTTCTTGTTCTTTTCGTTTTCGTAATGTTTCTCTTGTTGTTTTTCTTGTTTTCAAAGATCCGTCAATTAACTTGACAAAATATTGCTAGAGAACAGGGCCTTTCACATACGTACATACGCGCGTAAGTAAATATGTGTTTAGTACATAAATATACTCAACGGATTGCAAGGGTTTTTGGTCAACGTTCCAGTCCGTATAACAGTTTGTCTCTCATTGGTATTTCATCGGATATTAATCGAAAGCATACAAAATACAGAAATAAATATCGAAATTTATGCATTTTCATTTAATTTCAACAGTCTCGTTTAACAGTGTGTTTATCGGTAGCACAGTTCGCCGTTTCTTTAATACAAGTTAACATAGAAAAAAGTTTATCATATATACAAAATGTTATATATACAATACAGATACGATTGGCACAGATTACGCGATCAAAAGCTTGTTTCTCTTATTGTTCTGATTTTTATGTGATAAGTTATATTACTTATTGTTTCATAGTTAGTTTTATATAGGGTTTGAGTTTGATTTCGCTTGTGGGGCATCATAGGACTTGAAATCGGCTATAAGCGAAAAGTTTGAGAACTTGGCAAGTATTTGACTTGAATAAATTGGCATTTCTTCAAATGCACACTATGAGCTTTGATAACCCCTGTCAAGAGATTTTTGACTTCATTTTATGGTATTTAATGTTTTTATCTCATTCTTATTGTTTTATATCAAGTTAAATTTGTTTCAGCTTATTTATTGATTATAGGTATTCGGGTTTTTACATTATGGCAATTTGTTATTATTATTTTGTTGTATTTGTTGTTGTCTTACCCTTGGTCTTGGAATGGCTTTTAATGGTTTTTTAGAGCCCATCTTTTTCATAGCATTATAGTACTTTTTCTGATCTTCTGTCATGAACATTTCTAATGATCCACCTGCTTTTTTCTTTTGCTCATTAAAATTATCAATGATAACACCAATGAACAGATTGAGTGTGAAAAATGATCCAAATATGATGAAGAATACGAAATATAAATACATGTAGATGTTCGTTTCACGAATTGGTTGCTTGTCCACCTGTTATCGATCATTTGGCCAGTTCGAAGTCAATCGATAGCAGCAGGAATCGTTGTTGAATTTTGTGTTTTGCGTGGAAATTTAGTAGAATGGCATCGTTGGTTTCAGTTTCAGTTTTAGTTTTCATTTAATTTTTTTTTGTTTTGTTTTTTTTTTTGGTGAATGGATCATTTTTAGTGTTGCTCGTGTGGTTGTTGTGGAGTGGGTGTGGCCAGAGTTTTGTTTTGGAGGTGGTGTGACCATATTTGTTGTTGTTTGTAGATGTTGTTATAGTGTCGAGTGTTGTTGTAGTTGTAGATTTGTCGATCATATATAAAAAAGAGAAAAAGTTATAGATAAAATTGGTTGATTAATAAAAAGTATCATAGACTGGACTTAGGTATATATTATAGACATTTCGTTACATTTACAAGTATGTATGGATAAACTAGCTATTCGTTTGCAACATATGTAGCTTTGACATAGCGGCTTTCTGCTCTATATTGCGTGTTCAATTATTGACTTATCGGTTAACTTTTTTTTTTTTTGGTGGTTGGCAAAGCGCATTGACAAACATAAATGCAGTCTGATGTGGTTGTGGGTGTCTGTGGTGAGATATGGATTGAAACGGTGGTACATTACCTCTCGTGAATCGATAGCATCGTTCATGATTTGTATCCAGCCTTTGAAGGTGGCCACTTGGAAAAGGCACAGATACGCGTTACCTACATGATCGAAATTCATTGCTGAATTCACCCACGTGTAGTTCTCGCTCTCGCAGGCATTGCGATTTGGTATGATCTCGTGGCTGAGCTTCGTGCCGTTCATGTCCTCGCACTGTTGGTTGGTTATCGATCGTCGTTATCGGTTTGGCGTTCATCGGTGGTTGGCGTCGATGGGTTTGGTTTTGTTTATCGAGTTGATTTCGGAAAAATGTATTTCAGTTATGCGGGATTTCACATTCAGATATAGATATATATAAAGTATATAGAGAGTAACAGATAGTTATATGGACGGGGCAGATTACATAGGGAAACAGCTATACATAGATGCTAACTAAATTTGTAATAGTGTCAGTGGCTCTGGAAGTGTGTGTGTGTAAGTGTTTGAGCAGCTAATTAGCTTGGCCTCTTGACTATACGATATTTGAAAAGCTCAGCTTGAATTTAATTGATTTGAATAGGATTATATTTGATAGTTCTTAAAAAGATTTGTTGTTTTTTTTTTTCAATTTTCGGTGCGAAAGGCAAGTACAAACTAAGGCTAGTACTAAGGAGTGTTCTAAGAAACGGTTTTAGTGCAGCAACTTTCGCAAGGTCGCATACTCGTATAGTTATATAACGTTCGATAAGCATGCCCAAGCTGAATCGGATTCTGCATCTGATTCCGATTTTGATTTTGATTCCGATTCTGGTTATCGCTCAGGACTTGCATTGGAATGAATTCTGATCTGATATTATGTACAGTCTGCTAGGGCTTGTCTCTGCTTTTTATGGACAAGCCCTTCGCTCGTTACTTTTAAACTTTACTTTAAACTCAACTATTTACGAAAAATAGATGCAAAGATACGCATTTCTTTCAAGATTGATTCAATAGTTCGATTAAATTGATCATTGCTAATTATGGAATGCTGCTTGGAATTGTATTCTCTTATTGAACTTGACCCATTTTGCAGGCAAAGTGAGCACAAGTATGTAACTTGTATTCATTTTACCTTCAAAGTTTGGCCTGTTTAAATATGTTTCGGTTTCGGTTTCAGTTTTTGGTTTTAGTTTTGTTTTTGGCTTGGTTTCTGGTTTTGGTTCAGGTTTTAGTTTGAAACATTTGGCACGTACCTTAAAATATTTTCCAGCAAAAAGCTGTACACCCATTATGGCAAAAATTAGCCAAAATATTAGACACACCAATAGCACATTGAAGATGGACGGTATAGCTTGTACCAGCGCATTAACGACGACCTGAATTTGGTTTGGTTTGGTTTTTTGATTTGTAGAATTCGTTGATTGATTGATCAATCATTCGATCGTTAACCGATTGGGTCGTCGTTGGCAACGTCGATGATGATTGGGAGTTGAGTTATCGATGGATTGGTTGGTTGGTTGGTTGGTTGTTTTATTGGTTGTTGTAGTAGTTGGGATACATGGGTGTGTGGGTGATGCGAGGCAAGGCGAGGCGAGGCGAGGGCGGGGAGAGGGGATAGAATATAATACAATAAATGCAGAGAGTTATTTAGTCAGTTGGGAATATATAGATATATTTATCAGTATACACTAGTTCAAGTTAGTATCAGACTTAAAAGTAATGATGTTGATGTACAGATGTGTGTTATTGCGTGTACATGATTGTTTGTGAATGAGTGAATTATTGCTTTTATTTTCTCATTGTGTATGAGATGAAAGCGTGCGAGTGTGTGTGTGCAATGGAGATTCTCGCGGTGTGTTGACTAACACTACTTGCAGGCGGCGTGCGTTTCTCAACACTGAGCCAAGCCAAGGCAGCCGTTTACTTTACAACACTACATATATAACAGTTAAGCATATCGGGCAACAGCATAACAGTAAATTGCCGAACAAGCAAGCACATGTCCAAATTGAAATTGTTAAGTATATACGAGAAAATTAGCTAAGAATTAACCTAACCTAGAGACTAAGTACGTGACTAGATGAGATGGTTTAAGTACGAGTAGAATTAAAAATTTGTGTGGTTGGTACATAAGACGATGATAATTCTAGTTGTAAGTTCGATCGGTTCTACAGTATTTGGCAGGCATACGATTCGATTCGTCGATTGAAGCTAGTTAAGCGAATTTATTCATTCTGATTAGCCAATTATTTTCTAAGTGTGAATCGAGTGGACAATCAATTAAGGATGTGGATAGTGGGACAAAAAAAAAAAGAGAGAGAGGTAGAGAGAGAGAGATAGACAGAGCGAGCTAGCGAGAGCGAAAAAGAGTTCGAGCAAGACGCAACTTGTGTGTGAGAGAGAAGGCAAGGCAAAACAGTTGTCTAAGTATTTATAACGATATGCATAAGAGTAAGTAATATAGGAGTAACGATTAACGATAGCTAAGATTAACTCTAGTACTTGGAGTGTGGTTTTTGTGTTCGGCTGATCGATGAGAGAGAGAGATTTGAGTAAGTTGTTGGGCAGTAGTAAGTAGCATCTAATCAGTCAATCAATTACGATTTATGTTGATAATTTCATTAGGTTTACAAATTACGGATGCAACAAATGAATTCAACTGCTGCACTATGTGCAGATGAACATGGTTATGAGACCATTATTTCCAAATGGTTAACTGTAAAGCTATGTACGTTTCAATTGATCTAGCTACACAATTCGGATCGGTTGCTGTTAGTTTGGAATGAATGGCTGGTGTGTTAACGAGTTCGAGTTGAGAGGTTAAGACGGCGTAAAGGAGTCGCCAGTATTAGTTATGATGATTATTTGGCGCTATTTGCTGGATTGAGATACGATTAACGATATGCAGATACTGATACTGATACTGATACTGTTACTGTTACTGATACTGATTGATGAAGTTGTTTGTTTGTTTGTAGGTAAGTATTTTTGTTGTGGTAATTGGTTTCGATTTGATTTGATTTGATTTTGGTATTGATACTGATATTGGTTTGGTATTGGGTTGTTACGAGTATGTATGGAAAGTACGTACCCTCATGCCCTGCATACGGGACATGGCACGTAGTGGTCTCAGTGCTCTTAACGTTCGCATAGTCTTGAAGGCTTGAATACCACCAGCTCCAACAAGTGAAGCAACGAAGTTGATAAGCGATACCTAGTTTCGATATAGTTCGAATAGTGCCAAGTTTAACATATTTAGTTGCATACTTAGAGATTCTTTGTAAATAAAGCAAAAGTGATTGATCTTTCTTTTTTTTTCGGTACTTTGTTCGGTTTGGTATCAGGTTTTTGTACTTTTTTTAAGTTTTTGGTTTTTGTTTCTGTCTGTCTAACGAAAAGAAGCTTTAAAGAGATTTATCCGCGCCGTTGTTGTTTTATTTGTTGCTGCAGCTGCTGCTCGACAAAAAGGGGGCGGGGCGGGGCGTGGCGTGACAGGGGCCCTATGGGTTCGCAGAACTTACTTGCGTATTACCAATGCGCTCTTCTGACTTAGACAAAACATGTTCTTAAACAATAGCCTAGTGTAGTACGATAGTTGATACATTATATAGTTGGTACGATTATATGTATATATTCTGGCAAATACATAGATGGTAACACTTATAGACGTAGACACATACACACAAAAAACAGGTTAACACATATGCATATATAGTACGTATATGTAAATTACTGTGGGTTCATTTACGATTGGTTTTCGGATTGGTTCGATGTGTATTGGAAGTAGTTTCGGTTCAATCCAAGGGTATATTAGTAGGTATACGATAACTGCTCTGGGTGAGAGACACATACAGAGACGAGAGCTGAGTGTGTGTGTGTGTTTGGTTAGATACGGATTACTAAAATCGGGAAGGTCCTTTTCAAATCTTTGGGGGGTTGGGGACGGCACATCCAGAGAGATACAGAGGTTAGAGAGAGAGAGAGAGAGAGAGAGTTATGACTTTGGGATCTAAGCTAGCTCTGTCTAAATCGATTGTTTCCTACAACGCTTGTTTGCACCACCAGCCGCACCACACTCCACAATGGACCAACTCGGCATGCATGCGCCATGGACGAAACGAAACGATAGACGATAAAGGATAGACGATAGACGAGAGATCGAGAATGGATGTTCCATGATTCGATAGATTCTTCTAATATATACAGACATTACTTTATGACGAACTTGGTGTTGGTCGCGGCGTAGGCAGGAACCTCAATGAGTCCATTGTGCAGTCGTGCGACCTCATCACTAGGTTCTCATTGAAAAATGGCTTATGGCTTTTGGCTTTTGGTTTTTGGTTTTTAAACTGTCTTGATCTGTCTCTATGTTGACACATTTTTGCTCAAACTTTGCTGCCGGACTCGATTGGGTATTGTGGATCCCAGTTTGCATTGGGGGTTGTTGTAGTTTAGCCCCAGATGGAAAGAGAGCTCAGTTAAGTTAGCCCAGACCAAGCGATATCAGTTGGTGTGAGAAAGGGACGCGACTGGAGCGTCTTTGTTTGTTGTAAGTAAAACACTGCCACCACTGCGTATGAGCGATATATCGAATTAATCGACATCTGGTTGTTCTGATTGTACTGATTGTGTTTGAATATACAGTATATATACATATACGAGTAAACGATTTCGATATCTATACAACTAACGACTGAGCGTCGTGAAGTTTTCAAATTGTTTTGGATACATTTTGGTTTGGTTTTACTTCTTTACTTCTTGTTTGTACAATTCAGTGCAGTTGTGGCCCTTTTGCGTAGTTCGCTTGCAACAATTATGGGGATATACATTTGGTATGTACATACACCTATACAGATGGATATATAGTTTCATATAGTTTATAGTTTTGTGCCGCTAAGTTGGAGGCCGTGGCGAGGGGAGGGGGTCCAGTTCCGGTTCAAATTCGTTGTGTTCATGTGGACGTGGCATTGGAGATGGGATTCAACTAGGACTAACTGTCTAAGACAACCAAAACGATCTAGGGGGGTTCGGACTTGGCAACTGGGAGTGTACATGGGGTTTCGAGGTACTGGGAGCGCTAAGCTATCTCTAGTTATTGAACCAAACTACTTATACACAAGTTATTATACGCTTGTACTCGTATAACAGCTACGTCAGCTGACCAATCGTGTTACATGTTTTGTTCCTAACTCTAATTTCAATAAATACGTAGGATTATTATATATATAGTACAGTTTAAAAGCTATGACTGACCTAGGTAAGTATGTATCAATGGTCCTAGAATACTTCTTTAAACTATAACCGTATGCAGCTAAGCTGAAGCGCGCGACGGTAGCAATGGAATACATTGCCTACAAAGCTTCTTAAGGATATTGCGGTTGAGCTGAATTGGCTTGTACATTTTACATTAACTTTATATTTACGCAACAATATGGGTATACGAGTATTGGGGCAATGGTATAATTATATATGTATATAGTATATTTGGTAGGTAGGGACAAACATATGTATGTAGGAGTGATTACATCAACATTAACAGGCAGCAGAAAATGTACAGAACTGGCCGGTATAACACTTAGCATGGCGCTGCCCTGGGCGCAATGTGAGCGATTCGGCTTGGACGGATAGTAGCGTATAACACACACATATTGAGCGAAAGAAATCCAAGTACACCCATAGATACACACGCACATAGATGGCTTAAATATCGATATATGTATGTATGTAGGCTCAGAACACAAAATTGAGAATTGACTGTGATTGATAACATTGCTCGAACATGTATTCAGTGTGTGTATAACAGTTTAGGAGGCGAGGATTTAAGCGCTTTGCCAACGAAGTTGCGATCAATGTGGGTTCCCGAAAGCTTTCAACCGTTTTGTGTTAGTTGTAAACGGCGCTTTGCATTTATTCCAATAGCCGCTGCACCGTGTACAACCAGCTGAAGAGATCGTAGCGGTTGAAGTATAACAGTTTTTGATAGATATGTGATTGAAGATTGTAGAGCTCGCCATTTAGATAGAGCGCAAGAAGGGAACTCTGTTTGTTAGTGAAGCAACAACATTTAACGAATGTATATAGCTATTGAATATTGTATTAGTTGTATATTTAGCACACATACACACATACACGCACGCACGCACACATACCCACACTCGCACACACATGGAGACAACAGTGAATGCGAATGAGGGAAAGTTACACAGCGAGAAACATATATAGGAATTTATTCTGACATTAGATTAGATTAGATTAGAACTTTTAAGGAGGAGAAAGAGCGAGAGAGACACACAGAGACAGCGAGAGAGAGAGAGAGAGAGAGAGATAGAGAGGCTGTGGTGGACGCTACTTACTTTCATGCCCTCCCAGCGCGAAACTGCCCGCAGAGGTCGCAGGGCGCGCAGAGTTCGCATCGAGCGAAAGGCGGGCACATCATCGGCCCCGGACCAGACCGCGGCCAAATTAATTAGCGACAGCTAGATGGGCGATTTAGATTGGCGGGTAACTCAAAACGAAACTCAAAGTTGGATAAGCTATGTCTATAGGGATTATCTATGTTGTATATACGCGTATATGTATGTATGTATGGAGGGGACTTATCGTACTAAGCTAATGTGTTTAACTATGCTAGCCTATGCTAATATCAAACAAATTTATTAAGTTTACTCTTTACTGTTTACTAGTTACTAGATATTTGTTACTAGTTACTTGTTACTTGTTACTAGTTACTTGTTACTTGTCACTAGTTACTTGTTACTAGTTCTTTGGCTTTTTATCATACAACGGTTCGCAATATACAGTTTAGATACAAACTCGGTATGAGCTGGTTTCTCAGGAGTTCTGTCCTGATTTCGGGACGGGGATAAGGCATACAGACTAAAGGCTCAACCGAAAAGTCTTAAATCGTCATCAAGTAACTCAATTCATTTCGGTCCAGGGTCTTGTGGTTGGTTGGTTAAGTTTTAATACGGTTTCGATACGTTCGGCAAATAAAATATATAGTGGTCCGAAAGCTGATTGGGGAGCGATCTACTTGGGTAACCGGTGGACTTACCATGACAATCACGAAATCGAGCCAACACCACGCGTTGGTGAAGTACACTTTGAAGCCGAGCGCCAACCACTTGATTAACATTTCCAAGAAGAATATAACCGTAAATATTCTGTCCATATAGTATAAAATATCCTGCAGTATGGGTCTTTGTGGCAGATGTACATCTTCTAATGCCTGTTCCAGTTCGAAGAGGAATTTCGTCGTATTCGTAGAGTATCGATGAGTCGGTGGTACGTTGATTCGTTGGTGATTCGTTGGTGTTGCGTATTCATAGAAGAAACACATGGACATTTACATTGGCGTTATAGAGTGGTTAGGTGAGTATGAGGTAACATTAGACGAGAACGAGTTTAACAATTATCTAGAAGCAGTATAAGAAGCTATATAACATTAATGAGTATTAAAATGGTATTTAAAGCGTTGCTGCATTGCTGTACAACAGTCGGCTTTTCCATCTTGGTGTTCCTCTTTTTCATTTTTTTTGCCTTTTTTTTCTGATCTTCTTCTTGGGCGGACAAATTAAAGTCAAACGCAATTAAAGAAAAATTTTCAAAGAAATTGAAGACAAAATTCTTGAAATGATACGCACAAAGCGTCTACATCTAGTTCTATATCGAATATCTAGGTAAACAGGAACATCTACAACTAACACTAGCCGATCTACAAGATAATCCAGTAGATCTCTGACCAGGGTTTGCGATCTCACGCGGAGACACAAGCCGTTTGACAGGAATGTGCCTAGGCATAAGAGGCAAACCATTAAAGCTAACAAAATACAATAGTATCTTCTCTCAGTTGTGGATAGTGGGGAATAATATTCAATTTAAGCTTAATGCCGATGGAAAATCTTGATCAGCTCTGTACTGGGAGGCAGAGTAAGAAGTGCCATCGGTTTTTAGATACTTGAAACAGAAAAATCAGATCAAATTGGGGAAGAGGTCTACGCTATAACTATGCTATGCTATATACTGGGTGGATTCTGGGATCGAACTCAAAAGTTGGGTCGGTTGGGGGCGGGGGGTTTTTTTTGAATGAAGCAATCAACTTTGGTAAAGTTTAAGCATGGCTTGATTAACTACATATTCAATTGTTTTGCTTATTTTGAATGCATTTTGAATTTTGAATTAAATTGATAAATTTAGTGATCTGTTGCAAGCTACGATTTGCGTTTTTAGCATTTTAAAAAAGCAAATGACACAAATTTGCAACAATCGAAATGGCAAACAAGAGTCTTGAGTCTGCTTTGGAGTCTTTTGGATTAATATTAATTTTCTTTAAAGGTTTACTTTTTTTCTCGATAAATTTAATTTAATTTAATTTAATTTAATTTTGTAGTTGACTTACCAAAGCTAAGCTACTCATTAAAATCATAGTGATAACAGCTGTTTCAAAATATTTATTTTCAATTAATTGAAAAGTTTTCAGTCGTAAATTGCCCCATCCTTGCCAGAACGGCGAGTCATCGTCACCGGCTAAGATCGGAAATTTCTTATAGTACGAATCGGGGCAGCAATCAGCTGGATATTCATCGAGTATATCCTCGTCGTGTGCATGAATAATGATATCACCGTCGAGCGGGCCCTCCTCGCATTCGCCCTCCTCGTCCAGTTCCTCGTCGAGACCTAAATCCTCCTTGCTGGCGTCGCGCTTCTCCTCGCCCTCCATCGTCTCGGCGCTGCCCTTGTGGCTCTCGTCCTTGAATGGTCGATTCTTATGGCTACCATATGAGTTAATGCTGGCAGTGTCGTCGTCCTGTAAGGACAAACCTCTATGGTTTAGCTCGTGTTCCAGTCTATTGTCTTGGTGGTTAATTGAGTTGCCAATCATCTGTATAGTTATAGTTATACATATATATATTTATATATATCGGTATAGATATTTTTAGTATTTGTTTTTTTTTTTTGTTTTTTTCAGATTTCAGTTCATGTGTTTCGTTATTTTGTTTTCAGTTGGGTTGGTTGTTTAAGTTTTTAGGATTTTTTTTTTTTTTTGTAATTGGATTGTTAAAAACACATATAGACAGAAAAAGTGTCAATTTAATGAACGAAAAAGAGGAATAAAACAAATAATGTAAATCTATGAAATATTCGACAAGAAAGTATTTCTGGGAGAAGTAGTAGGGGTAGTACTTGTAGTTATTATTATTACTCAATTGTGTATGGGAATCGGGTTGGTTAGTAAACACAAATAAGAGAATGCGCACTTGAGCTCGAGTACCATTAACAAAAAATAAAAAATTAATAAATTAAAGAAAGTGACCCAAGCTCAAGTTCCAGTCGAAATTGAAATTCGATAATTTCGATAGGCGATTCGCGCTCGAAAGGATTGTATTTACCGTTGCGTTATTTAGATATTTGGATTTCTTCGGCTTGTTGTTCTTCATGTCGCCGTGTATCGTGAACTCCATGCCATCCCCGATGGCCACCTCCAGTTGCGTCTGCTCCTTGATCCCCTTCTTGATCAGGCCGTCGGCGAGGATCTCGTCGTGGCCCAGCTCCAGTTCGTTGTCACCATGCTCTGCAGAAATACAACGACAAACGCCTTTGCCTTTCGTATCCCATATTCGATCGTAATAGGTTTATAGATAGTGTGTTTACATAATCGGTTCGATATATACATATGTAACGTAACAGAGGTATGGCATTTATATATATATATATATGTTGTTATTGAGTTGTACGGATGGGCAATGACGATTGTTGATCGGTTATCGATTATCGATGTTGGAAAATCATAAAGAGCGAAACGAATTCATAATTCATACAAGCAGTTGCCGTTCGCATTAAAGTTGTTGTTGTTGTTGTTGGTTGTTTGTCGATCGTTTTTGGTTGATTTGAATATTTCAATTTGATTTGAATTGAATTGAATTGATTATAGTCGATTTGGGATGAGTCGAGATTCGATTTCGTTTAAGCGTTGTTCGTTACGTCGGCCGATTCAAATTTGGGTTGATTTTTTTGAATTTTTGAATTTGATGTTTTATGGGAAATCATGACAAGCCATTTTAAATGAAAAGAATGAAGATAGATATTACGATTAATACTTAATTTTGGGTTCAATTTGTTAAATCGATAAGGGCACAGAAAAGGAACACAAAACACACACTTAATCAGCGTCTTCGCGGTTCGTTTTAGTGATTCGTGGCGGTGTCAGTGATTCACATTGCATGGATCTTGTTTCGTATAGGGTATTTAAGGTGTCGTGTGATTGGTTGGGTTGATGTTAAGTGTCTGGAAACGAACGGAGGAGGTGGAACGCTCACAACACAACAGCGAACAACACAAATCGCAAAATGATCAATGAACTCAATAAACTAGTGAGCAATACGTAACTAGGGCGCTTCCACTAGTCAGCATCAATGGGCAAGCAGTGCCTTTTATGCACTGCTTGCCGCATCGCTGTTGAGAATTGAACTAAGGTGTTTCCACTACTCGGCAACAGTGGGCGGCTTGGGTGATTTCCACCGCAACCGCACCAGAGATGCCAACTAAGGAACGTAACTGATCAATTAATTGAATAAGCTGGTGAGCCGTAAATAACCAAAGTGTTTCCACTGGCTGGCATCAGTGGAGACAAGCTGTTTCCACTGTGCGGCAGTCAGTGGATGCAACTTTAAGGTGACGGATGATTCGAGTTGCTAAGGTATAAACAAAAATCCATACATATTACTAATACATAGACAGTAAATCGAACAAATAATAAATTGAATAACGAGAGTAAGAAAAGTTCATAACACTATGAAGGATCAAATCCACTGTTTTACTTTCAATTTATATAATTCCACATTACAATGCGAGTCTAATACTGTTTTCGCTTATTTATGTTTCGTTTTCGGTAATGTCAGCTAGACACATAATTCAATTTGCCATGTGGGAGTTGCTTTTTATTCGAAATATTGAAATCTTCTTTTTTTGTTTCAGCTCGGCCAATTAATCTCCGCTTGCGCTGCCAGCGAGGAATATTGAAAATGCAAATGTACAAGGATGTGGGGAAGTGGTTGTTGTGAAACCAAAACCAAAACCAAAACCATTAACCTAGGTCCGAAATCAAAAGGGTGATGTTAAACAAGGCTTAGTAATTTTATGCTAGATTCAAAGAACTCAACCAAAGTCATAAATACTCAATTGCTAACAGTATTGACGACGAGGATCAAACTAGTTTATAAAATGTTTAGAAACTTGAATAATATGTATCTAAGGAAAATACGTATTAGAGAACAATATACTTTTGGTTTTTGGATAACTGGTACTGATACTGATACAGATACTGATACTGTTACTTTCGGTTCAGCTAAATACAGACTATCTAAGTAATGCTACAGATTATGACGGATACGGATACGGTTACGGTTACGATTTGTTTTAGTTGTTTGTTGGGTATGATGTGATCGGAAATGGCACGACACGGCACAGTTCCCTCAGCGCGACTCACATTGGTCAGAGGATGTCTGAGGTCTGAGGTCTAAGGTCAGAGGTCAGAGGTCGCAGGATCAGTGACCGGCTGAAGAACAACAACACTTAGGTTCAAATCGAACGGGAACCGATACAAACAAACCAAAGAAATGGAAGCAATCTCTCGATCGACATGAATACCAGGATGAGTCTTTTGGTTTTTTCGCTTTACAGATACAGATACAGATAAATGTTTCCGGTGAGTGGTTTGAATGGCTGAGTCTGAGTCTGAGGTTGAGGTCGAGGTTAAAGGTCTAGGTCTAGGTCTAAAAGGGGGGAGGGAGAGGTATACTTGAAACTAACTAAAGAGAATTTTTGCAAATTGTCAGCTAAGAACGTATTTTAAGTTTGGGGATTTCTCCTTTTACAATTAGTATACAGAATGCGAATTGGGTTTGATTTGATTTTTGGTATTTGTAATTGATTTAGATACTGATATTGGTTTTAGATCGATTACACAATTCAATTACTGGCCAATAGTGAGTTGAAGTTAACGTTAACGGTATACGCAATTATATCGTTGGCAATATACGAGTATTACGATTATCATATAATTAAAAGTAGTTTAGTAATTGGAAAACAAGTGGATAAAAACCTTCGCTCCAAATCCAACTGATCTGGTTGGTCCTCTCACCTGATGGTTGATCACTTATTTGATTTGTCAATTTGTTACGTATTAACTTGAAACAATCAGCAATATTACGCTTAACCCAACTTTTAAATCGGCCAATTCGATTGAAGGCCTCGGCTATTTTATTCGTATCGTTATCGGCAGTCGGCGCTGATAAGCTAGATGAGCCAAAATTGGACAAAAGCAAGGCTAAGAAAAGGTTAAGTACCTGCAAGTATACAACATCAATTAGTTAACTGCCCAATGCAATACTTTAAGCTTTTATTTAGGCGATGTATCAGCATTAATTCCATAAGCAGGAAGCAAGCAGCTGCATCGTTTACAAGCAGCTTTATCGAATACTCACCACAAGATTGCCGATGACAACGGTGGCCAAGAAGAAGGGAATGCACGAGACGTCGCCCACGTACATGCAGTCCCACATGGACTCGATCCATTCTCCGCAGAGCACCCGGAACACGATCATGAAGCTGTGCATGAAGTCGGTGAAGTTCCAGCGCGGCAAGTCGCCATCCGGAAAGCGGTCCTTGTGATCTGGTGATGGTTTTGAGATGAATTAGCAACAGTTACTCACACTCGTTCTGTTTTCTATAGTTTAAGTTCGGATATTTGGATAGTTGGACACAGTTTCAATTGGTGTTCTTTATTTCATTTGCATTGGTTTTTGTTTGGTGTCAAGCCACATACAAAAGCGTGTGCAAAAAGTGTTCAGCGCAGCGGGCACTCACAAAAAACGGTGTGTGGTACAGGTTAAAAATGCCATTAAAATCGTACACAAAAAGGAAAAGTAGGAAACCGAAAAGTAACGCACGCCTCATCTCCATCAACATCATTTGATTTTATTGAGTTTTTGAGTTGCTTTTTTTTTTTTAGAGTCAGGCTAGAGCTACGAAAGTGTGTAGCTATACAAAGTTTACGCTTGCGATCGCATATACATAATGCTTAGGAAGGAAAAAATCAAAGAGACGAGCTTGGAGTAAATTAGCTAGGAGAAAAGTTAGTTGCCGCACTTTCGCTGGCAGGAGTACTTACGGAGGACACGGGCACTCAATGATCTTAAGATCTTTAGATCCTAAGCTCCAAGTAAATCATAAATCATTCTTTTATAGTCGCTAGAGAACGACTATGCTGGATTGCTTAGGATGGGGCTTGGTTTTTTAATACGGATACACGGACTGATGAGCTAAGCAGGCCGCAAAAGTAACGAAAACTCATTGGGTGTGGAATAAATTATAAGGTAGCATGGTACGATGATATTGCTTATATATCTCTCGAAGGAATCCAAATGGATGGGGTGTTGCTTTAATCTACATATTTGGATTCCCCCAGTTTGGTGGGCACAAACAACGCAGTAGCAGTACAAACAGACAATGAACAGGTTGATCGAAATAAATAGGGAATACTGGGATTAATGGCTCCCATGACACATAGACACGAATACGATTACGAAAACGGATACGAATACGTACATTTAGTGAACAGAAACACACATAACACACAAATCGAATAAAGTCTGGTATGATAGTTGGTAGTTGGGGATGCGATCGATCTTGCACTTACCATGATAATTCTTTCCGAACAGTTGCATTCCCATCACCGCAAAGATGAAGATGATAATGCAAAGTACAAATGTCAGATTACCCAAAGCGCCCATGGTGCGTCCCATAATCGAAATGAGTAAATTAAGTGTTGGCCAAGATTTCGCCAATTTAAATACACGCAGCTGCAGTTTGCGAATTGATTTCGATTCGATTCGATTTGATTTGATTTGGTTTATTTTTTTGGGGGATCATTCACAGTTCAATTGGCAATTGGTGTATGGAAAGTTGATTCAATCAGATTGGTTAATCGATTATGTTGTTTATTTAGTTAGGAGGATTTGGTTCGATTCGATTGGTTTTGTTTTGTTTTAAAAGCCGGGCAAAGCATTAGGAAAATATAGTGGAAAAAAAATCGTATTTAGGTTATATAGAATTAATCCAAAAAACAATCGCTTTTAATATTAATGTAAAATATCAATTTATATCACACCGATATCAATGATTTTTGAGCCCCATAAACGCTTAAGTACTTGCTATATATGTATACACGTAATATTTTTCTTACTTAGGGTATTAGTTCATTAGTTCCAGTCCTATAAAAGGAGTCTTATAGCGTAACATTCGCTTAAGAATGCTAAAATGTTAAGGATCTCTCTAGGAAAAAATGCTAAAGCAGACATAGTCCGGGCATGATTTTCCGCTAGAATTTCTTGATAATTTTTCATTTGGCAGCAAAAGCAGAATCGTAAAAATATTGACTAAAATCAAACTGAAACTTGTGGTTAACTTAAGATAAAACCGTGCCCAAAGCGTGGCTCTCTAAACGTGTTCTCGGATTTGGCGAATTCTTGATCTTACGTAGGTGTATTTTCAAGACTATGGCTAAGAATTATTATAGGAATTAGGAGCATATTATATAGAGTCAAAAAACGTATGTAAGTTGAATAAGTTGAAGGCAAAAAGTTGGAGAAAGGTTGCACTAAGAAAATAGTTTCATTGCACGCTAGAACTTTGCTTTTTGAATTCGAGGCCTTTTGGTTAACGATTTTGGATGTGGGAGTTGGATACTTGGATAGTTGGATAATTGGATGGTTGAATCTGGTTTAGGATCAGGAGGTTTTTGAGGTTCTGGAGGCTCTGAAGGTTCTCCCAAAGTACCTGTGTAGTTTTTGCCAAACAGCTGCATGCCCATGACCGCGAATATGAAGATAATAATGCACAGGACGAAGGTCAGATTGCCGAGGGCGCCGACAGTGCGGCCCATAATCGATATGAGCAAATTCAGTGTCGGCCACGATTTGGCCAGCTTGAAAACACGCAGCTGCAAATTGGCGGGTCAGAAAGGAAGATCAGAAAGGGGTTTTTATGCGAGCACGAGTACGAGTTAATTACGATTCGATTAGCGCGGATATCACAACAGTTTTCGCCTGCTAAAGTTCGAGATTAGAGTCGTAGTAACTTACTAACTAACTTACTAACTCACTAGACTAATAGAGTTGCATTAACGAAACGAGGCTTACCAATCGAAAGGAACGCAAGACGGACAGACCCTGGACACCCTCGAGTCCCAGCTCCAAGAGTGATAGGGCCACGATGATGAAGTCGAAGATGTTCCAGCCCTCCTGGAAATAGTACTTGGGGCTCATGGCCATCAGCTTCATGGTGGCCTCGATGGCGAAGGTGGCCGTGAAGAACTGGAAGAGTGAAGCATGGATGTTGTAATTATATCACATATATGATATACGTTTTATTTTATTTTATTTTTGTTTTTCTGTTTTTTTTTTTTGCCGAAAATAGATTTTCTCTATAAATATCAGTATTTTGATCAGAACATCCGAAATTTTATTTCTACTTTTCTTCCAATTTTTGATGATGATATTTTGCCAATAACCGTTGGAAAAAGATTGAGATTCTTCCTCTCGCCAAAAGTTAAGCGTCTCTCTCCTTTTGCCCAGCTCCTTTTCTCTTTCTACGTCAGAGCTCACAGCTGGTTGAAGCTACTCAAAAATAGCTGGCTCAGGCACTTTAACTTGATCGAATGCACATTATTGATATTTTCTGCGGCCACTAAAATCACTACTTTCACTTGGTATTTTTAAAAAAAACCCTGAAAAGGTTGTTTGCTTAAGTAGAACTTTTGAGAAGCGCAGAGAAGGGCACCAATTATTTGGTAATTTTTAGTATTAAGTATCACTTAGTATTTGGTATTATTTGGTATTTAGTATTATTTAGTATATACTATTACTTAGGATTTAGTATTATTTGGTATTTATTATTACTTAAAATTTAGTATTATTTGGTATTTAGTATTTTTTAATTTTTATTTATTTTCAAAAATAATAAATATATGTATATATTTTATTTCTTGGTGGCCCAGTAAGCATAGGTTAAACCAAAATACAACGATTCAGCATTCAAATGTAAACATTGCAATTAATAAAATCCTGTTTTATCCTATTTAAATAATCGATGGCTAACTAACTAAAAACCTTTCACATCTCTGCATTTCAGATTTTGGGACGTGCAGAACGAGAACAACTGCATTAAGGTGGGTCGGGGTCACATGTCGCACGTGAATTCCGTGAAGTTCTCCCCGGATGGTCTTTGGATCGCCTCTGCTGGTCTGGAGGGTTTCATACTCATCTGGGACATACGAAAGAGCTAACAGACAATGGAGTTCATAGCCGATCCGCCGGTTACGGCCATCCCGCGAAAAATTTATCATTAATCATTAATTAATGTATGAAACAAATGTTGGAAAACCTCGTTATTGTGCCAAACAGTGCATAAATTCTTACAATCTGGATGTTCTATTTCATTTATTTCAGTGACAATGGCGAGTGCCTTTTTGTGCTCAACAATAAATTGGTAAGTGAAAACACATACTCTTCAAGCAAATTAACAATATCGTTTTCCTGCGTTTTTAACCTAAAATAATCAGTTTTTTGGCCATAACATTAAAAGTAATGAGCTAAATACGAAATGTCATACCTCGTTGAATTCGTAATTAAATTTCCAATTGAAATGTGTTCAAAAATGGGGACTCCAGTTTTTTCACATTTTTTGCAATTTTTAATGATGTTACCCCTTACAAAAAATGCGAAAATGTGGCCAAAAATTATTTTTACAAAGTCGGTCAAAAGGTGATTTGCCTGGTTAGTATTGGTAATTAGGAGTACAAAAATGTAATTCTTTTAACTTTCTGACCATTTTTAGCCAAGTTATACCGAGAATACCAATTGAAAATATTGAAATTTTGGCGAAAATCGTTTTTCTGTTTTTGTGCGTAAATAATTATCAGTATTTTGATCACAGCATTCGAAATATGGACTGCCATACCTCTTAGAGGTATGTGGGTGGGATGTAAGATGGTACTCACATAGTTGCCACTCTTGAGCACGCGCTCCATCTCCTTGTTCATATCGTGGTGATCCATCGCCATGAACATCGTGTTGACCACAATGCACAGCGTGATGAAGAGCTCGACGAAGGGATCGAAGACGATGAGCGATACCCACTCCTGAAATTTCAACCAAACCCAGCAACAGTCCCACACACAAAACACATCGATGCCTTTGAGGATCACTTCGAGTGCCTTGTCTTTGAACGTCGGCCCATCCTCGTCATCGTCCTCTGTTGGGAAATAGTAAACGGAGACTGAACCATACAAAAATTTGTTATTAGTGGTGATTTGACCAACTTTGACTCAGCCAGATTGCTTTTACTTTAGATAGTTTTCATTCGTTTTCATTTTTTGTTTTTTTTTGTATTTTGCTTTTTTTTTTTTTGTTTTTAATTAATTGTATTGCTGTTTTAGTTTGTTGAAGCTCATTGCATTGGATATTATTCGTTAAGCGGTTCAAACGGTTCAAAGTTTGTGTCTTGTGTGAAAGAGAGGCTTTGGCTTTGAGATACTGATGCTCAATTCTTGCTTTGCACATTGCACATTGCGATAACGAAAAGTTTGTACGTAGGATTGCGAATTTGTTTTTACATTTTAGAGGTACTATATAGGTATTAACTCAACTGAACTACTTGGCTGTGAATGATAGATATTCATTTTTAGAGCTGGCAAGCTATCAACAACTACTATATAAAAAAATATACTATCCTTCCAGCTTTTATAATACAACACATTTTTAAGAGAAATTCATTTCAACACAGTCTATCATTGTTTAATTACTACACTAAAACTAATATATTTCGACCTTTTGCCACCTTTACGTTGGGAATATCTTGACTTCGGCACCCGAAGATTTTAACGCCAAACATGTCGGCACTTCTCTACTAAAAGCTGATCGAGATCTATATGCGGCCAATTCTGGTAACGAACTACTTTTTGACTTTCAGCTGGAATAGGTTAGTTCCTCTTCATAGGAATCCATACGGACATTTGGAAAAGTCACTAATAAAATACTATTCGAATCATATTCCAATACAATCGTTGTTCGGCGCTTCAATTACCAGTTAAATTAGTTCTAAGCATATTGTTTATAATCATGAAATCATTAGATAAGAGTGAATGTGATTGGACTAAATAATGATCTACGAACTGATCAACAGAAGCATGCTCTTGTATTAACAAATATACTGTTGTTTCTTATGCACTCTATTACGCCAAAATTCAAAATAACTACCAAATACGACAAAATGTACTTAAAAAATATAATTATTTATCTAGTTAGGAAATTCTCTAAAATATACAAGTAACTAGTTTAGGCATGCAATAAAAAAATAGTTAACGAAAGTTAAAACATTTAGCATTGTAACCAACAAGGGAAGAAAATCGAATTTTGCGATTTACTTGTTTTACTTGAATTTTATTAGAATATTTTTGAAACTTTTTGTCTAATTGAGCCTCTTGAAAGAGCAGCCTTTGTGACGACACACTGTCGTGACTGGCAGGAAAGGAGATTTCGTCACCTCTCCGGCTGCTCAGTGTGTGTGTGTGTTAATTGTCTGTGTGTGGGTGAGAGCGGCAGCAGCGTGCGAAATGCGAATTCTTAACGTTTCTGAGAGAGAGAGAGAGAGAGAGAGAAAGCGGAGAAAGGCTTAAGAGAGCGCCTGCTCTTCCGCAGTACGCGTGTGTGTGTGTGAGTGTGTGTGTGAGAAAATAACTCTAATTATTTATGGGTGTGTGGCTGTTTGGCTGTGTGAGTGTGGCTTGCTAACTGCACTTCTTAAAGTTTTGGAACGGACTGTTGTTTTTGTTTGTTTTTAAACATTTGCTGTATTGGTTTTGTCATTTTTGCTTGTTCGCTTTCTTCTGTTAGCATCAACGGCATTAAATAAAATGGACGAGTCAAAGAAGTCATTCATTGGAGTATATATATATATATATGTTTGGATATATATGCATAGGTATATATATAAAATAAGTTGCTTGTTTTTTCAGCTTAGAACAAAGGAATTTAAAAGAGAAATCAAAAATATTTATATATATGTATATATAGGTATGCACGCGAGGAAGAGTTTAAATGCAGAACAGAACACAAAGGATAATAAAATATATATGTATAAACAAAGGCAACGCATCGTTCGCTCTTCGCCGGCGGAAGTGGGGCTATCGGTTAATGGTTATTGGTTATTGGTTATCGGCTATCAATGGAGGGATGCACAGGATGCACACGATGCAGGCCGCATGCGAGCTCTAGGAGCAGGACACACTGGCACATTCGCTTCAGTTATCAGTCAATCAACCAATCAATCAATCAATCAATCGGCCAAAGGACTCGGCCAGGCGGGGTCACAAAACGCATGCGAACCGATAAAATCAAAACATGACTGCAATCAAAATGCAAAATGAAATGCATAAAACATGAGGGCAAATTAAATTAAGTTTTTGTCAGGACTGCCAAGTTGGCCAGGTCAATGAAACTGTCACTCCATTTGTTTTTTTTCTTCTATTTATATATTATTTTTTTAAGAAATTGGTTTGGAGATGATTTTAAGCTATTATGCTGTTTTTTTTGTAAAGCCAAAAATTGAAATTGTTGAAAAGACAAGAGATTGTTGGGGAAAATCGACTGGCAATCTTTATTTCCCGCAAGGCTGGTTTACAGTATTGTATTTACATGATAACGAAACAGGAAACGGAAACGAAAACCAAATCGAACAATGCACATGTAAGGTTAACACAAAAGAGACGACGATCGATATCGATTGGGATGCAAGAATGTACAGAATGAACGGAATGGATATTAATCGATAGTAAACAATTACAGATATCGGTAAGCTTGTATCAATGCACTTACCACCGCGATCGCTTGCCCGACTGTGCCGACCAGCGGCCTGTTCGATTATGTCATTCAGGACCATCACATCTGAAAGGAGCAGAAGGCAATGGGGGGTTATCGTGTGTGTAATCGGAATAATGGATGAAATTGCATTTATCCTTGAATCGTTAGGCATTGAAAAGATTTAAGGGCATTACCTATATAAAATATGAAATCGATATTACCTTCAAGAAAATCAAAGATTAAATATATATGCTTCGAAACATAATACTTATCGCATATACATATATTAAACAGGTGTGTATATCGAGCATATCCTACCTTTCATGTCAACCACCGTTTGTGTCTGGACGGGCTCGATAAAAGGATTGTCATGATGTTTAATCTTGCCAGCTTCGTCCGTGCACTCCAGGCCAATTTCCTGAAATTATCCAAAATAATCGGTTGTTCAGATCAATAACAATCAATTGTCTGTAAGTGGGGCTAAAGAGGCTTACGTAGTCGCGATGATCGAGCTTGTGATTGGTGTCCAGGCAGGTGGTGCCGCCATTGGTGGCGCCCACTGATTGATTGCGTGTGTTGCGGTTGCGCAATTTGCTCTCCTTGGTCATTGTGCTGACGCCCATGACGGCCATGCCGCCGAGTAGATCGCCATGTGAGGTATACGATATTCGGGACTGATGCGAGGTATACGATGAGTGCCGAGAGCCTGAAAGGAAACCCTTGTTACTGTCATGCGTTTAAGGCAGAACAGCGCATCTAGAACTTACCTAGATTGCCATAGTACACGGGCACTATGATGGCCCCATTCTCCTCGGACATCGGGGTGACGGCATTCGAGTCGTCGGCATAGGGCAAGTGCTGCTGGGCATCCTGATATGTTGACAATACCAATGGCTTACGATCGCTACCGGGTATACCAAAGCGGCCACGCCCGTTCCGTATCGTGTACTGGACATGGTTACATGGACATGGAATTGGGTTAGGTTAGTTCATCTGATTTGGCCCCATAGCATCCACTTGCGCACTCGCACACACACGCACCCACTCGCGCATTCAGTGAAGCCACACAGCAATGTATATTATATATATATAGTATATATTTATATATAAATTGATATATAGAGTTATTACAAAGTAGTTATACGGCAGAGAGCAGTAGTAGGAGTTGGTATTAGGTGGTATTTGCCGAGAGTGGTGAGAGTTATGACGCGGGGTATTCTTCGCCATACTAGACTAGACTCGTTATCGATGTGATTGAAATGAACAATTATAGACAAGAATAACGAAATCAAGAGCGGAAGAACAAATCAAATGATCTGGCCACGAAATCAATGCAGATTGCCATATCTGAGCTGATTTCGGATATTTTCAATTTGGTTAAAGAACGTAGAGTGAGAACGGACCACAGTCAGACTTCAGAGGATTACTGTGTCATTTCTTGCTTTATACATAGGTATTTTATTGTGGTTTTGCGTATACATAGACGTAATACTTACAGAGAACCAAAACGAGAAAACAAGAAAACAAAGAAAACTGATAGGATAATAAATCAAAGGGCAAAACGATCAAAAGAATGCATATCGAGACATGACAGTGAGGGTGATCGTGACAGCGACAGTGACAGTGACAGTGAGCGGTGACAGTGACAGTGGTTGCGATTGTGGCAGTGACCGCGTAACAGTGACCGCGAGATGAGTGACATCCGGACGAGAACTGTTCCCTTCGACGCCCACTGCTGAGATCAAGCTAATCAGGTTTAAAAGTGTACAGGTGTACAATGGTATAATAGTACAATGGTACAGTTGTACAGAGGAGGTACAGAGGACAGAGGTACACAGAGACAGACACACTTACAACCGAGTACAGTTAAGAGCAGTACAGTTAGTTAGACGACTATACGTTATAGATGGATATGCACGATAGTATACATATATAACAGTATATATATATTGAGGGATATGAAGATACAGCGATACACAAAACAAGGCCAAACAAGGAAACACAATTATCGAAGAGTAGAAAACAATAGAAAACATGTAGATAGTAATAGACGATTAGGTGAGCATGACTATGTGAGTATGGCTATGTATGGGGCTATATGGTAATGCAAATGCGAAAGCCTATCGATATGCTTAGTGCCACATATGTATATGACTCTCGTATCCAAAGATGATCGGGTATTACAGATGTTTCAGATCGGATGCTACGCTAACTAGTCGCTTTAATGTTGTTGGATTGTTGCATTGTTGGATTTGATGAACCAAGGACATCGTTCAGTGCTGAATGGAAACCGATCCGAAAACTATAGATATGTACGGTAGATACTGCCTACGAGATACGATTACTTGGCTAAGACTAAGACGGTGACTTTCAGTCTCAGATGATCGACGAGTGGAGTGTGGCTGTTGTGATTTGTGAGCTGTGATCTCTGATCTCTGATGATCTATGGCCAATTCCACGGATGGCCGATGATGTGGGGTGTATGTGTGTAACGCAAATCCGTGTCTGTGTTCGTGGAGATGGTGTATCTGTGTGTGGTGTGGGGCGTTCGAGTGTGTGTGTGAGTGTGTGTGTGTTGGGCGCTTACCTTGTGAGAACTACGTGATCCCCTGCGTATGTTAAACGGTGAACCAGGTAAGGATAAGGATGTCTAAGTTTTGTTTTTTTTTCGATTTTTTTCGGTTCGTTTTCATTTTTCATTTGTTGTACAAACAAAGTATAAATAGAAGAAGAAAAAGAAAAAATGAATCAAATAAAATATATATATTTCTCGATTGCGATTTTATTATCTATGGATAAAATTGTATATTTATATTTTGTACAAAAACATTTTTGTCGTTTTTGGGTTTGGCATAAATTATTTGGCTTGGTTGTCTACGATTTAAAGGAAAAGTTATTACTTGGAGCGTTTTAGTTGTGAGAATAACGTGTGTTTTGTATGCGATTGTGTTTCTGTATGTGTACATTTTGTGTTAATATGTGTGTGTTCCTTTTAACATGATAAGATAGCAACTATTTTACATTTTGTAGTTTCGTGAACGGTTGATTTGAGTTTAAAATTTGTGGTGTGATTTCGGTTCTACTTCAGCGTAGCGTTTGATTAAAAAGTTGATTCGTTTAGCTAGATATTTAAGGGTCGGGTTTTGGAGAACTAAATAACATAAATGTTCCAAACAGGGTTATATACTTATACAGTTCTTAGATCAAGAATATCAAGTCATATTAACCAACAAAAGAGAAAACTTCAATGGAACAATACGAAAAACGAAAGGATTTGTATAAACGTTGATCGGGAAAATCGGTCCCACTGGCGTAAAAGCCGGCCCAATAATGAAAATCATAATAATCGAAAATCAGAAACAAGTGTTAATCGGTAAGTTCTACAATCAACTCTAGGCAAATCTCTTCCAAACTTCGTACGGATGCATTTCTAGTTTCAAATCACAACTCTACTGCGCTTTTGATCTCTTTTTTCGTTGCATACTCAGCGGGGCGTGGCAAAAGGGGCGGCTAACAGATCGAAAATGGGTATATGGATATATATATCATCCACACGATATGTCTGGACGGATTTCAGCGAGTCCTAATCAGACTTTGATTTTAGTTTTTGGCTGTGTACGCGTGTCTTGTTTCTTGTCTGTGTGAGTTCGCTTTGGTTGGTTTAACAGAGCCAGACAGAGAGAGAGAGAGAGAGAGAGAGAAAGTTGGAGAGAGAAAGAGTGTGTGTGTTGAAGAGAGAGAGAAAGAGAGTAGGAGCGAGAGAGAGAGAGCAACCTACCTGAGGCAACTGGGGACTTATCGATATACGATCAACGGTCAATCCCAAATAGTTTCTGCTCTCATCGAAAACTATCTGAGGCTGCCCTGAGCAAAATTGATGGTTGGCAAGAACGAGCTAGCGAGCGAGCGAGAGCGAGATAGCGATAGCGAGTTATCAATCAGTATATCGGTTAGGTACATATATATTGTGTGAAATAGTGTTTTCATTTCATAGTTATTCAAGGCGGTTCATTGCTGTGTTAGCGGGTTCATAACTCAAACGGAAAAGCCGAAAACTTTATATTTTGAGCACCCGAGCGTTTGCCGCTCGACAAAGGGAACCGCTTACTATCGGTTATTGGCTATCGGTTATCGCGGAGATCCTCCAATTGCGCGCGTGTTTTGTGTAAGTGTAGCTGTGCTGAAAAGCAAACGCTTGCCATATGCCAAAAAGTCCGTGTTTCGTGAGAGGTATATAGCTAGCTTAGCGATGAAGAGAAAAATCTATGGTAATCGCAATTGGTTATCGCTCGCCCGATAGGTATAGTGATCGATTGGACTCGATTCGTTTTGATTCAATTTTATTCTATTCAATCTGGTGCTACAAGCACAAGTGGCAACTTTTCTCCAATCAATGGATTCTAATCATCGGAATTTGATTGTGGCGTGTGTCAACTGTTATATTTGTTATACATTTATAGATGCTATAACGGGAAATGTAACGTTCGATCAATACATGCAATGGTTATGCAGCCACAGAAATTATCAAATCCGAAACTCTATCGTACAATATCATAACGGAACGTTAAACAAAAACTTATATTGATACAGGAACTGAACATCAACTCAAAGAAACCATTGATCGGTGGCTCCTTAGCCAGGAATCGAGGATAGAATGCAGACCAACCGAAATCGAATCCAAAACAATAGTCGAAAATAAAGTCAAATCAAAAAACGAAAAAGCACGGTGGTTTTTGTATGGGTTCAAAGCCTTTAAGCGCAGGTCCAATAGTCAAGCCAAGCTGACGAATCTGAAGCTTATGATTTTTATTGGTTTTCTTAGCGTTGCAGAATGCGATACGAAGCCAATTGTCAAAGCATCCATAATATATGTAAATACTTTGATAAGGAGTTTTCCATTTTACCTAAAGCATTCCGAGCAATGACCCAACCAAGATCGAAACAAAAATGATAAGGATAGTACAAAATAACTGGAAATTAAGAACAAAACTTAAACAAATTTGAATTTAAATTTGAAGCTACGCAAATGGAAAATCATTGTCAAAAGCTCCTACAATAGAACTTGAAAACTGTCTGGGAATCTATGTATTATCCCACCGACACACACGCACACACAGGCACTCGCATGCACAAAACGAAACGGAAATCATAGTGGGAAACTAAAACCGAAGTATGATTAAAGAGTAAGAGTTATAGATAGAGGTTTAGATAGATAGAGATAAGTAAAAAGGTCAGAGTACATACATACATATCGACACGCACTAACACTATTTCCATATACAGGTATGAAAGGATTCAATATCTAGTTGCATGATCATACGGGTAAATTTATACAGCATATAAGGCACGAAATGTACGATCCAATCAAAAGAGGGAGAGATCCAACAAAATGAACAAACTAATCCAACAAAAATCGACGAGAAACGAGAAACGAAATGATAGGCGATAACTGGATAACTCAGGTTCGATAACAATGCAATGGCAATGTAACGATAGCGGTAACGGTTACTATAACTGTAGCTTTTACTGTAGCTCTAACTTTATCGGTAGCGGGGCGACGCAATTAATCGATAGCTTTTGTAGGGAATCGAGGCTGCAACGCAAGCTGAAAGTGGAGCCCAGTGATCGGTGATCGATAGGCGGCGATCGGAAGACAAGATCCTTGCAGGGGAATCGATTAGAATAAAGAAAACGCAACGGAAAAGCAACCTAACCGAGGCCAAAAGCAACGCAAGCCAACATATATGTATGCACATATGTATGTATATAATAATCGATGGGCCGTCGGGCCAACCAAACACAATTCAAGTACAGTTAACACATCTAGGTCTAACGACATTGGGTACAGTAGAGCCCAAAAACGCAAAAAGCTAAAGGGAAACTGAAAGGAACCGAAAGCAGTATCGAAACGAATAGGATTTGTATGGAGAAACGGAATAGGACAACGATAAACGAAACGTAAGGGGAAGCTCGTCAAATGGAATCAAACGCAAAAGAAGGTAAACGTAACGTAACGTAACGGAACAGTACGAAATGGAACGGAACACAAAAGACTGGAATGGAAAGGAAGGTAAAGAAAAATGCTGCGCCTGCGCTCGGAATACTTACCGTGCTCACTTTACGAACTTTGGTAGCTTGGTGTGCTGTGGTAGGTGCTGGTTGTCTTTGTATAACGCTCACCGACTCCGACTCCACCTCGACGCTCCGAATGGACATCTTCTCCTTGTTGTTGTCATCGTTGCCCTTCTCGCCGCCAACAAATAGCTCATAGCTGATGCAAGAATACGTCGGACTCTTGGCCATCTCCGGATGCAGTGCAGCCTCTTCGGCGGCAGCCGCATCCGCTGCTGCCTGAGCCTGCGCATTGGCCCGCTCCTCCAGCTTGGCCGCTTTGGCGGCGGCAGCTTCTTCCGCTTCCTACAACAATTGTGGTATTTGTGGTATTAGCGATTATGTACAGTCCCATCACTCCGCAATCTCACACATCCGGAGGATTGGAGGATTGGTGGATTGGTGGATTGGTGGATTGGTTTTTGGGTTATTTTCAGATTGGGAATGGGATTTCTCAATTGGGGTTTTCGGAACTGGTACATTACGAAAAGCAAAACTACGAAACTACTTTGATCGGTTACGGTTGATACATAGGTATACAGATCAAATAAAACCATAATCAGTAAGGTGCTGTGCTGGGGTTGTTTAGTTTTTGTATAGGATTTGGGTTAGGATGGGTTGAGGTCTCAGGACTGGAGCTTATTTGATACATATTTATATGGATATTAATATATATATATATATATAGAGAGAGAGACAGAGAGATAGTAAGTATAGGTTGTGAGTAATTTGATTTCTTCTTTTGTTATTTCCGTTAATCGTTTTGTGATTAGTGACAGGATCGGAACTAATGGTGCACTAAAATCATAAGTAAGTACGAGTATATCTCCAAAGAGTTTACATACAAGATTATAGAATATATAATAGTATACATGGAGAGATAGAAAAGGGCAAGTTCCAGGAACTTTGAAAGCTAAATGGTTTGTGATTAGGACCAGGTCCTACGAGTATAACAGTTACTGGATGACAATATCAGACGGAACCGAGCTCGACATTTTATGCACAATGATTGAAAAGTACAGGATAGACAGAGTAGTTTTGATAAGATGTTGCGATAGTTTTGATTAGTTGATTAAGTTTCATAGACAGTTAGCTAAAGCATACGATATTAGGGCATACGATATACGATATACGATATACATACGAGTAGTCGATTCAAATTCATATTCATACTCATAATCATATTGATATTGATATTCACATGGTACATACAAAAGA
The DNA here is from genome assembly GCF_016746365.2 of Drosophila yakuba. Classification (NCBI taxonomy): domain Eukaryota; kingdom Metazoa; phylum Arthropoda; class Insecta; order Diptera; family Drosophilidae; genus Drosophila; species Drosophila yakuba. The sequence continues at coordinate 10,894,805 of NC_052526.2, forward strand.
AAAAAGCAAGTCTGTTGTGGTTGCTGCTGTTTTCGAGTCATTGGTACGGGTAGATATTCTCAATATTCGATCGAGTTCCGGCAGCAATCGAAATTGAAATTATCTACCGCAGCTGTTGTAGTTGTGTATGGTAGTATGGTAGTATGGTAGTAGTATGGTAGTAGTTAGCGGTTCTGTACTGTACTTTTGTCTGTTCTTGTCCCACTGCTTGGCACTTGCATTGCTGCAGTTGCAGTTGCAGTTGCAGTTGCAGCTGCAGTTGCTGTTGCAGTTGCAGTTGTCTGGGGCAGCTGGTCTGGGTGTCTACTTACACGTATCGCCTCCTCTTCGGCAGCCTCCTCTTCTTCGGCCTTCTTTTGCAATTCGTCATACGACATGGCAACAATGGCCAAAATCAAATTCACAAGATAGAATGAACCTAGGAAGATGATGACTATAAAGAACAGCATGTGCCATGGTCCGGCGGCGCGCAACACCAGCTGGTACAGGTCCTCCCAAAAGTCCTGCGTCATCAGCCGGAACGCGGACAGGAATGCCCAACCGAACGAATCGAAGCTGGTGTAGCCGTAATTTGGATTCGGACCAAACCCCTGCAGGCACACGTAGTCGTCGTCGCATTGCCTGGTATCGCATGGTATCGCATGGTATCGCATGGTATCGCATGGAAAGTGGATAGTTGACAAAAGGTGTTTAGAATTAGAATTTGATAAATGCAATTCGATTTCGATATTGTACTTACCCCGCACCGGATATATTGCCGCACAACGGAAATGAGATGCCCTCGTCCTCGGAGTACCAATTGGAGCTATTGCGATTGTGATAGTCCCAGTTCTCGTCGGTCAGATTGCCCCAGGAGCCGTCCAGCGGGAACTTCTTGATGCACTTCTGCGTGAGCACGCCCATGTAGATCTGTAGGCCCATCAACGCGAACACCGACAGGGAGAACATGGTCAGGATTATCACATCGCGCAGATTCTTCACCGATTCGATGACGGCGCCGACGATGGTCTTCAAGCCTGTTTATGGGATATTTCATTGAATGATAATGTATATTTAATTTATATTCATATACATATTAATATTTATAAGCTAGTTAATAGGCAGATTCCATACCTGGCACAATGGCTACGGTTTTAAGCGCTCGCAACACCCTAAACGTTCGCAGGGCAGCTAGATTACCTAAATCTATACCCATGGTCACATAACTGCGGTTCGGATATAGATCGTTGATTTGTTGGGGCAGCAGTTACGGCAGGTTCAGTCAGATACAGATACGGATACGGATGTACACACATAGAATGTCATCGAGTATTAGTAATTAGAGTGCTATAGGCATGCAATTAGTTTATTCAGTTTATTTATAGAATTTGCTTCGATTTGATATTCGATTCGATATTGCATTCGATATAAATTACAAATGTTGTGGGTTCATTATTCTTTCGTTGTTCTTTGCAAAGCAATTAACTTAAATAAAACGAGTGAGTGTGTGTGTGTGTGTGTGTTTGTATGAATGAAAGTATATGTTTGTATGCCATAAAAAGCCCAAATGAATGCGAACTTTGACATATGCCTCTAAGCATAGGTACTAAAATAAATAAAGCTGCGACCCGGCCACGTTTATTACACATTTTGTAAATTAGCTTCACCTGGCCCACTTCCCATTTCCCGCTGTCCATAGCTCACTTTCCATTTCCCATTTCCCACTTTCCATTTCCCACTTTCCATTTCCCGCTACCCATGTCCACCGATCAATTTTCCTTCTCCGTGGCTGGCCATAAAAAAGCATATTAATAGAGCCTGCTTAGCCCCCGACCAGAAAGTGCTTCCCAGTGACCCGTCGTACGTCATCCTTTGGGAATTCTCTCGTTGCTACCTGGCAGGTGGGTGGGTTAGTAGGTGAGTGGGTGAGTGGGTGGCTTGTGCACCACACACACCTACGGAAAGTGCCACTAGCAACAGTGGTTCCATTTATTTTTCATGAATATTTATCGATTTGTCTGCCATTGCGTGCACTGCTGTCGTATAATTGACCATTTTTTTTGTTGTTGATAAATACGGTGGGCAAACGGCCAAAATGTAATAAAAAACAAGAGAGAACGCTATAGTCGAGTTCCCCGACTATCTGATACCCGTTACTCAGCTAGTGGAAGGGAGAAGGAGAGTCTTAAACACAGTTTTTGGCGGTTTGTAGGCGTTATAGTGGGCGTGGCAAAAAGTTTTTTGGCAAATCGATAGAAATTTACAAGACTAATACAAAAATGAAAAAATATCAAAACATTTTTCAAAAGTGTGGGCGTAGCAGCTTTGGGCGGTTTGTGGGCGTTAGAGTGGGCGTGGCAAAAAGTTTTTTTTGGCAAATCAATAGAAATTTACAAGACCAATACAAAAATGAAAAAATATCAAAACATTTTTCAAAAGTGTGGGCGTGGCAGTTTTGGGCGGTTTGTGGGCGTTAGAGTGGGCGTGGCAACATGATTCGACAAACTTGCGCTGCGTCTATGTCTCTGGAGTCTGTATGCTTAATCTCAACTTTCTAGCTTTTGTAGTTCCTGAGATCACAGCGTTCATACGGACGGACAGACAGACGGACAGACGGACAGACGGACAGACGGACAGACGGACAGACGGACAGACGGACATGGTCATATCGACTCGGCTATTGGTCCTGATCAAGAATATATATACTTTATATGGTCGGAAACCCTTCCTTCTGCCTGTTACATACTTTTCAACGAATCTAGTATACCCTTTTACTCTACGAGTAACGGGTATAAAAAGTTCAGAGATCTTTCGATTGGATCTGAAGCTTAATTTCGAAATTTATGCTTATTAACATGGCTTTCATTTTTTCAGATCGCCTAGAATTGCATGTAGTTTTATTTTCAAACATTACACATAAATCGCCACCCCTTGCGTATACGTAATATTTAAGTAATTTGCACCAAATTGCGTATACGCCATGTTGGCCATGTTTTTAAGATGCAATAACACGTATACGCAGCGTGGTCGGATAGCTGCTAATTGGATAGACAGTTCGATTTAACGAGCTTGAAACCCTATTTCTGGCTGAATCCTGGGCTTTCGCGGAAAGTGGCCTGCATTCGCCAACTCTGGCTCTCCGCGAGAAAAAATAGGCGGGGGGAAAATGGAAAATGGGAGGAAATGCAGAATGCTTTAAGCCGGGAGCTTTAAAATGTCGTGCCTGGCATTGACGAGCCAAGGCTGCGCGTCCTGGCGGCGCCACCAGCCAAATGTGCCGCACGACATATAGTCGCCTCCTCCTCCCTCGCTCCCCTCGTTGGCCACCCAGAAAAATACAAAAAAAAAAGGAAATAAGAAAAAGAAAAAAGTATGGCAAATAGACAGCTCCAATAAATGCTTAAAATGAAGCAGAAAGCAATGAAATGGAATTGTCACGAAACGACAAAAAGAACAAGGCAAAGCGGCAATCCCAAATACAAAGAGGAAAACAAAAAAAAAAAGGAAAAATGGGAAAGAAGAGAAGAGAAATATAAACCAAAAGCTGGGAAATGGAACAAAAATTAACTTGAGCGACCAAAAATTTGTTTATGGCATTTTTATGTGTGCGTGTGTGTGAGTGTGTGTGTGCCTGGGAAATAATCGCAGAAAATCCTGTCATGTGCCATTGTGTGAGTGTAAGTTTGAGTGTGATTGTGTGTGTGATTGTGAGTGTGAGTGTATTTGTAGAAGTATGTGTATGGTTGGGCGCGTCATTAGAAACGGCAAAAATAAATCAATAAAAATGCTCCGTTAACACGACTTTTTTTTTGTTTTTCCCCCCATCGCGTGTAACGTATAATTCTATAGAATTTCTATGGCCATAGCTGCTTTTCTTGTGGCTGCCCCTTCTTTTTTTCCCTTTTTTTTGTTTTTTTTGTTTTGCCGTTTTTATTATTTTCCAACTGCTGACTCTAATGAATGTAATTCCATTTGCTCTTTGCTCCTGTGGCCCCGTTCATTTTAATTCGGCTTGAGTTCCACTTTTTGAATACTTTCGTTGGCCTCTACGCTTTGATTAATTCGGAAAATTCCCCCGTTCACATGTACCTGTATTTATATTAATTCATTTTATTATTGCCAAGTCAGCCAGTAATTGCTGCGCTAACAGCAATGCACTTTACTTTGCATGGTTTCATTTATGCTTCTATCCTTTGGCATAAGTTAAATTTTTTCGTATGAAAAATCCATGACATTCCTTGTCCCCAGGAACATATGCACATTTTTGATGCCCCATGAGTTCTTTACGATTTTCAACTGTGCCGTTAGCACAGTTTGAGCTCATTTCTGGCATTACAGATGCTGATAGAACACACAGCAGTCCCTTTGATTGCATTTAATGGGCCAGAAGCATGTGCATGTATGCAAATGCCTGTAAATGTCTGTAAATGCCTGTAAATCGGTTAACGCCGCATTCCGCCTTCTTGTTTTTTTAATGTATTTTTCACTTTTTCGCTTTCATTGATTGACTCAGCTGGATGCTGCTAATTGCCCGACTCCCACGCACACTTGTGCATGGGTATATACATGTACATGTGTATGTGTTGGTAGTACGAACACGATTATGTTAATGAAGTGTGCACGTGTGTGGGTGTGTGTATGGTTTGCATAAATTGATAATAATAATAAATATTATAAGCAAATAGCGCTAATTTGTAATCAGAAGTCAACTGACTGTAAACTTGAAACGGAAAATGAATAAAAAAAAATTCATAGAACAGAAAACATGGCGTGGGAAAATGGGTAGAAAATTCGGATTGAGTAAGTGTTTCGGCTTGGGTGGGCTGCTATATTCAGATTCGTGTGACTACGGCTTATACGATGGATGATTCAGTTATACGATACGAATACGAAAGCAAATCGTAAGTCAAAGGCAACGCAAAAAAGAAGAGCTGCTCCTCATCGATGATACATTGGTGCGAAAGATACGGCTAGGCACCAAAAAAATACATTTATTTACAAATGATTTCGTTTTAATAAAAGTACTGCCTCATGACTTAAAAATGGTTATAATTTCGTTTATATTTCAATATTTTGTTGGTGCCTAATGCGGTAATGCAATGGATAATTGTAAGCGTGATATACGACGAATGGATGATAATTCAATGATATTATTCAATTGAATTAGGTAATATATAGTATTATATATAGGTTTATATAACTCACGCTAAAGCTATTACTACGAAGTCCAGCCAATTCCATGCATCTCTAAGATACGTAAACGGGCATAAAATGAAACCTCGTGCCATCACTTTAACAGCTGATTCAAATGTGTAGATTCCGGTGAATATCACCCTAAAAACGAATTGAATTTCGAAATGCAATTTGTTGTTTGTTGTCTTCTTGGCTTTTATGCACTTCAAATGTAGCTTGAAATGTTGATTTTTTTTTTTTTGGATTTTTGATTTTTTTGTTTAGACTGCCTTAGAGCCTTAGATGATGGTAAGTAAGAAAAAAGAACGTGAACAACAGACACACAAAAACTAAAACCAATTGTTAAAGGTTGACCAAGAAAATAGAAATAAAAGTTGTTTGCAAGTGGTGGACAAGTTGCGCTTAAAAGTAGGCTACACTTCTTCTGGCTCCCAATTTCGCTGCTCTCCACAATTGCATCCAACGTTGTCGTTTACCATTTGCATTTCGGTTAGTTGTCGTCGTCCAAGGATTTACCGAAACTTCATTGTTACACGTACTCGTTAAAACTAACTTAAGTGATTAGCCTAGCCATTTGCATCAGGTTGTGCGAATGATGCCACAACCTCAACCAGCGATAGTATCTGCATTTTAGATTCACAAATTGCCTTTGCTTTTGTCCTAGATTTATGTGCTGTCCTACAACAGTCACCTTCACTCACCTAGCAGTTCAAAGAGTCAACACACACACACCAGGAAAATGTATCACAACAAGTTATATCCATACTTATTCAAAAACTTTTGCTAAATAATCAGTAAATTCACTTAGAAGTGCGTAACAAGTTGTTGTACTTTCGCTAATGACTTAAAAACAATTGCTTCCTTACTTTAATAACTTAAATCTGCTACTCAAACTATTAAAACCGAAACTTTGCTAATTGAGTTTCTGAGAAGTATTCCAAGTGATTGAAATTAACCCATTATATTCCATAATCACAGCAGCATTGCCTGGGTGCAGAGGTACTGAAAGAAATGCCTAGCATTTCGCATTCCACATCAAAAGGACACTTGGACTATACAAGTGCTCGAGCGTCCTAATTACTGAATTGCAGATGCAGATAGACAATTGTCAATGTCAATAATGGTTAATACTTAACCACAAACCGCTTGTGTGTTTGTGGGCGATGCTGTTGTGGTGCTGTGGTGCTGTGTGTGTGTGTGTGGAGATCAATAGGCCGACCTTCGGCCAACTGGCCACCTCACCTTACCCTCACCCTCACCCCCTGCTGTTATGCCCCCCGCTGCCCGGTTAGCCATTTGACAGATTTCAGCCAGCATTTCAGACACTGCTCGTTGTCCTTTGGGCGCCGCAACTAGTTTAAAGTCGCTGCAGGGGGCGGTTGCTGGGAGGGTGGGGTTGTGGGGTGCTGGGAATGCGTCTGACCTAGGCCCCAATGCCTGTGAAGGACACTTGAGCTGTGTTTTAATTGCAGGTATTATGTCTTTCTTAGGGGCCTGCACAAGTGTGACCCCTGCACCGTGGAAAACAATGGAGCAAATGGTATTCAATCGGTGGGGTAGCCAAAGAACAGGAGCTTTATATAGGCTTTAATTTGGAATAACTCATTCTATCTTCTAAAATCAGCATTTCTGATTTAGTTGGCTTCTATCTGATATTTAAGTTTGGTAAGTTTGGCTTCTATCTGATATATAGAAAGCTGATACATGGGAAGTTCAGTGGAGAATACAAAATGGGCCTGCAAATACACTGCTGTTAGTTGCGGAATGTATTTCTCTCTCTGCATCACTCTCTCCCTCTCTCTCTCTCTCTCTTTCTCTTTTTCTCTCTCTCTCTATCTCGCTCCCACTCTCTCGACCCACTTTGAGAAGGGGTCCTCTGGCTTTCCTTTCCTTTCTCCGGTGGTTCCGCACATTCATACTTTCCCTTTTCCCGGTGTGTGTGCGTGTGTGTTTCCGTGTGTTGCAAGTTATGCAGCACCTGCTGTTTAGGCATACCATACAATACCATCCCATCTCATCCCCTATTTCCTCAACCCTCCAGTGCGTGCAGCCCTTAGCCAAGTTCAAGTGGCGTTTCCGCTTGCACTTCCATCTGGCTATCTGCTATCTGGATATCTGGCTATCTGCTATCTGGCAGCCATCTGCTGCTCTTTATTCCTATGTCTTCAGTCTGTAGTCTCTCTCTATCTTAGGGTGCTCGATTCTGATACCAAATCTGCGACAATAACTTTGATATCAGCTAGAAAAATGACGTAACTCTTTTCACTTTACATATTGCTTGATTGGCGCTGTGCGCTCTCATCAAAGCATTTTTGCTCGCTTGGCTTTCCTTAAGTTCTTTTTTCGCTAGAGTTTACTAATATAGTTAACCTATGTACAAGTTACGGCTACGTATACGCAATGCTTTTCAATTGTTGTTCTATGATAAACGACTTCTAGATGAGCACTAATCGAATCGATTCTAGCTAAATGTCAAATCGATTGCGAGTCGACTAAGTGAATAGAGAGAGACAAATGTCCTGTCGAAACATGGAAGTTCTATCTATTTATAATTTTATTATTAATATATGTATCAACTGTTCTAAGGATATGAGTTTTCTAAGTCAGCTAATTACCACACAAAAGTCTACTTTACTTTTACCCCAGAGCGATTGGCAAAAAGTACGATACGAACCCCTTATGCAAAATGGTATATTCTCTAGAACTAAATTCGATTATACGGGGGATCTTAACTAACTTTATATAGTTCTAAGTTTACAATGATTTACATAGATACGATGATCGAAACGAACTAAGTTATTTTGCTAGTTGGAATAATTTTGGGGATGTTTTAGTTTACAATAAGGTATACTTAATACATATTCTTGAGCAATTTACATAAGTTTCATCTATGGATATAAATATATAAAAATTGAAGTTGTATGATCTAAGCGTGTGTGTGTGTGTAGGGTAAATATTAATAAACTAGGTAGCTAGGAGTTAACTACGGAGCAAAGTTACTTCGTTTACAAATGATATAACGATTGAATTTAATTCGAAACGTGAACAAACCAAAACCAACCAGCTCGACTGGTTCGGTCCCAGCTGGACCTCTACGAGTACCCGATGTTCGGGATCGGGATCAGGATAGTCGGTTATCGGTTCTCGGTTCTCGGTTATCGGTTATCGGAGGGATTTCGATTTGGATGCCCAACCGCGGATGGACTAGCGAGGCGAATTTACAGTTGAAATGAATCATTTGAATGGATCTGAGATTGTTATTGTTGGGACGCGAGTGGTGGCTCTATGATCGAGTTATCGAATAGTTATCGAACGATCGAATATTGTTACGCAAAGTTACGCACGACAGAAACGAGTACGGATATGAGCATATACATCGATACATATGTATAGTATATAAATAGTTAGTAGACTGAAGTTAGGTATGTATGCAGTTTGATGCGATAGTGGTGTCATATCATACAAGAGCAAATGCACTCAACGGATCTCGGTTCCCAATGAACTGGTTCCCAATCGCTGAGTGTTCGTACCACTACTAGAATGCATCATGATAACAAGGTTCTCTTACTGGAAATGCCTTTAGCTACCTAGGAAAACTTTACTTTACTCGACATCGTTACCTTCGCCAGCGTGGGTCATAAAGATTAATTAGACAGTTAAATGGTTTGCTTTTTTTTACATATAGTTATAGTACATAGGTTTGCATATCGATTGCACTTTGGTTTGTTGCTGTTTTTCGATTTCTTTTCGTTTGGCTTTTGTGGAAATCATAGAGGAAAGAAATTCAAGTTTCACCTAAATACACATCTCCATAAATATCGAAAAAGTTACATATAGTATATATTTTTGTATAATATATCGTTTAAATATAGTTAGGTATGTCGATTATATAGCACATAGGTATATAGATGTTTATATACTTATATGACTAGTACAGCGTATAATTAATAACATTAATCATAAAAGATTCATAAACAAAAGACGGAAAACAGAAATCAAACGAAATAAGTTTCGAAAATCAAATGTATCTAATGTAAAGGGAACCAAATCAAGTGTCTTCGGTTGGGAATTACACTTATACGTACATATAGTAGTATGTGGTTAGATAAATTAGATATATGGGTATGCATATAGGGCGGCTGACTGGCTGGGCGTACTTACTCAGTGGACTCAACCGTGGGCGTTGTCGGCATTATCATCAGGATGCAGTTGACGAGAATTGTGGTGATGATGAATAGGGAAAATAATGGATGCACTAGAATGTAAATGGCCACACGACGTATCGGATTGAATGGATCGAGCAGCCACATTGCTTTTGATGCAGAAAAGCGAAAAATATCTTTTCCTTTGCTTACAACTACGAATGTCTGCAAGAGAGCGTTGATATATATTGCATGGGATCAATATCGTTGGCATACGCTTGGGTTATCTATCAGATTGGAGTACGGAAACTTACCAGTACATTGCTGTAGTAGGGATCGATATCCTCGAGAGGAGTGGAGGCCAATTCCGGCGGGAAGCTGCCCTGCAATCGAACAGGTATTGGCACACCCTGTTCAAGTGTAGGATCCGGTTGTGGACCTTCATCCTCGTCCTCGTCATCATATCGGATCTGCACAGAATGTTTTGGTCAACAATACATTAGCAAGGACTTTCGTATAAATCGCTTATAACACCATTATCACGCGGCACGACAACTGAGCCCCGAATTGATAACTCAAAACTCAAAAACGGAATTGAAAGTATCGACAAATCATAAGTAGGTTGGGCAACATCAATTTCAAGCGCTTTGGATTCGAATTGAAAAATTTCGCGATGGTTTCAGTTTTGCATATCATTTGCTTTGTTTCTATACATATATATTTATATACATATATGCTATAAAGGGTATTGTTACTATATATATATAAAGTATATATACACGGTGATAGAGAAAGCAAAGGGATGGGAGACAGTTTGGAGTTTTGGGTTTTTTTTGGGCAGATTGATTTAGCAGATTGGGTTGGTATGCAAAAGTAACACCAAGTCGCTTCGACCAATATATCTGGGTTACACATTTTTTTGGGCGCTTCGCCATTCGAATCGTTTCATCTTCATTCCGATTCATCATTGTTTTTGCTTTTTTGTCAGGTTCAAAGGTACGGAAATAAAATGGAACGGAAACGGAAATGTTCATGGAAACGGAAAAGGAAACTAAGGTAACCAGTGTTGGACAAGGTCCTTTTCCAAGTGTGTGTGTGTGTGTGTGGAAATACATATGTGGCATGCCCTTTAGGAACTAAAAGGTGTGTCCAGTGTGGGAAAACGATTAGCTAGAGTGCAAAAACACTAGACACTATACTACGCTTTACGTTCTACGTTTTACGGATTGGGATTGGAAATGGGAATGGGTTACATAGAGGATCACAAGCAGGATTCTTGGGTGGATGGTACTCAATGTCGTATTGGGTTTTCCCACTTCCATTTCTGATTGCCCAGACAAACATTATTGTTGCATGTTGTGGCAACTTTTAATTGCCGTATGACAATATTTGGCCCCAGTGACGACTGCCTTGGGTTCGTGGGCTACCATACGATACCATACCATGTCATACCATGTCATACCATGGCATACCATATACCATATAGCTCTCTATCGATTTCGGTCAGACGCGCTAAGTCGCAACTGAAACGTAGCAGTTTTACTTTCCACGGATACGCGGACACGTGCAATGCCAAAAGCAATATTAAAGAGTCCAGAGCCAAAAGCACAAGAACTCTAACGTCACTTTATGAAACGTACGTATCGTTCGATTCGCCCTCTCGCTCTCTCTTCATATATATAGTATATATAAAACATATATAGCTATAGCTATAGCTATAATATATAGCTGCGACCCACTATATGTACGCGATAGAGAACGAGTATATGCCACAGGCAGAAGAGGGAGGAGCAGGCCAGAAAGCGAGAGGGAGAGGTAGAGCGAGAGGGAGAGTGAGCCACAAAAGGAAAACTAAAGGAAAAATTCCATAATAGTTGGCTTGGCGTGACAATTAGATTGTCTGTGTGAGTGTGTGTGTGTGTGTGTGTGTGTGTGTGTGTGTGTGTGTGTGTGTGTGTGGTGGAGCCGTGGCTTTGACGCAATTGCGGCACTCTCACCACGACACCAAAACCACACGGACGACACACGGACACGGAGTTGGTGGTTCGATGGGCATACGAGGGGCGGTGGGCGTGCCTCTTTAAACAGCCAACTGGAGTCTATATTTAAACTAATAAAAGGCAAGCCGCAAACTGGAGCGACAGAGAGGCAGAGCGACAGAGAGGCAGAGTGGCAGAGTGGCAGATGGTTGGATATGGCAGCCGGTTTCCACCGGACACAAGTCGTCCGTCCTCGCGCTTTCGCCATTCCGCGTACCGATTACAAATTTATGACGCATTCCGTGGACGCAATGGTTCGCCATTGAGGTTAGGTTGCGGTTAACTAACCGCCAGTTAAAGAACATTATCTTGTCCAGCCATGGAAATTAGATGGGAAAATTCAGGATTTGCTAGGTTATATTAAAAGCTAAGGGGGTTTATAAATAAAGAAATATTAAATAAAGGGTAGAGCATTTAAGCGAGAGCTTGGGAAATCAATTTTCCACAGTGGATATTCAAAATAGAATCGGTATAGTATCGGATACATAGATACATAACGATTGCAATTGGAAGAGTGGGAGTAGAAAAGGATTCGTTGCGTGGGAGGGGGGGGGGGGGGGGGGGGGGGGAAATAAAGGAATTAGAGAAAGTAGCTATGAGAGAGAAAGTTTTTCATGCGCCATGCAACGTCAACCACAATCACAACGACATGCACACACTCCTTAAGCACACGCACCTTCACACACACGTAGGTACATATGTACACACACAGGCACACCTTTAGCGAGATAGCAAGTGGGGGGTTTTTGTGGAGTAGAGAGGTATACTGGATTTGGAGCTGGATTTCTGGGGTTCGGGGTTCATTCTACAGTATGTCTGAAGCCAACTACAAATGATAGTTCAAACCGAAACGTAACCGAAGCTGATAAACCTATGATAGTGATATTCATATTCATATTCATCTAACGCTAGGCAATAACTAACGCAAAAGGCCGAGCCCCAAGATATTGCTGGGGAAATGGGTCTATTGTATTGAACTACATGCTTTGTGATCGATTTGGGTTTTGGGTTTTTAATCCCAGCAATATTTGGGGGTTGGGTTGTTTGTGGCCCTAGCTCCGAATCAGGCTGTGGCTGTCCTTGGATGAGATACTTTTAGTTACTTTGCGTTACTGTGAGATACTTTGACATAGTTTTAGTTACTTTGAGATACTTTGTCTGGCACTTACTCGATTCACCACCCACAACTTACAGTACGCTGGCCATTGGTTGACTCATCTGTTTGCTTGACTTCTCCTGCGTTTCAGTTTCAGTTTCACTTTTAGTTGAAGTTTAAGTTTCTGTTTTGTTTTTAATTGGTTTTCATGTAATCGTTTCTATCGTTCGGAATTTACATACGAATTTCGTCGGATGCGTGGCAATGCAAAAATTTGCGCTTAAGGGAAATCTTTGCGTATTGCTCGCCGCATTGAAAATCATCAGACATCTGCATAGTATGGTCAAAAGAAACGAGTTCCTAGCCCTGCATTTCAATCCCTAGCACCTAGCAACTAGCATTTACTTAAAGGGTTCGGAGCTGCATGTGGTTTTGGGATCGGGTGGTTAAGTGTATATATATATATAGGCATATATGTCTTACATCTGCTCACATTGAGAACATCAAATAGTACGCATACACACACAAATTACTCAAGTATTAGCCGGCAAAAACATATACAGATACACATATAGTAGATACGGTTACGGATACACCTAGTTGGGGTCCTTGTTTTGCCATTAATATTTCTCGATGCACCCAAGCCAGGACATTATGCCGTATCTTTGCGTGTGTATTAGTGTGTGTATTAGTGTGTGTATTAGTGTGTGTATTAGTGTGTGTATTAGTGTGTGTATTAGTGTGTGTATTAGTGTGTGTATTAGTGTGTGTATTAGTGTGTGTATTAGTGTGTATGAGTTTGTGTGTTAGCGGCTTTGATTCCTGCCTTGGGGCCCTTAAGCTCCTTAGCCACTCGAGGCACTCAGTGATTGCGGCGACTCCACCTTGATAAGTAATTGAAGCCGCCGGGCAGTGTCAATAACTATGGCAATGCCAAATGGCAGGCGGCGGGAGACAAAGGGATATACTATATACTATATACACATGTATCCTGAAGCGGTATATGTAACAGCAGTAGTGAAAAGTAAAGGAAAAAAGCCAACGGTCAGCCGAAGTACAATGAAGGTCCTTGCGCGGTTTCTGCTCTAGCTTCAATGTTTTTGTGGAGAATCGGAGGTTAGAGGTTATAAGCAAACCAGATCTTCATTATATACAAGTTCCCTTATTCGATCCTGGGCAATAATCAAGCTAAAAGGTTGCACAAAAGCACAACTATCGGACTGTGAATGTTATAAACAAGGAATAGCGAGCTGCTGCAAGGATCCACAAGCAAAAGCTGAGAAAGGCAATAAAGTTGAAAGCGTATTTCCAGCTGCATGGGAATTGTTGGTCTTGTTTTTCTATTGAAGGGTGAGCTTTTGGGTTTTCTTTCGCTTGGTCTTATTCGATTTGCATTAAGATATAGAATGGCAAAGATATAGTACGAGCTTGCGATATATATAGATAGATAGGCTACACTTATAGAAGGGATACAAAGATACATAAGTTGTAGATACTGGGTACGAAATTGGTAATATACACAGATACATTTATATTGAATCTGGGGTACACACACACACCAGTGTGTGTGTGTGGTGTGTGCTGAAGGGACGGGGGGCGGGGGGTTCTGGATCAAACTGGGCTAAGTGGCGTGGATTGGCTGGCTTGATTGGTAAGTTGCAGCAGTTGCACAAAGGAAACGAGGCAACAACAACAACAACGGAAAATGGCAAACGGAAAATTGTTCGGCTAAAGGAAAACGATTTGTGGCAATAAAATCGGAACTGAAAAAGCCACCAAAATAAGGTGAAATCATAAAACTTTTCCTTCGATTCAGATTAAGATTGAGATTGAGATTCTCTCCCGAGGCGTATGTGTGTGTGTGTGTGTGGGTGTGTTTTTCAAAGGTCGGGAAGTGTTGGGTGGAAAATTGGTGGGTGGGTTGGTGGTTTGGGTTTTTATTTGGGTGGTTTCTAGTTTTTTTTGTTCTGAGCAAAATCTTACTTCTTTTTGTTTTTTCTTGCGACCATATTGCGGCTGAAAGAAGATTCGGATTTGGTATTTGGTTTAGGGCATTCATTACGAGCATTTATCAAGTTCAAGTAAAAAGTAGCGTAGTAGTAGAGTAAAGTTCACATTCATGTTCGTTTTGGATTTAGATTTGGATTTTGATTTTGATTTTGGTTGGGTATTTCGTAATTTGTTTTTGATTGCATTATGCAAGCGCCGAATTTCGAATTTCGCATTTCGTCATTCATTATTGATCGTTTTTATACAGTATATTGATATTTATAAACATGGTAATATTCATTTTTTTTTTTTTTGGTCCAGACAGCGGCGCGCAAAAGTTTCGTTGAGAGAGAGCGTTCAAAAAGTAGAGAGAAAGTTGTAAATGAAACGAAAGAAGAGTACACGAAAGAAAAAACAAACGGTAGAAAGTGGTTATGTAGGCGAGCAGTTTTCAGTTTTTCAGTTTTTTTTTTTAGTTTTTCAGCATTATGTCAGGGGATAATACATATGGGATATCGTATACGATATTCGAATACGATATCTAACAATTTCATTTGCGCATCCTCGCAATGCAAAATGCAAAATGCAAAATTCAAGGATCATGTTTATCTGTATATCATGTGTTTTCACTGTATTGATTCTCCATTGATTTCTATATATTTCTATAGCTAGTGTTGGTTGAGTCTGTGTTTGCATTTTGTGACTGTTTGTTTTTTTAATGGGTGCTCAGAGGTCGAAGGTCGGAGAGGGACAGCGATAGAGATAGAGACAGATACAGATACAGAGACAGAGACAGATACAGAACTAGACTTAAGATTGAAAAGTTGAAAGTTAAAAGTGGAAAGTTTGTTGAGGTGCGCATGGGCTAAGTCGTGGCTTTTCTATGTGTGTGGGTGGCTTATGACAATGCGCTTGAATGGTTTTTACAAGATTTCATAGCTACGATCAGTTTGGGTCGATGCAGCTATACTCTTTAATGGATCCATGATGGCACATATCCTCGTTGGCAATTGCTGGTGCTTCAACTACAATAGTTGGCATTTCGATTTTCTGATTCATGGAATTTTGGTGCTTTGCTTTCTGCTATGAGTGCTGCAGCAAATAGAATCCTTGCCTTCATTCATTTACATAGTATTTATTCATTTCTTGCCAGCCTCCATTATTAATAGCATTAGTCTATACATCAGTATATATTTTTGATTGTCGACTCCATTTGTTTTTGAGTTTTTGATGATTCGATTGTTGATGGTCTGATATTAAAACTGAATACTGGCACTAATGATTGGTACACGTATTCACAGGCGAGTAGACTATTTACAGGACGGAATACCAGAAGATTTGCTGAGTGTGCTGAGACAAGGAGGACATGGGTTTCATGGACATGGACGCAGACTTGGCCAGTGGTTTCTATACCCAAGCCATTGAAGCTGGTTAAATGAAATCGAAAGAAATCGATAATTGATAATCGAAACGAAAATGAAGAATATAACTAAAGAGTTTGTAGCCGTCGACAAGTAGAATACGATAACGCTAACGATACGACAATGATAATGTAAAATCGTTTTTGGGGTTGCTGGCATTGAAAATAATATATGTATATGTTTACGCAATAATACAAAACAATTGATTAGGTAATCGGAATTAGGATACACATTAGAACACATTACGAAGCCAATGGGTTACAGAAAACACAGTTCTTACTCTCCAAATAGATAAAACAAGTAAACAAACCAACAAACGAACAAACACATACAACGATTATGGCAGGAAAGAATTTTACAGATTCGATAGTAATACGACGTTACGATATCGGTACGTACAGAGCATATAGGTGGTTGGATTTTTGGGTTAGATTTTTGGGTTATATTATGCTGAATACGAATACAAAATACAAGGAGTACATACAACCAAAGAAGTAAATCAGAAATCAAAAATCACTGTACTATTCTTTTAGACACTTTTACGTTTTGGAATTTTGTTGAACATAAAAATGAAGAAAATGAACTTAGAATCGAAACAAAGTTCGTTAGGTGGACGGTTATGCTGTTCTATGTTCATGTACTTGAGTTCAGTTGTAATGGGGTCTCTTAGCTACGATAAAAGATAAGAGTGGGTGAAATGATGGCTGAGATTACGGAAAACAGTAGACAGTAGACAGTTAATAGTAGAGGTCCAGGTAGATGGGTCAGAGAAAGATACATAAGATCTGCTTGGTTTGCATTTGGGATTGTTCGTTTACGGATTGGATGGCGGGGCTCAAGCACAGTGGATATTAGGGTGACGTGACTCTGAGATACATACGTATAACGATCGATGGATTCAATGGGTAGTAGCTGAATTTACAGAGGCGGATATGAGATACTGAAGGGGTTTTTAGATGGATATACGAGTATAAAGAGAACTGTAGACACAGAGGCATTTGATATTTGATATTTGATATACAGATACGTATACGGAGGATGACTGCTTGTGAATTGGATGCTTTCTTTTCATGTTGATAACTTCGGGTGGATATGTGTGTGTATGGGGTTGGTAAGTAGAACATATTCGAGTATTTGGTATATATATATATTATATAAAATAGACGTTCAGGCTTAAGTTGAAGCACGAACAAAAGCGCACAGTAGCGGCAATCGGTTATCGGTAATTGGTTATCGGCCATCGCTGATCTTAAATCGATCTGCAATCAGCTTCGACCGTTTGGCATTCGATCTCAATTGGAAGTCAATTCACTTAAGACGTAGAGAGAGAGATACACATATTGATACTGATACGAATACGGATACGGATACAGATACAGATACTGATACAGATACAGATAAAGAGTAGTAGAGTAGGCACACAAAATGGAGAAAGCTAAGCGCACATTCAGCTAGAAATAATTACCACCTCTCCCTCGGCTCTCTTTCTTTCCAGCTCCTTCTGCTTTTCATGTTCAGCGGCAATGCGTTGTTCGATTTGCACCAATGATTCGCGGGTAAAGGGACGGAACAAACTGCGTTCTTCCTCAGATATCGAGTCGGAATCTTCTGTCATTGTCTATGCGGCCAACGATGAGAGCCTTAGATTTCCAAGGCCTGTGAAAGAATAGAGGGAAAATATTACTAAACAGAAATTACTTCATTAATAGTATCTTATAGCAAAGCTTACAGTGCTATTATTAAATAATAAAAACTTCAATGCATTAAGTGCGTAATTAATATGGGTTCATATAAATAATGATATATATTATACTTCTATAGGGTATACATGGGGTTTACTTACATGAGGCACATGGATGTCGCCTGCTACATTAAAGCTACAACTATATCCGAGGCGCCATGTTCGATTAGCGCCCGCCGCTTAGCACGATGCTGCAAGTAGATAATGGGTAAATTAAACGCATTAGTTAGAGCCAGAGCCACGCTATTAAAAGTTAGTTATAGATTAGCGAAAAGGTTGCGACCTGAAGCTAGCACATTGATCCCACGGAGAGTGGAGAGTGGAGAGTGGATGTCGAAACCTCAACAGCTGACTAATTGGATTACCGCAGGCGGCGATTCGCATTAAATGAAATGCAATCAAAAGTGAAATGCAACAAACAAAAACAATGGCCAATCAATAAACGCCAGCACGCACACGCACGCACACACACACACACACCTGCGTTTTTTGATATCGCGACGTATGCAGCATTTAAACTACGGGAGACTTTTAAGCTAAGGATTTGAGAGAAAAAAATGGGATGTAGTGAATTGAGCTTTATACTTATGACTTTATTTGCGCCGCTCGCCTGTTTTTGATTTTATATTAACTTTAAAGAAATAATACAAATAATATGAAATACGCGTTAATATCCAATGGGATCTAGATTCGGTTACTACGGATGGTCCCGCGGTATTCGGATATTGGGCTTACATAAGCAGCCTCCGCTAAGGTCAAAGCACTCTTTTTCGATTTGCCAATCCGGCTGCGTGTGTGTGTGTGCGCGCCACTGTGTGTATGTGTGTGTATCGAGCATAAAAGTAGGTCAGTTCGATATTTCGCCACACTCACTCACACACACACACGCTACACACACTCGCACACACACAGCCACAGAGGCATGAAGCATAGGCAAGCGTTCTCACACACACACACAGAGAAGCAGTGGATGTGGCAAAAGGAGCATATATTTATGTGTGTCTGTTTCCATTCATGACACTCGCAAAATCCTGTTTGCCGAATTAATTTTTGGTCATTCGCTGGGTCGATGAGTCATGCGGAAAACCGCAAACAAAAATTGAAGTACAAAAGAAAAAAAACCCCGAGCCGGAATTTGTGTCAATATGCAAATGACACATGGCAAACACATGAGCGAAACGCGCTGAAGTTTTCCTTAGCCCACCAAGGTATCGATTTGGCGTTGGAACACAGAATATCTGTTAGCTTATTAATTGTTGAACAAAATTCCCATGGAGAAAAAGGACTAAAAAGGCCAAAAAAACAAACAGCAAAAAACTGAACGAAGTTTGCATGTTGTTAGTCAATGAATTTTGCATGGGAGAGCGCAATGGGCTGGCGAGAGAGAGAGAGAACCAGGACTCTTACTCTCTTTCTGCCTGCGCCGAGAGAGCAAGTGCTCCAGCGCTCTCTCCTTCGCACTCTCTTTTGTGTTTGCCGCCAACAAACACGGACTACAACAATACACTTTTTGGTTCCCTTTTCTCTTAACGAACCTCCATTCCATGTGTGCGTGAGCCAAGGAATTCCGTTAGGAAGTCCCCCTCACCCTCTCCACCTCCACCATTCATTTTTTTTCTCTTTGTCGGTTCGGTTCTTTTTTGTGTTTTGTGGCAGCTGAAAGTTTGCCCTCCAAAAGCCAGCAAAAGGTTGTAGCCCAAAAGCAAAGGGGCGTGCCAGTGGGCGGGACAAAAAGGGGCGCAGATACCCCATTGATATGGTCTTGAGGTCGGGCCTGGTTAACTGGGATTTTCACCAAGGACCAAGGACCAAAGAGGCATGACATAATCGAGCCAAGTTCATCAAGTCGCCCACTGCTCACAGCTCACACTTTTCTAGCTTATTCAAATATTGAAATACATGCGAAAGACACAATTGATTTCCAAAGTCTCTTTGCCATGCAGCGTAAATTGCCCATTTCGGTATGCTACATTAAATGGCAATCGATGGGAATCCCAAATGTGGGTTTGTAAAAATCTTTCGATAAAAAATAAGTAAATGAATTGCTTAGCTCTAAAGATTAGTCCAAAATAAGAGTTGAGTTTATTAGCCTGTTTGCTTTAACATTTGCAGTATATGTTAATTGTAAGAATTCATCAGAAAAGTGGTTTCAAGACTCGAAAGAACGTTTAGTTTTAAGAATTCAAGATTATTATAAATGAGAGTGAAATAATTGAAATTCAACAAAATACTTTATCTGGTTGGGTGTAATTATTATTAGCGGAATTACAAATTCCATGAAAATGATCGTAAATCGCCTGTGAAATCGATTTTTTCATTATTTACGATTACTCACCGTTAATCGATGTCTATCGATGTTGTGCCTGGCTGCTCGCTCTATCCGCTGATGTTGTTGTTGCAATAGTTGCTATTGTGGTTGTTGTTGTTCTTGCTGCTTTTGTTGTGAGGGTGCTTGCTTGTATTGTTGTTGTTGTTGCTGCTGCTAAGAATTGTTGCTGCTGTTAACTACTGTTGTTGTTGTGGTTGTGGCTCTGGCTGCTGCTGTTGCTGTTGTTGTTGTTGCTGTGGCTCACACATTTACGGGCACCAACACACACGCGACGCACTCACACGCATATGCATACATATACATAGATATATATATATATATATATATATATATGTATACTTTATATAAATATTTATTACGGAGACGAAGACGAATAAAGTTGAAGCGGTAGAACAAGTAGAAGATGAATTTGTTGTTTGTTTTGTTTTGTTTTGTTTTTTTTTTGTTTGTTTTTTGTTTTGTTTTTTATATTTGTATTTTTGTTTGCTTTTATTTGCTTTGGTTTTGTTTGTTAAATCTGTATTATCATTGGGTAATTGAATTGGTTTTTTATATAATTTTTTGTGTGGTTAACAAGACGACGCGACGTGTTGCCAAAAATTTTCATCAAACGTTGCGTTTTGTTCCCAGAGCTGTTTCAATTGATTATTGTTAGTATTAATATTATTTGTTGTACTAATACTACACCCTACTACTTTCTGGCTAATAGTATTATTATTATCAATATTATTTGCGGTTTCTCTTGCGGATTTTGTTTCAATATTGCCAGCGAACAAGTTGTTGAAACCCATAAAAGGTGACAGAAATAAAAACAATATTATCGGAAGGACAAATTTCGAAACATTTTTATGGCACACTAAAAAAAAAGCCTAGTATTGTTTGAATGCCTTTAAAGTATTTGTAATATTTAATATTTATTTCTATTTATACGTTGGCTTTTTATTTGTCCTTGTGCTCATCATTTGGATTATTTCATTAGTTTATTTGTTTACTTCCAATAAACTTGTTATATTTCTTTGATAAATATTTAATATTGGCTTGTAAATTGTACATGCTTCTCATTATGTTTTAGTTTTACACACTTGATGGCTTTCACTGAGACACTCGAAAAAAAAACGTTAAATGTGCACACTCAATTTGGCAGCATAATGTCTCACTGGTTTAGATGCACTGTAAAAAAAAAAAAGTGAGGCAGCGCGTTGCGAGTTGTTTGTGTTTATGCAATTTTCGCGCGCACGTGAAACGCAGAGCACCATTCGAAAGGACACAAAGGACTCGAAGGATACGGGAAAAGTCGAGCACTGAGCACTGAAGTAAAGTTCTTACATTGTGGAGAACTCCGTTTTTCGGGCGAATAAGGCAGCTGTGCGCCGTTTCGCCGCGACTTTCTTTGATTTTTCGAATTTGCCGCAAAAAGGAGCAGAGTGTGTGTGTGTGTGAGTGTAAGAGGTCCTTTCGCCCTAAAGCATTTGCCATGATGAATATATGTATGTATAACCACCCAAGTTGTTGTCAACACAGGTTTTGTTGTGCTACTTTGCCACCCTGTTTTTCGCTGCTTATCCTTTCGCCCTTCGCTATTCCTCGCCATTTACCACATACTCCTCGTACTATTCGCCTTCGCCGCCACTTGTTTTTTTTTACACTTTGGTCACTTATTCTATTTTTAGGTCATCACACAGCGCTGCCACCCGAAAATTGCAACAGTGGGCGATTATTTTTGGGCCTTTGGCACCAGTTGGACTGGTCAAGTCCAGTCCAGTCCGACTTGCGTTCATAACTAATGTGGCCCGAGTATATGGAATATATGGAATATATGGAATATATGGAATATATGGAGCAGCAGCTATAATCGCAAATCATGCTGACCCGCTTTTGGACGCAGACCAATCGATCCGATCCGTACTTTATCCAGCCCAGCGGTGGCGGGGTCACCAAGTCACCAAGTCAGCAGTCAGTCCACCCATTTGCACACACTTAGGAACTGCGTTTCTAATGTCCTTACAAATGAACATGTATGTATAAACAAATTGAAAGCAATGGAGTTTCAGTGTGTGTGTGTGTGTGTGTTAACTGGATTGGGGTCACCAAAGCGGGCAGTTTTTGTAGGCATTTTGGTAGTAATGCTTTTCAGCGAGAGCTTTTCTTGAAACTGCTATAACTTGAAAGAATAGTAGCACTTAAGAAGTTACCATTTGGTTACCTTACATTCTAAATTATTAAATGAAATGTTTGCTATAAATCATCATTTCTGGGTAACCTTTAATGTGCCAATTTCCCAAAATCCATGAGGTAGCCAATGATTTCGAACTAGTTTTGATCATGAGCCTTGGCCTTGCTCCTAATTGAATTCGCAGTGAGGATCTCCGCGGACATGCGACATTTATCACAGGTCGCAGGACGCAGGACGCATATGGCAATATTACCGAGAGAGCACAATCTCCTTATTGGATTGCGTCCTGATTGCAAGCCCTTGGGATTCGCACAATGGAAGCCAAAGGCCAGAGCCTTGCACACATGCCATTCGACTTGGGCTTGCTGGTTTGCTTTTGACCATTTGCACGTCACGTATTTAATAATTTATTTATGCAGCAATTTGGGTTATGTAAATTTTTTATACCGAAAACCCAACAAAGGCAAAGGGCGAGCAAAGAACAACAATGAGCCGAAAGCCAATTGAACACGCACAACCCAGGGGCAGATTGAACTGCCTGGTGACTGCTGGTATTTGGTGACTGGCTGGTATTCTTGGCTCTGGGGCATGGGAACACCTACCTCTCCATGGGATGCAATGGTATGGGGGTCCTGCGGAGCCTTCGCTCCGGGACAAGCTGGTGGGCAAGATGGAAGGCTGGTCTAACCCGCTGGGCATTGGACGAGCCGCTAAGTTATTAGTAACACCCATTTGAACTGGTCTTAATACTCCGGCACTTTTGGGGAAGGGGGTTCCCCACGCTATTTCACTAGATTTGCAACTTTTTGGCTTTCTTTAGCGCCCAGAAGTCGCGAACACAACACAAATAGCCACACGAATGACAGCTAGTGCGTTTTATAAACGAAAGTTTATAGATTTTGGCCAAGGAGGGTAACGTTTTCGCTTTCGATTCTGGGCCACAATTGCGTGTCCTTTCGGTTTCGACGAGGTCCTTGCAAGTTCTCGGCTAAAGGCACAAACATAGCAAAAAGCTGCATTTCAAAGTTGCAGCCATAAATGTTTAAACCATTTAACAGTACCTAGGTGTCTTCTTCTGGCAATACAAGTTAAATAAATAAATAAATGTATAAATCAATTTAGCATTTAGTTACTAACAAAAACTAGTTGAAAAGAGTTGAATAGGCAAACTATGTCCATTATTAGCTGCAATCTAACCTCACCGCTCGAGCGATTTGCAAAGCACTGAAATATTCTCTGAACGTTAATCGTTAGTAATAAACTTTGGAACCGACTACATGGTTTCCACAATCACGACAGCACTTTCGTGACAATAACTGCTTTAAATGACTGTCGTAAATCAAATATGAACAATTAGAATTATCCGCTTTTCGGGCAATTAACCGCCATGTCCTGCACGTACCTAGTACTTATGCATGTATGTACATGAGTGAATGGCTGTATTTCTCATCAGACATCAACTTCAAACTTCGCAAGCGTTGCACAATTTCGTATTTTAGTTCAATTTTTTCTGTTTTTTCTTTTTCTGTTTTTTCTTTTTTTTTTTTGTGCGCTAAGCCAAGGCAATTTGAGACACCCTTGTCCCTTTTACGCCAATCTCGCTCTCATCGTCGCTTGAATTTCGTCGCTCTCTTGAATTTATTTGCTCTCTCTCTTTTTGGAGGGCTCCTCGTGGCCTCGTCCTGAGTTCTTCGGAACCCGGTAAGCATTACCCAAAACCAAAAAGAAGAAAACCCAGTTCCCAGTTACCAGTTACCAGCTACCAGTTCCCAATCCCCAATCCTCAGACCCCAAGTCCTTTGCAGCTCGGCTCTTTTTGCGCACTGCACGAAAACGAAACGCGATATGGCACACGCGCGACTCGACTCGAATCGAATCGAGCAAAAAAGCACAGCAAAAGCAAGGAAAAAGCAAGGGAAAAGCAAGGGAAAAGCAAGGGAAAAGCAAAAGCAAAGGCAAGGCAAGAGGGGGTCCTTTGGCTCTACCCAGTTAGCAAGGCGCCCAACTGACTGACTGACTGACTGCCCGAGTTGCCCCACACTTACACACACACACAAACACACACGCACACATAAACAGCTCGCCCCCCATCAAAACCTCTCTCTCTCTCTATCTCTCTCTCTCTCTCTCTGTTGATTTTCGGGGCGAGTTAAGTTGAATTGTGTTGTGTTGTGTTGAGTTTCGTTTCGTTTCGTTTCGTGCTAGCGCATATGCGCGCTCCAAAAAGGAAAAAGGCTGGCAAAAAAGGACATGCCAGATACACATAACCTAAACAGCAGGCGATATCCACACGGAGTGTGGAGTTCAAAAAGCGGGTGGAGGGGGGGAGAGTAAAGGCTGTAAAGGGGGGCGACATCGCCAACAGCAACAACAACAACAACAACAACAAGCAAAGGAGCAGCAACAAAGGACACTCGAGAACATATACAAGAAAACCGACCGAGTCACGAAAAATCGAAAGTCCGCGGCACACACATAGTCAACTTTAGTTTCTTCTGCTTCTTCTATTCCAAAATCAATGTGTGTGTGCGTGTGTTTGTGTGTGTGTGTGTGTGTGCCCTGCAATTTGTTGTAACCATTTTCGTTGCCTACTTTTCCGGGCACTTTGCTCTAAACAACAAACCAAAAGTTTTCAACGACTAAACGATGAGTTCGAGCGGGATTTCGGGGGGGGGGGGGGGGAGGGGGTTACTCTGCGTAACACGTTGTGTGTGACGCACACAAGCACAAACTCGCACACACACACACACACACGCACACACAGACACTCAGGCACGAAACACAGAGAGGCGCACTAGGCGTATACGCAATCGTTGCTGGTTGCGGCCACATCAAGTATACGCCATGGCTAACACGCGCTTTAGCACAATTAAAAAAAATTTTACCGAAAGTTGGGAGTGCAAAAAAAAAGAGGATTTTTCAAGTGAATTGCAGAGATTATGCTGAGCTTTTACACACTTAACACACACTCGCTGACTTCCCATGCGCCACTTTATATACATTTCTTTTTATTTCGCCAATGCAGCCAAGTGAGTAGTTCATTTCATTTTTTCCTTTTTTTGACTTTTGTGTTTTCCTGCTGGCTGGCTGCTGGTTTTTCTTATTCTTCCTTCCTTGCTGCCTTTTTGCTTCTCTTTGATTATTTTGGTTTTTTGGGTCACACTCACGGAAAAAAAACTATGCAAAAAAATGGTGCCTGATTTGAGGAGGGAGAACTTATGTAAAACTTTCTTTGGAATTGGCTCCTCGCTGAATCGCCTGCCTGCGCACAGCTCAAGGCACTTCTATATATTGCTTATACATATACATATATTTAAATATATATATATATATATTTGAGTGGCATGGCAAGTGTGTGAACTTTGTTCAAATTTTTTGTTCCTTTTTGGTTTTAAAACAGGGAACTCAGTGCTCGTGGTTTTCTCGTCTGTGGCAATTTTCATAGCTCTGTGTTTGAAGTTCGAGGTTTCTCATTTTATTATTATATTTTTTTTTTCGTTGGCTCCTGCCTTTTCTACTTTTCTACTTTTTTTTTTTTTTTTTTTTGTGGTGTTTGCTATTTGCTTGTTTCTTTTTTTGTGATTTTATTTTGTGGCTGCTGCTGCCACTGGTGCTGCTGTTTCGTTACCCGTAATCCGTTCGTCTCCGTGGTTTACTGAAACTGTCAGCTGCCGCAGCGCGTGTGCGTCCGCAGAGTGCGACTTTCGTTCAGTTTTGCTCGGCCCTCGGTTCGTGGCGCATTCGTCACGCCTTCGGCCTGCGACGATGGGCATTCGTCACAGTTCGGCGACAATCGGCGACAATCGGCGACATTCGGCGCTGTGCCACTTTCCACTTACAGGACCGCGTAGTCGTCGTCACTCGAATTCGGATTCCGGATTCGGAATTTCTGCGGCTGAGAGCAAGGCGCGCGACATTCCGCCACTCGGTCATTGGGACAGGCCCAAAAGCAGCGCAAGAACAGCCCAAGGAAGCCAAGAAGAAGCCCAGGCCAGAAGGGCTGCGAAAGGGACACGCCAGCTATGCCATCCACGCCAGGATAACAAACTGGGGGTTCGGCCATCGGCTGGCGGGGATTGGGGATTGCCGATTGCCGATTGGGGGGTAACTCGGAACAGGGAACCGAGAACTGGAAACTGAGAACTGGGAATCGGGGCGGGTGGCAAGTGGCAAGTGGCATACGTCAGGCGGACTGGCAAAGCAAAGACAAGGCACCAAAGACGACGAACAGGACGAGGACGAGGACGAAGACGAAGACGAGAAGGAGGACGAGGAGTAGGGCAAAAGATGAAGGATGGCGGGGGCAAGACCAAAGGAAACGAGCAAACCATGTGGCTTTGCATGGGGCATTCGAAAGTGCAGCTGCACTTAGAGCTCGCAGTCAAATGGGCAGAAATGTTTGAAAGGTGCCAAGCAGCTCCTTTAAATAAAAAATATTTTGCCATAAATATACTTAAAAATAACTGCAAGCAACCAACATTTGATAGAAAGAAACTTAAGCGTATAAATTACTAATAATATTTAATTGGGACATGACAAGAATTACTTTTGTACGCAAAGAAACAACTAGTAATTACCCAGAAAGTTTAGACTTTTCAAGTAATATATATATAAGTTAAAAGTAAGTATATTATAAGTAAAAGTAAATATGAGAAACAATATTTATTAAAATCATTTAAAGGAAGAAGTTTGAAAATAGTATTCAAGCCATCTCGATTTTAAAGGTTTTCATAACAATGCCATTGTATTCCATACATATTCCTACTTGACTTTTATTAGGTACAAATACATCTTATTTATTTATTTATTTATTTAAATAATATTTAAAACTTTGTAGTGCTTTATGGGACCTTTAGACACCTTTCAAAATAATATGCGATTGTGGCAAGCATATTTGCATGACTGCCCCAAATTTGTGGAAATTAGTTTCGCTCTATTCTCGCGCTATTCTCGCTCCATCGCATTTGGCCGACTGGCAATTGCGGCTAGATGGGCTAAATGCCGCAAATAGTTAATTGTTTTCTTTGTGTGCGCCACTTGGCCCCCTCACCAATTAGCCGGAAGTGCTAATGGGCCCCAAGGTGCCGGCGATCGCTCGGTACTCGCCCCCCCTCACTGCCAGTTGATCTACCTAATTGCAGGCAAACATTCGAATGTCCTTTAAGGACTCCTGTATATATATATGTATATATATATATATGTGCATATAAATAATTGAGTGTGTGTGTGGTTGAGGGAATTTGAACAGCGTCAAACGGACAAACAATAACTTCAATGTCGCAACAAATGACAATATTTACGCCAACAAGCAAGCTGCCCCGCCCACAAGATATTAGCCCCCTTTCTCCTTTCTCCCCACTCCCCACTCCCCGCTCCCTGCTCCCTGCGTCCTGCTCCCCGCTCCTTGCTCCTTGCTCCATTATCCTGCCCCATGAGTGGTTGCAGATGATGTCAGCGAGTGTGGCGCAGTGTGTGTGTGCATGTGTGTGTGTGGTTGTGCCACACAGTCGCATGTCCTCGCACACACACACATCCTCCTCTCACTCCCTCTTTCTCCATTTCTCCCTCTCTCTATCGCACTCTTGCTTTCTCACTCCTCTGCTTGGGTTCCCCTTTCTTTCGTTTCATTTTGCGGCCATTGCGGTTGTAGCAGCACTCAGAGAAAAACCTAATAAAAAAGAAAAATATATTAATTAAATAATAAGTAAATCTTTACAGCTTATATACATCATTATAAATAGTAAAATGTGGTTTTTTCTAACTAAATTAATTTGACAAATTGAAAGCAGCTAAGAGGACATATAAGAACATTTCTATTTGTATATGTATATTGTTTGTATTGAGCTCTTTCTCTTACTGTTGTTGGGTAAAATGTAAAAAGGCGCACATTTCATGAATGAACAATGACGACATTTTGACAGCGGCAACGTTTACGTTTCCCCACTCACCATCTACTCCAAAAAATATACCTCTGCTCCCACAGGAACCTCCATGCAATGTCATACATCAGCATGTATGTCTATATAGCTACTGCATATATATATATATATGTATATATTTATTTATATAGAGCGGAAAGAAGAAAGGGGGAAGAGGGTGCTGAGTTGCAGCGATATCTGTCGTTCATCATCTTGTCAAGTGCAACTAACTTTCCCATACCTCTAGTATTTGGAAAAAGCAAATAAGGAAAAATGGACGAAGAAAGTTACTTTCCTAATCAATTTTCCAATTCAGATATAGATGGCGCCTGTTGATGCGCTGCATACATTTCTGCAAATGCTTTTAGATAATAACTCATTTCTCATTAGAAAAAGTTGCCTACATAAAATTGAGAAATAACTAAAGGATAAGCTGCTTTTCAGTTATTAAACAATGCTAATGACACCTATTACCTTTTGGTCATTTAAGAAATAATCATTTTTGAATCAATTTTCGTATTTATGATTATCAAATTTAGCAAAAGAAATCAAAAATCTTAAAACTTGCAACTTGCAAACTTGAATGTCAATCGAGTTAAACTAGAAATTTTCATAGACACGTATGAAGTGTGTATCTTTTAATTAAACATTAAACGGGCGTGAAATTGTTAACTACACCGTAATTAAACTGTTAAATAGAATCAAACGTGATGTTTCAAGGAGAATTTGAGCAACATTCTTCGCTGCTGGCCGATCTCGAATATATCCGGCTGGGCAAAGGAAATTGAATATTTAATTTAATCGCTCTCGGTTATGGCAAACACTTTCCACTCTCCACTTTCCACTTGCACTTTCCACTTCCATGGCGAGGGGGGGGTGTGTGTGTGTGGCAGGACGACAAGGACGAGGATGCGGATGGGGATGGGAGGTGGGGGGGTGTGGCCATGGAGCGGTACGGACAGGCGACCCCCATAAATGCCAAAGCAAATGCAGCGAATGTGTAATGTACACCTGTGCGTACCTGCACATTAGCATAACCTTACATTATTCAA
This sequence comes from Drosophila yakuba, assembly GCF_016746365.2. Taxonomy (NCBI): domain Eukaryota; kingdom Metazoa; phylum Arthropoda; class Insecta; order Diptera; family Drosophilidae; genus Drosophila; species Drosophila yakuba. The sequence goes on from NC_052526.2 coordinate 10,923,877, forward strand.
CTGTGCGTTTCCTTTTTGCACTTGCCAGTGGGCGGTGGGCGGTGGCAGGACTAAAAAGGACTAGGGGACAAGCGAAAGGACGAAGCGAATTTGCATAAATTTTGGCTCACGAGACGCGCATGTTTAGCATCCTGGCAAACGCGTCGTTTTTGTTTTAAATCGGATACCAAAATATGAAGGGCATATCGCCATATATAATTACTACTTTTATATGAAATTCATATCCTTAGGATAGTTATTAGCAGCGCCAAAGATATAAGTATATTATATATTACTTATACGTTAAGCTATTATTATTAGTCATTATATTTTATTATAACTTTGTTATCTTTGCTATAATTATGATTATCAAGTTACAGTTCAGCTGGGTTTCTTTTTGGGTAAAACTACAATTGCTTCGAACAGAATATATTAAGTATATTAAGGGGTATCAGGGGTGTTCATACCCTTTGCTCGCTGGCACTTTGAGGTCCATAATAACCGAATACACAAGTAACAGGACTAATTATGCCATCGCCATCTCTCCAGCGCCATAATTACGCATAATATTTAAGTGCACGTGCTGGGGATAATTGACTTGGAATTTGTTTTTATTTTGGCTTTTTTCATATATATATATTTATATATTTATACATTTCTTGCCACGCATTTGAGTGGCGACGACTGGCGTGCAAGTGAATTTCCTGGCTGATTCTTTCAGCGCCTTGAAATGGAGACAGGAAATGAAGAGCAGCGAGAAGCGATTTGCCAACGCACCTTCCTCGCTTGCAAATGGTTTAGATGCCACCCACTCGCACCACCCAGAGCCACACAGAAGCACCCAGAACCACCTAGCAGCACCCAAATCCACACAAATCCACACAAATCCATCCACCAGCCCACTGAATTCACCCACTGCTCTTTTGCAATGCATTTGCAGTTCGTGTTGTGTTGCTGTGGCAACCGTCAACTGAAAGCGACGAGCGTTAAAATGTGCGCCAAGCACGCGATTAAAGTCGGCCAGCGGGTTAAGCATGGGTTGGTGGTGGCCTTTGGGTGGTGGGTGCTTCTGGAGTGGGTGGTGCTGTGTGTGTTTGGGGCCAGGAAATAGGCAGAAATCATCCAAATGTCACGAAACGAAACCAAATGCTCTGCTTCGACTTGTGGCAACTGCCAACGCCTGCCACTACTTCCCCACTCCTCCCCTTCGCCCACTTCACCCACTTGCACCGCCCACTGGCACCACCCCACCTCACCGCCCCCCCCCCCCCCCCCCCTTCGCATTCGCTCAAGTGCAGTTGCACTGGCATTGGGGCAAAAGACCAGCCGAGAATGAAATTGCCCCATCGAAAGACTGCTGCAACTCCTTTTCAAAGTTGTCTTGGCACGGCCCAAAAATGGAGCACTATGGCTGCACTGAGAAAAACCAACTGCAAGTAAGTGCAAGTACAAGTTAAACCATTATTAAAGATATTCAAACTGTTGGTATATTTAATTTCTGGTCTGGGAAACAACTGTATTTAACTACTTTCATATAAGTGCAACCTTGCTAACGTTTTCCAAATACTAAAGCACTGCGTAAGCCCACTGCCTTGAAACAGTTTTAATTCTCTCAGTGTATTGCTGCATTGTTTCTTTCGGGGTTAACTGCAATGCGCAGCAGCAGGCCAAAACGGTCAATGGAGTCGCATATTATGCTGCACAGGATGGCAATGGATGGGAATAAAAATGGGGCTACGAATAAAAATGGGGCTAGGAATAAATGTAGGGATAGCACGAGGTATTGGACGAGATCCTAGTTCTCTTACCTCGCAATTCAGACCATCACGAGGCTAATGAAATCTCAAAAGTCACCGAAATCCCAGCAAAGTGTGTCTTAAAAAGCGACACTTTTTCAATGGGCCTCCAGAGAGAGAACGTCGAGTTTGGCTTAACCAAGGGTGCACGCACTGCGTATACGTTATTTTTGGGCATTGAAACGTTCAACCTTAAATTAGTTGAATATGTTAAGCAGTTTCTTATTATAATTGTAATATAAGTATAAGGGCTCTACTATCCAGTTCAAAAGTAGTAACATTATATTTGGTAACATATCATCGACCCTTGTAAATAACAAATCCTTTTGAAATAATATTTTTCATTCCAGTGAATGTTACTTTACTTCCTGTTAAAGTGTAGTGCACGTTATGTCATTTACCACCTTTGAAAAATGTATTTATAACCGAAAAAAAAAAAAACATTGTCAGGACTGGCTAACGAGGTCGGTGGGGCAATTTGGGGCGGGATTGGTGGGTGGCTAGCTTGGTGGTTTAGTGGGTGGTTAAGTGGGTGGGTAATGCGTTCCGCGCGTGAACCGTTAGTTGACCACGCACACACGTGTGCAGTCGGCAAAGGTAGCACTTATTTTTATATCTTCTTCGCTACACAAGCACGTGTATACACGAATATACAAAACATATACAAATATATTATATAAATATATATATATATATATATATATATATATATATATAAAGAGGTACTAAGTGTACTATATACGCCATGTTCGTGTGTCGTAATTGGCAGTCCTGCATCACAGCGAAGTGATGACATCATGCGCCTTCCTTGTCCAGCGGCCAATGCTCCAAATTCCTCGCACATACGCAGTGACCAACGGCCGACGTTGACACACTATTTAATTTTATAGCCCCCCTAGCTGGCTTGAAACCAAAAATTTGCATGTGACGACACACGCACACACAAAACAACATTAGAATCGAGCGAATTTGATTTTCGCGCGCTCATCAATTAGCCAATGCTGCCCAGCAGAGTGATGCAGTGATGCCCATATCCGCAAAGCGGAAATACACTTTGGCGCGCTTTTGAAATGTGTGGATCGAATCTATGTAATATTTAATATATTTGCAATCCTAAGCTTAAATCGTTAAATCTATACATACAAAAGAAATATATAAAGCTTGTTTCACTAGGTTATGGGGGAAAAAAAAGGATTATGTAAACCTCTGGCTTAGACGTCAGCTTCTTGCTCTGCGATCAGCTTCTTGTGATCAAAGCCATCCGCATCCTGTTGCCTATTGCAGCCCAGGCATCGCCGAATGCCGTAGTACAGGACGACCAGGACGAGGGAGATGAGCGCGGAGGCAATGGGCACGACCAGGACGAGATCCAGTTGCGGCTGCTGCAGCTGACTGGACTGCAGCAGCACAATGGGCATGGTCATGTTCAGCACGCTGGCCTCGATGGACAAGGTAAGCGCGTCGGTGGGCGAGCGGCAGAGGATCTTGGCCAGCAGATAGGTGGACAGGTAGCCGGCGAGGGGCAGACAGATGGCAGCCACAAGAACCTACAGGAAAATAGATCAAACATATGTGTTGTCCATTAAATTGAAATAGTGGGCGTACTCACCTGCCAGGTGAACTCGTCGAAGACGAAGGCGTTAAGACCCACGGTCAGGCCGACGAGACACAAGCTGAGCACGACGGACAGTGGCTTCAGGAAGCGGAAGATGAACCTGGTGGTGCGCGGTACGCAGAGTCGCAGCAGAACGCCGATGGCCAGACAGGCCACCAGGGCAGCTGCTCCGCCGGAGAGCTGGCCAAACGGCACAGTCAGCTGATCGTCCTCGTAGAGTATGCGGCCCAGCACCAGTATCCAAATGGGCAGCAAGGCCAGGGCCAGCAGGCTATTGATCGTGGTGGTGGCCACCGAAAGATTGATATTTCCCTTGAGAAAGACGGCGCACACATTGGCCAGTCCGCCACTGGGCGCCAGTGCCGTGTAGAAGAGGGCCAGCTGCAGTGGCCAACTACCTGGCCACAGAGCACGACCCAGTCCGAATCCCAGGGCGGGCATCAGCACAAATCGACTGACCACACCCACCACCGGACCCACCGGTCGACAGATGATCCCCGCCAGCCGTTGCATATCCAATACGGTGCCCAGATTGAGGAACATCAGCAGTGCCAAAGCGGCGGACACATAGGTGGTCACCCGTTCGTCCACCACTTGTGTTCTGAGCACGGTAATTGGCAGCGGATTGGGATAGACCTCCGTCACTGCGCCGTACTGCAGTTCCACCTCCAGCGAACTGTATCCAAAGCGAACGCCACTCACATGCAGCGCTCCCCGCCAGCTGCCCAGGAGATCGAAATCCTCCTTCTTGATCGCCAGCGTTGGCGCCGTTGCCCTTCGTTCGTCCTTGGAGTACACCACAAAGTGGTAGTCCAGCGACGAGTCCTTGGGTATCACATTGTATATCTGCAAGTCGACTCGCCAGATCGAATCCTCCCCAATCTCAAGCTCATCTCGACCGAAATCCACCAGCCAATCGCCGGCCAGGTCGCCATACTCCGATCTGACTCCTTGGAGTCCCAGAATCCACAGCACGCCCAACGCCACCAACTGCCGTTCGATATTTCTCACATTGCCCATGCTGCGTCGTTGCACCAACTGGCCACTCCAGCGAATCCGGAGAGCTGAGTGGGATCGTGGATCACAATGAGGCGTTATCTGGCCATCGAGCAGACGGTTTGATTTGCGTTTATCAGGCGACGGCCTCAGGTGCGCACCGAAGGTGTGAATAATATTAATAAATCAGGCGGCGGGTTTGTAAATGTAAAGCTCTTGGATCGAATTTCTAATTCCATTGAGTGCAGCTTATCATTGTAGTTGATAAGCATATTAACTCATTGGAAACTCGAACAATGTGTCACTAGAAATTAAATTAAATTAAATTAAATTAAATTAAATTTTTTGACACCTCACACTGTACAGAACCGCTACCTGCTGATTTGTTGATTTAATTTTATTGGGAATTTCCTTTGTTTGTTCTTACTCTTCGTTGTACTGCATTATATTGCACTTGGTTTAGATGGGGCTCTAAACAATTTGCTACTGATTATGGCCACAAAGAAGGCCGAGAATGAGAACCTGGTTAAAATAACGTTTTGATAGTGGGCAATAAATTGCTTAACTTGGCTGTGGGAACTTGGAAGTCAAACGGTCGTAAAACACTGAAGATTGGGTTTCATTCTTTCGTTCTTGTTTTTATTGTGATTCATGTTTTGTTTTGTTTGTTAAGTTGGTACAAAAAAAAAACCATAAAAAAGTCGTATGCGATTTAGCTTTAGACTACAGTATACATCATACATAATTATGTTTATTGCATTCACTTAGATAATTGGCATTCCACATTCATTTTACATATAGGGATATATATGGATCACACATCTATATATGCATACTAATCAAATGCCTCCGCTTTGCCCCAAAACAATCATCAAATTGCAACTAACTAGAGAAGGCAGTTGGGGAAATGAAATCAAATCAAACACTGCGGCTGATGGTACTTTCGATTATGGGGCAACGTAAATGCGTTATTTGTATCTGTATCTGTATCTATATCTGTATCTGTAACTATAGCTGTATCTATAGCTGTATCTGTACCTTTATCATTATCTTTATCTAGTTGGAGATGAGCCAGATGTGGTTAGTTTAAGGTCGAGTGAATCAATCAGTGTATTTAGTTAACGAAAGCTGGATAACTCCGACCGAACTCGCGCTTTCTCCTTCTGTGCTATGCAACTTTCTAGTAATATATTTCCTTCTCTGTCTTAAACACACACGATTTTAATTGCTGCTACAAGCAGACTTGGCCTAGTTAATACTTAATGTGAAATACTCGCTGGAAATGAAACATTTTGCGTTTACAAAAATATCGCCGCACTCTTTTTTGGGTGCATTGAATTTATATATGTATATATATATATATATGTATTCATCAAAGAAATGTTGAATTTTTTGGATTTTGAATTTCAGACGTAATCATAATCAATTAAACATACTAATGCAAGGTGGTTACACAAATTAGGCGACTAACGAATTACACTTTTAGCGCTCGGCACGCGGCCAATGAAATATTACAATTTATTGTACGGGGGAATCGACCAGTGACGGCATGTCTGCGATTTATGGTAATCTAAAGACAAGTGGACCAATCCTGCTCAACAGACACGCCCACTCGCACAGGCACACAGAAATCAAAAAAAAAAAAAAACACATATAGACAGATATATCACGTAAATCTGAAAAGTTTCAACTTATAAAAAATAGAGAAAAGAAATGTATCACTTTTTTATCCTATTTCTCACGGTCCGCTCACACACACTGACTCCGCCGCCATCGCCTGATCTTCTGATCTTCTGATCTTCTGATCTTCTAGTGACTGATCTTCTGCAGCTTTTGCAACACTTTGAGACCCTGTTCCTGGTACTCCTGCTTGGACATCCAGAAGCCGTCGCGATCCTTCGTCACCTCCGCCAGAACAGCGCCGCCGATGAAGACCATGTCCTTGCGTCGCGGTGGATCCTCAATGCGTATTTTGAATTTCTACAAAGCAATCGATTCACTTGTTAAGTGAAGACATTAAAACGCGAATACTGCAGCAACTTACCGCCAGCTTTTCCGTATCGTTCTTGAGTACCCGCTCCAGGTACAGCTGCTTGATCTCTCGCTCCAGCCGACTGGGAAGACCCGGATACATGGTGGAGCCGCCGGACAGGACTATGTGCTTGTAGAGTTCGGGCCGGATGTCGATGTCTGCCGCCTGAATGGTGTTGAAGGCCAGTTCCGCAATGCCCGGTCCCTCGACGTTGATTAAATGCGGCTGGAATAGTGCCTCTGGCGCCTCGAATCTCTCGCCGCCGACCTTGATAACACGGCCATCGGGTAGCGTGTATGACTCCACCAGCACCGTCGTCTCCAGGGCCAATCGCTGCTCCATTTCGATGTCGTAGCCGATGTAGCAGAGCTTCTCCTTCATGATGCGCACCGTTTCAAAGTCGGCGGAATGATTGAAAGCGTAGCCACGTAGTAACAGTAACTGATGATGAACATAGACGTGAAAGTATAAGTGACAGTTTGCAAAATGCTATTGTGAGCAAGCGAACCTTAATCAAATAGCGAGTGATATCCCGACCGGCAATGTCCAATCGACGCGTCAGATGGGGCAGGGCAAACTCCTCGTAGACGGGACATATATGCGTCACACCATCGCCAGAATCGATCACCACGCCGGAGATCAGACCCTGGGCATATAGCGTCAGCACGGCCTGGATGGCAATGTACGCGGAATCGAAGCCGTATTTCTCGAACATCACCTGTGAATAAAAAAACACACAGCAAAGTAAGTTTGATGTTGGATTCTAAAATATGAAATTACTTACCTCAATCATCTTCTCGCGATTCTTTGTGGGATTCATGGGCGGCTCTGTGAGCAGGATTTTTGTATTCGTCGGATCGATGTCCATCTTTTTGGGACCGAACGTGTAGTCCCACACGTGGCACATGTCGTCCCAGTTGCGCACCACGCCGTTCTCCATCGGATAGGAGACCTCTAGCAGGGATCGCAGCTGTGAGGCCTCGTCGCCGACCATCAGATCCTGCAAATTCGTTCGTCAGAGGACGCAGCGTTAGTGTCCGTGGCTTGGTCAATGGGTAACCATTGGGATTCGGATTGGATTGTATTGGATTGGATTGGATTGGAGTGTTTGGTTGGTTGGTTGGGTTTTTGCTTAGGGGCTGGGATGGTTAGGCATTAGTCTGGGGGACATTCACAGGTGGTACAGGTGGTACAGGTGGTACAGGTGGCACAATAACAGCGAGCACACTACAAGAACGCAACTAAACTAGGCTAAACAACGATCAACGATCAACAAGAGGCATCAGTAAGCGAGTGGCTCCGGGAAAGGACTTCCCACAAATGCGTGCAAAACAAACTGGGTGTTAAATTGGACTTAAGCAGACACAGGACATCATGCAGACGAGAACTTAACAATTTCAGATGGGCAAGTAGACAAGTAAAACGAGGAACAACTGAATTTTGGTAGCCATAAGATACATATGTACAAAAAACCAAAAGGTATAAGCTTGGAAACAAAAAAAAAATACATATTGTTTTGGTATAAAAACAGAGGAGTAAAAGTTAAATAACAAAAATTATATTTACGTAAATTTGTAATTGAATTAAACAGTTTCGAGTTGAATTCGGTTTTAAACACGCCTCAGATTGATCCGATTTGAGAATTAATAGATTTGTATTTTTGTTACATTTTTTTTTTGTGTGTATTGTAAATTGGAGTACAATTATAGATGGTGGCCAAAAGGAAGCAACAAGATAGTTGGGCAGGGCCGTAATAAAGTTGGGAAAATATTCAAGGCAAACAACTAGTGAAAAATGTGAACAGTTAACAGTTAATTGAATTAATTAATTAAATCCTAAGTGCGCAGCTTTAACTTCAAGAAAATTTCGCAATACTTTGTCAAGCGTGTGTTGTTTTTTGTTTTTTCGTATTGTGTCAATAATCGTATACAAATTTTTATTATTTGATGTTTACTTGGTGATTAGAATTCATAGTGGTAGTTTGGATTTTGGTTTTTCGGTTTTTTGGTTTTTTGGTTTTTTTTTTTAAACTATACAAACTTGACTTACATCGACATGTAAATCCTGCAAAATATTTGTTTTCAAAAAAATATGTAAAAAAAGAACAGAAAAATGTATAAGAATATTAAAAAGAACAGAAAGATTACAATTTTAAAAATATATATTCTTTGTATCGTTTGGTTGTTGCTATTCAAGATGTGTTCATAATGATTTCGATGTTTCTTCTGTCTAAACTAAAGAACTTCTAAGAAATATCTATACAACAGGAGATAAATGTGTTTTTTTAAATATCGAAAATCAAGTGATGCACTCAAAAAAGCTTAATGTCCTCGGGGTTCAGCCTCCATATCCACAGATCTTTGAGCTACGCCTAAACCTGGGCTAACATCAGATATCCACGGACCAACTTTTACCATAATATAGTACCATAATATGTATAGATCGTATGCATGTAAAATATGAGGACCCACACACCGAGATCAATGCAACTCAAGCAAAAATGCAATGTGGGGATAAGTGAACCCGTGATGAAATCAAGATGGTAAATGAAATGATATGTGATTGGGGTAGATCGAAAATAAATTATATAGAACTAAGTAGATATGCCACACTAATAGACAGAATAGAAAATAGAGCCATTTCACTCAAAAATCAGATGGGGTGGGGGTGAAAAATATGCTGGGTGTTTTGGTGGATAGTGAACTTCTATGCGCTAAATGTATTTCTTGCCGTTTAACTAGTCATGGAGTAGTTACATCAAAAAAAAAAAATGATATAATAAATGTATATTCATGTATTTGATGGCCTGTGCACAATTAAATGTGTGTAGTGTTTGGTTGTACTATCTCATCATGTTGTTGATTAATTTTAGATACTTCAATTGGTAAGTACGATGGATCATACCTTGACTTCGATATCGCCGATTTTGTTAACCGCCCGAATCATGGGTCGTCCCACCATCGAGGGGAAAATGTGGGTGGGAAAATTGCTGCCGGCATATCCGCACTTGACGAACTGAAAAATAAATGGAGATGTCATTAGTATATGAAAATATGTTATAATGAAAATGGTATATTGCTTATATATGAAATAATTGAATGTGTTAATTATAAATAATTATTTTCAATTATTTTGTTCAAGAAAAGCCATATCGTTTTTCTCAGTGTAGCATTTCTTTGCGCTTTTACTGCTGTGGTTTATCGAACGCTTATCGAAATCGGACCGTTATCACAAAACAAAAATTCTGAGCCTTGCGATAAGAACTGAATGTTGAACTGAAATTATGTGGCAGTGTTGGTGTGCTGGTGTCGCTGTTTTCGACAAATAGGTGTGGGAGATACTGAGTAACGCTGGAATCGTGAGTAATCCACTGATTAGTCAAGCGCGCAGAGCAAGAAGAAGAAGAAGAGGAGGAGGAAGCGGAATATGAATGAGTATGAGAGGAAGAGGCAATCGCTTAATTGCAACTGCTGCAACTGCTTGGCTAGCCGCAACGTCAACGCCCGCTAGCCGGCAAGCAGTGGATTTAGCAGCAGCACCAGAAGCGCTGCTTAGTCCGCAAGAAGAAGAAAACGAAAGAAGCGCAGCAAAGAACTCTCGAAATGTGTGTCACACACACCAGTCAATGTTGATGGTGACGGTGTAGGTGTGTGCGCTCTGTTTTCTCCGCTTGTGGGGGGTGTGGGCGATGTGGGTGGTGCGGGTGATTTTCTCCGTTATCTTACCCCAGTGCCGTTATCACAGACGATAACATTTCGACCCTTGCTGTCCATGCTTGAAGGACTCAAAACCGGAGCTGGAAAACCACTGCTTCTCCCGTTGCTTCTGCTGCGGCAACTGCCTTTCCACTTCCACTGATGACGCGACCAGGTTGCCTTTTTGGGTGTTGGTTGTGATTCGGTTTTATATCACTGCTTGCAGCGCCTCTGCTCGATGAAACAAAACCAAATAATGCACATCAATTTCTGAGCCCTCTATCAAGCACTACTGTTAATTGATTCTTTTTCGGTTTATATTTTGCATTTGGACCGCCGGACAGCGATTTGACGACTTAATCACATCACACACTTTCCTCTTCCATTCGCACACTCTCACAACACGCGGGCGGGAACACTGCTCTCTTCGCCGCTCTCTCGCTTACGTTTTTCGCCGCTCCGTTGGCCGATTATTGGGTATTTAGCTCTCAATTTGGACTCGCTATTTAGTTTGGCCAAACGGTTTGCCGCTACCGACTTTTTAGACTTATAATTTAGCTATACTGCTGTACAAAAACTCCTCTTCACTCCCTAGAGTTGAACAAAAATAGATTTGTATTCGATACTATCGGCGTTGCGATAAAGTGTACAAAACACCGAAAATAAATACCAGAACAGTTTAGATACTAGATTTCACAGATTAAAGAATTAAAAATGTTTACTTTAACTTTGCCTTTCTGTGTGCCATTATTAATCAGATCCAACAATATAAGTGTATAGACAAACATGTATTTACTTGCACGAGATATACACAAAACAATTTAAATAAGATTATGACAGAAGTTAGTAAATTAATATGTTAAAGGTTTAGCAATTTGACAACCAATCACAGCGGCTTAAAATAATGCAATTCAAATGTGTAATCGCACAGCTTCAAAAATACTCACATTGATTTCTGGTATTTTTTGCTTGCGCTCTTGCCTCTCGCTCACTCCCATACAAGGAAAATATGCTCCTGAATTTGATTTTCCAGCAGGGATTCCCCAAAATCCAAAAGCGGGTTCAAAATTGGGCGCCAAATACATGTGTTTTAAAAAAATGATCTTAGACGGCTGTTAAACTATTATCGAAAATGCAAACTTGCAATGACCAAGAGTTAAATGAACGACCGCCATAAAATGGAAAGTTTGTTGCTGATTTATTTTATTCCGTTTATATAGTATGTATATGTATGTATAATTTAATAATATAATAAACGTTACTCATTTGTTATCTTTATAATTGCTTTAAGAGGCGAAATGTCTTATATATGTATATATGTACCATGCAGCCGTCTCGTTCCCGCATTTTTGATTCTGCTTTTGTCTGGATATTATGCGTTATATTGAACGTTTTAATGCTTTTTAATAGTTCCCATAAGTATGTTGGTATGGCCTTGACGTATTATCAAAATCTACTCATCTCCCTAGCCGCTGCTCTATTCATTTATTTACTTTTACTATGTGCCAGGAAGTTTTTGCCTATGCCTCATCATGCGGTAGTTACTTTCATTATCGAGGGAACTATGTAAGCAAATGTATCGTTAGTCATACATCGTACATAGTGTAGAATTATTAATACTTCTTAGCTGTATAGCTTTATACTTTACCATGGCATTTGATACACTCGGAATGCAAATCGCCTTAAGAATCCAAAATGTACAATTCATTTATTTCAGAAAGCTATCTGAATATTGCCCTACGTTTAATGGCTTAAAATGTATAGTTCCTTTGGTAATTAAACTATATTTAAAATAAATATTAAAAGTTAATAGTTGACCTAGGAATATTTTGATATTAACAATTGAAATAAATATTTATCGCATTTCAAAAGTGTACTTCAATTATACCTGAAATGCTGTCCATCAAAAACATTTGTTCATAGGCGGCTAACAAACATTAAATGTAGTTTTCAATTGCATTATTTTAGAAGGAAATTTGCGTACTTGTTGGACATACTTTCGACCGATTGGTTTTCTGAGTGTATACAGTCATTCTTTGGTGTTGGTGTTGGTTTTGCTATTCTTGCGTTCAATACTCGAGACTATTGCAATTTAAACGGATTTGGGGGGAATCCCCATTTTACTCGGCTCTAACTAAGTATTTGCATTTTGCGGTACAACAACATTAACAATTTTAACCATACATATAGAGAACAGAAACTTTGAAACTTAAACGTGCCTCTCCTCATCACCATTGTCAATAACTATATATGTAATTTTGGTGGCGGATTAAAAAAAACGCTATATATATAATATATGTGTATGTGGTGTATCTCTCAATTAGTTGAGTAAGTTGTTTCCATTTTTCCATCTTTTTTTATAAAAGCTAAGTTTCCCTTCTAGACTTGCCGCTCATCCTTGATTTGTTTCTTTTAGCTATGATTTTTAATAATCTTGGTATTGTTGCGATACGTGCATAGATCACTAAAACTAACTGTTTTCCAATGTCAACTCGGTATATAATATATATATATATATATATATATTTATATATCTGTATAAGTATTTAGATTAGAGTTCAATGCAATTATTGGTGGTGGTTGAAGAATCGAATCGAAGCAAAGTACAGCGTAAATATTCTGAGGATGTGGCTAATGTGATCTGGATGAAGGCATTTCTTGCGTGTCTATATATTTTGATTTAATTGAATTGTTAGTGATAGTAAAATAGTGATGGTGATAGCGATAAAGGAGAAGCTGATATCATCAGTTTGGGGAACAGTTTGGGGTGCAGTCGGAAATTGAGAAATTGATTGCCATCATTATCATTGAATTGATCTGAAACGCCGAAACTCATCCGTTTCACATGTGTTCCATGCCTTATACTTACTTAAATACATCTCATTCGCTTAATCTCAATGCAATTAGCTCATTCTAAGTCAAAGGAAATTTGTTTTGTGTGTGTACTAGCGCTCTCTCTCTCTCTCTTTCTCTCTCTCTCTCTCTCTCAACAAAAATCGATTCGCTAAATTAGTTAATTAGTTAAACTTTTAGTTCAATTTACACGCAGAAATATATTATACGTTATTAGGTTTTACACAGTAATTTAATAGTTAAATATTTGATTTGCTATTTAAATGGTAAACGAACCGTCTTCTTTCAGTGTTTAAAATGCATTCACGTCAATGTAAATCGATCCTATTCATCAATTGATTAATTAGCTAGACTGATCCTCAAACAACGATTATATGATCTTATAATCTTATGATCGCATGGCATTTTTCTCTGCTTTTTGTTTGCTATTGATATTTGGTTGATTTTTGTTCGCCAAGCAACTGATAAAACGCAAATAGTTATACACACACATGGTCGTACACGTAAAATGTAACATATTAAGTCGAAAGTTAGATTATGCAACAATTATACATATATATATATATATTTTAGTATATATTAAAAAAAAATAAACTCTGATTTCACTTTCAATGTTTAATTCGTATAAGGAACATTTATGGACTATTGCGGCACATATTGCAAATGGTTTCGAAATTGTTTGCTTGTTTCCTTTTTTTTTTTTCTTTTGTTTTCTATGCAAGATTACATTTCTAGAGTTCAAGGATTACGATTATTACAAAAATGACCTTTGCTCATTTCAAATTTCATTACACTTTCGGTTGCATCTCGGCACTACGCTTCGATATCTCTAAATAATCATATGTATACATATATGTACGCTTCTTTTTGGCGCTGCTAAATGTTTGGAACAGATTAGCGCTGGATTTTTTCCCATCTCTTTAATTAGATAAGTGCTTCCTCCTTCTGGGGATTTGGGTTTCTTTTTTTTTTCGCATTTTCTTCTTAAATTATCGCAGGGAGGGGTTACGGTTTGCTTTGTAGCTTTTTAGCTTATTTGCGGTTTTGTTCATTTTCCATTTTTAAAATCTGCCCATTTTCAGTTTATACATTACAACTTAAGCTAGGTTATGGGTTACGTTATGGGTTGGTTGGTTTTCCGCTATCGAGAATTGGGAATTTTCCTTGGGTGCCGGCGCGGCAAAGTATGCCACACATAATTCTAATATCCAATGTGCGCGCGCCTGCGTAAAAACAAATCTCTGCTCCGTGCCGTCGGTTTGGAGGCTCTGGGCCATGGACATAGACATGGGCATGGGCATGGGCAGGGAGCTGGTACGGGATCACATACGAAATGCTATGACAAGGTTATGACAAGTACTTAGAATTAGAATTGGTTTTAGTATTTAAGTTGTTGCTCTGCCACATTAAGTTTAATTAAGGTTCCGTTCGGTTGGTGTTCTTTGTGTTGCCTCCGCTCCGCTCCGCTCCACTTAGCCCCTCCTCCAGACCAATCCTCGCCAGACTCCTCCGTGCCGCATCTGCATCTGCATCTGCATATGCATATGCATCCTCGTCCTGCAGCCACACTAGATGGCACTGCTTACCCATGTCCTGCCCCATTGTTGCCGCCCTGCTGACTGTGCAGATTGGGATCCTCGCTGGGCGTGGGCGGCTGGTCCCGACGCGGCGGCATCCGTTCGTTGACGGCATCCAGGCCCTTGGCCTCCGCGAACGAGGTAATCTTGTGGTTGGGCGAGAAGCCCTGCATGGCGTTCTTGAGCGACTGCTTGCCGCCGGAGAGGGCGCCGAGGGGCAGGGCGCCCGTGGGCGTCAGGCCCTTCAGCTGCAGCACCGACTCGGACTCCTCGCGCAGCACGGAGAAGACGCGCGCCATCTTGCCGATGGCACGGATCTTGTTGCGGATCACCTCCTTGCGCAGCGCCGCCTCGTCGTCGGAGAGCGGCTCCTCGCTCTCCTCGGTCATGAGCTCGTCGTCGGAGCAGATGTTCAGCACGTTCACCAGCATCTCGGTGACCTTCTCGCCCACGAAGGGCAGCGACCAGGTGAACACGTCCATGAAGTTGGGCAGCCAGTACGGGTGCGGCGAGCAGTTGAACTGCCGGATGTTCATCACGTTGTTCTCGTACTTCAGCACCGCCGCCTTGTTGTTGTACACGTCGAGATAGTTGGGCGCCGAGAAGATGGTGATCAGCGAGGGGAAGCCGGTGGTCTGGCTCTTGCGGTACATGCGGTAGCCGGCGTCCTGCGCCTCGTGCGCCCGGATGATCGACAGCAGGTTGTTGTTCTGCAGGAAGTCGCAGCAGGCGGCGTAGCTGTAGAAGTACGAGCAGCCGCGCACGGAGTTGTGCGTGTAGAAGTCCGAGTTCTTCTCGTTGCCGAAGTCCTCCAGCGGATCGGACCACAGCAGGTCGCACATGGGGCCGAAGGCGGGCGGCTCCTTGAAGCGGTCGAGCCGCCGGATGTCCTCCAGCTCGTGTATCTCGGGCGACAGGCCGCCGTGCACGCAGAGGAACTGCTGGTTCATGAGCGCCGCCAGCGGCAGGCAGTCGAATGCGTCCATGCAGGCGTCGTACACGCGCTCCGAGTACTTGATCTTGCACTCCTGCTTGAAGGTGAAGTACTCGGTTAAGTGCCGGCACTCGTGGTTGCCGCGCAGCAGGAACAGCGTCTGCGGATAGGTGATCTTCAGCGACCACAAATACAGGACGCACTCGATGCTGAAGTAGCCCCGATCGACGTAGTCGCCCAGGAACAGATACTTGGTGCTCGCAGGCGATCCGCCCACTTCGAACAGCTTCATCAGGTCGTAGAACTGGCCGTGAATATCGCCGCACACCGTCACCGGTGCCTCGATATCGATCATCGTTTTCTCTTGACGCAGCAGGGCGGCTCCGTCCTGGATGATCTTCAATGCGGGCGCCTCCTCGATCCGGCCCTCCAGGATGAAGTGCTGCTTGAGCAGCTCGTGGTTGGGCTTGCCGGTCCGCTGGTCGAACACCTCCGCCAAGGTCAGCTTGTGGCTGGGCGGGAAGGGAACGCTGTCAACCACCCGTTCCTTGGTGTTTACTGCCGTGTGGCCGCCGTGCAGCTTTCCAGTGCTCGCTCCTGTGCCCGTTCCCGTTCCCGTGCCTGTGTCCGTTCCAGTGGTGGGACTGCTGTTGTCGCTGTTATTGCCCGCTGCAGCGGTACTGCTGCTATTGTTGTTGTTGTTGTTGTTGTTCGAGGCGGTACTATTGGCATCTGTGGCTTCCGCTGCTCCGGCACTGGCGGTGCGGGCACTTGTTGCCGCCTGGGCAACGCTGCTGCTCTGGTTATTCGAAGACATGGTCGTGACTTCTGTTTCGGTTTCTGTTTCCGTTTATGTTTGGGTTTTGGTTTCGGTTTCAGTTCTGATGCTACTGCTTCCCGTTCCTTTTTCCTGGTTTCTATTCCGGGATTCGGAATCGGACTGCTCCTCTCCCGCTCCCACTTCCACTATGGCTCTCGCTCTCCGCTCCTCTGTCCCTCGCTCTCTCTCTCTCTCTCGCACGGCTCAGTTCTGTTTCCACTGCCCACACACAAACGCACACACACACACACACGCACGCACGCTCACTCACTCACTCACACTCTGGCACTTTCCTTGGCTGCTGCTGCTGCTGCTGTGTGGTTGTTGCTGCTGTTGTTGTTGCTATTGTGGTAGTTGTTGTTGTTGTTGTTGTTGTTGTTGGAGTGCCTGGTGAGCCGCTTTATCGCCTTCCAGCTTTGATTCGCTTTCCTTTCCTTTTGCGCTGGCTTTGCTTAGCTTCGCTTTGATTTTCAAGCGCTGACTCCGCTGCTTTCTTTCGTGCCCTGCGCCGCTGACCTAGCCGTTTCCAAAAGTGCTGCTTTCACTTAACAACAATCATATTCACTCTGTCTTTAGTATTCGCTGCTTTTTTCGCTACGGCCCTGCAGACGTCGTAATTTCTCTCTTTCGCTACGTTTTTTTTTCTCGCTTTTTTTAATGGAATTTTCAGCAGTGTGACCGTGGCTCAAAAGCTCAAATATACTGCTGGCCCGCTGGAATGTGTACTCTAGCCGAGACGCGAACCTGGAAGGGCTTGGAAGTTGTACACTAAAGCACACGCACCATTAAAAATTCCCCTCAAATATTTAATCTATATCTTACTATATATATCTACGTTCTTACTATATATTTCTTTTAAATATGCAGATAACGAAGTAAAACTAAACACTTAACAACTACGGTGAAGCAATGTACCACAAGGTGCTGAACTCTGATAAGATACGATTTAGGTTTCCAATATCCAATTGGATTTGGGACATTTTCAAAATGCTAACTAGAAAAAAGTTATTTTCTGAAAGTAAAAGCTTCACTTCTTGAAAAATTAAAACTTAGAAAACGAAATATAATTAAATGATTAAAAGTGCGAATTTTAAAGCACAAATGCTGAATGTATCATCCATAAAAATAGAAACAGCTTCGTAAATGGAGTTTTTGGCCACCTGTCGGTTTCGCCCCACTTACCTTAATTTCCTTAATTTCCTTAATTTTCGAGCAAATTTCGAGCCTTCTGATGGATTTGCTTCCCATGACTAAATATGTACATACATATGTATGTGTATGCTTGTTCTGAAATTCCCCGGTGGCGAAATCGACTCAAACGAACTTTTAGAGGAAATAATAAATGTGCGCGCATTTTATTCTCAGGATAGGTACTTGTATATTTTTTTAATGTTTTTGTATTTGTTTTTTTTTTTTGCTTGTTTTTTTTCTTTTTGTTAATATTAATTATGTTAATAACATTGATAATCATTTTGTTTTCATTGGGTTTCTTCATTTTGTTTTGCATTCACTTAAGGTTAAAACTTGTTGTCTGCATTTTGTTGTTGCCTTCATTTATTCTCCATCGTCAACATCGTCAACATCTCCATCATTATCATCTTTATCTTGTAAATTAATTTGTTATCTTCCTTGGATTGCATACAATTTTTGTCACAACGGCGCAAATTGTAATGTAATTTTTGCCAGCCAGCTGCCCATTTGCAATACGGTTTATAAATTTGTTAATCCATTAACTTTTGTTTCGGTTTAATAATAAAATTGAAAATTTTTAAGAGATTTATCTAGATGTGATGTTTTCTTGTTTGTTAATTTGTTATGTTGCATTCTTAATATTATTTATTTTGTTTTTGGTTTTTGGTTTTTCTTTTCCCATCTTTCATCCATTTGTTTTGTTTTTAATATAAGTATATAAACTTTTTGCTTTGACAAAGTTTTTTCAACTTATATTTATCATACATGTTATATATAAATAAATGTTTAAATATATATAAAATATGCATTTAAATTGATTTATCCAAAAGGTAAAGTTTTAATTGTTTTTTGGTTTTTTCTTCACTTGGTTTTTCTTGTTTTTTTGTTTTTGCTTTTCTTTGTCCATTTCTTGTTTTTTTTTTTTTTTGTTGTTTATAATATATATTAAATTGTTTTCTTTTTCGTGTAAAGTTTTAAAGCATTCGAGGGCAGGAAGTAGATGTTGAAAAATACATGTATCAAAAAAATTAAGGTAACGTATATAATTACATACATACATACATATGATGAAAAGGTTTTCATTCGCATTGCAATGGATGAGATGAGTGGAAACGAAAAACAAGAAATCTTCCCATTTTCTCTTTATTCTCGTTAAATTTAATAAGTGTATATACGATTATAAAAAAAAAAAACAATTGGTTAACAAAATGGCTTACTTAAAGCGACTTAAATATTTGATTGTACATAGTAGTTCAAGCTAATCGATAAACTAACAGTCTAACGGAAATTCAATAAAAACTCTAAAAACGTTTTTGTTCAATTTTTTTTTTTTTGTTTTCTCGATATTAAACTGAGTGTGAAATTGATTGTAATCGGCCAATCTGATTTTAACCTTCGGCTGAAATTTGAGTATAGTTTCTTATGGGCATTTTTTCATCACGTTTGGCTATCTTTAAATATCGTTTTCACACTTCAAAAGCTGCCAAAATGTGTGCTACGTTTCTTTTTCATACCATATATATGGACAGCTTTCGAAATGGTTTTTAAACTCAAGCGATTTGTAAACGGTGCCGAAAGTCGAGTTCAAAATGGGACCCCATTCGTTTTGAATATTGAAATTGCGGTTTGCTGTAGTTGGTAATTTGGTTTTAACTTTATATTCGCTTCTTCTTCATCTTCTTCTCTGTATTTCCTATTCATATACATATGGTGTAGTAGAAAATGTACCGATAAAAAGTGTTATTTCCCTTTGCTTTTGGTTTTGGTTTTCGCATTTTTGCTGGCTTCTCTTCTGAGGTCACCGAAACGACAGAGAGAAAGACATAGAGATAGAGAGAGAAAGGAGATAAAGGGTCAAGGTCGAAGTCGAGTCGGGAGTTTCACAGTGCGAGAGAGACGGAGAGAGAGAGAGAGATGGAGAGGGAGTATTAGAAAGAGAGCGAGAGAGAAGAGCAGGACAACGGGAGATTGGAGAGGTTAGAGCGAGAGGGGTAGTCGTTATTATAATTTTGTTTCGCTTTTGTTTAGTTCTTAGGCTTCGTGTATATAGTATAAAAGTATTTTTTATATATTATTTGCTTACTCGTAATATGTTATATATTTTGGTTTTTGGTTTCTTCTCATATATGTGTATATTAATTAAATGTACTTTGGTTTTGCATTTGCTTTTTTTTTATGTTAGAAGAGCGCGCTAATTTGTAATTTTTCATTTTTTTTTTCTTCAATTTTTTTTTTATTGTGGGAACGTTGGAGGAGAGAAAAGTATTCAGTTATATGCTATACATATGTATACGGGTTGCGGTAATTTGTTAAAAAGTTTTCATTTACTTTAAAAATAATAGTAAGAGCTTGCTTGCTGTAATCCTTTATTGTAATTATTGTTTATAATATTTGTATTATTCGTATTCTTGATTTTTCATTGAATCGAAATGCATAAACGTCTTGTAAATTGTTGTGTCCGTGTGTGAAACGCTTAACATTAGATCCGTTTATATTGTATATGGATATATATATATATATATATATAGGTATATATATATATATATGTAAATATATATAAATCTAAATCATCTGTAACCATTAACTGCTTGATGACGTAGCCGCTGATGCGCATGGGCACCCGCGCAAAGGCAAAAAACACGCGAGGAAGAAGCGGAAAGTGGAAACAAAGCCGGAGCCGAAAGCATGCTTTCTTCTTGCCGCTCTGCTCGCCGAGCATGCTTTCGATGCTTTCCCTCCCCTCGCTCGCAAAAAGCAATGCTGCGGTATGTGTTTCTGTGTGTGTGTTGTTCATTTTGGGTGCCTATCAACATAACAACTTGAGTTTGTCACCACCGACTTTTAACTGTTTTTCTTCTGATTGCTGCTGCACTTTTGCACTTTTGCACATCGCTTTCGCACTCTCTGTTTTCTATGCTTGTGTTTGTATCATGTTCGATTAGCTGCTGCTCGCTCTTCGTCTTCGTCTTTGTCTCCTTCTCTTTTCGTCTCATACTTGGCCTATACGCGCACGGCTTATTGGCCAATACAAAGCGAACTAACTCAATTTGCACGTTAGTTAGTCACAAAAGCTATTACTACACTAAAACCTTGTTTGCAAATTGAAATCCAACGGCTTACACTCGAAAAAGTGGGCTGGCGTATCATTTGTATTCGCAAATGAGCCGTGCGCATAATCATATTGTACCAACTTCGACCCTTAACTATTTCAAATATATATATATATGTATATATATATATATATATGTGTATATACGTTCTCTTAGGCGTATGTATGTATATTTGTTTATAAAGTACTTCAAATTGCTATAAGTTTGCATTTTGTATTACATGTTCTTTAAACTTTAAATTGGGTTTGTTTGTTGTCTTGTCGAATTTGAAAAATTGTTATAAGTTTTTATCTTTTTTTTGTGTTTTTGCATGCTGCACAATTGTTTGCTTTTTTTTGGTTTCAACATATTATTTTTGTTAATGGTTGTAAACGTTATTTGGTTTAATTTTCATCTTGTATAATTTAAACTTAATAGTTAATTCACATAGTTCGGTTTTTGTATTTGTTTTTTTCTGTTTTTGTTGTTAATGATTTTTCCCTTATGACTTATTGTAGAATATAATTATTTTTGTTTAAGAAAACGTTTCGCCATGCCCTTTTTGGCTGCAGGCGGTTTTTTGTTTGTTTAAATTTTCATTTTATTAAATTCATTTAATTAAATTACTTAACGCTTATAGAAAAAGGTGTAGTAAACAATAATGAAGTAGAAACAACAATTTAGTTTATAAATATATATTTATGTATTTATATTATGTGTGTTGCTGATTGTGTGTGTGTATATATGTATATATATAAATAGTTTACAATAAATACAAATTATAAAAAAGATAACAAGAAATATAAAAAAATTTAAGAAATAACAAAATTCCCTTTGCACACGTTAATTACATCTTCATTAGTTAGGCTTCGCGTTTTTAATTATTTTTTTCTTGTTTTTTTTTTCAGCTCTGCTCTATTCTATTCTCTGCATATCCCCCTTTAATTCTCCTCTACATCTTCTTCTCTTTGACTTTAAAAAGTAACTAAAATTCCATTAAGTATAAAAAGGATTTGCACACGACCACGAAGACGAAGCAGACGCAAATGCTGGAGGGAAGCGGGGAAGAGTTTTGGACAACAGCCTATCGACGCGCCTTGAGATTCGATTATTTCGATAGGTTCGATAACGATTATTTTGATTGCTGGCAGGCTGCAGGTGGAGAAGGAGGGTGGGTTGACTCAGCACTGGCGCCTGCATCGCTGCAGCCCATGCAAGTGTACTAATTATATATTCAGCTAATGACTACGACAAAGATGGCACGTATATAAAGACCACATACACAATCACCAGATGAGAGAGTGTGAGGCGACAATGGCGACGATAAACAATTACCGATAAACGATTGGCAAGGGACGATCAACTTTGAGTTGGATCATCGCTCTGCCTGTTGGTGTATGTATGTTTTGTGTGTGTGTGTATGTGTACGTGTGCTTGTGGTGTTTGATGTTGTGTGTGCGAGAGAGAAAGAGTCGGATAGTTAGATAGATAGAGAGAGATTCAGTCGTTTCTTGTTCTTGTATTAAAATATTGTAGTAAAATATTGTTGCTGCTGTTGCTGTTGTTGTTGTTGTTGTTGTTGTAGGAAGTTATTCTTGTTTCTATCGTTTTCTTTAATTTGAATTTGTTTTTCATATTTGTTGTTGAGAAGAAGTCGCCGCAGACGCCACACAACGAAAATAGTAGAATTCGCCTCAGCTTTCGCTTCAGCTTCAGTTTAGATGCTAGCTTTAGTTCTAGTTTGGTTTTGTCACTTCGTTTGGTTTGACTTTACAGAGATGAAGGATTGGTTTTCGATTCGTCTTACAATTTGTTAGCAAATAATTTAAATTACCTAATTTGCTTTTATTAAGTGTTTTTGGTTTGCCTCTTTAAATCTTTCTATCTTCTTCTTCTACATATTCTTCTTCTTCTTCTTCATGTTCTTCTTGAATGGGGAAATGCGCGCAACTGGCAACTGCTTCATATCTACTGCTTTCTTGTCAACTGCTTGCCAAAAGACAGGCGCGCATGCGCACTGTAATACTTTTCTGCTTAGCTTTTACATTTGCTCTTTTGATATAACGTTGCACAAAAATTTTGATATATATATATATATATATATATTCTGCTATATATATATGTAATTCTATAATCATTCAACTTTATAATTAGCTTCCATTTTAGGGGGTGTTGTTGTTCTGCATTTAATACCAATAAGTACTCGTTAACGCTTGCTGTGTTGCTGCTGCTCCTCTTGTTGTTGTTGTAGTGGCTGATGTTGCTGCTGCTGTTGTTGTTGTTCTTTGTTGTTGTTGTGGTGGTGGTGGTGATGGTGGTGGTGTCTCTGCTCTTGCTCCCTACTATCCTTGATCAATTTCGCCTTCTATACTATAAAGGATCTTGCAATTTGTTGTGTTCTATGTCTGTATGCCCAGTGTTTATCTTCTTTGAGCCGAACTTGAGACTATTCCTATGTTCCGAACTGTATTTGCTGACTCCCTCCCACCGTTCGCTGCTTAACTGTCGACTACCAACTGACTTTGCTGCTCCTCCTCCTGCGATACCATCCATGATCCTCCTCCGATCCTCCGATCCTCCGATCCACCGGATCAAACGGATCCCTAGAGGAACCATCGATCCGACTGACTAACTTGACTGGTTATGTAGCTGCAGCTGTGGCTGGTGCTAACTGACTTAGAATTATCCATTGATTGAATTCGCATTTGCATTGGCCGCTGCTGCTGCCGCGGCTGACAGTGATTTCTGACCCTCCTCCGCCGGCGAGGGCGTTGCATCCCGACGCGGCGGCATCCGTTCGTTGACGGCATCCAGGCCCTTGGCCTCCGCGAACGAGGTAATCTTGTGGTTGGGCGAGAAGCCCTGCATGGCGTTCTTGAGCGACTGCTTGCCGCCGGAGAGGGCGCCGAGGGGCAGGGCGCCCGTGGGCGTCAGGCCCTTCAGCTGCAGCACCGACTCGGACTCCTCGCGCAGCACGGAGAAGACGCGCGCCATCTTGCCGATGGCACGGATCTTGTTGCGGATCACCTCCTTGCGCAGCGCCGCCTCGTCGTCGGAGAGCGGCTCCTCGCTCTCCTCGGTCATGAGCTCGTCGTCGGAGCAGATGTTCAGCACGTTCACCAGCATCTCGGTGACCTTCTCGCCCACGAAGGGCAGCGACCAGGTGAACACGTCCATGAAGTTGGGCAGCCAGTACGGGTGCGGCGAGCAGTTGAACTGCCGGATGTTCATCACGTTGTTCTCGTACTTCAGCACCGCCGCCTTGTTGTTGTACACGTCGAGATAGTTGGGCGCCGAGAAGATGGTGATCAGCGAGGGGAAGCCGGTGGTCTGGCTCTTGCGGTACATGCGGTAGCCGGCGTCCTGCGCCTCGTGCGCCCGGATGATCGACAGCAGGTTGTTGTTCTGCAGGAAGTCGCAGCAGGCGGCGTAGCTGTAGAAGTACGAGCAGCCGCGCACGGAGTTGTGCGTGTAGAAGTCCGAGTTCTTCTCGTTGCCGAAGTCCTCCAGCGGATCGGACCACAGCAGGTCGCACATGGGGCCGAAGGCGGGCGGCTCCTTGAAGCGGTCGAGCCGCCGGATGTCCTCCAGCTCGTGTATCTCGGGCGACAGGCCGCCGTGCACGCAGAGGAACTGCTGGTTCATGAGCGCCGCCAGCGGCAGGCAGTCGAATGCGTCCATGCAGGCGTCGTACACGCGCTCCGAGTACTTGATCTTGCACTCCTGCTTGAAGGTGAAGTACTCGGTTAAGTGCCGGCACTCGTGGTTGCCGCGCAGCAGGAACAGCGTCTGCGGATAGGTGATCTTCAGCGACCACAAATACAGGACGCACTCGATGCTGAAGTAGCCCCGATCGACGTAGTCGCCCAGGAACAGATACTTGGTGGTCGCCGGCGAGCCTCCAATCTCGAATAGCTTCATTAGATCGTAGAACTGGCCATGAATATCGCCGCACACCGTCACCGGCGCCTCAATGTCGATCATCGTCTTTTCCGTGCGCAGCAGCGTGGCGCCTTCCTGGATGATGCGCAGGGCGGCGCTCTCCTCGATCCTGCCCTCCAGGATGAAGTGCTGCTTGAGGACATCGTGCTGCGGCTTGCCGGTCCGTGCATCAAACACATCCGCGCAGGTGAGTTTACGGCTTGGCGGAAATGCCACGCTGTCGATCACACGCTCCTTTGTCGATATTGTGCTGCGCTTGGTGGGACTGGATGGACCGCTCGAGTTACCAGTGCCGCCCTGACCCTGCTGCTGTGTGCCCGCCGAGCCTGCCGCTCCGGCTGATCCTGATCCCGAACCTGAACCCGATCCCCCCGCTGTCCCCGTCGTCGCCGCGGCATTCTTGTTGTCGTGTGTGTTGTTGACATTGGCCTTTTGATTCTGCTGCTGCTGCTGGGCTGCGGACTGCGACTGGCTGCTGCTGCTGTTGCTCTGAGCCGCCGGCGAAGACATGGTTGCCCGATCCTCCGACTGCCCCGCCTGCGTCCTCGACTGCTGACTGCTGCTGGCTGCTGGTTGCTGGTTGCTGGTTGCTGCTAACCTTCCCACCTGAGAGAGTTGATCACGTATCACTGCCCCAGACGCGCCAGCTCCTGCTCCACCACCTGGTGCTCTGCTACTGCTGCTCCTTGTGCTTGTCCTCCTGGTTCGTCCTGGATCGTCCGCGGGATTAGCCTCTCTCGCTGCTTGCTATTGCACGCGCTCTGCAATGAGAAATGTTGACACGCAGTTAGCATTTGCTTTTATATTCAGTACCTGGCTGGTATTCAAAATAAAAGAGTCCCGACCACCAAATGTGGTACATAGTATGCATCTGTATTATTTCCTGTTCATAGCAAGCATATGAATCAGATACGTTGTGGTTTAAAAACATTATGGAATAATACAAACATTTTGGCTATCTTCACAGAAGCACAACAAAACAATGCCATTTAATGAGCCAAATTATCCAAATTTGTGTGTAAATAATTTTATGTAGAACCAATTTAATACACTTTATATGTTATTAAGTTCTATTCTCTTGACCGCAACTGTGTTGCACACACACACACACACACAGCGATTTTGCGGGTGTGTGGGTGGACATTTACAGTTAAACAATTGCAGCGAAATTGCAGCGGTTTATTAGTCAGAAATGAGGAAAGAGAAATCATTTTATGGCAACTGCAACAGTAAATCAACAACCGAATTAGATTCAAAAATTATACTATTTGTTTAAATTGCATATATGTCAGTGTGTATGTATGTATGTATGTATGTATGAGTGCTACCTGCTGAAATTACAATAGAAAATACTATCTATACATTGTCAACGGTGATGTTAATAACAAAGTGGCACAACTCGGAAGGTATTTAGTTCTAGACGCCAGAAATACATTATTTATGTTATTTATACGCATTTTAAATGTCAGTGGCTGTAATGAAACATGTTAAAAAGGGCATTACAAATTCTGAAGGTTAAATCGAGTGACGGAAACCACATATGCATACTATACATACTATATGTACCTTCAGGGTGTTGTGTAATTATTGCAAGCTTGTAAACTGCAGTAATACGAATTCCTAAAGCTGAAAACTACTGATGGAATATTCAAAGTCTATGTAATGTATTTTTAATCGTTTTAAGCCACAGCAAAAGAGGCTAGTGACGAAAGCCACACGACGGGTGTCAAGTTACAGTTAATATGTGCATGGCCGACCGTACTGGTCACAACCTGTTACCTTTTTCACACACTTTCGACGTTTTTGGCATCGTTTTGGCTTTTTTGATTAATTGCAGTGTTTCGCAATTGTGCATACATACATATGTACATATGCATGTACATGCATATGGCTGACTACTGGCTGTCATTCCTTGCACAAATGCAAATATGTGCGGATAAATTAGAAAAATAATCAACGCCGTCTGAATAAATATAGCGCTAACAATCACCGCAACGGTTGCACAAACAGACGGATGGACGGACGGACTAACTGACGGATAAGTACAGTACAGTAACTGCTACCAGTCGTCTGCCAGAGACGTATTGACTGACTGACTGACTAACTGACTAACAGATAGACTAACTGACAGACTGACTAACGGACAGACTGACTAACGGACAGACTGACTAACGGACAGACTGACTAACAGACTGACAACTGCAGAGTGTGGCGGAGTAAAACAATACGAGCCAATAACACGTGCGTCCTGCCAGGCGAACATCAACCATCCGCCCCGTGGTACCGCCACATATACACATACATATGTATGTACATACATATATACAGCTGCAAATTAAAGTCAGCTGTCGCTTCCAAATTGAACAGGCGATGGAATGACGCAAAAAATTAACCTGCCGCCTGCTTTTAAACCAATGCGAATCTAGTTGAATACGTAAACGAACCAGAACGAAGTCAAATGGAAAATTCTTAAGCGATTCTTTAGGAGAGTTGAAAACAAGTCGCCATTTTTGGGTTTAATCTAATCATAATGTTATTAGAGTTTATATGTAAGGAAGTTTAATTTTCAGCTCATAACACACAAAATGAAGAAGTCAGCGTTGTTGCGTTCTCAAAATCAATTACTTGCCAACAAAGTCAGTTAACGACTCAGTTTCATGTTGGTTCAGTTCACGAAAAGACATTAAAATCACTCGAAGACAATTACAACCGAAAACTGATTACAGTTTTATGGTCAACACTTTGTGCAACTTTGAAATTGACAGTAACAGTCGATAGTAAAACGCTGAAAAACATTCGCTGAACAACGACGATTCTGGCATACTGATATTTTAATAACAAAGTTGCTTTTATGCAAATATAAATTTGATATACACACACATGTGTGTGTGCTAATTTTTAATTATTAAACGAGTTTCGCGAATTGGAGAGAACAACATTTTATCATTGCCTACACAGCTAATTTCATGCATATAATTCATTTGTTTGCCTGTTGTTGGGTTTTTATGGCTTTGCGCATATTTTTGCGTTTACACGATCGCATCAACACACCCTCAACCAGGGGCTAAATGTTCGACATTCCTGGCCGAACGTGTCCCCCATCTTACACTCGACGAAATAGGGAGGGCCTTCCCCCCTTCCAACCCACCGGGAAAAAAAAAAGAGTATGAATGCTTGGTAGAAGACAACGGAAATTGTAGGTGAAACATCGCCAAGCGGGCTAATGAAATACAACTTTTTGTTTACAAAGTCTGTGCTACTTTTTCGCCGATATCAGAACTACAGTGGGCACTCGAATAAACGAACTGTCTATTATTGTTTCTAGCTCAAAAAAAGATTGAATTAAAATTTAGTTATTGTGTTTATCATTGATTATAAGCTAGAATTAAATAATTAGCTCTTTGAAATCATTAACAATTCGTATTCAGTTTTTAAAAGTTTCCGCGGTGACCACAGCCACCTGTTGCGATCTGTTACACATCTGGTATATATAGAAATGTATATTTACCTAGAATGTGTATCTTTGACTGCTTATTAAAAGGCAATTATGCGAACGATTCGTTTTTTTTTGTGCGTTTTTTCCGCCTGCGTACTGCAGCCTTGTATTATATTGTTTAAAATCAATTTAAATATATAAAGATACTCCTCCAGATCGTGTGTGAGTTTCTCTACGAATCTGTTTAAGTATCCAAACAACATGAAAATTTCCACAATAGTTTCCAATCAATTAAATTAGACACCAATTAGACAACAACGGCGTCTTGTTTCATTTAATACCTTAATTAATGGCACATAAAATGTTACGGATTTTATTGAATTAATTCCGGCTGTCAGATGAACGATATGTGTGCATTGCACTGCCATAATAGAGGGGCTCGTCCCCAATGTGCAATTTATTGTGTGCCACGTTGTACACACACATTAATGTGCATAAATGGGCATGTCTTCATTTTGTATGAAGCACGGCTCACATGTCGGCGTAATTATATAAGCACTCGTTACTGAAATCTCCCGAGTGCAATAATGTGCAGAATGTGCAACGGTGGGCGCCACAAATCGGTAGTTGTGCGAAAGTGAAGTCAGTTTATGGTCCGTCTTGTTTGATCGTAGCTGGTTTGTGACTTTTTCAGTAATAAAAACTTGATCTTATAAGTATTAGTACTATAGAATATAATAATGAACCATATTTATTGTTCAGCACCTATTTATAGTTTTATGCAAACCGTTGCCAACCGATGATCGTTAACCAATCAAATGGATTTTTGGTTTATTCATTCATATGGAAACCAAGTTTTAGATCGCAATATTTGGCTGGTGGATAATAACAAAAAAAAAACATTCTAAATAAATAAACCCATTAAAACAGATATACTATTTTAATGACAGTAAAAATATTCACGATAATAACAGACCAATTTTGGAATAGTATTATCTATTTTAATTGATGGTGATGAAACGTTGTTAATGTATACATCAATAATCTAACCACCAGCAAGCTTTGTTTTTCCACTGTCGTTTTCCTGCTTATTGCCGATTTGGTCGTGGAGTTTATAGCCTGAATGTAAAATGTATTGTCTGTGCTGAACCGATACTCCAAAGTGTACAAAAATTAATACTTGGAAAACAATATAATAACTGCATTTTTCTATATACACCAAAATATATAATGACAGTCAAGTGGCATTTTTTCGTCGCTTTTCTAATGTTTACTACATACTACTTGGCAGAGGTAAGTTTGTATCGCTGAATAACCATATTTAAAAAGCTACTTTTAGGTTTATGCCCTAGTGGAATTTACAAACGTACAGTGCGAGTCTCTGGATAAGGACTTTGCCTTATTTGAATATTGTTATCTGAAATCTGTGAACCGATCTTACAAATATTGTTCCCTTAAAGTTAAGCTCCTTCAGCTACCCGTAACCAAAGTTAAGGTATATTGAATATTTAATATGAATATTTATATTTAATAATTTATATATTTTATTATATATTCAGGTGCGTTTTGGCCTCTATAAACGTCTAAATGGCTATATCCCATTTCTCTACAATATGACTTTAGACGCGTGCAGATTCCTAAAATCGGCGAATCCCAATCCGATTGCTAATTTCTTTTATAGTTTTTTCAAAGAGCACTCCAACATAAACCACACTTGTCCCTATACCGTAAGTATACCCGATGTTTATAAAGTAAATATTGAAATCATAATTATTTCAGCATGATATTGTGGTGGATCAGATGTTATATAATCATATAAATAATAAGGTCACCAAAATACTGCCGTTTCCAGAGGGAAGCTATATGTTCGAAGTGCACTGGCTTGCCTACGACATTGATCGAGCTATAACTAAGTTCTATTGGTCACTTACTTGAGAAGAAACAGCTAACAAAAATCAATGACAAAACACCATAAAAATACTATTGTAATGCAAATAATGTTTCGTAATTCTTTGTATCTGAAATCTACTTGCCTAATCTCAACTTAATAGCTTTTACAGATCCTTAGATCATAACGTTCATACGGACGGACAGGAGTATCTTTAAACTTTGATGGCGTAGCTTCCGATTTCGGAAGGTTGAAAACCAAAAACGAGAACCTGCAGAGGATTCAAATTCAAATTAGCACTCAGCCAGAGAGCGGCATTAATAATTTAGTGGGCCGAATGCCGTAATGACCAAATGATTGGAAGGGCGACGTCACGTCGGTGGTTTTGTGGCTGGTTGTTTGCGCGGTTGCTAATCGAGCATTTGACGCATCAAATTGAACGCAAGCGTTTTAATGGATATGCATTGACAGTTGCAATAAATTTGCGACATAGTTATTAACCTCAATTTTAATGCAAATAAAACAGTTTGACCGCGTAATGAACACAGCCGCGCACACACGGCATATACTGGCACACATGTGTTTCTGCCTCCATCGCCATGTCAATTGTAATTTGTGCTAATGTTTTTGCACAATTTATGGCAATAAATATATATTGGCACGCGTTTATACGCCTCCATTAAAAGTCGCAAACGTGCAAACTGTTGGCATTCAACTATAAAGTATTTGTAAGGAAAATATTCTCCCTGCTCTTGGCCTTAGAAGTTCAAGTTTAGGGACTTTTAATAACAAGACACAAATAATCGAATGAGTTGGACACTTTATCTATTTTGTAAATAGACTCACAAATGGTATATTATAATGTTTAAAAGCTAGCTTTCTGTTGAACTAGGCAGTCATTGTTATCGCATTTATCGTTTATTTGCTTATCGGTAGCACAAGTTCTTGGAATAAATTATTATCGAAACCAGTAATTCATAAAAGGCTTGGCCGTTTGCGCAATTCGCACTATTTTCGAATATATAATCATTTGATCTTGACCTTATCGTCGATAAGGTAATTGGCCTAAATTCTCGCTCTTATCGCAAACTCGCTTATCGCCGGATTTACATAAGTTGTTGGCCACACAAATTGAATACCCACACATAATCGATCAGACGACTGGCGGGCATTTAATGCATTTTATGCGTCTACTTCAAGCGAAGCGAAATGAACAACAGCGGAAAATAACAACACCAACTGGTAAAAACAATTTGTTCAACCCATTAACTTGGCATTTAATAGCCCACTTGGCCTCACTTATTGACGCTTTGTACAGGTGTCAGTCCTATAGAGACAAACTTTTTCCGCTTGCCTTCTGTTTTTTTTGTTTTTTTTTGTCCATTTCTCTGCAATTGTTATTTTCGTTCACGTTCCGCTTCTTTGGTATTTATTTTTCGTTTTAGACGGACATGGCTAGGCGGGGATTGCGGTTTAAAATTCAGGCTGGCATTGTTGTACGTTGGTCGGTGGTTTATATCATGCGATAAACATGTGTGCCAGGTCTGGCCACCCACAAAAAAAAAAAAACAAAAAAAACCAAAACCATAAAGGAGGAAAAAAAAACTGCCCAACCACCCACACGTTTGTAATATTTCGAGCGAAACTGAATGTGAATCCATAAATTCAGCATTCTGTATTCGCAATGTTTATCCAACAAGTAAATACATGCATGCCTGCATCTTTTGCGTTCGATTGTTTGTATCACAATTTGCGGGAATACAAATATGCAGGGGAGGTGTCGGTGTTTTAGGGTTGCCATCGTCACAATTAAAGCAGATACGGCTGCGTTTCAGTCTCGCAGCTCTCGGCAACTTAATTAAAAACAAAACAGAAAAAAAGGAAAACAGCAAATGTGTAAATATTTACTGTTGAATGCAAATCAAGCGATCCGAACCTTTAATTAAAGCGGGCCAAGTGCTGTGTTTGCTCGAAACTATTTGCGATATGTGGCAAAACTAATTAAAAAGTGTGTCGAATGCCAATGGCAAGAACAAAAGGCGAGACACCGAACTACATAAGCGAAACCAAACCAAACCAAGCCGAAACGAAACGAAGCGAAACCAAATGAAACAAAACAAACTTAAGAGGGTCAGCAAAAAGCAGCTGTTTGCTTCCATGTTTATGTGTTTGCTTTGCGGTGTCTGGTGGTACAAAAAAAAAGAAAAAAAAAAAAAGAAGTTAAATATCAACATTCGAACTGCCGCCAACAACAATTGCTGTTTGCATTTGCGAACAATGGAGCGTTATTGAAAACAGAGCGACACGACAATAATATTTGTGTGTTCGATATGCAATCACAAGTGGGATACACTGAGTACTAGGTGCTGCTGTTTCTTAATGGTTATATAGAAGTTAATTCTGGTCTTAGAACTTACATTTGCAGTTTAATATTGTTATATTTTACCCTAAGTTTTATACGGACGGACAGGGGGACTTACGGACATGGCTAGTTCATAGATTAATGTTGTAAGCTTATGATTACTATTAAATACATTGCATCCGATGCAGTATACCCCTCGACTCTACTCTAGTATTAGGTGGCCTCAAACTGGAATGGAAATGGAACACGGTCCCCACGACAGAGCGACGGACAAAAGCTGACTGGCACAGCAGCCAGTGCGAAACTGTTATGCTATCCGCGTTGATGTTCTTGGCTTACTTTGCATTTGCATAATTCCGCTTTCATGCGCACAAAATGGCTTAGCAATTGTTCTTATTCATTTTTATAAACAAACATTTACGTGTTATTCTTTGTTTTAGCTTTTTTACGTTTTTTCACTAGTATTACGCCATCCATTGTCTCTGTGTGTGTGTGTGTGGCATTGTTTGCCACACTGGAGCACAGAGCAAACACATGAAGGAAAACGGCGTTTATAAATGGTAAATTATTCAGCTAAACTGGAGGCTTTTGTCGCCTGGCTGTAAGAATCGCGCCAGAGCGTTAGAGAGAGGCTAATTTAAATGATTTTCCTGCAAAGTGGTCGAAAAATGCTGGAACATTCCAGCCATTTTCATTCATTTTCGCCTGTTGAACTACATTTCGCATAGCGTATAGCGTATAGCCCACTTGTGGGCGTGTTGCGTGTTGCCCTGTTCGCCTCTATATGGGTTTTATGCCCCCTTCGGCTCAGTGGTTGTTCCTGCCGCCAATTAATTATAATAATTAAGTTAGAAATGCGTTGCGACTGAGCAACAGTAACAGCGGCAACACACAACAGGGTGAGACAGTACCAAATGAACCAAAAAAAAAAAAAAGAAAGAAAAAAAAAGAGGCAACAAATTCATAAAGCTAGCGACAAAATGGGGAAAAATGAAACTGTGTGTGGCTGACACACGCAAACGAAAAACGCATTTTACGGCCGAAGCCAATTTGCCGGGCAATCCTTCGACGTTGCTATATGGCTAGAAAATGTTTGCACAAAAAACCGCAGAAGGGGAAACAACGCTCACATGAGCACACATAAATATTCATGCAATTGTTTTTCACGTTACGCAGTCGTCGACAATGATCATGTTGTATGATGATGAAGTCACGTTGTTGCCAAAACGAAAAGAAAAGCCAGGCAGCATACGCGGGGGGGTGGGGAAAAAAACGTCCGAAACAAATAACCCAAAAACAAACAGCTCCACCAAAAAAAAAAAACCCACCTCCTGTATGCACATGTCACCCACAAAAGAGCCTCCCACCACCCACCACACCCCTCCAAAACCACACACGCACACAAACACACACATGGATACACACGACAGACTGCGCGACGAGTAAAATTTTTATTTTCACATAAATAAAATGGAACGGAAGGCAAAAAAAAAAAATAAAAACAAAGCGAAACACATACGGGCGTTAAAAACATATTTGTTCGAAATTTGAAGCGGATTTTTTTGTTTCATTTTCTTGTTTGGTTTTTTCCCTTGCTGAACCAATACCAATGCACTCTGTCTCGTTCTGTCGCTAGCAATTATTCTACACGCTGGTCGCACGCCATTTGGCCAATTTTTACCGTTAGGACGCAAACAGAGTGTACAGTTACCCGCGGCATAAGGTTCACAGACACACTCACACATACACATGTCAAAAAATGCCAAAAAAAAATAAAAGAAAAAAGCATTGGACACACGCACGAAAAAGGCTACAGTGAAAATCGGTTATGGATAAAAGGGCAGACGCACATTCTGCGTGGCTAGATTACTCAAAATAATAATAAAAAAAAAACAAAATTTAAATGGAATCCTTAAATCGCTTATAAAGGCGTTCAAAAGTAGGCAAAGCAAATATAACTACTTTGCATTGCATTACATTTTGAAAGGAACAAAATATTCAAATAACCACAGCATAATAAAGAGCAATTTTAAATGGCATATGCAAATGTGTATGTATCCTGTTTCATCAATAATTTCAACACTTACTGATGCTAACCTGTCTTGACACAGATTTGAAATCCGTTTTACCTTTTCACTTAATTAATATATTGTCGCTTTATTCTACAAGCACCCGGCTATACAAATTATAAATGCCAATTCAAAACTAGCTGCACATTTATAACAGCATCATAATTTCGGACACAAACATGTGGCACGCACATTCGTAGGCTTTAAAGAACCAGCTTTAGCTTTTAAGATACACACACTCTCACGTGCAGGTATATTATTCAAGTGAATGCTTAACTTAATTTATTGTTTCTAAAGAGCGAACAAAAAAAAATGGGCGACATCAAAACCAAAAAAAAAAAGAAAGAAAAACCAAGTCCAAATCAACGCCTCGCACTTTTTTGGTGTCCGTTTGATTGACAGCTCTCGGCATCCCGACTTCCCCCCGATGCCACCGATCTTGCCACCACCCAGAGACCCCAACGCCCCCATTCATCTTATAAACTAAGCCCCCCACCCAACATTCAACCCCCTTATGCACCCCGCCCCTCTGCGGCTGCCTGCTCCAATAACTCAAGTACTTTTTTTCACTTTGAGCGATTTTTCATATCCTATGAGTGTGTGTGTGTATGCATAAGTATTTGTATATGTATGTACGTATGTATGTATGTATGTATTGTTTGTTTGGTGCATGAAAATTGTCGCACAGCGAGATTATTTTCGGCAAATTGTATTCTACTGGCTGTGCTGCTCTGTTACTGCTCGACCTAATTTTAGTGTGTGCTTCGTTCTATGTGCTTTCCACCCCACTCTTGCTTTTGCTTTGCTTTGCATTTGCTTTTGCTTTCCACCCGGCAATTAGCATTAGTCCACTGCTTGCTGGCTGCTCAACTGGCGGCGGTTTCAAGTGTATGTGTGTGTGTGGGTGTGTAGTGGATGGGTGGTGGGTGGCACAGGTAGAGGCAAAGGTGTGCAAAGTGGCCAGCTAAAATGCGCATGCAATTGTTTATAAATAAATCCCTCCTATTAAGCAGCAAGCAAAAGTGGCGACACAAATGAAGTTCTCGGTAAACTAATGTCCCAATCTACTCAAGCTAGTTAGCAGCAAATGTCACTAGACGTCGTTCGTGTGACAGTTACTTTCCAGCAGTACCGATTATCAAGATACATTTGCATTTTGCATAGTTAAGTGCAAGTACGTCAGGACATCAGTGGACTGCAGCTGTTCCTAATCTACAATGAACTCATCGCTTACATTCGTAAATCAAAGGTAGAGCAGTTTAATCAAATCCAGGCATCTCATGCTCTTTGAGCTACCACTGACCGTATCTACTTTGAAACTTTAGCAGGAATTTCTAGAAGGAGTCGTAATGAAATAGAGAAATGAAAACATAGTTAAGTTTAATTAAATGTATTCAGCTGGCTATGTTGAATGCAATCATAGTGGTCCTATCTACATAAATTAAAACCTTTAACTGACTCAATCCATTTATTTACTCTAAATTGCTCAACAAATATATGCACATAGTAGAATCTAAACCAAATATTGAACGAAATACCTTTCAGATTGAGGGGATTTGGCACTAATATGATTTTGAACACCGCAAATGCGGCTTAACTCGGTGCAAACAGCTGATGGCTGTATCGTGACCACATTTAAGCAATCACCCAACACACACTCACACACACTCGTGCAAATCTTGTAAAATGCTTGCCATAGGTGTCAACGACAGCAACAAATTACCTATAAGCTATTTAAAAGCATTAACTTTAACGAGTAACCGTAAAATGCAACATCACGTATACGCACGCAGCAACACGCACACGCACACGCACGTCGAGCAACGAGCATCGGAAAGAGATAGCGAGCTGAATTGGATGAAAGAGAGGGGGCGAAAAGGACATGTCATTCACAAAGCCAACGGAACGAGGATAAACGGCCAAGGCAACGTCATCATCATTGCCATTATCCTTGGTCGCACAGTGGCCGTCATAAAAACTGCAACAGCTTTGCCAAATTTTCTTCTTACGCTGGTTTTTTCCAGCGATTTCTCCTCTATTTTCTTTTGCAGTTCTTTTTTTTTTTTAGTTGCCCGCTTTGTGTGTGCAAATTTATGCAAAGCAGCTAGCAAAACAAAAACACAGCCAGCCAACAAAACCAAAGCAACCGCCTTTGTTGCTGGCTAACGGCATTGTTTGCATGCTGAGTGCACTCACACAATCAAAGCGAAGGGAGGCCAAAAGGAAAAGTAGCTCCGCCACTCGATGGCCAAGAGCTGAGCACAAAATCAAGCGGCATGACCAAAACATGTACGAAAAATGGCACCGAGAAAGCCAGGATGCGACTTTTCAATACCCTCTGGGATCTAGGACGCAGCATAACCCAAAAAGCATGAGCTTATGTGGGTTTCTTAAAACAAATTGTTGGAGTATTAACACTGCATTTGTGAGATAATATGAAAACTAAGTGGGCACAAGGGTTCCTACTCGATAAATATAAAATACATACTATAAACCATTAATCTATAATAAATGTGCATAAATGGCTTAACATCATCTGAAAGGGTATCAAAATGAGTGAAACAACAACACTTAGCAAAGTTTCCGTCGTACAGCATAAAATACTTTGGCCAACAACTTTGCAAAATACTGCCAGCAAAAAAGGTTAAGTAGCACAAACGCAAAGCACAGAAAAGCAGCAACACCAACAGTAGGCGAATAACAACAGCAACAGAAACAAGGAAGCAACTTTTTACTATGCACTCGACTGGGGCAAGAACCCACAATAGACGAAGGCCAACACGAATACCCTAACTAATCTACTGAAATATTCAACTTTTGTATGCAAAAATGCCATATTTCCGGTTAAAAAAAAAGTGGGTGGCAATCTTGGATTGGTTTATTTTAACCATTGGTTTCCATTTTCGCCAAGTTCTTAAAACTCTGAAACCTAAAAAATCTGTTAATAGAATCTTGACTGTTTGAGTATTACTTGATTTGCGGTGCGCTGCGAAGGGTTAATTTAGGTAAAGTAAGTAGCATAATCTTTAACCTGGATTCCCTTTGTTCGAAATTCTCGACCCACTCACACACACACACACACACATACACAAAAACACGCACGCACACACAGGGAGCCCCAGAACGGAATTCCCCAAGTGGTTTTTGTTGTTACATTCATTCGCGTTGCGGTTTTTATGACCGTCAGTGTATGTGTGCAAAAGTAACTGTAACGAAGCTTCGGGAGAGTGCGTTCAAAGAATACGAGGGGGGTCTCGGGGGTGCGAAAGGAGGGGGGAGAATGGTAACGGAACAGGAACAGGAGCGGGAGCAGCTGTTTAAAGTGCGAAGCTGAAAGCGAAAGGGCGAAACAAAAGCATGCAGAGGGAAAACACACACACACACATACACTCAGCTGGAGATGAAGGAAGAATGGGAAAAAGTCGCTTTTGAATATTTAATATTTATAACTTGAGCAACGAACCGAGAGATGATTTATATCCCCACCGGAAGCTAATCTCGAGTTGGTCTAACTGGGACGAAGGAGCGGGCTAAAAAGAGAGATAGACAGAGAGAGAGAGAGCGAGAGAGAGAGCAGGATAGCGGAGCTTTTGATAGCGCAGCCATAACGCGGTTTGAGGTTATGTGCGGTGGGGTGACCGAGCATATAACGCTGAAATATGACACACCGTGCCCACTGGTCACACGGAAAGAAAAGCTACGCTGACAAGTGCGCAGGTCAATTAAATAATTACATTTCCACAGAAATCACTATGGTTATTAAAATCACCATAAAGATGTCTAAAAGTATGCAAACAGTACTTTCTTAATCCGAAAGAACGATGAATTCATTCCAGAAGATTCCCTTTACTGCCGACTTTCAAACACAAGTGATTTAAAGTATCATGGTATCGAAATTGGAATTGCCTCGTTTACTCGTTAAAATGGTAAAATGTAAATGTTTCTTTCTGTGCATCTCTTGTTATTCTGTATCTGTAGCTGTGTCTGTTTGTGTGTATACGAAGTTTAAAGCATGTTGCACCAAAAATCCAAATAAGTATGCTTTATCGATTTCCCAGCACAGTGACACACACACACACACACACCCACTGACATACACATACAAACCCACCCGCCCACACACTCATACAAATGTAGAAATCCAATAAGACCGAAGAAGCGAGCGGATTTGGCTGGGATTCAGCTTAATTTCGTTGCCGTTGCGCTGGCTTGAGGGTTACAAGGGTTTCCGTGTGGCCACCAAGGGGTGATTGCCATTGCCTGGGCTCCTGGGCTCCGCTCTGAGTCCTGAGCCCTGAGCCCTGTATCTTCCTCCATTTTGGCTGCTTCCTCCTGCAAAAAGTCAACCCTGACCGCCGCTGAGGCGCATGCACGAACAGAGAGATACGATACAGGCGCATTTAGAGCCTGGCAGCAAAAAGAAAAAAGAAAAAAAAAACAACAAACACACACGCACACACGCCCAGGATCAGGATAACAGACGTACGCAGTCACTCAGTTAGTCGGTCATTATGACGAAAACGATGTGAATGTGGATGCCTATGCCACCCACTGTTCCTGCCTCTATTTCCTCTGTTGCTTCTGTTTCTGA
Organism: Drosophila yakuba; assembly: GCF_016746365.2. Taxonomy (NCBI): domain Eukaryota; kingdom Metazoa; phylum Arthropoda; class Insecta; order Diptera; family Drosophilidae; genus Drosophila; species Drosophila yakuba. Next base: position 10,962,742 of record NC_052526.2, read on the forward strand.
TTCTCCTTCTTCCCCTGCCGTTCCTGTCTGTGTGTCCTGAGTGTCCTGTTGCTGGCACACGAGCAACAGAACAACAGGATGGCAAAAGCCATAGCAGCAGCATAAGCAACGCAGCAGCGGGAAAAACAGCTACAACGTCACGCCGATAAAAATGAAAACAATGCAACGTCCTCATCATGAGAGGAAAACACCGAAAAGCTTAAACAAAAATAAACGTGATGGGTAGTTGCGAACGTGTGATGTTTGAAAGAATAACATTTTTCTACGCTCGCAAGCTCGTAAACTAACTAATTTGATGCATGTATATCTTAATTTAAAATAGCATTTAGTAATATTAGGGTTAAAAAGAACATAACGTATATTCGATAAAACAAATAAAATAAAATACAAATACACAATTAGTAGATGGTTTTTATAGATTATTCTATTTGCAAATTATTATTCGTTTGCCAATTTTACTCGATTGCTTTAATTGCTTTTTAAATGTGCCGAAAATTTGAATTATGATTGAGCAAATAATTGCTTTTTAAATGAGGTACCCAAATTTTTCATTTTAACTTGGGCACTTCATAAAGGCCAACGTGAGTTTCCTTTTATGTTTATTTTGGTTAGTGCCTTTTCCTGTGCCGACTTTCATCAGCACGCATCCTTTTTCTTGGGCCCGAAACGTCATCTGCAGCAAAAAAGGATGCGAAGGATGAAGCAGAAACGGCAAAAAATGCCAAGTACAATGGGTCACAACGGGTTTGGTTGGCGTAAAAAAAAAGATGCTGATGTCATTGACAACAAGGAACTAATAAAAAGGCAGCCGGAGGTATCGCGAATCAGGCGGTCGCATATGAGTTAATAAGAATTAAAAATACACTGCGCTCATAACAATATAACAATATAAAATTAACACATTTATAACCATTTCCAATTTTGTTATTTTACTGTGTAAATAGCACTTCTTCTGTTGAGAAAGTGCAGGCCCACGCATACCCTAAAATATTTATGGATATTTTAAAGAGGTGCGCGCTTGAAAACATTGCTTAAACTCAAGCCAAGGAGCGTTGCGAAATCAAGGCGCAATGTTTGAGCTTATCACGCCCACAGTGCGGTGACGTTTGGGTAAAACGGAGATAGAGAGAGTGGAAAGAGAGAGAGAGAGAGAGATAGAGACAGCAGTGGGCAGGTGGTGTTAGAGGGAGGGAGAGTGGGAGTAGGAGAAGACGTGGACAAGGACGAGGGAGAAACAGTGCCCGAGCCTGTGTGCTCCTATATACACGCATACACCCACACACACATGTATCTGTGTGGGCTTAGGCTTTGGCTTTGGCTCAGGCGATTTGTTGCGTGCGCTGCCGCTGCCTCAGTCGACGTCGACGTCAGCAGAGTTGCCGTGTTGCTTTTTACTTTTTGCGAGCTTTTTCCTTTTTGCCTGCGCCTCTGCTCAAACACACACACACACACAGCAGCGCACCCACACAACGCAAGCAAAACCAAACGCAGAGTTGTATGTGTGTGTGTCTGTGTTTGCAGCACTACACTAAAAGTCAATTGACCCGAAACTGTTGGGGATAACTGTATATATGTACATACAGCTGTGTTCACAATAATAACACTGCTACCTCCCTTCAACTGCGAAGATCCTTTGTGGTGTTATCTATTTTTGTTTCGAAAGCAACAGAGAACAAGCGAAATATTATTATCTATGAAATCTAAGAAATTTATAAGTTTTTTACATTAAAGATATATTTATCGTTTCTAGTTTATTGAATGCGAAAATGGATTTTGTAATGTCCTAGCTCTCGTATACGTAATTTTTTCTACTGGCTTACTATACGTATACTTGATTTTTTTGCTTATTGTGAAAACCAAATCAAATCTATCAAAGGAAAGAAAAACGAATTGCCTCAAAAAATATTCAACATATTAAAAATATGTACATTGTTAATATATCATTATTATGTTCAAATTTCATGTTATCATGAACAAAGTTGTACGAACAGTATATTAAACGTACGCCAGTGCATGGCCAACAAAAATATTGACATAACGTGGCAAGCAAGCGTTCCTTTAAACTTTACTCAAAATTCAAATGGGTTAAATTAATATTTAATCAGCATTCCGAATATTAATAAAATGGCATTCGTTCATGCAATCCAGGTCAAACAAGTTTCTCCTTATAATAATTTCAAAAACGAAGGTGGAACAAACATTTTACGGAATTTCAAGCCTTGTTCAAACAAGCTATATATGAAATGTTATGTTCCTTGCCTTTTTTAACAATGCAATGCCCACAAACAGCTCTCTTTTAACTATTTAAAAATAACCTACATTTGATTGGATTTTTTTTATGTTCAAATGAATCTAGATTGATAGTTTGATTTAATTATTTGATGTACGAAAAAGTAAAGCTCTTTCATTTGTGGAATGCAGGTCAAAGTGAAATATATTTCCCTTTTAATTTGATTAAAAAATGAAATGCACATGCTATCTAGGTGCGATATATAGGTATTTCTGTATTTCTGCTCTTTTTGTACGAATTTAAATGATACAAATAAACAAATTCTCTTGTGGTGATTTAATAACTGAAATCCCATTCGAGTTCTAGCATATAAACTTTAAAACTTTAGGGTTTAATTGTAACGAGCTTTATTGTGACCATTTCAATAAAAGTTTAAGTACTGACGTTAGTGAACAATGACTTTTTTTATTGCCATTTTTGCAGTTTAAATGGCAATCGTTGTTTTTTTTTAAGTGCAACAGGGCAAACTGCATCCGACTTGACTTCATATTCTTATTCACGGAACATTTCCACCGAGTATACTGTGTGCTTTTCTAAGTATTCCGATTCGTGTTGTTATGCTCGCGTTCCTATTTTTGCGTTTGAAAAATAACATAAAAAACTCTCTGTACTTCTAATAGTTTCTTCTGCCGCCTTTTTTTCGCTATTATTAGCGCAATTTGTGTGTACGAAAAGAGAAAAAATCACACCGAGCGAGCATCTTTTGTGTTTGCTATTCGCTTTGAAAATTCTGCGTGTTGGCGGCTGCTTTACTATTCAATTCTATCTGTGCTTTGTAGTTTCTTATTTATTTTTATGTTTTATATTTTTTTCCCTCATTTTTCACCGCTCGTTTCAATTGTATTCCACGATACAATTCTATCTGGTTCTGGGCTGTCTGTGGCGATTCGTGTGACTCATTTCCCATTGGCCATTCCCACACAGCCTCTGGTTACCACTTTCAGCAATTGTCGTCCAGCTAATTGGTCAAAAAAGTGCCAACATCCCCACATCCATCTATTTCACCTGCCATTTGCACCTGTGCGGGGTTTGTGCCAGTAATTAACTGGTAAATATTAACCGATTGCCGATTAGCTGTCCAACTGCATATTTGCATAGCTAATCACTCAAACGGTAGCTCATTCAATTGGTGCATTTTAAAATGACAGAAAACGGAACTCGAGTCGAAACAAAATGCACTCCGCAGCATTAAAATTGCGTTAATGTTTATGCGAAGCATTTGGGAATTTTTGGTTGGAAAGAAATTAAACAGCTCACGCTGACTTTTAATAGAAGCACCTGTTCCATCGAACGATCGATTGAAAAACATTCAGTGCTCTAAACATTTAGGCACTTTTCTATTCTGCACACAAAAATATTCAGACGAAGAAGAGAAAAAGAATTAATGATAGAGAAAACACTTTCAAAAGAAAGGTAAACAACTCTCTTAAAAAGTCCATATACATATCTAAAACAATTTCAGAAACTTAATATTCCAGAAATTTACATGATTCAGAATGAAGTATTCAAAATTCACAAATTGCTTGGCGCATGAACGTTGTGTTATCAGCATTTGCTCCTTAATTAGGGGGAATGGGAATTCGGAATTCGAAATGCGGAGTGGCGGAACGTCAATGGCGAATCGCTTCGATTGGAACGCCGATGGAGCAATTATTGGATGATTGCATTGGACGGACGCCCCGCAATTATTAATGAATTGCAGCAGTTTTCCCGGCAGCAGCTCGCCACTTGGCACCTTTTGGCTGCTCCTCGTGGGAATTCGTGCAGTTTGAGGAGGAATGCAAGCGGGAATGCAGTGGAATTCTCCTTTATATTTATTTTGGGGGCGGGAGAGTGGGAGTTGAGCGTGTGATGTTGGGGCAATAAGGGGATCATGGGGAATTCTGAATAAGGAAAAATAATAAGGAATAAGAAATAAGAAATAAGGAGCAAAAGTGACGAGATGAGCCAGGGACCTTGGGTCTAAGCTCTCGGAACGAAAACACGCGCACAGTGGAACCTTGTGGCATGTCCCTGGAGTTAAGAGCTCAGGAGTCGAAGGACAACAAAACGCAGGGAGGCTACAAAGAGAGAGGAAAAGAGACAGGGGACTCAACAGAGAGGGAGAGAGAGAGATCTGGGAACTAGAGAGAGAGCGCCAAATTGGACAAACAAATTTCAAAGAAACGCACAGAAAAAAACACGGTTTTTATATTCATTCATATTCATTCATATTTAATAGATAAATAGTTTTCTATAGTTTGCTATGTAGAATATATGATACCCATGCTGCCTAACATTTAAATTTGATAGAAAAGAAATGATAGAAATGAGATATTGATCTGAATGAAAGCATAAAACAAATCAAATTCATTACAAGGATTTACCAACTCTTTGAAATCTTTTAAAAATACGATTAACTTTAATAATAAACGTCTATTAAAAACTTCAACGACATATCATACTAAAATAGTTAAAATTCTTTATTTAATCGTAATATTTTTCTGACTGTGTATTCAACGTCGGCAGCGACTGCGCAGCAGCAGAGCAAGGCAAAAAAAAATAAAAAAGGAGAAAAAACAGAACAGAAACATACACACACCCACACACACACACATTGAGAAAAGCGAAGGAAGAACCGTTATGTGCTGCTGCTACAGCATGAAAATTTTCGTAGCTTTTGGTGTCCTGCCGCTCACACACACAAGCACACATACGCAGGACGAGGAGAACCGTAATTTACGTGCGGCTCTCTTCGAGAAAATCTCTTGTTTGCACACACACAAACACACACACATAGGCACACACGAAAGTTTTCTTGTTGAATTTTACTGATATTTCCATTTCAGTTGCCTTTGGCAGCCTTTTTTCGATTATTATTTACTTGTTTCACTTGTTCTTGCTGGTTTTTGCACACGAAAAAAATTTGTTTGTTGGGGATGTACGTACGTACAGCTTCAGCTGAAATTTCATCGCTTTTCATCACACACACCAAAGATGACTAATAAGAGAAAAAATGTTGCCTATGTATACATATATAATGTACACACACACACACACACACACATGTGTTGTGTGTATCATGTTATTTTACCCGTTGCACTCGCGTATTTCGCTGTTGTTTTTCCTTCTTTTTTTGGGGCCCAAAATCGACAGGAAAATTAATTGAAACGGGCATGGGCGGACATTGACATTGCGCTTTTTTCCTCCTTTTAATTTCAATTTTTTTTTGTGTTTTTTTTTTGCCCGTTTAATGCAATTAATGTATGTATGCACACACAACAAAAAAAAACATTTCACGTCTTTGCCCGTTCTTATTGGAATATGTACACATACAGCTGTATGTATGCATATGTATATCGGTATATGTATATGCGCGCGTGTGGCTGGGCATGTGTGCGTGTTTGTTGGTGGTTTGAAACTGCTCCAAGCCTCCCATTTGCGTCTGTGTGCGTGCGTGTGTTGCACAATTGTATGGGGGCGGGGCGGTCGAGGAGAGGGGGGCGGGGCATTGGTTTAGTGGGCAGGATGCGGGAGGAAGATGAGAAGTAGAAAATAGCACGAGAAAAAAAAAACAGAGACTGCTTGCAAATTTACCTTAGCTTCGCTTTGCTTTTAGCTTGAAATTTTCACACTCGACGGTTTAAGCTTTTGTTTTTCGCTATTTGCAATTCCTGTTATACTTTTTACTTAATTTTGTGTGTGTGTTGGCGAAGCGCGTTCGAAATGCACACGGATATCTGATTTATACGGGAGATTATTAAAAAGTGCACGCGCGCAGCAGGGCAAATCGCAAATGTTGCACTCGATAACACGCTCGTTCGTTTTCCTTTCTTATAAGAAATCGATAGAGGCGTGATTAGTCTGGTCTTATCGAGGAGCGATTCCGATTGGACTAAACAGTGCGGTGTGACCGTTTTGCCTTGCATGAAAATATAAAAAAGCTCTCCTGGAAAAAATACCATAGGGATGGAACAAAATACAACATTATTTAAAATGAGTTCAAAAACTTAAACAAACCAGTAATTTAAGCTTGAGTACCAACAGTAGTATTTTCACAATCCTATCAATGTTGAGCATTAAATTGACAAGAACATAAGTCTTTAGCTATATAATCCAAAAGTACTAGAACATAAAAAAATGGTATTCGTTTTTGTCTACTTTATGGCTTACTTATTTACTTATTTATTCGCCCTAAATAAAACTGGACGTTTTTAAAATAGATAGATGGATTTTCTTAGACTCTGTCCACACTATTGCCGAATCCGTTAAATTATCGAGAATCTACGTCCAGAAAAAAAAAAAACTGCCCAGAAACAACCTAAAAAATCCATGCAAATGTCAGAAAACGATACCGATTTAATATCGACGAAAATCTTGTTTATTGTTTTGATTCAACAAATAATTAATAGAATTTGACTAAAGACCCTTTAACTGCCGTTACATTGGCACTGGACTTGGCAGAGGATTAGAAGTCGGGTGTCCAGAACGTGGACAAAAGATTCATTACATTGAGGTGGAACAACCGGCAACCGGCGTGACCGCTATCAAGTCAAAACAATGGTGACCAGCAGAAGACCTCCGCTGAATCATGGCCCCTTGCCCGGGTCCAGTGGTGGCACCTCCCGCCTAGCCCTGTGTCTGATCCACTTCGTCCTGGCCGTAATCTCTGGCTTTGGACTGAAACGGAGCACCGGCAGCAAGGCAATGGCCGCCTTTGGAATCTACTTTGGCCACAGCCTGCTCTGCCTGCTGCGGCACACCCATCCCAATCCGGGTGCAGTGCAGCGGCTGTTGTGCGACAAGTCGAGGCGTTACTCCTGCGTCCTGTTCGTCACCCTGGTGGTGGGTGAGCTGCAGACCGTGAATCCGGCCACCCGAATGGGTGACTTCTTCGGCGCCGACTGGGAGCGACTGGCCTTTGGACTGTGGAGCGCTGTACTGGCACTTGCAGTCACCAGTTTGTGGTTTGGCAGCACTCGCAGTCCATTGGGTGCCACATTCATAAAGCTGGATGCCGCCCAATTGGGCCTCTGTGTTCTGTGGAATGTCCATTGCCTTTGGCGCATTGCCATCGTAGACGAGCACTGGTGGTCACTTGGCCTGGCCCTGCTCGTTCTCCTGAATCACTTTGTCCTGTGGCGACTGCCGCTGCACTACAACATCAGCCAGTTGGAGGTGGCTACCGTGGGCATGTGCTTCAGCACCATCTTTGCGCTGAATGCCATCCAGGAGCAACTGGACGCCGTGATCAGCTGAGGGCAGCTGGTCGGGTAACCAGGGACGGGAGCCCTGATTGCCTAGATCTAAAGCACTCAATTAATTATTAAATGCACGTTGTTGAACAATATTTTTCGTAATAAACCAGACTTCTTATTTTAAAAAGATTATTCGAATCATTCAAAAATGTGGAATTGTTTTTAAGAGTTTCAAAAAACCTTTTCTTCTATTAGCTAATCAGAAAAGAAACATAGATTTAAAAGGTTACGTTTTGCATAAGTTTTTTAATACACACTTTTATTTTAAATATAGTTTAAGTTACTTCTCTATGCTCTTTATTACATATTGATCTGGGGTTGGAGTTGGTCTACTCTCCATTTTTTTTCGGCAGCTCGATGTGTTTCACGCAAACGAGGACGGTCCAACCGAAAACTAATTTCATTATTAAGGAAAATTAATTGTAGCAAGTATCGTTAAAGGGAAATTATATATATATGTATCCGATTCAAATGAATGTGTAAATAAATCTTAGGCCTAAGAAACTAATAATTGGGACGAGGGATGATTGTGGTGGGTTAGGGGATGAGGTTTTGGGCGGGAAAATTTCCTAGGCGTGGGTGCTGTCGTCCTCGACAAAGTCCTTGGCCTCCTCCCTGGTCACACAATCAATGTGGCTGACCTTATTTCGGAATCGCACGCCGTAGAACTTGTGCGCGTTTTCCAGCAATTCCGGCCGGAAAGTTGTCGTAATGAATTGGGCAGTGTCGCTGAGCTCGTGGATCATGTTCGCCACCGCTTTTCGATGCATTGCATCCAGGGCCTGCACAAAACAGTAGTAGACCATTAGTCAACGAAACAATGTGATGGGCAATGTTTGACTTACCTGATCTATCTCGTCAAAGAGATAGAAGGGAGCTGGATCGCACTTTTGGATGGAGAAAATGAGGGCCAGGGCGACAAGCGACTTCTGCCCACCGGACAGCTGGTTCATCTCACGCATCTCAGCCTCAACGCCGGTGAACGAAACCCGAATGCCGATCCCTGTGAAGGCATCGGAGTTTTCCACCTCCTTTTCCATCTCGTCGCCTTCGTTATCCTTGGTCTTTAGGATCAGATAACCCGCACCCATGGGCACCAGCTTCTTAAACACCTTGGTGAAGTTCTGCGCCACTTGTCGGAACGTAAACTGTATGGCCTCAACCTTTTGCATCTCCAATGACTGGATAAGCATGTGGATCTTCTGGTCACCGATATCGAGCTCCTCTTTGCGCCGATAGAGCTTCTCCTTCTGCTCGGAGAAGCTCAGAAACTGGTCCAGGGCTTTTTTGTTCACATGGTTATACTTCTTGAGGTGCTGGTTTGCCTTCTCCAGCTCCTTGAAAATGTTTTTCAGAGACATTCGGGTGTAGGCGGGATCAACTTGCGGCACGGCGCCCAAACTGGCGATCTTTTCCGTACACTCGTCGATTTTCTCGTTGAGCATGTTCTCCTTGGTGGACCATTTCTCCAGCTGCTTGGAATCCTTGTTAAGATTCTCCTCGGCATCCTTCTCCTTGCGCACATGCGTTTCAAGCTCCTGCTGCAGCTCCTTTTGCAGTTGCACGGCCTCCGTTACCCGCTTTTCGATCTCCTCCAGATCGGCGTTGACCTTCTTGATTCTCTTCTCGGCGGAAACCAGTTCCGTTTTGCAATTGTTAAGCTTCCGCTTGCGATCCTCCACGGAAATCTCCTGCAGCGCCTGGATCAGTTCGTCGCGACGCCGGAACAGATTGTTGATCAGCAGGTTGTCCAGCTTGTTCTTGCGCACCTCGAACTGCATACGCTGTGTAAATGCTTCCTTGTTTTCCTGGTTCAGTCGACGGATGTCGTCGTTTAGCTGGTCAATCTCACGCTGATCCTGCGACGACAACGTGGACATCAGCTCCTGCTTTAGCTCCGCCTCCAAACTAGACTTGGTGCTTGTCATGGACTCCAATGAGGCCTTGCACTGGGCCAGTGAGCGCTCCTTGGGCGCCCGGTACTGCTCGATGCGCACCAGCTCCTCCTTCATCAAACGAATCTCGCCCTGGACTTTTTCGAACACATCTTTCGACTTGCCCTGCTTCGTTTCTGTCTTTTGCATCTCGGATACGATTGAGTTAATGTTGTTCTCGGTGGACTTGAGTTCGTTTCGCAGCTTGCTGAGTTTCTTTTCGAACTCGGCTATCTGGCTGGTGTATTCTGTGCGCTTCTTTTGCATCTCCAGACGGGAGCGTGATGTATTGAAATAGCCGCCGGTGAGGGATCCCTTGGAGGACACCTGATCTCCGTCCAGCGTAACGCAATCCAGCCCTGTGCTCTTGGCCAGCTCGGTGGCACGCTCCAGATTTCTGCAGATTAGCGTTTTTCCAAAGATATACCTCAGCGCTTTATCGTGCTGTTCATCGTACTTCAGCTTGGAGATCATGGGTATGGAATCGGGATCATCCGGATAATCGTGTACTTTCACCTGCAGCCGGTTTAGCGGCATGAAAGTCACCTCACCCGGTAATTTCAGCTTATTCATCTCCTTGAGGATTTGCGTGCCCTCGTATTCTGACTCAACAATGTGATGGAATAAACGATTGGCAGCAGTTACCTCCACGGCCGTGTAGATGGTCTTGTCGCAGCTGAAGTTCTCGATGACGGGTCCATAGTAGGCTCGGGCAATCTCCGCCGATTGGCCCCCACGTTCCACAAAGCTGTCAAGAACCTTGCGCACAGAATCGCAGCCGTTCAGGATCGGCTTGCCAGCCATGCTGCGCAGCGCCTGGTCCGCCCGCGATAGCTCCTCTTTGTGCGTCTGCAGTTGCTGCGTCATCTGTGTCTCCTTGCGCCACAACTCGTTTCGCATGGACTGGTGCTGGTCCTTGGTCTTCTTTAGCTCGTAGTACTTCTTGTTGTGCTCGTCGATCTGCAGTCGAAGTTGCTCCAGTTCCGACGAGTGCTCCTCGATCTTCTGACCCAGATCCTTTTCGGAGGTAGCGTCCTTCTTAAGATCCTCCACGAGTTTAGCATGGTGAGCAATTTTATCGCGCGTCTGTTTGCTAATGGACTTCAGCTCGTTGGTGATCCACTTGTCGCGATCTTCCCTTGAGGAGAACTGAGAGCCGCGACCCTGCTTGGCGTAAAGCTCCTTACGCTTTTGTTCCTTGAGCTGCAGCTCCCGGGAGCAGTCCTCTTCCTTGCGCTTCATTGCCTCGTACTTGGGCTTTACGTCGTCCAGTTCCTTTTCGCGCTCCGCAATTGTTACTTTAAGATTCTTAAGCTCCTGGTCGGCCCGCTCCTTGGACTTGTTGTCGCCCTGAACCTCGTCATTAAGATCGACAATGGTCAGGTCCAGTTTCGTCTTCTCGCGCAGCAACTGTTGCTGCTCCGTCATCAGCACAGAGCGCTCCTCCTTGGTGCTCAGCACTTTCTTCTTCGCCTCCTTAAGGTTCTTTTGCACATCCTTGATCTTCTCTTGTGCCTTCTGAATCTCGATATTGTAGATTTTCTTTTTGTCCGATGAGGATTTGCGCTGCAGCTGGAGTTCATCGAGAGCCTTTCTGGTGTCCTTTAGCTCGGTTTCGTAGCGTATGTACTCTAGGGTGCGCCGCGTCTTGTCCCACTTCTGGTACTCCTTTAGCTCTTCCTTCTCTTCTTCGAGCGTCTGGAGCCGATCCTCGATGGTCTTCAGGTACTCGCTGATTTTCTCCACCTTGCTATCCGTCTCCCGCAATAGATTTAACGACTCCTCCTTCCGTTCGTCGTAAACACGCGTTCCCGCGACCTCGCGGAGCAGCTTGAGACGATATGAATCCGCTGCAGTTGCCATCTGATTGATTTTGCCCTGCTTTACAATGTAGTAGGGATTTGAACTGGAAAAACCAGCCGATTCCAACAGATTGACCACCTCATTGCGCGGCACCACCTTCTTGTTGAGGAAATACTGGTCCTTTTTGGCGCCAATCACGCGCCGCAGGAAGATCTCCTCCTTGTCGATCTGTAAAAGAAGCGTAGCGTAAGAGAGTGCTTCGAAGGCACTACTTGGTTTGACTACTCACTGGAACTCGGTTGTCCGAGTTGTCGAAGATGATCTCCACATAGGCGGAGATGACGCGGGCACCTGTTCCCTCGTGCAGAAGCGACTGGCGCTGCTCCGGCCGCAGGTGGGTGAACTCATCGCTTAGCACAAACTGGATGGCTGCAAAGTGGAAGAGGGACAGCATTAGGACCGATTAGATATCAATGGCGGAACAGACTGGCCGAAGCAGATACTCACCGTAAAAGAAGTTGCTCTTCCCGGAGCCATTACGTCCAACAACAACGTTATGGCGCTTGTCGAATGGTTCCACCACCGTCTGGTCCTTGTAACTCTTGAAGCCTTGTATAATAATCTGCAATTGAGTGTGGATTTCAGATCTCCGGTGTCCACTGGGTAGGCAGGAGCTTGCCTATCAGTTCAACACTCACCTGCTTGATGTGCATCTTATTATATACGATTTTTTGCACAAAATCGCGCTCTTTTTGTTTTACAACAAATACATAAATAATATCGACTCGAGCAGCGATTTATCGATGTTCGCATTTTACTCTCGATGTAATCGATATCGCACTCTGAACAGCATTCGCTTGCAATCGAACAAAAAATTAAATAATACCTCAAAAACAATAGTAGTTTTTTTTTTTGAATGTTATAATCGGATCATTGTTATTAATTTAGTGTCAGCTTACAAAAAATAAGTTAAGTTAGATGCTTAAGCCTGCCGTTATCGAATCGAATCGATTACCCTTGCCAGATTACTCAGTACAGATATATTGCCATAGAAAACTAGTCGATATATTCGATATAAATAAACACGAAAGGTTTGTGTTTATTATATTACGACGTGTCTGCATTTTGACCCGTGCCCGAGGATCTGGAAAGTGCGCGATCGCCGCCAAAACAAGCAGGACACCATCTGGGTGTAGCAGGAGCAGGAGCAGGTGGACAGGACACGGCGGATCAGTTGAAGGAAACGCAAAGGAAGTGGTCACAGTGGGGAGAAGGAGCAAGTGAACTCAACCATCATCATTACCATTGATCACATCCAGGATGGCTGGGTCCGCACTGCGCCGCCTGATGGCGGAATACAAACGTGAGTCGAAAGTCCACAGGGCGAGAAGAACTTTCCCTTACCACCACTTCAATCCTCTCCAGAGTTAACACTTGACCCGCCCGAGGGCATTGTGGCCGGCCCCATCAGCGAGGACAACTTCTTCGAGTGGGAGGCATTGATTGCGTGAGTTAAGATCACCATACGATCGACATGGACACGGATAATGTACAGTTTCACCTATATATTGCCCTTTGCCCTTTGCAGCGGACCTGAGGGCACTTGCTTCGAGGGCGGTGTGTTCCCCGCCCGTCTCGTCTTTCCGACCGACTATCCCCTGAGTCCGCCAAAAATGAAATTCACTTGTGATATGTTCCATCCCAACATATTCGCCGACGGGCGGGTCTGCATATCAATACTACACGCACCCGGCGACGATCCCATGGGCTATGAGCTATCCGCTGAGCGCTGGAGTCCTGTCCAGAGCGTGGAGAAGATTTTGCTTAGCGTGGTCAGCATGCTGGCGGGTAAGAAGAAGTTAACAATAATAGGCATAATGTTTATTTCTTAGGTCATTAATTTGTTTATTTGTGTAGATTTTTTGTTCCTGACTTAATTGCTTCCAATAACTACTATTGTCTTTAATTTTTGCCCACAGAACCCAACGATGAGAGCGGCGCTAATGTGGATGCAGCCATTATGTGGCGCGAGCAGAGAGATGAGTTCAACGCCATCGCCCGACGGCTGGTGCGCAAAACACTTGGTTTGCCGCCGTAAATGATCAATGCGCACTGGAAACGAACCATGTCCGCCACCGTCGACACATACCTTCTACCCTGAGCAACACGATTCCAAGATTGCGCCCTCAACAACATGCTAACCCATTATTTCCTCAAAACTCCCTCGTCGAGCTAACCGACAAACACGTTTCAAATTAGCAAAAATAAAGAACCTAGCATCAAAATCGACTATCAAGCACAACCAGGCAGCAGATCGCACCCTCTCAAGTATATCCAGCACACTGGCTGCTACAGCGGACTTAACAGGAGGGCCTATCACCTAAAGTACTTCACTGGTAGTTAGTCACGATGCAAGGTGCAAGGTGATGGCAAAGTGAGGAGTTGGCAAGAAAAATTCAAATGCTTATATTTCCTATTAATAAATGTTTATTTTTTTATGTTTACATTTTTCGAAAGATATATTTTGTATACACGAATTATAAAGATGCTGTATTGAAAAGTTAAATATGAAGTACGAACAATCAAGTGCAAATTTAAAGTATGATTGAAGCGTTTTCAACTTGCTAGTTTATTTTTATTAGGCTTTATATTTGGTTTATATAGTCACTAGATACTTAATTAAAACTAATTTCATCATTTTCGACTGATCACTAACTGAAATCCCACTAGCAAATGATCGCCAGCCTGAAATTGCCCTATGTATTCATAAATTACTACACAATTGTAAATGTTTTCATTCGATTAAGTAAATTGATTAATGTTCACTTTGATAAGGCATATGACTGTATATATGTATGTATATTTATATGTTTATAGGTAGGTGGTAAATGCACTCCCATACATTGGTCAAGTGTCCACTGGTATGAGGGTAATATAGTTATCTAATAGTTGTTGAAGGTTACTAAGCCACACGAATTTCAATTGACCGAGCCCGCATAAATGGGTGCTCTCATTTTTGGCTTTCAGACCATAGATGGGGTCGAAAATGTTCACACCATTCGATCGTTCGAGTACAGTGGGCACCGGGCACCAATGGCTTTAATGGCCCCCTGTTGGTTGCACCAGCGCATCAAAATATTGCCAATTTCAGGGCTCCGCCAGCTCGAATTTCAAATGACCCACTGTACGGTGGGTGAAAGTCAGCGCAGATTGCTTCAATTGTCTGCCTGGTGGTCTATTTTGGTGCAGTCCTTATCTAAACTATCTTTATAATTTGCTACGACTTGGTCAAATACATTTTATGGATTATTTACCAATTAGGTAATGGAAAAAGATCGTAAGTAGGTATAAATTGGAAGTCTTCTTTTTATACAAGTCTACGTTTCCGGGTAAAAATCTTTTCTTTTTGTTTTTTAAAAATTCTAAATTGAGCTGGGTTTTTTGGAATCATATTAATTTTAAATTTTTGTTCTTTTTCAATATTAACACGCTATAAAAATATTAAATAAAATTTGCCTACATTAAATAGTTAAATTAAAGTAAAGTAAAATTATATATATACCTTTCTACCATTAAATAATAGTTTTCTCTATATTTGACTTAAGAGGCATTCAAAAATATCACTTTTCAGACTCCGGGTTTTGACTAACATGTAGATTCATTTAGCTTACTTTCACTTAATTCGAACTGAAATTTGAATGGCGGCCCCATTAAGAGCTCTCACCTGGATAGAGATTCAATGAGCTTTTGCTCATTTCTGGCCCACTGTGCGCGGGTGTGTCATAGTGTAAATATGTGACAGTGAGTGGCGTAATTAACCTTTTGCAAACCGGTTAAATACAAATATCTAGTGCCATGACACCGTACAAATAAAAATAACAAAATGACAGCAGAGCAATTGGAACATATGCAAACGAAAGCGGGATTTGGGCTGGGAATGGGTGGTGGGAATGGGTAGTAAACACAAACATTATTGGTTCGATAATTGTATAATTACATATTAACGTATTTGGGGGTGGGTGCTGAGTCAACAGCCAACAAGCAAACTTAACACATTCACATAAGGTCAATAAAATTAGATCGGCACGGCAAATACGAAACGAAGACTAAAGAATAAAAATGTCCAGAGCCTCGGCTAGCTAGTCAACATGGTACTCCGTCCGATGGGGCGAGCCGTGTCGCTTCTCCGCCACAAAGACGTCGCTGACGCCGGCCACACTGGTCACGCCCCTGACTCCGGTGGTGCGGAAATATATCAACAGGTACTGCTCGCCGTGTCGCAGTTCCACATCGTCGGCGAAATCTAGTCGCACCTGCTCTTGGGCATTGGCCTCCTGTTGGCGCCGCAGTCGCTGGCGATTCCTGTGATGATGACGACCACTTCGGTGATGCGAGGGCGTCTCAAACGGATCCGGTGCGTGATTGGAGTCTGAGGATGTGGGCGACTCAGCCTGGTTGACATACTCGTAGGCAACGAAGTCCGCCAAACTGGCGTACTCAGCCGAATAGATGCCAATCCAGTCGTTGGGACACTCATCGAACTCTGCCTGCTTGCGGTACTCCACTGTGTTCTCGTCCCCAATCTTCCAGAGCGACAGGGGCAAAAATACCACGCCGGGCGCCCGTACATTCGGGTAGAGCTTGAGGGTAAAGTCACTGGTCACCGGCTTGTGATCACTGATGGTGTACAAAGGATGGGACTTGTACGAGCACTGCTCGATGGACAGCTGCATGCCCGGTTGCCTGTTCAGCGGCTGCACAGCGTACATGATCCGATCCGTCCAGGCTGGCCGCCGCTTCAGGTCGTACTCGGAGGTGCCCTCGCGAAACTTGAAGGTGGGCGGAAAGGCGGGCAGTCGCTCCTGCAAAACCTGAAAGGCCTGCTGCGACTTCTCGCGTACCTGGTACAATTGATCCCGCTGGATAAGGGCCTCGTGCTGGGCCTCATCGCGTAGCAGCTCGCGCACTTCCGTCGAAGAATCGTTACCCTGCAGTCGGAAGTTTAGATCGCCAAACCAGAAGACATAGTCGTGATCGTAAATCTCCCTATACCGCTTGACATGGTAGTGATGATTCTCCAGGATCTGCTTGTAGTCATCGATGCGCTCATCCAGCCGTTCGTCATGGGCAGCCAGATGGGCCACCACAAAGGCCAAGCCGCAGCCATAGAGAGTGAATCGGACACTGACGGCGCCCTTGTTGCCCCAAATGCCACCGAAACCGGTCCTTGTGAACTCCGCCTCGATGTCCTGCAAGTGCTCAACGTGCTGCCGCCTCACAAACATGCTGAGAAGCAGTCCCTGCATCTGCTCGGTCTTTACGGCCACATAGTCGTATTTACGGAGCAGTTCTTTAGCCTTGTGCGTCCACGGATCCTCCTTGAACAAGCCCAACACCTGTTGCTGCGGCTGGGCATTGACCTCCTGGAGGCCCAAGGCGTAGATGTCCGGCATGTGGGCATTAGTCTCCTTCGTCTCCTTGTCCATCGTCACATCCTGCAGTCCCAGCAGATGGCGGAGGGATATGTTCTCCGGAAAGCGACTGCCCACATTCCAGGTGACCACATACACCCGATAAGTTTCCAGCTGTTGCTTCCCTTTGCCCTTCGCTCCATCCGGTTCCGAGTCCGGGATCTTGGGTGTCTTGCTAGCCTCCGTTTGGCTCATTATTGCTGGACTTGACAAATCGAAGAGATTACTCCAGCTGGCTGCCCACAGCAATTAAATTGTTTACCCAACCGATTATGGTTTTATTGTGTAAGTCGATTCTTTTTGCCTCTTTGGATTTTGTTGCTCCAATCTCGGTTACTGCTTAAGTTGGGTGGTGAACAGCGACGAGGGCGATCGGTAATTGCTGAAAATATTGCAGCACAAATAGGTCTTAACACTTGTTTGCCCAGCAGCAGCAACAACAACTGTGCTACAACAACGAGACACCAACAATAACAACACCTAGGGATGGCAAAACTGACCTGATGACGTTATCGATGAGCGGTATTTATTTTGCAGCCCTAAAAACGTCAGTTGCTTAGGCGTTTATAAGGTATATGGGGCATTTCAGATTTGGCGCCAAAAATGCACACCTTTATTTACATTTTCTAGTATTTGTTATGCTCAGCCTATGGTCACACTAGCACTCGCTGCATTTTGACTAGCTAGAAATACTTTTTAGGACAACTATCGACTAATATAAGTGCTATATTTAAACTTTAGTATCATCAAAAAGTTAATGATATATTTTAAAAATTCGCACTTCAACTTTTAGACATATAGGAGATTTTTTCTTAACCACTACAATTCCTTAGAAATCAAATAAGAAAACAATAGAGTGATGTTGACATATATGTCAAACTTCAAACTCGACTGGTAACAGAGTAAATCAGTATTCCTATAAATTCTACTTGATAAGTCATACCACTAGCAATCGAGTGATGTTGACATATATGTCAAACTTCAAACTCGACTGGTAACAGAGTAAATCAGTATTCCTATAAATTCTACTTAGTCATACCACTATAGCAGTTCATTCCCATTTAAAAATAACTTAAGACTTTCAAACCGTAACCGTGAATGTAATCGACAACTGCTGGAAAAGTATCGATTAAGACACGCTGTCCGAGACACCGATAGTATCGAGCAAACATCGATTTTGGTTCCAGCTCTACACTGTGGCCACACACGCGTTTTTTCCCAAATCAAATCGTGCTTTTTTTTGTGAAACTCCGTTTGTTGCAAATCGGCGTTGCATTATGCTCGCGCAACAATCTAAAAACTGAACACAACCAGTGGCAAACGCTAAATTGTAATCAAAAGCGTGCTTTTGACCGCTGTAAAATGCCAAAATTGGTACCGATTCGCAGCGCGCGTGTGTGTGTGAGCAGAGCGTGAAGAAGAGGAACGGAGAATTGCGAAAGCAGTGTGTGCAAGCGGAAGAAGCACAAAGACAAAAGGAAGGTGATAAAATTAAAAATATATATCAAATCTGACAGGCGGCGGTGTCCGGCAGATACGAAAATTGGGAAAATATTAAAGAAAGCGAGCGGCATGCGGGAAAGCGGTAAGGGCAAATCCAAAAGCAAGAACCTCGGAACGCTTCGCCCGAATTCGGTATTCAATCCTTTTTTCCCGCCTCTAATTTTGCAGGGCTAGTGCCCAGAATTTGTTCTTCAGTGGTGGTCAAGAAGCCAAATCCTGAGCATACGCTGTCAGTTTGTGGCGCCAAACAGAATATTATTTAAAAATATCGCCGCGTGTGTAAAATCTCGGCGGTACGAAAAAAGAGAAATAAAAAAAAGAAAACCACGACGGCGTGCGTAAGCGCACTCATACGTTTACACACGCACAGACAGACAGAGCAGGAAGGATAGAGAGCGGAGCGGTAGTGTGAGAACGAGAGAGCGAACATTATACACGCACACACACAAACTCGCTGGCAGGAATTGCAACAGTGTGTGCTTTCTTTTTTTTTAGTTTTTTTTTTTACTTACGTTTTGTTGTTGTGTGTGCGGCGGCGCTTCTTTTTCGCTTATTGCATCTCCCTTTTGTGCCGTTGCTTCGCCGGCTAAAAAGGAGAGTCAAAACTAAAGTGGCATAATGGAGGATGGACAGGAGCAAAGGGAATCCTCGCAAGCCGAATTGGCCAAACTGCATCCTCTGACGCCGCTCAAGGAGCTGCCCGAGGAAGGTGAAGAGGAGGAGGATGAATCCTCGGCGGGAGCCCTGCAGTCTGGCAACAACAACGTAAGTACAGTCGACAACAACTTGGTTTCCATCAAATAGCACACTCCCATCCAATTCCAATTGCAGTCCATCATGGGCAAAATGAAGATGCGCGTGTCCAGCATTCTGCCCGCCTCCTTAAGCGGTTGGTTCTCGCCGTCGTCCAAGGGTGGCCCCGAGGCCTTATCCTCCCCAGCTAATGTCCGCCAGTCACAGCCACGACAATCCAATGGACGCTCTACTACCAAGCGAAAACGTGGACGCCGTCGGATAATGCTCGCAGAAGCGGATGCCGATGCAGCCGACGATCTTGACGATGGCTCCGATGCCAAAGGCCTTAACTACGAGGAGGTGGCCCTGGCCGACAACATAGCCGAGCACGACCTGGCCGCCGAGGATGAGCAGACGCGGCGCAGCGAGTACAATGTGTTCCTGCTGCGCAAGCGAGCCGGGGCTGTTGCGGCTGCCGGCGGTGATGAGGACGAGGCCGAGGAGGATGAACTGGAGGAGGACGACGACGAAGGCGATGAGGAGGATGACGATGAAGAGCAAGAGAATCTCCTACAGTCCGCCGCCGTACAGCCCAAGCGTCGACGCCTGGAGGTAAGGTCACATCTTAAATCCTGTCTGCATTTCCCATTTATTCTTAAATCCCTTCCAGCTTGAGACCACCGTCAATTTGCCCAACATGCGTCGTCTGCCCTTATTGTCATCCACGCCTGCTGCTCCGCTCGCGGCTGCCACCACCTCCTCCACCTCCCAGATGTACAAGAGTGGCAGCCAGTTGGCTCCACACCGGCGCAACCACCTCAATTTGTATAGCAGTCAACGGCAGCGCGAGCCCGCGTACAACTTTTTCACGGGCAACGAAGCCGCCGAGGGAAGCACCGGGGATCTGCCACACAGGTTTGTTAAGCTCATGCGTGATACAATTGTTAATATGGAATGCCAAAACACATTCCTCCGAACTTGATGCCATATTACTTATTTCACATTATCTATAAAAAATATTCTTACACTGGATCCCGGTTATATCCACAACTGAATATAAAATAAACCGCCATTTTATAAGCTTTTTAAGATTAAAACATATCACAATCTAACAATGCAATCTTTTAAATCATTTTAGCATCCGCCGTTCGCTGAACATACCTTTCGGAGGCAGCAGCAACGCCACCAGCCACAACAGCCTCTCCAGCCTTCCTAACCACAAGCGACCATCGCTTATAGGCCAGCGAACCCATCGTCGGGATCTTACAATGGATGAGACGGGAATTGGACTGGCCATTAGTTCGGAAGATCACATTAATCATTTGCTGAGAATAAGCAGGACCAACAACAACACTAGCAACAATAACAATAATAACAACAATGTCATTAAGTCAAAATCAAGGCGAACTGAACTGTCGGTGGCCGCCGGAGCTGGTGGAGATTCGCAGTCCGAGAGCGATATGAACGAATATCATAACAATGGCGAAGGCCACGATGGACTGCGGCCGGCGCATCATAACAGCAACAGCAATTTAGAATTTTACGGAAATCTGCAGAGCTCCAAGTCAATATTCAACAGGAGCAGCTCCGCCGCACAGCCATCGCACCGGAATTCCACGTGGTCGCTGAATTCCCTTAACCAACGACGTCGCTTCAATGCATCCATATACGGCAGTACGTCGGCGCTAAGCGACAGTCGTCTGCTGAGTCGCAGTGCCTCAAACTCGGGCTCTGCATCTGCCTCCAGCTCGCCCTTTTACCAGGGACGCACCACCTTTGGCGGCAATTCCGCCAACAATCGCATCTTCAGTCGCAGCAATCTGAGCTCCTCCGCTGCATCCTCAACGTTGGCTCTCAATTCTGCCGGCAGTTCACCAGCGCATCCGCTGCAGGGTTCCTTGACTGGTGGTATAGGATACGGTATGAAACCGGTAGACATGCGACCTTCCGACTCCGCCAGCCATTCGGAGACATCTGTGGGCCAAGGTGGCAGTAAGAATCCCGGTTCCGGGCTGTCGAACACCACACTGCGCATCCTCAACCTGCTGGACAGCTACTCCACGCCATTGATCGATGCCAAGCGCATGGGCAGCACCCTCAAGGAGCACCAAAGCAGTCGTCAACTGCGGCAGGGTACGTCCGCCACCCCCTATTCGTGTAACATGATGGGCAGACGCAATGTTCCGGCGCCCACTCTTGCGAACGAATTAGCTGAACTGCGCTCAAACAAATTGCTGGTGCCGACGATGCAACAGCTTCTGGAACGCCGTCGTCTGCACCGCGTTACCCAGAACTCGCGAGATGTGGTTCACAGCCAGAACATTCGTGTTCGTGCGGAAAACAACCAGGAGAAGCCCAAGCAACCTGTACCATATGTTGCTCCGATAGATCAGCCGGCTAGCCATAGTCACCACACAAACAAGATGCGTTCGCGTCTTTCGCACCAGACGCGCAACAAGGAGCCGCGGACGGAGCAAGAGGAAGCACCCCCGCCGCTGGACCTGCCACAGATCAGCTTTCCAGACATGGCAAGCGCGCCAAAGTTTGACTTGGTCATTAAACCCACGGTGCCAGTGGTATCAAAGCCATCTTCCACCGTCCCAATCCCAAGTAGCAAAAGTAGCAGCAGCAACCTCTCTACTACAAACTCCAAGCAGCTGCAAAATTTCCTGGCTAATCCGCAGCCTGCGGCCCCAATTGTGAACTTCTCTGCCAATGGAAACGTTTCCGCAATTAGTAAACCAACTGGACGCACATTCACCTTCTCGGCACCCAAACCCTTGACGCATTTGCAGGAGAACTGCATCGCCAAACCGAAGATCAGTCGCAAATATACCTTCCCGGCACCGGCTTCGTTGGATGATGTGATTACAACGAAACAGTCGCAGCCAACTATAAACGGAACACCGTCTCTGGGATTCGGTGAGCAGTTTAAGAAGTCATCCAAGGAGTGGGAGTGTGATGCGTGTATGGTGCGTAACAAGCCCGAGGCCAACAAGTGTGTGGCCTGTGAGACGGCCAAGCCGGGAGCATCTGCTGCTTCTGCCCAAGCACCACCACCCACGGCAGCTATTGTGGCACAAAGTTTCGGTGGTTTTGGGGATCGCTTCAAGAAATCAACCACTGCCTGGGACTGCGATGCCTGCATGCTGTCGAATAAGGCTGAAGCCAGCAAATGCATTGCCTGCGAGACTCCAAGGAAAACTGCTGCACCAAAGGTCAACAGCTTCACTCCGCTGATCACAAATGCGAAAAGCAACGAGTGGGAGTGCTCTGTGTGCCTGGTGCGCAACAAAGTCGAGGTCAGCAAGTGTGTGGCCTGTGAGTCAGCCAAACCACCCGCAGCTCCCACTTTCGGTAATCTAGGTGTTGTGCCTCCACTTATGGCTACGGATGGCTTTGGGGATCGCTTCAAGAAATCATCGGCTGCCTGGGAATGCGATGCCTGCATGCTGTCTAATAAGGCCGAAGCCAGCAAATGCATTGCCTGCGAAACTCCCCGAAAATCTGCGGCTCCAACAGTTAACAACTTCCCGTCGATCAATAACAATTTGTCTGCTGTATCCGGTTTTGGTATGGCCTCCAAGCCAAGGGCCAACACGTGGGAGTGCCAGTCGTGCCTGGTGATGAACAAGTCGGGTGTTGCAGAATGCGTTGCCTGTCAAACGCCAAACTCACAGGCGAGAAGCAACAATAGCGAGTCCGCCCGGAGTCCATCCTCGTGCTTCTCCTCGACATCGTCCTCCGTATCTTCATCCGGATCCTCATCCGGATCCTCCTCAGGATCATCATCTGGATCAGTTGCTTCGGGATCTATCGTCAGCATTAGCTCCACGAGCGAAAGCTCTATATATGGCTTTAAGCCAGGACAAGCAAGTAAGGTGCCCCAACAGGATGCGGCATTTCAGCAGCTGGTAGCAGCCCAAAAAACAGCAAGTTGGGACTGCGATGCATGCATGGCACAGAATGATATGTCGCGAACCTCATGCATCTGCTGTGAGCAGCTGAAGCCGGGAGCATCCAGCCTTGCCGCCATATCAACAACCATTTCGTCTGGCTCCGGCAGCAGCGGAACGGCCAACTCTGCAGCCATTTCGGTACCCAAGTTTAGTTTTGGATTTGCTACTGTAAAGGAGGTTGTCAAGCCAACTGTGGAAACGACTACAGCTGCACCACCTTCCACTCAATTTAGCTTTGGTTTCGGCCAAAGCAATCAGGGTAAGGATGTGGCGGACAGTAAGAACACGGAGGCCCCGAGGATCTTTTCGTTTGGAGTGAGCAAAGTGGAACCCAAGACGGTGAGCTTTAAGACAATCACTAAGGAAACAACGGCCACATCCAGCTCAGAGGCAACAGCTCCAGCTGCAGCACCAGCCCTCTCGTTTGAATTCAAGGCTCCAACTACCGCAACTACGGCCAGCTCAATCACTACCACAACTAGCACCACCAGCACCACTCCCGCTTTGGGTGGCTTCAGCTTTGGCGCTCCATCATCATCCTCCACTGTTTCCAGTTCGACGGCCAGCTCCAGTGCGAATCCCACGGCCGTTAAGCCCATGTTCAGCTTTTCCGGAGCTGGCAGTGCCGTAAGCAGCACCAGTAGCCAACAGCCAGCGGCCAAGGCGCCAACCTTGAGTGTTGGTGTTTCTTCCAGCACCGTAACAACGACGACAACCTCTACGACAGCCTTAGCTTTCACCCCGGCATCTACTCCAGCTCCAGCAGCAGCCACCACGGCACCGGCTCCAGGTGGCGGCTTTAGCTTTGGAAGTCAGTCAAAACCAGCGAGCACACCAGGCACTGGAACCTTCTTCTTTGGCCAGACAACAGCGGCCGCACCAGCAACGCCAACGAACTCTAGCGTGAGCTCCATCTTCGGAGAAGCAGTTAGCACCACGACAAACTCCAGCTCCAGTGTGAGTGCCACCACCAGCACCACCAACGCCATTGCTCCCAGCTTTGCGTCCACCTCGACCCCTCAGGTCTTTGGCAATTGGGGTGAAAGTAAAACGGAGACGACCACCAGCAGCGCAGCCAAGCCATTCACCTTTGGTGCTTCCTCCGGTTCGGAAACGACGGCAACATCCAGCTTCGGCTGGTCAAGCAATGGCGCTGCGGCTAAGAGCAACAGCATTGCGGTCACCAGTGCGGCGGTGCCTTCCACTTCGGCCTCGACGATGGCGAATCCGATATTCGGCAGCAGTTCCATGTTTGGACTTTCCAGCAGTAACACCACCAGCACCACTAGTCTACCATTCGGATCCACGGCGACCACTACCACTGCAGCCACGCCGGCGGCAGGCAGTTTAGGCGGCAATGGAGCCCTTTCTGCGGTATTCGGTAATGTTGGCAACTCCCTAGTGCCAGCAGGAACTCCTGCAGCTACAACACCCGCGGCAACAGCCGCTGCTCCGTTGGCCAGCATCTTCGGTAATCCCACGCCAATTGCTGCGGCTGCGCCCGTCTTCGGCAGCGGAAGCACCATCACAAGCGGAGGATTCGGAGCGGCAGCAGCTGCCACAGCGGTACCAGGAGCATTTAACTTTGGCGGAGCAACTGCAGCCACGCCAGCTGTAAGTACATTTATACGAATATTATTCTGTATTTATCCAAACCGCTTTGTTACACGTTACAGGCCTCAAGTGCTCCATATAAATTCGGAAGCAGCACCAATGAGCCACTAGCCAAACCAGCGTTCAACTTCACGGGCTCAGCGGCGAGCTCAACAGCTCCTGCGCCAACCTTCAACTTCTCGGCCAATACGGCGGCCACTAATCTCTCCAGTGGCGATGTAAGTATACGATTTGCACTTAATTTCCAGTAACCACCCACCTGATCAACTTATAAAGAATTTAGAATAAAAACAAAAGGTGATCGATGGGAGCTGACCTTGAGCCTGAGCTGAGATGATGAAGTAGATCGATCACACACTCACTCACTCACTCAGTTTCATCCATGCAAATTTGTTTGCGGTTGTTTGTAGTCGTAGCTGTCCGTCATATTTCCTTTTAATTTTCCGACTTGCATGCCCCCGTTATAGCGATAATAACAATGCGCTCAATAATCGATCGATCCCTCCTAACATACCTGACCGATTTTCTATATTGATTTAGAACTACTCACCGTATTGATTTTACCTCTTAACTTGTATACATATATACATATATCTCTATATATATATATATATATATATTTATTTGTATTCTTCTCTCCTTTTCTTTTTTATCTTTTTCCACAACCCTTTCTACACAAAAACGGTCGTGCGTGTTGTTACTGTTAAAAAATATTGTCGTATACCACGTAATTTAATGTATACACTACCTTAACTACGCAACTTCCGTAAATCTTCTATAATGTACACCCTTTGTACTGAACAAAAAAAAAAAAAACCAAAACTGTGGGCACGGGCACGAATCAACTTTACTACCATCCATCCTACTACTACTACCTATGATTATAATTACCAAACCACCTAAATGCTAAATGAATATGAAAATGAACTGCCCACAAAATGAACATGAAAATGAACCGAATGGATCTGAAAATGAATTCGAATCGCAAAGCAGTCGCAGCCGCGCATCTTCCAATTCGGTGGTCCGCAACCGGCGGCCAGTAACCCAGCCAGTGGTGTGGGCGGGGCAAGCAACTCCTCCGCCGGCGGCATGCCCATGTTCAACTTTGCGGCCGGGGCGCCGCAGATGCAGGTAATGCGATGTGTCATGATCGATATCCAAAGAGTTTCGCCGACTCTATTTTAACGATACCCGATTGCTAATACTCAGTACTTTGTGTCATGCTATAGTTGTACGTATACTACGGGGAATGCCAAAGAAATCTGCGGAGAATCAATTGTATATAACAAATTCTAATCGAAGTTCTATCAAAAATAATACAAGATTTTAAACGTAGACTTTAATCAACAATATATTACTTCATTAGTACATATTACTGCAGTAGATGTTAATTTTTGACGTTATTATATGGTTTTCGAGACCACAGAGTATAGGATTCTCTGAAATAAAGTTAACCCACAATTTCTTTGGCGCTCGCCGTGTATGAAACTCACAGAAAACCCATTATTTGTATCTAGCTTTTCTCATCGTGCTTCATTAGCTTTAGCATTAGCATTAATTTAATACGCATGCTTAGTTTAACGCATTTCTGTAGTTCTAAGACGTTGGCTTGAAACGCATGTGTCGCAGGGCTTGTCAAATGATACCAATTGAAATCAAAAGTAGAACTTTTGCAACTATGTAGTTATATTCTGTTCTATGTGCCAATTGTTTCAAGTGTAGTCTAGCATGTGTTTACGGTATATTTTTGACAAGCTCTCACGGATGCACGCCAGCCCCCACCTCCCACACACACAAACACACACACACATACCATACACCACGCACAGCAGTTTTCATTCTTCATATAGCAACTTCCATCCAATTTCCAAGTTGTACATAACCAAAAAGAAGCAATTAATACCCATCAACCATCGTGATCCGTCCAATAAAACAAAACAAAAAAAAAAACTCAACCAAAATTACTTGCTATACAAAACCAACTTACCAAGGAAAAAAAAACAAAAATATTCTTCTTGCAGTCCACGCCGAATGCCAATGCACTGTTCCAATTTAGCGCCGGTTCCCAAGCGCCAGCCAATATATTTGCGTAAGTAAGACAGAGACGGATGATCCGTTGGCGGGTGGCTGCCATACATGCGAGCGAGACAGACACATGAGCGGCTTCAAAAGAGAACGAGACAGAGAGAAGATAACGCTCTTGCTGTTGCAGTCTCCCTTTATCCGTACTTTGAATTGGTCCTTTTACCAACACAATCGAAGAAACACACGCGCACACACACGCACACACACACCTACCCACACAGCTGCATTATAATTGCATTTGTTTAAATTATTTTTTAAGGCTTTCGTTTAATGTGCGTCCCATTTGTTTCGTTTTTGTTAAGAAAGAAAAAAGCGTATTACCCTATAATCCATGATCATATTTACACATGCGTAACATAAACATTAACAAGATTGTTCATGCATACCGTTCTATATCCCAATTTTAATTTTAAAAGCAGTTCCAACAGGCTAGAACATGTTTCAAATCAATTGGCCAAAAAAGAGATTGGTTTTGTCACATACATTGGCACTGGTTTAAAATCAATCGATTTAATTAAAATATGTTTTTAAAAAATAATATATTTGCAATTTAAGTTTAAATCATTCTTAAAATCATTAGTTATCATATGTTTTCGTTTACATATACATTTTATGTGCATAAAAACCTGGTTCGAGCTGATTTTTAAAAAGCACCTATTGAAAAGTATTTAATTTAATCATTTTTATCATATTGTCATATATAGAAACTGGCCTCAACTTACAACTTGAAATCGATTTGTATATTTTATAACGATTTTAGTTCCCAACGCATCAATTTCCATTTCCCCCAAGGCATCGAACTGCATTGTACAATGTTTTATGCACCAAGTGTAAATAGGATATGGGATTTCCTATATCCTGTGACTGTCATATTGTTTATTGTGTTCGTCTTATTTGTGTGTTCCGTTTCATATTGTTTCGTTTTGTTCACAGCATTTCGTATTCATATAATAATTTGTTCAATTTACGTTTCTTGCCCACACTGCGGTTGTGTGACAACATATGTATACTTGCTCCGCAGCAGCAGCCGCCCGAGGGAGTCTCGAAGATCGGTAGCCAAATTTGATACTAATCCATTGTTAATCCGCAGCTTCAATCCGCCAGCCGCCGGCAATTCGGCGCAGAATTCCCAGATGGCTCGCCGCAAAATCCGCGCTCCCGTGCGCCGTCTGCCGCCCCGGTAGAAATGGCATCGCAGTCGGCCATCAAGATAGCAAATGCATGTACTGAGGCCGCCGTCGGATTAGGATTAGGATTGTGGGTGCCAGTGGGGAGAACAGCAAGGGCAGTAGAAGCATCAGGGGTCGATGGGGAAAAGCAGAACACAAGGGACACCGGGGGCAACAGCAGGATCAAAGGCGCGGTCCACAGACAAAATCGCCAGGAACTAGATTTTCAAGGATTATCGAAGATGTTCAAGGATAACCGCCAGCCGCCAAGTTTGAACAAATACCGCTTCGTACGCCGCGATAGCCGGCACGCTAAAACCGAGGCTGACTCCTCCATCGGAATCAAAGGACGAAATATAGGGGAGCAAAATCCAGCAAGAGAAGAAGGAGTAGGGTATCATGTTTCACAATTCACATTCAAGCCAATTCCGCAGTGGACGACACAAAATGAAAGCAATGGCGGCGATGTCCTTACATGCACACCAACAACTGGCGACCAGGAGGACAACCAGACCGGAGTACAAGCATTAGAATCCAGATCACAGGAACGCATTGTAGTAAGGAGTCAATACAAGATAGTGCGCCGCAGAAGCGACAGCTGGACACCAAATCACAAGCCTCCGTCTGACTCTCAAAATCCCTACTAAGTTCTTTCCACATCCTTCTCTGCTCTCCGATGATAGGGAGCGCGCCACGAGTACGTCGCTCATACGCATAATGATTGATTATGATGATTGCAAATTATAAGAAAATTCGTTGAACTTACACGCGCATTGGTCGCACCAAAAAAACTAAATTTATACTGTTCTAAGTTTAATTTTTAAAGTAATTTTTGTTGAATATAATACTTAAATGATAATTATGTAATAATTATTTTGCGAAATTGTAAAGAAACTCGTCATGCTGCAACGGAGATACGAGGGAAAGTAATAGCGCAAAAATTCAACCACTATATAATGTAGTATACGTATATTCAAGTAAAATCTGTTTAGACAATTTTCGAACGCTGAGTGATTGGCCGATGAGCCGAGCAGATAATGCTTGCAGTCAGATAAGAGGCGGCGAACGATTGCATTAAGTCTTTAGTTTTGTTATTGATTTTAGCGTTTAGATACACACACACACACACACAATTCATACGAGGAGATACCTGCAACCACGTTGTGTGCAGCAGCAGCCAAGGTGGAAAGCCAACAAATTAAAGCAAAAAAGCAAAACAACTATCTAGCAACGTAAACAAACAAAACCTATAGCTAACAGATAGCAGATAAGATGAAAGGTTTAGAGAGAATGGTGGCAAACAATGGAAAGCCGAAAAAGTTACGATTATGTGCATGTTTTTTATATACATATATCATAAAAAACATTGAATATTTTATTATAATATTAAATTGAGTCGAAAACAGAAATGGAAATCAGAAGTCTTAATGTTGAGAGAGAAACGGTATCATAATGTAAATAAGTAAATATATGCGGTATGATAATTTAAATTTTGTGATGTGTTTTTATTTGGGGTTTTCAGCTGGAATTGCAATGAATTGTGTAATTTCTGTATGGAAAACTAGCATATTGCATTATTAAGCTAGACATGATATTTCTTTATAAATAAAATAACTTCACAAGCAAATTTGAAAACGAATTGACCACAGGCAAATTCACCATACCCCGCCAAACGGTCACACTGCCACCCATCGATACTCTCCATTGCGATAGACATCGATTGACGTTCCAGCTCTAATACTCACGATAAACACCACCACTATTTCTGGCATCGGCAATTATTTCCCTAAGTTTATTATTTTTTGTTAACCGAATTGCTTGTGCTCGTGCTGTCCGCCATAAATGCAATGAGTGCCGACCAGTGGAGCAACTGGTGAAGGTGTATCGGCTGTGCGGATTTCGATTTGGCCACCCAAATCCAATTGAATCCCAGTTTCCCAGTCGCGTCCGCTGCTATGCCTGTGTGTGTGCCTGCGTGCCCGTGTCCGTGCGTGTGTGTGTGTGAGTGAGATCGGGTAGAAGTTGTGTGTTGCTGTTGTTGTTGCTGTTGCTGTCGGAATTGCCGTTGCCATCGTTTGTTGTTTGTGCATTTTCCATTGTCGGGCGACGCAACAAAAAAAAAAAATTAAATATTAAAAATAGAGAGCGCGAGCGAGAGGGAAGGAGAGGAGAGGAAAAGGGCGGTAAAAGGGCAGAAATTTGGAGCACGGGAAATCCGAGTCGCTGAATATGTTCTCGAAGAAGAAAAAGAAACCGCTGATCTCCATGCCCAGCAACTTTGAGCATCGTGTGCACACGGGCTTCGACAAGCGGGAGAACAAATATGTTGGCCTGCCCCTCCAATGGGCGTCCATTGTGGGCAACAATCAGATCCTCAAGTCCTCCAACCGCCCGCTGCCGCTGGTCGATCCCTCGGAGATTACGCCCACCGAGATCCTCGATCTGAAGACCATTGTGCGACCGCATCATAACAACAACAAGGCGGACACCACCTCGCTTAACAGCAGCAGCACCATGATGATGGGCTCCATGCCGCCGATGAATCCCATGGCACCTGGCGCCCACCCGATGATGAGCCATGGCCCAGGAATGATGATGCCACCCGAGGCGGGCGGCATAGTCCTACCGAAGACCTCTCATGTGGCCAGATCCAATTCGCTGAGGAGCTCCAGTCCGCCGCGAGTGCGACGGGTGGCCAATGTGCCGCCATCGGTGCCGGAGGAGGAGGGTCCACCGGCAGCAGGAACACCAGGAGGACCAGGAGGTGGAGCTAGTGGCGGTGGCTTTAAGCCTCCCGGTGCCCATCCCTCCCTCCTCTATAACAGTCAGCATGCGCACGCCAATGGAGCAACAGGACCACTGGCCGTGCGCACGGATCAGCCCAACCTGCAGCAGTATCGCAGCAATCTGGCCCCGCCATCCGGCGGCTCCATACCCCAGCAACAGCAGACTTCGCCCGTCGGCTCGGTGGCCAGTGGCACGCGATCCAATCACTCGCACACGAACAACGGCAACAGCGGCGGCAGCTATCCTCCCATGTATCCCACAAACCATCAGCAGCAACAGCAGGCCAAACAGGGTGGCGATCAGAACCAAAACCCCCTACATCCGCATGCTCATCCGCATCCGCATCATCACCAACACCTGGCCAAGTCGGCATCCAGGGCATCCAGTTCCAGCGGGGGAGCCAGCAGTGCTGCCCAGCAGGCGGGCGGCGCCAGTGGAGGAGCGGCGGGTCAGCCAAAGCAGGACCAACGCCTCACCCACGAACAGTTCCGTGCCGCCCTCCAAATGGTGGTCTCCGCCGGAGATCCGCGCGAGAACCTCGACCACTTCAACAAAATAGGCGAGGGCTCCACGGGCACCGTATGCATTGCCACGGACAAATCCACAGGCAAGATCATCCACCCACTCAAGTATTGACTGAACAATTGAATTAATGGCATTTGGTTTTCTCTGTTCTTGCAGGTCGCCAGGTGGCCGTGAAGAAGATGGACCTGCGCAAACAGCAGCGGCGGGAGCTGTTATTCAACGAGGTCGTTATCATGCGGGACTACCATCATCCCAATATCGTGGAGACATACTCCAGCTTTCTGGTCAACGATGAACTCTGGGTGGTAATGGAGTACCTCGAGGGCGGCGCCCTCACCGATATTGTCACCCATTCGCGCATGGACGAGGAACAGATAGCCACCGTCTGCAAGCAATGCTTGAAGGCTTTGGCCTATTTGCACTCACAGGTGCGTGACCAGCATGACACTGCCCCCGCTCCCATTTCCTTGTTCCCCCCCCCATCTGGGTGGTTGCTTCTCTTCATTGGCTGGCCAAACTGGACAGAGTACAGAGTACTCGTCATCATGCGATTCTTTGTGCCATTGCCTTGCCATTTGTGGCGCTTTCTTCGGCCTCCGCTTTCCCGTGGCTTTGGTTTCAATTTCTAAATGTTGTCACCAACAAAAGTCGTTGGCCGCACAGTGGGCCAATCAGTTGCGTTGCACACCCAAATGGCCAGGTGAAATCGCACGTGCATGCCCTACCTCAAATCGTTAGGTCTTCGGATGGATAGTTATTAGTAGTTTATAAAGAAAGAAGTGCTATGACTTTTGACGTTAGGTTTTTAAACCCATCTAGTATTCGATTTTAGAATAATAGAATATAAAATGTTTATTAATTCAGCAAGTCAAATCGAACATGTTGTAAGCCGCAACATTTCGCAATTCTAAGAATTTAAAGTATTTTACACATAAGCTGTTTAATTCAAATTAGAACTAGAACCCAACCTGTTCTTTCCAACTTTAACGTTAGGGAAACCAGCGTTCCCAAGAGCAGGAAATTCTTTTTGGGCGTTGCAGGGTTGAGCTGGTTTCTTTTGTGCATTTCTGTCCCACGTTGGCTCGTGTAATGCGATAAGTGTCTGGGAGAAAGGGCGTTG